>NC_058081.1:543189357-543890689 GCF_014858855.1 Bufo gargarizans
GGATTCCGTGAGGGGTATGGTGAGTTCATGTGAGATTTTATTTTTTGACACAAGTTAGTGGAATATAACACTTTGTAAGAAAAAACTAAAAGCAAACAAAAAAAATCAATTTCCGGTAAACTTGTGCCAAAAAAATGTCTGAATGGAGCCTTACAGTGGGGTGATCAATGACAGGGGGGTGATCAGGGAGTCTATATGGGGTGATCACCACACTGTCATTGATCACCCCCCTGTAAGGCTCCATTCAGACGCCCGTATGTGTTTTGCGGATCCGATCCATGGATGCGTGGATCCGTAAAACACATGCGGGCGTCTGAATGGAGCCTTACAGGGGGGTTATCAATGACAGGGGGGTGATCAATGACAGGTGGTGATCAGGGGTTCATAAGGGGTTAATAAGTTACAGGGGGGGTGTAGTGTAGTGTAGTGGTGGTTGGTGCTACTTTACAGAGCTACATGTTTCCTCTGGTTGTCGATCCAAGCAAAAGGGACCACCAGAGGACCAGGTAGCAGGTATATTAGACGCTGTTATCAAAACAGCGTCTAATATACCTGTTAGGGGTTAAAAAAAATCGCATCTACAGCCTGCCAGCGAACGATCGCCGCTGGCAGGCTGTAGATCCAGTCTCTTACCTTCCGTTCCTGTGAACGTGCGCGCCTGTGTGCGCACGTTCACAGGAAATCTCGCCTCTTGCAAGATGACGCACGGATGCGTCCAGGAGGAATAAATCGACCGCCTCCAGGATGCATCCGTGCGTTAGGCGGTCCTGGAGCGGTTAATATGTAACGAAAAAACTATCTCAGAATAGCCTGGATAAATCAAAGCGTTTGAAAGTTATGACCACATAAAGTGACACTAGACAGATTTGCAAAAAATGGCCTGATCCTGAAGGTGAAAATGAGCCGGGTCCTTAAGGAGTTAAGTCACGTCCAGATCTGATGTACATGTACGTCATTGGGCGCTAAGGAGTTAAGTGGGGGATGTATATGTATCTAATGTAATGATGTACGGGTCCTTTTACTAGAATACAGAATGATGATTGCAGTTTATGTATATATACACACACACATATATTTCTGTGTTTGTAAAACACACACAATCAGCGGGTTACATCATACATCTGTACCTCGCTGTGTGTATAAATATATATATGTATACTCATGGCGAGGTAGAGATGTATGATGTAACCGGCTGATTTACTACATGTCACACCAGTTAATAAGTAATCATTTGTAAAGGGATGAAATACTTATTTTCCTTACTGTATATTATATACATTACAGAGTGTTGGTGATAGATACAAAAGTAATGTAAGCATTGTACCTGGGCATTTTCTGTCACAGATAGAGATGTCCCAAACTATTCGCCGGCGAATAGTTCCCGGCGAACATAGCTTGTTCGCGTTCGCCGCTGCAGGCGAACATATGCGATGTTCGGTCCGCCTCCTATACGTCATCATTGAGCAAACTTTGACCCTGTACCTCACAGTCAGCAGACACATTCCAGCCAATCAGCAGCAGACCCTCCCTCCCAGACCCTCCCACCGCCTATCAAAAAGCAAGGACAGCATCCATCTTAGATTAGTTCTGAAGCTGCAGTGTCACAAAGTTGTAATCGCAATCCGATTAATACAGGTTATATTAATCGCATTGCGATTTCAACAGAACTTCTGCTGACTTCCATGCTCATGGAGCGTCCCTATCACCATGGGAACGACTCCATGCTAGAATGTACTGTCAGATTTGAGAAAGTTGAAATCGCAATGCGATTAATTCAAGTTATATAAATCGAATTGCGATTTCAACTTACCACACTCTGCGTCAACTACGTAATTTTACTTGGGTGTTTTTTTATTTATTTATTTATTTATTTATTTATTTTTTCATTTTAACAACTTTATTTCTGAATAAAAGTTGATACATATAGTTATGCACAATGAAGTACAATGAACGAGCAAGTCGAACAAAAACAATTACAGTATATAGTTAGATGTCACGGTCATTTGGATACAGACGATCAATGCAGCCAACATAGGAATGGAAATATATGCCAAGAGTAAAGGAGAAAATCCTATTTGAAATTTCTAAAGTCCTCCCAACCCGACCATTGACTCTTGAATCTGGAATGGGATCTATTTTCCCATGCAGCAATCTCCTCAAACCTATAAATAGTATCCACTTTGTTAATCCAGAAATCTTCAGGGGGCGCATCTGGGGAAAGCCAGAACCTAGGGACTAGTAGGCGCGCTGCCATGATAAGTTTGTTAAATAGGAAGGGGGTCTTAGCAGGTACATCACCTGTGTGACTACCCAGGAGGGCAATTAGGGGAGACATTGGAACTTTAGAATTGCATATCTTATTACTTTTCACGAAGATCCCCTCCCACCAGGCCTGTATAATTGGGCATTTCCACCAAATATGGTAGAAGGTACCCTTCTCCTGACTGCAACGCCAGCAGGTGTCCAAATTTCCCTCTCCATACCGACATGTTATGTCTGGGGTCTTATACCACCTGGTCAGCACCTTATACCCATTTTCCTGAATCCTTACGCAGCGGGAGGAGGAGTGGGGGGCATTAAGAATGCGAGTCTGCTCACTGGGAGAAAAGCTGCAGTTGAGGTCTTTCTCCCACAAACTAATGAAAGCTGGTTTTGGTGGCAGAATCGGTGTATTAAGCTTTTTATAAAGTTGAGAAATGATCTTAACAGGGGAGGATTGAGTTTGAATCATATGTTCAAACCACGTGAGAGGTCTAAGTAGCGAATGATAAGGGATAAATTTAATAATATGGGTCCTCAGGAAAGAGATAATAAGAGGATTAGTACAGGGGGAATTCAAGGCCAGCAAAAAATCTTTACCATCTAGCAAATCCCCTGAGTTCGAGAACAGAGATATGATGGGGGTGACTGAAAGGCGGAGGGCTGTAGGAATATGCTGTTTCAGCTCTTTAGATGCAAGATCCAGCACGTCCCTGATCTGTACAATTGGAGAGGGGGTGGGGATGCCCAAGTTGGACTCCTGGAGCCATTTCCATGCCTCCAACGTAGCTTTAACAGGAGGACTGGCATTTAGTTTCGGGATAAGATAGCTGGGTGTATCCACTAAGAGACCTCTAAACGAGTATCCCGATTGGGACATTTCCATTCCCACCCAAGATTTGTGGGGAGGCTGCCGAAACCAATCCAGGGCCCTCGCCAGAGGAATGGCTCTTTTATACAGAAGCAGATTTGGGAGACCGATTCCTCCATAGGATCTATGTCTCTGGAGAACAGACATAGAAATCCTAGACTTCTTCTTATTCCATATGAAAGATCTAATTTCTCTAGCTAGGGAGATGTAATAATTTTTTGGCACAGGAACAGGAAGTACCTGCTGTAGGTAATTGAGTCTGGGGACTACAAGGGACATTACCATGTTCTTACGGCCAAACCAGGACAGGAAGGGTGAATGTAAGTTGGTAAGTTGGTCTTGTATGGATTTAAGAAGCGGGATATAATTGAGGGAATATAGTTTATCTACATCATCTGATATTTTGACGCCTATATAAGTTAGGAAAGGGGTGTCCCAGTTAAAGGGGGAAGTTTTAGCCAGTTTCACTTTGAATGATGGCTTCATACCAATGGCCAGAATATTGGATTTTTGTAAATTAACCTTGAAATTGGAGAGTGGGCTAAAGGTCTCTAGTATTTTATAAACAATGGGTAATGACGTTTCAGGATTTGTTGTGGTAATCATGAGATCGTCAGCAAATGCGGCAACTTTATGATCTTGACCCCCTAACTTGATGCCTTTTATTCTGTTATCCTGGCGAATAGCTTGGAGAAGTGGTTCCATGATTAAAACAAATAAGAAAGGGGAGAGGGGACAACCCTGTCTTGTTCCATTCTTAATCGGGAAGGGAGGAGAGAGGGAATTATTAATTTGCACCGCTGCAGAGGCCCTAGTGTACATTGAAAGGATTGCAGCGATATATTCCGGGGGTAGGCCAAATTTCCCCAATGTGAGGGTCATGAAATCCCATTTGACCCTGTCAAATGCCTTTTCAGCGTCGGTGCTGAGAAAGACAAGTGGGATAGATTGTTTTTTGGCGTGGAACAGGGAATTTATTAGTCTGGCGGAGTTATCTTTACCTTCTCTCCCCTTAACGAAGCCGGTTTGGTCTCTGTGAACCAGCAGAGGGAGAAGTGGAGACAGGCGGTTGGCCATCATTTTTGCTAGGAGTTTCAGGTCTAGATTTAGGAGGGAAATGGGGCGGTAGTTTGAGCAGAGGGCAGGGTCTTTCCCTTCTTTGGGAATGATAGTTATATGAGCCTTAGTCATTTCTGGGGATAGTGGGATATTTTGTAAGGACAAGTTACAGATTTTTAATAGATGGAGGGATAAGGTTTCACCAAAGATACGGTAGTAGATGTCAGGGAGGCCATCCGGACCAGGTGCTTTATTCTTAGGGAGGCTTTTAATAGTGGAAAGTAACTCTTTCATGGTGAAAGGGGCGTTCAACTGTTTTCTTTGAAGATCATCCAGTTGAGGAAGAGGGATTTGGTCCAGGAATCGTTTAATTGGATGAGAGGGTGATTGGGGATCTACCTCACAGTCTGCTTGTGGGATATTATATAAGGCTTCATAATATTCTCGAAATTGTTGTGCAATCTCCTTGGTCGATATGGCATGGCTTCCGTCTGTTTTTCCTTGGGTGTTTTGCCATGGATCCCTCTCCGGCATGCCACAGTCCAGGTGTTAGTCCCCTTGAAACAACTTTTCCATCACTATTGTGGCCACAAAGAGTACCTGTGGGTTTTCAAATTCGCCTTCCTATTGATGTGTATTAGGGTTCGCCCGTTCGCGAACATTTGCGGAAATTCGCGTTCGCTGTTCGCAAACAGAAAATTTTATGTTCGCTACATCACTAGTCACGGATCTCTCTGATCCGCTCCGAATTCCTTTTCTTCAAATCCGACCATTTTTTTTATATGGCTATCCTAGGGTGATTGCCCTTAAACTTCCTCTTGAGCTCGGAATGGATCCCCTTACAATGGCCTGCTACTCAGCGTGGACCCAGGTCCGGTCATAGCCCTGCTCCAATGTGCGCTGCAGGATAAAGATGCAAGCATATAATCCCATTTTTTTTAATACAAGTATTATAAATAATGTACTCAGCAAAACATCAAAAAGTATTTTATCTTCAAAGGGAAAATATTAGATTTAATGTTACTGTTATAAGATGGGATTGTATTGCGATTGTATGTGTGTTGGGTCTGAGCAATCGGATATTGGCCAGCTAAGCAGAGATGTACCTGTCTAGTGAAGTGACTGTCCGGTATGGGGTGTACAGCTGGTTCGCCTCCTTGTGGTGCACCCTGGGTAACTCTAAATGAACCAGCAAATATTGGTGGTAAAACTAAGAAAGCTTCTTCTGAGTCCTGACCAACAGGACACAAACTCTAATCTATAGACTGTGTTTGTGTGTGTGGGGGGGTGCATATAGTGTGTGGCAGGAAAATGGATGTGCAATGTGCATGTGAGAGATATTTCTATGCTGTCCATACATACATGCTACAGACATAGTGCTCTGATGTTACAACAATACTTAGTGCACCAATCAGTAATATCTACTCAGACCTGATAAAAAGTGAAGTTCTATGTATCGAGAAAAAAATATTTGGATCATAAGTGCCGATGTTCGCAATCATGAATATTTGATAAAACTCTATCTGCATATAAAGCAATTGGTCTGACATGCATATGAAATGTAATCAAATACACTAGTGTAATGTGACATTACTTACAGTGATCAGGAGTTCTTCCTTACTTTCTTGAAAATTGCTTCCAAACATCTTTTCCAATCGCCTCAAGTTTTGGGTAGTTCGAAAACAGTTGCTAGGCCACACCCCTTTTTGCACATATGCATAATTGTATATTGCAATTTTAGTAATGAAAAAAAAAATCTGAACGAAGATAGCGAATTCGTGAATTCACGAATATATGACGAATATTGTATCATATATTCGCAAAATATTGCGAAATCGAATATTGCCACAGCCGCGCAACACTAGTGAGAACGGTAGCCTAGCTTTTTTGTTGGCCTACAAGAACCTACTGAAAGTCTTCCTCAGAGTGTTTAACCCCTTAAGGACACAGCCTTTTTACACCTTAGGACCAGGCCATTTTTTGCAAATCTGACCAGTGTCACTTTAAGTGCTGATAACTTTAAAACGCTTTGACTTATCCAGGCCGTTCTGAGATTGTTTTTTCGTCACATATTGTACTTCATGACACTGGTGAAATGAAGTCAAAAAAATATTTTTTTTTTGCACCAAAAAATACCTAATTTAACAAATTTTTGGAAAAATTAGCAAATTTCAAAGTTTCAGTTTCTCTACTTCTGTAATACATAGTAATACCCCCAAAAATTGTGATGACTTTACATTCCCCATATGTCTACTTTATGTTTGAATTGTTTTGGGAATGATATTTTATTTTTTGGGGATGTTATAAGGCTTAGAAGTTTAGAAGCAAATCTTGAAATTTTTCAGCAATTTACAAAAACTACATTTTTAGGGACCAGTTCAGGTCTGAAGTCACTTTGCGAGGCTTACATAATAGAAATCACCCAAAAATGACCCCATCTAAGAAACGACACCCCTCAAGGTATTCAAAACTGATTTTACATACATCGTTAACCCTTTAGGTGTTGCACAAGAGTTATTGGCAAATGGGGATGAAATTTGCAAATTTCATTTTTTTGTCTAATTTTCCATTTTAACCCATTTTTTCCACTAACAAATCAAGGGTTAACAGCCAAACAAGACTGTATCTTTATTGCCCTGACTCTGCTGTTTACAGAAACACCCAATATGTGGCCGTAAACTACTGTACGGCCACACAGCGGGGCGTAGAGGGAAAGGTGCGCCGTTTGGTTTTTGGAGGGCTGATTTTTATGGACTGGTTTATTTACACCATGTCCCATTTGAAGCCCCCTGATGCACCCCTAGAGTAGAAACTCCCTAAAAGTGACCCCATCTAAGAAACTACACCCCTCAAGGTATTCAAAACTGATTTTACATACGTCGTTAACCCTTTAGGTGTTGCGCAAGAGTTATTGGCAAATGGAGATGAAATTTGCAAATTTCATTTTTTTGTCTAATTTTCCATTTTAACCCATTTTTTCCACTAACAAATCAAGGGTTAACAGCCAAACAAGACTGTATCTTTATTGCCCTGATTCTGCCGTTTACAGAAACACCCAATATGTGGCCGTAAACTACTGTACGGCCACACAGCGGGGCGTAGAGGGAAAGGTGCGCCGTTTGGTTTTTGGAGGGCTGATTTTTATGGACTGGTTTATTTACACCATGTCCCATTTGAAGCCCCCTGATGCACCCCTAGAGTAGAAACTCCCTAAAAGTGACCCCATCTAAGAAACTACACCCCTCAAGGTATTCAAAACTGATTTTACATACGTCGTTAACCCTTTAGGTGTTGCGCAAGAGTTATTGGCAAATGGAGATGAAATTAGCAAATTTCGTTTTTTTGTCTAATTTTCCATTTTAACCCATTTTTTCCACTAACAAATCAAGGGTTAACAGCCAAACAAGACTGTATCTTTATTGCCCTGACTCTGCCGTTTACAGAAACACCCAATATGTGGCCGTAAACTACTGTACGGCCACACAGCGGGGCGTAGAGGGAAAGGTGCGCCGTTTGGTTTTTGGAGGGCTGATTTTTATGGACTGGTTTATTTACACCATGTCCCATTTGAAGCCCCCTGATGCACCCCTAGAGTAGAAACTCCCTAAAAGTGACCACATTTTGGAAACTACGGGATAAGGTGGCATTTTTTAGGGGACTATTTTTAGGGTAAATATGATTTTTGGTTGCTCTATATTACATTTTTGTGACGCAAGGTTACCAAAAATTGAAATTCTGAAATTTCATCTCCATTTGCATTAACTGTTGAGGAACACCTAAAGGGTTAATGAAGTTTGTATAATCAGTTTTGAATACCTTGAGGGGTGTAGTTTCTTAGATGGGGTCAGTTTTGGGGAGTTTTTACTCTAGGGTGCATCAGGGGGGCTTCAAAAGGGACATGGTGTCAATAAAAAAGGCCATCAAAATCGGCCTTCCAGAAACCATGTCGGTCCTTTCCTTTTGCGGCCTCCCTTTTACTGATACAGCAGTTTACGACCACAAATGTGGTGTTTCTGTAAACTGCAGTATCAGGGTAATAAATATTAAGTTTTGTTTGGTTGTTAACCCTTGTTTTGTTACCGGAAAAAAACGGATTGAAATGGAAAAGTGCCAAAAATAGCGGTTTTGGCACCGTTTATTTTTGTTTTTTTAACTGTGTTAATCTGGGGGGTTAGGTAATGGGATATTTTTATAGAGGAGATTCTTACGGACGCGGCAATACCTAATGAGTCTACTGTTTTTTTTACAATTATTTAGGTTTTTGACTATATTATCTTTTTTGATACAAATCTTTTTTTTGGGTATCTCTAAAGTCTAAAGGGTCATTTTTTATTTTTTATTTTATCCAATTATCTCATGTGGGGACTCATTTTTTGCGGGATGAGCGGACGGTTTTATTGGCACTATTTTGGGGGCTATATGACTTTTTTATCGCTTGCTATTAAACTTTTTGTTATGTAAGGTGACAAAAAAATTAATTTTTTGCACCTATTTTTTTATTTTTTTTTGACCGTGTTAATCTGGGGGGTTGGGTCATGGGGTATTTTTATAGAGGAGATTCTTACGGACGCGGCAATACCTGATAAGTCAACTTTTTTTTTACAATTATTTTGGTTTTAGACTATATTATCTTTTTTGATTCAAATTATTTTTGGGGTATCTCTAAAGTCTAAGGGTCATTTTTGTAAAAAAAGTTTTATCCAATTATCTCATGTGGGAGCTCATTTTTTGTGGGATGAGCGGACGGCTTTATTGGCACTTTTTGGGGGGCTATATGACTTTTTGATCGCTTGCTATTAAACTTTTTATTATGTAAGGTGACAAAAAAAAAACTTTTTTTGCACCTTTTTTTTTTTTTTTTCCTTGACCGTGTTAATCTGGGGGGTTAGGTCATGGGGTAGTTTTATAGAGGAGATTATTACCGACGCGGCGATACCTAATATGTCTACTTTTAATAAATTATTTTAGTTTTTTTTGGGTGTCTCAAGTCTGAGAACCAGTTTTTTTTTATCCGATGTCAGTGCTAAATTGGGATATAAATTTAGTACTCCATGGAAGTGTGATACTCCCTGAAGCAACCGTCAATGCAGAGGCCCAGATGATCGGGGCAAGTGTCGCACTGAGTAGTCGTGTCCTTCCGTATCCCCCTCCTGCGACACACTCTGCACTTTTTTGGGGTTCGTCCCTTCTTTCCAGTATGGGGGACCACACCTGGAAAGTGTTGGCCAGGGACGATCCGGGCACCTACAGTTCCCGAGGTACTCCGGCCTGCTCTTTCCCGGTCCGAAAAGATCAGGGCCTTGAGGACTGCCTCATAGAACTGGAGGAATGTCCCTGTGCTGCCAGCGCTTCAGGATAGTACAAAAGAGTTGTACATGGCAACCTGCACCAAGTAGACCGCAACTTTTTTGTACCATGCCCGGGTTTTGCGCATGGCGTTATATGGCTTGAGGACTTGATCAGAGAGATCAACTCCTCCCATATACCGATTGTAAGCGACGATACAATCGGGCTTGAGGACCGTTGCCGCGGTACCTCGCACAGGGACAGGGGTGATGCCGTTACCATGAATTGTGGACAGCATAAGGACATCCCTCTTGTACTTATACCTGACCAGCAACAGGTTTCCAGTGGTAAGGGCACGAGTCTCACCCCTGGGGATAGGTACCTGGAGGGGGTGGGCAGGGAGGCCGCATTGATTTTTCCGCACGGTCCCACAAGCGGACGTGGATCTGGCGGCAAGGGACTGGAACAAGGGGATACTGGTGTAAAAGTTATCCACGTAAAGGTGGTAACCCTTATCCAGCAGTGGGTACATAAGGTCCCACACAAGTTTCCCGGTAACACCCAGAGTGGGGGGACATTCTGGGGGTTGAATCCGGGAATCTCGCCCCTCGTATACACGAAATTTGTAAGTGTACCCTGAGGTACTCTCGCAAATTTTGTATAGCTTCACGCCATACCTCGCCCGCTTGGAGGGCACATACTGGCGGAAAATGAGTCTCCCCTTGAACGCAATGAGAGACTCATCAACCGCAACAACCAAAGTGATCGATGACCGGCCGTATCTTGTACAGATGGTCATGGGCAGGATCACCTCGGGGGGGACATGCTGCATTATCGGAATAATGCAGACATTTCCGGATGGCCTCAAACCGGGAGCGTGTCATGGCTGTACTGTAAAGTGGGGCCTGGTATAGGACGTCCCCACTCCAGTACAGCCTGACACTGGGTTTTTTGACCAGGCCCATATGCAGCACGAGGCCCCAAAATGTCCTCATTTCGGCTGCACTGACCGGTGTCCAGCCACCGGGCCTGGCCAAAAAGGAGCCCGGGTGTTGAGCGACGAACTGTTGGGCGTACAGATTCGTCTGCTCCACCATCAGATTTACCAGTGGGTCACTGAAAAAATGACAAAAAAAGTCATATTCAGTGTAGCCCACTGTGGAAATCTGGATTCCTGATTGGCCTACAAAATCAGCAATCACAGGCTCGTATCGCTCTGGGCTACACCAGACAAGTTCACCGGCAGGGGGCTCCGGTGGATTTAACTGGTGGGCCGGGAAACCAGTACGAGCCCCAGAGCTGCTCGTACTAGTGTGGGCCACAGGATCCCTAACATGGCGGTCCCCTTGCTCCGCCTGGCGGCGTCTCCGCCGCCTTGGGGGCTCATCATCATCGCTAGATGATGAGGAGGATGCGGATGACAACAGGAATGTGGGGTCATCCTCATCCTCACTGGGACTCTCTGAGTCAGAGGCAATCTGGGCGTATGCCTCCTCGGCCGAGAACGTCGGGCGGGCCATAGGGGAGTGTGTGTCTGCGTGTATATGTGCGTGTGTGTAACTCTTTATTTTGTGTGCGTGTGTGTGTGGGCACGGGTGTTCACGAACTCACCCTAAAACTAACAGAAAAAAAATAAAATAAACTAACTAAAAAAAAGGGCCAAAAATGTGGGGAAAAAAATTCAAAACCGCTGATCAACCGTCCAAAGTTGATCAGCGGTGGGGTGTGCGATGCGCTAACAGTGGCCGGACACTAAGTACCGGCCACAGTCAGCGTACACGGAAAAAAAAAAATGCACCCCAAAAAAGGTGGGGGGGGGGCAGGGGGTGAGGGGGCAAGTGGCAGCACCCCTGGGGGGGTCTAGGGTCACACAGCTGTGCTGTGGACCCCAGACACCCTAACTTAGGGTGATGCAATCAAAGTTCAGAAACTAACTTTCCCTTTTTCTTCCCTGCCTAAACCAAACTTTCCCTAGCTGTCCCTATGTACCTGATGGGGTCCTGGGGGGCACAGATCGGGTCCTGGGGGGCACAGATCGGGTCCTGGGGGGCACAGATCGGGTGCAGGCAGCGGTGCAGCAGACACGTGCAGGCAGCCTCTTTTGAATCTGCCGCCGGACCGCCCACAGACCAATCAGAAAGCGATCCTGAGTGGTGATGTCACCATCACCACTCAGGATCGCTGGATGGTGATTGGTGGGGTGAAATCACACCACCATCACCATCCTGTTCCAGGTTATCGGGACTTCAGAGACCCGAATAACCCGGAAACGCAGAAAACCACAGGTCTGAATTGACCTGCGGTTTTCTGCGATCGCATACATGGGGGGGTCACCGGACCCCCCGGCGCATTTGCTCCAAGTGCCTGCTCACCGTGCGGCGGTGATCGAAAATGCACAGGGCGTACATGTACGCCCTGTGTCCTTAAGTACCAGGGCACAAGGGCGTACCTGTACGCCCTATGTCCTTAAGAGGTTAAGTAACTTCTTGGTAAAGTGAGGGGTAGAGAATTTGTGGTAAGATGTATGTGGTGAGGAAGTTTTTGCTGCCCAACCACGACAACATAGGTAACAAAGTACTGGATAGGAAAGATTGTATGTTATTTAATAATGGTGTGTAGTTTAGGTGAAATAATCTGTTTGGGTTTGCTGGTATCATGCTGCCTAGGTATTTGATGGCTGATGATGGCCATTTAAATGGTGTCAACACTTTAATCCTATTCAATTGAGTAGAGGATAGCGAAATCACCAGGGCCTCAGATTTCTCAAAGTTTATCTTAAAATTTGAGATCCTACCAAATATCTTGAAGATGTCCATCACTTTAGGCATAGCTTCTAAAGATTTGGAAATCATCAATAGCAAATCATCGGCAAAAGCTGCCATTCTGTGTGTATTGCTACCTATTTATAGGCCTCTAATATTGGGTGATTGTCTGAAAAGCTGTAAATTCCCATACCAGACTCAGTGAGGTGGTGTCTTTAAGTTCCAGCTCCACTGTATAGAAGTGATGATCTTACTTTTACTTGGTTCTTGATCTTGCTCTTGTTACTCAGCCTTTCAATAGTAGTTTAGATCCTCTGTAAGTAAGTATTCTGACAGATGGCCTTTCTGTCCTTGGTTTTGGTGGGCAGTCTGTAGCTTAAAAACTCTCCACCTAATGCAAAGGTGACTAAAACCTGATAAACGGCAGTTATCTTCCTTTGCAAATAGTCCCTTACGGCAGGCAAACTCTCTGCTCCATTCTTTGAAGAGGTTGCAGTAGATATAGCAATTATTCCCTAAGTCCCCGGAAGGGTTCCTAGTAGGGATATTACAGTTACGGATCAATAAGTCCTAGGCTTGAACTACATGGGCTGAAGTAGCTTCGCTCTCTGGGGAAAGGCAAAATAGTGATAAATAGTGATTTTTCAATAATTAAAAATGACATAGAATGGCATATAAACTTTTTGTACTACTACTGCCCAAAACAGTATATTGGTCGTACAAAAAGGATATTCAAGACCAGAATATCTGAACACATCAATAATATTAAAAAACAATCTGAAACGCATCCCCTATCCAAACATTTTAAACTATTCCATGCAGGTGATCCAAGTAAAATGATATATATGGCCATCCAATCTGTAAAACAAGACTGGAGAGGAGGAGATTTTGTGGCTAAAATGTCTAGATTGGAATCCAAGAAAATATTCGGGTCCTTGATGCCACAGGGTCTAAACTCGGAGATTGAAATTTTCGGATTCCTCTAGGAGAGATGGGTTGGCCTACATGGGGAGTCAGTGCCGGGCTGTTTTTCAGCGCACTGACCCCTCCTGCATCCCTTCCCTTCTCTCCTCAATGCCACAATCAATTATCCCAGCATGTGATTATTTTATGTTTTTTATTCACATGTTTTTATATATTTTAACAAAATGTTTTTTTTTTTATTATGTATAATTCATCATTTTTCTTTTATGTATTTTATTTCCGTTTTGATTAATGTAAACATGTACTGAAATGTATTGATTAATGTAATACATGAAGAAAGCTGTAGTCGTAAGAGCAGCTCAATTCACAGTTCAATCCATGTTTTCCATTGAACCTTTCAATACTACAATACAAATTATTATGATATAATTCAGTATATGCTATAACTATTCCGTATATCTAATAGGGATCTTACACATGTATATACAAATATGATAGCAAGATATATATCGTACTAAATCTGTGGAAATCTATTGTATATATTGTGAAGATGTTGATTGAGGCTGTGCAATCAGCCCAGTCCACAATCCGATCCATTTTTTATGTTAACCCCAAAAAGGGTATTTAAGTCAAGTTTTGTGTCTACATGCAGCATTCTATGATTGTCTACTGAGGAAGGAACTTGTTTCCGAAACACGTCTAGTACGTATAGAGACCAAGGCTATAGGTGCGGTTTTTCACCAAATACACAAGAAAAGGACTTTCTTTAATTTTCAACCTTTGCAACTTCCATAAGGATTTGAAGACGTCACATACCACTTGAAAGGCTTTTTGTATCCACCAACCATCCACAAAATGGACTAAAACTTATGCTGTTATATTCAATACCATCGCAAGTTTAAGGTTGAACCTTGTCGCATCCACTACTGCCGGCCAGACAGGCCCAGCTAAACATCAACTCAGCTCAGCTTAACCAGCTTCCGTGTGCTTGACGGCCACGGGCACCTACGTCATTCTCCAGCGATCAACTACCTGGCTGGACACGTGGGACGCTGAGTGAGCGAACGGGTCTGAGGTCTTGCGCTGCAAGTTAAAAGTTAAAAGTAAGTGGAACATTGCCAAACAAGTGCGGTCCTGACTTGTTACAGGACACTTGAATAGAGAAACCTTTCTTGTGAGAATTACAGCAAGGACGCATTGGAATGCTGCAACTTTGTTTCAACTTTGTTTCAATTATCTGGCAAATTGATATCTATGTCCTGGACATTCAAGGGGTCTAAGTAATTATTCCTTGCAGCCTCACTATAGCCATTTGGTCCTATACTTAGGAGTACTCCAGCCATTCAAGTCTGTGCGTGAGCTCCGCACATACTTACCTAATTTTACATTTCTTATGTATGCTGATGTGATGACATAAAGTTAGTTTGTATAGTTTATTAATAAAACTTTTATGCGAAAATACTGTGAGCCAGCCTATATTTTTACTGATATAAACTTTTTGGACTGGCCCATTCACACATAAGTGGGACACTACATCCTTCCCTTTTTTATGGATGATCGTTATGTGTGCTGCCTCAGCCTGAGGAGGGAGGACTCCCCCCTGCAATTGGGAGTTGCACACCCTGAAATAGTGGGGAGACAAAATTTCTCTAAATTTCTTATAGAATGCTATTAGAAATCCATCAGGCCCCGTTTTTTACCAAATGGGATGGAGCTCAATACCTTATTGACCTTCTCCCGAGTGAGGGGTTGTTGAAGTTTCATTTTGTTCTCCTCAGAAAGCTTTGGGATTTGAGTGGAGTGAAGGAAAGAGTCTATTTGGGAGTCTTGTTGTGCATGTTCTGTGTCAGATGAGGAGTCTGTCTTTTCCAAATTATATAAGGAAGTTGTAACGGGGTGCCGAAGGCACACTCGGTCTCCCATCAGCCGCAGATCTGCTGCTTAGCTTCGGGAGCAAGGATTTGTGTTTGACCTCGTTCCCAGGGCGGCTTTGCTATGTCTTCCTTGAGCGCCATGCTGATCACTCGGTGCTCGACTGGTCGGTCTGTCGGTCATGTGACGCTGGCCACGTCACATGACCCTTACTCCCCACTATAAATACAGCAGCCTGCTGGCCACAGGTTGCCTGTTAATTTAGGTTCCTGGCAGTGGTTGGATACCTGTGTACTTACCTGATCCTGTTCCCTGACGATCCTTTGCCTGCTCCTCCTGTACTGTGCATCCTTCCTGGTATATTGACCTCGGCTTCCACCTGACTATTCTTTGCGGACTCCTTTGGTACTTCTCGACTCTCCTGGTATTTATGACCCCGGCTTCTCCTGACCTTTCTTTGCTTATCCCTCTGTACTGCGTTGTCCTCTTGGTTTATACCCGGTCCGTTCACTATCCGTTATTTGTCTTGTCTGTCCTTCCCACACGTATCCTAAGTTAGGGACTGCCGTCCAGTTTTCCCCTGTCATCAGGACTCGTGACGCAAGTAGGCAGGGCCAGGAGTGAGGGTGGAGCGCAGTGGTCACTATCCTCCCCCCTGTGTGTGTGTGTACGTGACCGTTACAGAAGTATAGAATTTACAGAGTTCCTGTGCAATGGAGGGGGTAGTTATAGACCTATGACCTTCTTCAGATTTTATGGCATGAACATATTTCCATGGGAGTAGTATTTAAAACGTAAGGATTGCATTATTTTAGCTGTTTTAATGTTTAGTAAGTCCTTCAATTGCGAGTGCAGGATTTTAAGAGTATTGTGGCTCTCAGGGGAATGTGTTGTCTTGTGCATTTTCTCTATAGCAGATATTTGGAGCAGGAGCAAATCTGTTTTGTTCTCTGTTTTTTCACCCTGGTTCCTAAAGCTATTAGCTCTCCCTTGATGACAACTTTGTGAGCTTCCCAGAGTATAGTTGTAGGGGTGTGGGGCGAGTCATTAATAGAAAAGTACTCTAGAATCTTCTGCTCTATGAATTCCTTGTTAGTTGCGTCTTCAATAAAAGTGTCATTTAGACGCCAAGACCAAGATTTAGGAGAAAGATCTTGTAGTATTATACCGAGCTTTACTGGGGCATGGTCCGATACTGTAATGGGGCCTAGGGATACATTTTGGACTGTAGGCGGTGCATTGTTGGAAAGGAATATATAGTCCAGGCACTGATATGAGCCGTGAACTGGGGAATAGTACGTGAAATCCTTGCCCTCAGAATTAAATATTCTCCAGACATCAGAAATGCATAGGTCTGACAACTCAATCTGACGTTTACGGAGCTGCGATTTAAGCGTAGATGGTGCACCAGAGGTGGAGTCCATGCTGTGGTCTAGTGGTAGGTTCAAATCACCTCCTAGGATTAGTAAACCTTCTGTAAAGTTCTTCAATAAATCTAATGTCTTGAGTAGCCACTGGGTCTGTTTAACATTAGGGACATACACATTAGCAAGAGTTACCAAGGTATTTATTACTTTCCCTTTAAGGAAGAGGTATCGCCCCTCAGGTTCTATAAGTTGTGCAGCTAAAGTAAAAGGAACATTCTTGCCTATTCCAATCGATACCCCTCTGGCTGCAGAGGAATATGTGGTGTGATACCAAGTTGGGAAGCATTTGCTTAACATGTTAGGGACATATCTATGTCTAAAATGGGTCTCTTGAAGAAAGGCTATGTCTGCCCTCTCTCTGTAGCATATGATATACCCGACTGCGTTTCTGTGGGATATTGATCCCATTGACATTTAAAGATACAAGAGTAATCTCATCCATATTTTAGATATGAAGTAAGAGTGTCATGTAGCCATCTCAAAACATCTGGGCTCCAGGTCTGTGTTAAGGGAATGGATTGGGGTGGGAAATTATGAACAAACATGGGGGGGGGGGGGCCCCATCGACGCACCACGTCATAATGCTACATAGCTTAATGTATCATGAAGGTTTGGGGGGTCATTAGTGAAAGAACCTAGTTAACACCAGGGTCTCCACCCACTAGATCATTGTCAAGCAAAACTTAAAACTTAAAACATATCCTGTCTAAAACAATTAACAGAAAACCTGGGATTGGGAGTCAGAGGCGGGACTTCCACGCCAGGGACCCATAAGGCAGATGCCATCCCATATAGGAGGTTGAGCCCCCACCTCCAAGTCCCACTCCAACGGGGCCAAATAACTATGCAGTATAATAAAGAAATAAAGGTTGTGCAACAAATTGGTCGTCCACATGGAGCGTTATAAAGGGGGCTGTATGCGACCAAACAAAATGATAGCCATAAACAGCTGAACAAACTTAGTATAGGTATGTATCAAACCCATTGCTATTTAGATGAACGTCCTCAGTCCTTAGAGCAGATTTCAGCTTTGGTGACTTGAATCTAGATGCAAGTTGTCATGACTGTGGAGAGGCAAGGGAAGGCAAGTCCTCCGGTGTGCTGAGGGGAGCCATGATGGTATCTCTATTGGAGACATCTCCAGAGCCTCCCAAATCTTGTTCAGGTCGTCCAAGTGTCTTATCGCCATTTGTTTACCATTGATGGTAGTGCTGAGTTAAAATGGAAATAAACAGCGGATGGGCAGTTTATTTGCTCTTAATGCATCTGTTAACAACCTTAGAGCCCTCCGCTTGGCTAGTGTGTTTGCAGCTAAGTCTTAAAATATCAAGATCTTGTGATTTTCCAGCAGCAGTTCATCTCTTTCTCAAGCTGCTTTAAGGATTGCAGCAGTGTCCAGATAATTAAGTAGTGTGCACACTGTATCCCTAGGAGGTTCTCCTGTGGGCGGTTTCGGTTTAAGTGCTCTGTAGGCTCGTTCAATGGTGATGTCGGTTGTGTGCTCTGGCCCTATTAATAAGGAGAAGACTTGCCTTACCGTGTCAGAAAGAGCCTCAGCAGGTACGGTTTCTGGGATGCCGCACAATCGCACATTCTTCCTTCTGCCACGGTTTTCCTGGTCTTCTTGATATAAGTAGGCATTGTTGATCTGCTTGCATAGGGCCTTTGCTGTGTTGCGTCACTGAGGCCTGAGCGTCTTCAAGCACCTCCACTCTCTACCACACTCTCCCATCTGCTTCACCTCCATCTTAGGGTTCATTCACAGTTCCGTATGTGTTTTGCAGATCCGCAAAACACGTACACCGGCAATCTGCTTTCCGCATTTTGCAGGGCGCACATCGCTGGCACTTTCATAGAAAATGCCTTTTCTTGTCCTCAATTGCGGACAAGAATAGGACATGTTATATTTTTTTGCAGGACAGAAGTGCGGATTCGCAAATGCAGATGCAAACTGCACATTCCAGCCCCATTGAAAATGAATCGGCCCGCATCTGTTCCGCAAAATTGCGGAACGGATGCGGACCCATTTTGCGGACATGTGAATGGACATGTGAATGAACCCTAAATGTCAGCAATCTTCTTCCTGTGCTGCCGTGCAAGACTCAGCATCTGCAAGTCGGGGATGTTGTTTTCTTGTTTAGGTATTTATTCAGCTCCCCTTGGGATTTTTTCGATCAAGGAGTGTGCTCCAGCTCTCTCCTTGCTCAGTTTGCCCATAATCAGACAGGATTAAATGTCCTTTCAGCAGTTTGACTGAGTGTAGTGGTGAGGAGCTCCAACTTCAGGCGTCCAACACCATGATCGGCAAGCTCCGCCCTCCTGACTTACTGTCTTTATTAACTGCTGGAGTTACATTTAAACTTTTTAGCACTGCTGTATAATGTCCTCCATTAATGTTATAGATTCAGTGGAATAGAGAGTTAGGAAGCAGGCTCCCCTGTTTTGTGTATCGACAGACATGAAACCAGACAGTCTCCACCCACCTGCTCTGAAAAACCTGAGAATTACACACAGATTGTAGAGGGACAATTGCTAGAAAATGCCAGATACAAGTCATATAATAACCAGAAATAGTTCTATCCTTCATGTCCCCTGACATGGCTGCTAATTCAGAAAAATTACCTGAACTGACAGTTACACTTAAAGGGTTTTTGCCACAGCAGAAAATAGCATTTATTATGCAGAGAAAGTTTCCATGGTTACGACCACCTTGCAGTCCAGCAGCATGGCTACGCTTGTACACTATAGAAAAAAGCACCAGCTTAAGTGAGCTCCCGTGATCCCAGCCACCAGAGAGGCTGATGCTTTTTCCTATAGTGTACAAGCACAACCACCACTGAT
Organism: Bufo gargarizans; assembly: GCF_014858855.1. Lineage (NCBI taxonomy): Eukaryota > Metazoa > Chordata > Amphibia > Anura > Bufonidae > Bufo > Bufo gargarizans. The sequence continues at coordinate 543,208,659 of NC_058081.1, forward strand.
GGATTGCAGGGTGGTGGTAACCATGGAAACGAGCAGTGTATAATGTTATGAAAAAATGAACCAAGCCAGCAAAGGAGGCAATATGGACAATAACAGTACATTAGTAAACGCCCTGTATTAACTTTCTCTACATGATAAATCGATGCAGACAGCACAAATATAACATTCTTGTGCTGTCCACATTTATTTGAGACCCCATAGAAATGAATAGGTCCGCATTTGATAAAAAAAAATGATACGTTTGTGTGCATAAGTGTGTATACAGGTGCAAGAAAAAGTATGTGAACCCTTTGGAATGATATGGATTTCTGCACACATTGGTCATAAAATGTGATCTGATCACAACAATAGACAATCACAGTCTGCTTAAACTAATAACACACAAAGAATGAAATGTTACCATTTTTTTATTGAACACACCATGTAAACATTCACAGTGCAGGTGAAAAAAATTATGTGAACCCCTAGACTAATGACATCTCCAAGAGCTAATTGGAGTGAGGTGTCAGCCAACTGGAGTCCAATCAATGAGATGAGATTGGAGGTGTTGGTTACAGCTGTCCTGCCCTATAAAAAACACACACCAGTTCAGGGTTTGCTTTTCACAAGAAGCATTGCCTGATGTGAATGATGCCTTGCACAAAAGAGCTCTCAGAAGACCCACGATTAAGAATTGTTGCATAGAGCTGGAAAGAGTTATAAAAGTATCTCCAAAAGCCTTGCTGTTCATCAGGCCACGGTAAGACAAATTGTCTATAAATGGAGAAAGTTCAGAACTGCTGCTACTCTCCCTAGGAGTGGCCGTCCTGTAAAGATGACTGCAAGAGCACAACGCAGACTGCTCAATGAGGTGAAGAAGAATCCTAGAGTGTCAGCTAAAGACTTATAAAAGTCTCTGTCATGTGCCTACATCCCTGTTAGCGAATCTACGATACGTAAAACACTAAACAAGAATGGATTTCATGGGAGGATACCACAGAGGAAGCCACTGTTGTTCAAAAAAAAACATTGCTGCACGCTTACAGTTTGCACAAGAGCACAGCAGTAGTGGCAAAATATTCTGTGGACAGATCAAGCCAAAGTTGAGTTGTTTGGAAGAAACACACAACACTATGTGTGGAGAAAAAGAGGCACAGCGCAACATCAAAACTGCATCCCAACTGTGAAGTATGGTGGTGGGGGCATCATGGTTTGGGGCTGCTTTGCTGCGCCAGGGCCTGGACGCATTGCTATCATTGAAGGAAAAATGAATTCCCAAGTTTATCAAGACATTTTGCAGGAGAACTTAAGGACATCTGTCAACAAGCTGAAGCTCAACAGAAGATGGGTGTTGCAACAGGATAACGACCCAAAGCATAGAAGTAAATCAACAACAGAATGGCTTAAACAGAAGAAAATATGCCTTCTGGAGTGACCCAATCAGAGTCCTGACCTCAACCCGATTGAGATGCTGTGCCATGACCTCAAGAAAACGATTCACACCAGACATCCCAAGAATATTGCTGAACTGAAACAGTTCTGTAAAAAGGAATGGTCAAGAATTACTCCTGACCGTTGTGTACGTCTGATCTGTAACTACACGAAACGTTTGGTTGAAGTTATTGCTGCCAAAGGAGGTTCAACCAGTTAATAAATCCAAGGGTTCACATACTTTTTCCACCTGCACTGTGAATGTTTACATGGTGTGTTCAATAAAAACATGGTAACATTTAATTATTTGTGTGTTATTAGTTTAAGCAGACTATGATTGTCTATTGTTGTGACTTAGATGAAGATCAGATCACATTTTATGACCAATGTGTGCAGAAATCCATATCATTCCAAAGGGTTCACATACTTTTTCTTGCAACTGTACATATGTACATATCTCTGAGTTACTGATAATTGACAGGGGCGGTCTTAAAGGGCTGTCTCACTGCAGCAAGTGGCATTTATCATATAGAGAAAGTTAATACAAGCCACTTACTAATGTATTGTTATGATCCATGTTGCCTTCTTTGCTGGCTTGGTTAATTTTTCCATAACATTATACATTGCTTGTTTCCATGGTTACCACAACCCTGCAATCCAGCAGTGGTGGCCATGCTTGCACACTATAAGAAAAAATACCAGTCTCTCTGGTGGCCGGGACAGTGGGAGCTCACGTAAGCTGGTACTTTTTTCTATAGTGTGCAAGCACAGCCACTGCTGCTGGACTGCAAGGTGGTCGGAACCATGCAAACTTTCTCTGCATAATAAATGCTATTTGCTGAAGTGGCAAAACCCCTTTAAGTATGCAGAGTTTGCTATATTAGCTTACTCTATCTAAGGTAACACATGTAGTAGTAAGATTCCCTCATACAGCATATAAAATGATAATACATGAAGTAATGCATAAACATTGAGAACTGGGCATCCGGATGAAACACTATTTCACTCCTGGCTGTGGTGACTATTTGAACTCAGATTGACTTAAATAAGATATCTCAATTAATTCTGAAATATTCTGGAACAAAAAGGTAGAAAATTAGAACGAGAAAAGCATTAATATATTAAACGTATATGTCACGCTGGACAGGATACAAGATACACAGAAGACCACCAAACAAGTGTCTAGGCAAGAAGCTGGGGATAAAGGTCACCTCCTGACAAATCCCTATCAGCTCTCCCTAAACTTCTGTGCCAATGTTCAGACCCTAAAGATGGGAATAAACGTGTCCCCGGGCCTAGGCTGAAGATTCCCTCAAATCCCTAAGATGGTGAAAGGGGGTTAAGAGACAGCCTGCTTCCTCAGGACCTGGAGGGGGCAGGCGTATCTTTAACAGACTAGACAGAAAACCACAAGAAAAACAAAACAAACTTATCTTGTTACTGAGCAGGAACAGCAAATCCTTCCTTCCTTCCTCTGAGCAAGACAGAAGCTATAACCCGCACAGGACACTGGGAATGGGGGTAATTTAAACTCATACAAATGACCTCACCCAGTGCACCTGAAGGGAGGCAGATAAAGCTCAACTTCAAAACAAAAACAAAAGGCTACACACGTGCTGCTAACCTGGCAGACCTCCGCACATAACCTGAGTAGGGCATGACAGTACCCCCCCTTTATCCGGGTGGTATCTGTGAAAAGCCCTCACCAGTCGGCTGGCACTAACATCCACAGCCGGAACCCACATCCTCTCCTCAGGGCCGTATCCCCTACAGTGTACCAGGTACTGAAGGGAACCCCGAAGAACTCGTGAGTCGAGAACACTAGAGATCTTGAACTCTAAATTTCCATAAACCAGAACAGGGGGAGGAGGCAAAGGCGATTGTTCCACCGGTTTCACATATTTCTTCAGTAAAGACCTGTGGAACACATCATGGATCCTCCAAGTCTGCGGAAGATCCAGACGAAACGCTACTGGATTGACCACCGCAGATATTTTGTAAGGTCCAATAAATCTTGGACCCAGTTTCCAAGATGGTACTCTCAGTTCAATATTTTTAGTAGATAACCACACCAGATCACCCACACACAGGTCCGATTCAGTTATACGTCTCTTGTCAGCCATTTGCTTATACCTCTCACCCATCCTCTCCAAATTAACTTGAATCTTCCGCCAGATAGAAGACAATGCAGAAGAAAATCTCTCCTCCTCTGGCATCCCAGAGGAACTAGTCCCAGAAAAGGTACCAAACTGAGGATGAAAACGGTATGCGCCAAAAAATGGCGACTTACCCGTGGACTCCTGCCTACGGTTATTCAAAGCAAATTCTGCTAGTGATAAGAATGAGGACCAGTCCTCCTGGTTTTCAGCCACAAAGCACTTCAAGTAGGTCTCTAAGTTTTGATTAGTACGCTCTGTCTGTCCATTCGACTGCGGATGAAAAGCCGAAGAGAATGAAAGTTAGATACCAAGACGAGAGCAGAACGCCCTCCAAAACCTGGAAACAAACTGTGTGCCCCTATCAGAAACCATATCCAAAGGAATGCCATGTAATTTCACGATGTTATCCACAAAAACCTGAGCAAGAGTCTTGGCATTGGGCAGACTAGCTAACGATACAAAGTGAGCCATTTTACTGAAACGGTCAACAACTACCAAAATCACTGTTTTCCCAGAGGAACTCGGGCAGATCAGTAATAAAGTCCATAGACAAGTGCATCCAAGGACGAGATGGAATAGACAAAGGAAGAAGTGAACCAGAAGGTCAAGTGTGAGCAACCTTTGACCATGCACAGGTCTCGCAGGCCGCTACGTAATACTCAACACTCTTACGTAACCCGGGGCCACCAGAACCTCTGGGAAATTAGATCAAAGGTGGACTTGCCCCCAGGATGTCCCGCAAGGACAGTATTGTGATGTTCCTTGAATACCTTGTATCGCAATCCAGCAGGAACAAACAACCTACCTGGGGGACAAGAATCTGGAGCCTCCTCCTGGGCTCCCAACACCTCCATCTCCAACTCGGGGTACAGAGCAGAGACAACCACTCCATCAGCCAAAATCGGAGCAGGATCCTCTGAATCACTTCCCCCAGGAAAACTAAGAGACAATGCATCTGCCTTGATGTTTTTAACCCCCGGGCAAAAAGTAACCACAAAGTTGAACCTAGTAAAGAACAGTGACCATCTAGCCTGTCTAGGATTCAGACGCTTGGCAGATTGCAGGTAAGCCAAGTTCTTATGATCAGTATATACCGTAACGGGATGAGACGCCCCCTCCAACCAGTGACGCCATTACCTAAATGCCAGTTTGATGGCCAGCAATTTCCTATCTCCTACATCATAATTCCTCTCGGTGACCGAGAGCTTCTTGGAAAAAAAAGCACACGGATGCCACTTGCCAGGAGAAGAACCCTGCGACAACACTGCTCCAACCCCCACCTCTGATGCATTCACCTCCACCACAAATGGCTGAGACACATCGGGCTGCATCAGAATGGGAGCAGATGCAAAACATTCCTTAATAGCCGAAAAGGCCTGCAATGCCTCATCCGACCAGACAGAGAAGTCGACGCCTTTCTTAGTAATATCGGTCAGGGATTTTACAATGGTAGAGTAGTTCAAGATACATTTTCTATAATAATTGGTAAACCCCAAAAACCGCATCAAAGCTTTCTGATTCTCCAGTCGGTCCCCACTGCCCGGACCATTCGGGGTCCATACGAAAACCAGAGTCAGAAAGGAGATAACTCAGAAACGGAAGCTCCTGAACAGAAAACACACATTTCTCCAATTTAGCATATAATTTATTCTCCCGAAGGACCAACAAAACCTGTCTCACTTGATCCTGATGAATCTTCAGATCAGGAGAGTAAATTAGAATGTCATCCAAATAAATTACAACGAACCTTCCTACAAAATGATGGAAAATGTAATTGACAAATCTCTGAAACACCGCTGGCGTATTAGTTAACCCAAAAAGCATAACCAGATTCTCAAAATGACCCTTGTGTGTGTTGAAGGTCGTTTTCCACTCATCCCCCTCCTTGATTCTGATCAGATTGTAGGCCCCTCTTAAATATCACTACAATTATAACAACAATTTGATCAAAAAGGTCAGAGATCAAAGAAAGGGGATACGGATCACGGACCGTAATGCGGTTCAATTCCCGGAAATCCAAACAGGGTCTAAGCGATCGATCCTTTTTCTTAATAAAGAAAAAAACAATTGCGACCAGAGATTTAGATGGCCTAATATGACCCTTTGCCAAACTCTCTGCAATATACTTCCGCATGACCTCTCTTTCGGGTTGAGAAAGATTGTATAGTTGAGACTTTGGCAACTTAGCCCCTGGGATGAGATTAACCAGGCAATCATATTCACGACGAGGAGGCAATTCCTGAGCCCCACCTTCCGAAAATACATCCGCAAAATCTGAGAGATACTGGGGTAAAACCATAGTAGACTCCCCAGAAATAGATGCACCAAGACAATTGTCCGAACAAAATTCACTCCAACCAATGATCTTCCTTGCCTGCCAATCTATTGTTGGGTTATGTTTTGTCAACCACGGTAAACCTAAGACCATAGGAGCGGGCAAGTCCTTCATGACAAAACAAGAAATGATCTCAACATGTGAATCAACCACCCTTAACTGAATACCATGAGCAATATGAGTGAGACTCCTTTGAGAAAGAGGGGAAGAATCAATTGCGAACACCGGAATCTCTTTTTCTAAGGTGCAAGTACTTAGGCCCAGATTTTGAAGAAAAAGATCATCAATGAGGTTTATCCCAGCACCACAATCAAGGAATACTTCAAAATTAAATTGTCTTGCGTCTAGCGCCACCATAGCTGGAAGGAGAAAACGAGTGTTGCAGGGAGATTGCATACTTACCAAGACTCAGGGATGTTTTTATTTTCTCTTTAAGTAAACCTCTTTGTGGTTCTTTATCATCAACCTGTGATTTAACAAAAGGACAAGCATAAACAAAATGACCACTTTTTCCACAGTAATAACATAGCTTATACAACCTCCTAAAGTTACTACTACCAGAACGGAACGACCCCTGACCCAGCTGCATGGGTTCCTCCCCTACCCCAGAATTACATGTCATAATCCTCTGGGGAACTGGTGAGACGAAACCACTCACAGACGGGTTTACGCCTCTCTCTAATGCGTCTATCTAACCATACTGCCAGAGGCATTCCAATGTATCCGGATACTTATGAAAAGCGAGGGCATCTTTCAATCTCTCAGACAACCCCTGACAAAACTGACTACGAAGCGCGGGGTCATTCCACCCAGACTCCGTAGCCCATCTCCTAAACTCAACACAATACGCCTCTACAGTATGTTCTCCTTGTAATAAAGTACGCAACTTAGATTCCGCCATTGAGACCCGATCTAGGTCATCATCATAAATTAATCCCAAGGCTTTAAAAAAAAATCATCCACTGACCGGAGGAACAGAGAACTGGTCGGCAGAGAAAAGGCCCAGGACTGCACGTCCCCTTTAAGCAGGGAAATTATTATCCCTACTCTCTGACTCTCATCACCAGATGAATATGGCCACAGCTGAAAATACAGCTTTCATGACTCCCTAAAGCAGATAAAGTAATCCACACCCCCTGAAAACCGATCAGGAAGAGCAACCTTAGGTTCAAGGCTGGGCTGACTCCCACCATTCTGAGAAAGTGCAACAGCATTTGCGGAGGTCAGCTACCTCCCAAGTTAATTCCAGCATGCGATCAACCAACAAATCAATTGATTCCATCTCAAGGCTGCTGAGAAATGGCAGTCTAGGTTTTGGCGGGTTATAATGTCACGCTGGACAGGATACAAGATACACAGAAGACCACCAAACAAGTGTCTAGGCAAGAAGCTGGGGATAAAGGTCACCTCCTGACAAATCCCTACCAGCTCTCCCTAGACTTCTGTGCCCATGTTCAGACTCTAAAGGTGAGCATAAACATGTCCCCGTGCCTAGGCTGAAGATTCCCTAAAATCCCTAAGATGGTGAAAGGGGGAAAGAGACAGCCTGCTTCCTCAGGACCTGGAGGGGGCAGGCGTCTCTAACAGCCTAGACAGAAAACCACAAGAAAAACAAAACCAACTTATCTTGTTACTGAGCAGGAACAGCAAATCCTTCCTTCTTTCCTCTGAGCAAGACAGAAGCTATAACCCGCACATGACACTGGGAATGGGCATAATTTAAACTCATACAAACGACCCCACCCAGTGCACCTGAAGGGAGGCGGATACAGCTCAACTCCAAAACAAAAACAAAAGGCTACACACGTGCTGCTAACCTGGCAGACCTCCGCACATAACCTGAGCAGGGCATGACAGTATATCCCTTGACCTTGGCTGTGCAAAGTAATGGAAGCCATACAATTGTACCAAAAACATCTTTGTGATTTAGACCATATGTGACACTCCTTCTGGTGTTGGGGCAAAGACCCCAATGCCGGATGAGCGGTGGACTCCAAATTAGAAGTTATGGATATCCATAGAGAAAAACCAACAAAGGCATAGAGTCGTGTATCAAGAGTTTTCTAAACTTTATTAAAGAAAGCAAGGTTAATAAAGCGATTTCCTGGATCATTTCCAACTGAAGACGTAGTCATACATTTACGTCATTAACTCATTAAAACACAATCTGAAATGAGCATCTTCTTGGCTATATGCCCAGAACGTCTCCTTAATATTAACTGTGGGTGCTTGCCACACACTAGTACTCCTGACGCTTGTTAAGATTAGTGTTGAGCGCAAATATTTGAATCGCGAATATCGCCACTTCAGAATTCGTGAATATTTTAAATATATATTGCTATATATTTGTATTTGCAAATAGTGTTGTATATTATAATCGCAACTTTATCGTGAATTTATCGCGAATATATTACATTGCCAATTTTCACAATCAAGTAAACAATGACTGGAGATCCGAATATTGCCTATGCCGCTCATCATTAGTTAAGATTCCTCTCTAACAAGTGTTGGTGGGGGCAAGGAGTGACCTTGAAGTTACAGTAACTTTCCACAAGAAGCTCTCAGTTCATTACACAAAAAATGGCAGTATGAAATACAAACATGGAGGCTGAGGATACAACATGGAGTCTTAACCCTCACAATTCCCCCATTTTGAGATATTCACTCACCACAGGTGTCAGATACTTCAGCCGGACATTCCCCTTGCTACTGGTTTCCCAGATTCTGCATATCTGCACCTGTGTGAGGGATCATCTCAACATGTCTCATAGTATTTTCTACCTTTGTTCCTGTTACACACTCTGCTCAAGCACATCAATGTGAGCTTAATTACAATGTAAATGAGAGCAACAATTAACTACATTTGTATTATTCCCTGTACTATACCCATAAGCTACCCACCAACATTTTTAAACCAGTTTGATGGATTCAAGAAAGAGACAGTATCTGACAATCAAGAGTCCTTGTCAGCACTATGTGCATCCAGCCATTTATCTCTCATTTCTTTCATCTTTCGATACCTGCTCTTACTTGAAGGTTACCTTGTGGATCTATATAATAACAAGTAGCAGATCCTATTATTTGACACATTCCTCCTTCCTTAGCAGTAAGATGGTCTAAAAGTAGAGTATGCTGGTTAGTAACTATGATTAACTGAGATTTTCACGCATCACTTATGCGTTGCGTGAAAATCGCAGCATGCTCTATATTGTGCGTTTATCACACAATGCAGGCCCCATAGAAGTGAATGGGGCTGAGGGAAAATCACAAGCATCCGCAATCAAGTGCGGATGCGGTGTGATTTTCACGCATGGTTGCTAAGATGACAGTCTATTCACTGTATTATTTTCCCTTATAACATGGTTATAAGAGAAAATAATAGGATTCTTTAATATAGAATGCTTAGTAGGTGGTCAATTGAGGGTTAAAAAATAAAAAATAATTAACTCACCTTCTCCTCTTGATCGCGTAGCTGCCGGTCTCTTCTTACTTCTTTAATCATGAGCTGCCAGCTAAAGGACCTGTGGTGACGTCATATCACACGTCCTTTAGCCGGAGGAGGAGAAGGTGAGTTAATTATTTTTTAACCCTCAATTGACCACCTTCTAAGCATTGTGTAATAAAGAATGCTATTCTTTTCCCTTATAACCATGTTATAAGGGAAAATAATAACATCTACACAACACCGAACCCAAACCCGAACTTCTGTGAAGAAGTTCGGGTCTGGGTACCACAGTCAGTTTTTTATCACGCGCGTGCAAAACGCATTGCACCCACGAGATAAAAACTGAACAACGGAACGCAACCGCAGTCAAAACTGACTGCAATTGGGTACCTACTCACGCGGGTTTGCCGCAACGCATCCGGACCTTATCCGGACACGCTCGTGTGAACTCAGCCTTAAACTTAAAGGGAACCTGTCACCTAGATTTTGGGTATAGAGCTGAGGACATGGGTTGCTAGATGGCCGCTAGCACATGCCCAATAACCTGCCCCATAGCTCTGTGTGCTTTTATTGTGTATAAAAACCGATTTGATACATATGCAAATTAACCTGAGATAAGTCAGAGCTTGAAAATAGGACTTTTCTCTGAAGTAAGATATGACTCTTTTATGTTAATTTGCATATGTATCAAATGTTTTTTTTACACAATAAAAGCACAGAGAGCTATGGGGACTGGGTATTGCAGATGTGCTAGCGACCATCTAGAAGCCCATGTCCTCAGCTCTATACACAAAATCCCGGTGACAGGTTCCCTTTAAAATTTTCATTTTCTGGTCTTCAGATAGATAAGAAGTTTCTATAATTTATATCAGCATGTTCTAACCACGGTACCAGAATCACTAAATAAGGCATAGTCTTTGAATTCACAGGACTGTGAGTACAACAGTTTTTATAATTGTTTGAATCTGTCCTATTTTTTAACATGACCTGATGATGCCTAATAAGGGCATTGTCCCAGTCACTTTTTAGGTTTACATGTAGAAATTGAATGTTCAGACCCAGGAGTAGCAGTGCAAGGATTTCCATCCTCAGGGTTGGGCACTTTTTTTGCAATGTGAGGCATGAATCCAGTTAGGCTATCCTTACCCCTTCACAGAGGTTGTAGTTTTCAACAGGACTTGTAAGGGACCATCAAATTTGGGCTCAAAGGTTTTCCTCACATGCCTCTATCACCACCCAATCTCCAGGCTCAAGACTGTGTGTGCCTTCTACTCAATCAGGGTCTGGAATGGAAGCAAACATTTGTTTATGATCCATTGTTTATAAAATTGCATGCACCCTGTGGTGTATGCAATATTATACTGCTTGTATTCTATTCACTTTTGTGAGTATAATAAATACTGTTATTCCGTTTATGTGATGATATTTCACTATTGTGGCTATCCTTTAGTCTGTGACAGAGGCGAATGAGTGGAGACTCTGCTGCTTTCTGTGGCCTTTTGCTTCCCTATATCCACGGATTATTGGAAGGAGTCTAAAGTGGTGTTTTTCCTGCCTTCTGGAGCAGCGCGGTCTAACTGGAGAAAGGATTGAGATTTATGTGAACTGTACCCACTTCACGATTGGGACCTAAGACGCAGAAAAAGGCAACGTACCAGAGACTATTTTATTTATTTATTTGTTTTTAATGGGCTGACCTGCAGAAGTCAAAAAGTCTCTAGCCCGCCATATGGGTCCATAGTCATGTGCAATCCCAAGAGCATACCTGGAGTCCATGTAGATGTTTACCTTCTTCCCTTCATCCTTTTTACACACCTCAGTGAGTGCCTTCAACTCTGCCTCCTGCACAGACAGGCTGTATGACCACTGCATATCCAGTGTGGAATCGGCCATCTTCTCCCATAAACCTGCTTCCATCTACGAAATACTCAACATCAGGGTTAGCAAGAGGTTTTTCATGCACTTGAGAGGGCTGATTTTTATGGACCGGTTTATTTACACCATGTCCTGTTTCAACCCCACTGATGCACCCCTGGAGTAGAAACTCCCTAAAAGTGACAGCATCTAAGAAACTACACCCCTCAAGGTATTCAAAACTGATTTTACATATGTCATTAACCCTTTAGGTGTTGCACAAGAGTTATTGGCAAATGGGGATGAAATTTGAGAATTTCCTTTTTTTGCCTAATTCTCCATTTTAACCCATTTTTTTCCACTAACAAAGCAAGGGTTAACAGAAAATCAAGACTGTATCTTTATTGCCCTGACTCTGCTGTTTACAGAAACACCCAATATGTGGCTGTACACTACTGTACGGCCACACAGCGGGGCGTAGAGGGAAAGGTGCGCCGTTTGGTTTTTGGAGGGCTGATTTTTATGGATCGGTTTATTTACACCGTGTCCTGTTTCAACCCCCATGATGCACCCCTGGAGTAGAAACTCCCTAAAAGTGACCCCATTTTGCAAACTACGGGATAAGGCAGCCTTTTTTGGGACTATTTTTAGGGTACATATGATTTTTGGTTGCTCTATATTACATTTTTGTGAGGCAAGCTTACCAAAAATGAAATTCAAAATTTCATCTCCATTTGCCATTAACTGTTGAGGAACACCTAAAGGGTTAATAAAGTTTGTATAATCAGTTTAGAATACCTTGAGGGGTGTAGTTTCTTAGATGGGGTCACTTTTAGGGCGTTTTTACTCTAGGGGGCATCAGGGGGGCTTCAAAAGCGATATGGTGTCTATAAAAAAGGCCATCAAAATCGGCCTTCCAGAAATCATGTCGGTCCTTTCCTTTTGCGGCCTCCCTTTTTGGCACCGTTATTTTATTTTTATTTTTTGACCGTGTTAATCTGGGGGGTTAGGTTATAAAATATTTTTATAGAGGAGATTTTTTTTACAATTATTTAGTTTCTTTTTTACTATATTATCCTTTTTGATACAAAAAATAATTGTATCTCTAAAATCTAAGTTTCATATATTTTTTTTTAAATCCGATTATCTTATGTGGGGGCTCATTTTTTGCAGGATGAGCGGACGGTTTAATTGATTGCTTGCTATTAAACTTTTTGTTATGTAAGGTGACCAAAAAATTTTTTTTGCACTTTTTTTTATTTTTTTTCTGGACCGTGTTAATCTGGGGGGTTAGGTCATGGGGTATTTTTATAGAGGAGATTATTACCGACGCGGCGATACCTAATATGTCTACTTTTAATAAATTATTTTAGTTTTTTTGGGTGTCTCAAGTCTGAGAACCAGTTTTTTTTATCCGATGTCAGTCTTAAATTGGGATATAAATTTAGTACTCCATGGAAGTGTTATACTCCCTGAAGCAACCAATAATGCAAAGGCCTGGATGATCGGGGCACGTGTCACATTGAGTTGTGGTGTCCTTCCGTATCCCCCTCCTGTGACACACTCTGCACCTTTTTTGGGTTCGTCCCTTCTTTCCAGTATAGGGGACCACACCTGGAAAGTGTTGGCCAGGGACGATCCGGACGCCTACAGTTCCCGAGGTACTCCGGCCTGCTCTTTCCCGGTCCGAAAAGATCAGGGCCTTGAGGACTGCCTCATAGAACTGGAGGAATGTCCCTGTGTTGCCAGCACTCCGGGGCAGCACAAAAGAGTTGTACATGGCAACCTGTACCAAGTAGGCCGCAACTTTTTTGTACCATGCCCGGGTTTTGCGCATGGTGTTATATGGCTTGAGGACTTGATCAGAGAGATCAACTCCTCCCATATACCGATTGTAGTAGACGATACAATCGGGCTTGAGGACCGTTGCCGTGGTACCTCGCACAGGGACAGGGGTGATGCCGTTACCATGAATTATGGACAGCATAAGGACATCCCTCTTGTCCTTATACCTGACCAGCAACAGGTTTCCAGTGGTAAGGGCACGGGTCTCACCCCTGGGTATAGGTACCTGGAGGGGGAGGGCAGGGAGGCCGCGTTGATTTTTCCGCACGGTCCCACAAGCGGATGTGGATCTTGCGGCAAGGGACTGGAACAAAGGGATACTGGTATAAAAGTTATCCATGTAAAGGTGGTAACCCTTATCTAGCAGTGGGTACATAAGGTCCCACACAAGTTTCCCGGTAACACCCAGAGTGGGGGGACATTCTGGGGGTTGTATCCGGGAATCTCGGCCCTCGTATACACAAAATTTATAAGTGGTAACCCTGAGGTACTCTCACAAATTTTGTATAGCTTCACGCCATACCTCGCCTGCTTGGAGGGCACATACTGGCGGAAAATGAGTCTCCCCTTGAAAGCAATGAGAGACTCATCAACCGCGACCTCCCTTCCAGGTACATAGGTCTCCATGAATTTGGCCCCAAAGTGATCGATGACCGGCCGTATCTTGTACAGACAGTCATGGGAAGGATCACCTCGGGGGGGATGGGGGGGGGGGGGGACATGCTGCATTATCTGAATAATGCAGACATTTCCGGATGGCCTCAAACCAGGAGCGTGTCATGGCCGTACTGTAAAGTGGGGTCTGGTATAGGAAGTCCCCACTCCAGTACAGCCTGATACTGGTTTTTTTTACCAGGCCCATATGCAGCAGGAGACCCCAAAATGTCCTCATTTCGGCTGCACTGACCGGCGTCCAGCCACCGGGCCTGACCAAAAAGGAGCCTGGGTGTTGAGCAACGAACTGTTGGGCGTACAGGTTCATCTGCTCCACATCAGATTTACCAGTGGGTCACTGAAAAAATGACAAAAAAAAGTAATATTCAGTGTAGCCCACTGTCAGTATGGGATCTGCATCTCCACTGCAGGGTGGCAGATCGCTGTCTACACATTGCAGCACTATGGGTCCCAGTACTGGCTTACCTTGTAGGAGACGCAGGTGCCCGCCAGCATACCGTCGCATCCGTCCTCTTTGCCAGGTGTCATCTGATGAGCTATAGCACGCGCGCGCGCACCTCTCCCTTTCTTATAGGAGTAGGCAGCTGGTTCCTGATTACCATCCCCACCCAGAGGCGGGACTATTTGTATTTAAGGCAGCTTCACTCATCATGATGTGCCCAAGCGTGGTTGTTGTACCTCTGGACTCCCGCTGAAGCACTCCACTGTGTCTGTTTATTGGATTTCCTGGATTCTGACCTCTGCTTCATTTGACTACGCATCTGCCTGCTTTCTGTTTATTGGACCTCCTGGATTATAGACCTCTGCACTGCCTGACAACGCATCTGTCCATCTCTTCCTGTAAGTCTGCCTGGATCCAGACCCTGTGCTGCCTATGAGACTGCTTATATCTGCACTGCCTGATTATGCATCTGCCCATGTAAAGTCTGCCTGGATCCAGACCCTGCGCTGCCTCTGAGACTGCTTATATCTGCATGCTATATTGCTCTGAACTTTGTGTTGCCTGTATCTGTCAAGTGACTTTTTGAATACTGTCTGCCAGTAAAGACCATCTGTTACTTTATTCTGCCTTTGTTGGACTCTGTTCACACTACTGCAGGTAGCTGCATTCAAGGTAACAGGTGCAGACACCAGGGTCCTGTCTCTGAGAGTCAGCAGTCAGCGATATTGGACTAATTCCAGTCCTCTATCAGCTGACACAGAGGATCCACATCCTCTGGTCGTAACACCCACTCTGGAAATCTGGATTCCTGATTGGCCTACAAAATCAGGAATCACCAGCTCGTATCGCTCTGGGCTACACCAGACTAGTTCACCGGCAAAACTAGTACGAGCCCCAGAGCTGCTCATACTAGGCTGGACCACAGGGTCCCTAACATGGCGGTCCCCTTGCTCCGCCGCCTTGGGGGCTCATCATCGCTAGATGATGAGGACGCGGATGGCAACAGGAATGTGGGGTCATCCTCGTCCTCACTGGGACTCTCAGAGTCGGAGGCAAGCTGGGCGTATGCCTCCTCGGCCGAGAACGTCCGGCGGGCCATAGGGGAGTGTGTGTATGTGCGTGCATCATTTGATTCTGCCGCCGGCCCGCCCACAGACCAATCAGAGGCGATCCTGAGAGGTGATGTCACCATCACCTCTCAGGATCGCAGGATGGTGATTGGTGGGGTGAAATCACACCACCATCACCATCCTGTTCCGGGTTATCGGGTCTTCAGAGACCCGAATAACCCGGAAACGCAGAAAACAGCAGGTCTGAATTGACCTGCGGTTTTCTGTGATCGCCTACATGGGGGGGTCACAGGACCCCCCGGCGCATTTAGCCTAGGTGCCTGCTCAATGATTTGAGCAGGCACTGGGTTCCGATCACCACCCGCCGGGCAGCGGTGATCGGAACCATACGTGACGTTTCGGTACGTAATGTGTCCTTAAGTACCAGGACATCATGACGTACCGGTACGTCATGTGTCCTTAAGAGGTTAATATGATATATAGAGTGCTGGTCATTTTAATCTCCAGTTTGTATGGAGAGTCAAAAAACAAAAACAAACCATCACTGGCACGCCAGGGGCTCAAGAGCTAAAGAGCTAAACTTGTACAATCTGCAGAAAGACTAGCTTGGGTGTGGACATACCACCTGTGTAGCTGGTTCAGCTGCACAGGGGCCCAGCGTGGGAGGGGGGCCCATTCATAATAGTGGGCAATTCCATTATGGAAGCACTCACTAGTCTGCAGGAGGCGGGGAAGTGAAGCACTGTGAGCCCAGTACTCACCCCTGAGCATATAGGGGCCTGAGCTTCTTATATGGGGGCCTGAATGAACATCTGATATGGGGGGCCTGAGCATCTAATATAGGGGTCTGAGCAGCTGATATGGGAGGGTCTGAGCATCTCATATGATTAGTCATTGTAAAGAGAATTATTACTAAAGGGGAGGACTATTAGTGTCAGAAATACTATTTCCTGGGCACAGTTATTTTTATTTTGTTATATTATTAATTTATCGCCTTTTTGTTAAGCTCTACAGAGACAAGAGATGGCTGAAAGACGTCATCATGATGGTTTAGTCTGAAGGAGAAGATGAGTAAACAGAATGTCTACATCGGAGAAGACATCACTGGATATAAGATGTATGTGCACTGTATTCTCCTGTATATTTGTAGTGCTGTATGTAATGTTTTCCAAGTATGTATTTGACAGTAGGGCTGGAGGGAAGGGGTTCGATTGAGTATTTGGCACGTGGGGAAAGGGACTCCATTAAAATTTTTGCCTCTGACAGCACCCCTGCCTTCTGCCACAACGCACTGAGGTTATGCAGTAAGCAGCCCTGCAGGGTGAGCGATTGTGAGGTAGCAGGGGTCGTTACTAAACCGAGGGTGTTCCAGTGATGGAGAGGCTGGCACATGGATCCTCTGGGGCACTCTCTATCTATAGGGGCCAGGCTGGGTGGTAGGTGAGGTGCCCTGGGTGTTGCAGGTTTAATGTGCCAGTGGCAAGATCCCTTTAAGTTCATGAGGCCAGTGCCGGTAACGGTGCCACACCGATTTATTGTAGTAATAATTGAGGAACACAAGTTGCAGTGAACCAGAACTTCCGTTTACTGAAACAGTTCAACTATTTACAGTCTTTGATTACTTCCACGTGTAAAAAGGTTGTCACAGGCAGGCTTTATACAAAAAGGCAGGCACGGTCTTGGCAAGATACTCAGAGGGCAAAAACACTTACAGATCATGCTGCACTTTTCCTCAGATCCTGTCTGGCTTACTCCAAGGCCCGTATGCCCTATTGCTGGCTTTATCCTTGGGTAGGGAAACCTTCCTCTGGTATATGTCTCCTTGCTGTAGAAATATCCTTCTGCCCTTCAGCTCTCTGGCTGGAATAAACTTGTCTCTGCACTGCACCTTTAAGGGAACTTGGTTTCTCAGGAGGCAAACTCTTCTCTTGGTGGCAAGCTAGGAGCCTGGGCTAAATAGCTGCATGTCAGAAGCTCCACTTCAGCTGCTGCCTAGCTAAAGTCCACACTCACTTCTGACTCTACACACTCTCCTGACGTGGACCTGGCTATATATACTAGGGGGTTCCCTAGCTCCCTCTACTGCCCAGGAGAAGGAACTACACCCTAACAGGCCTGATACAAGAGATAACAGTGAAAAATACACATAAAACATTATATAAAATACAGTAACCCTGTCCCGCAGGAGGTGGGAGCAACGTGGCCCAATTGACCCTTGTGTAGTGCCCACATTTACCTAGTGGGACACTACAGTAAGAGGATTGGGGGCAGGCACATTCTTTGCACAGGGGCCCTCTGCTGTCTGTGTCTGCCCCTGACCTAGATGTAATACATAGCAGAGCTCCCACCACAATGCCTTAGTTCAGAGACAGCTCCTATCCCAGCCTTTTAACTGTTAGAGGCTGAGATTAATAGCGACCATGGCAGTTAAGTGTTTCAGAGAGGGAGTGAAGGCATCACAATTGCTCTGGTTGCACCCAAGCTCTGCTCCTTTCTGTGGCCAGACCTTCCATCGTTGCTTTGATTGACAGGGACAGGTAATGGCAAAGCAATGAGTAGGGGCTGGTCACAGAAAGAGCAATGGTGATGCACTCTGGAACAGAGCCTCAGAACAAAAGAAATGCAGTGTTCTAATCAGGTGAACCACAGGTCTGTACAAACAGTTTGCTAGGGAGGTCGCTGCTGACAGATTCCCTTTAAATGTGTCCCATCCACTGGGACCCACACCTATATCGAGAACAGAGCGAGGAAAGTGGTGGTTGGAGGACTCCGGGTCCGGCCACCACCAAGCGCTCTCCCCATAGAAGTAAATGGGAACACACCGCTCTTGCGCGGCCACCCCTCCTATTCATTTCTATAGGCCTGATGGAAATAGCCGAGCCAGCACTCAACTATTTTTAGCAACCTCATAGAAATGAATGGAGGACAGCTGTGTGTGCGCAGTACGCCTTCCATCACTTTCAGAACTCTGTTCTCTGTGTAGTTGCAAGTCCCAGAGGTAGAACCTGCACCTATCAGACAATGGGGGCATATCCTAGCAATATGCCACCTTTGTCTTGAGATTGGAAAACCCCTTAAATGGGGTCAGACTGCATTCATGTAGCTTCCGTCAATGCTAGATCCAGAGAGGCCCTGCAGGCTGTTCCCTACTGGATCTCCTGAATGCTAGTGTGAAACTAGCCTTAGGGTCTATTCACATGTCAGTGGAGTATTGCGGATCCGCAATACACCCGGCCGGGACCCCCCATAGAACTGCCTATTCTTGTTCGCAATTGCGAACAAGATTAGGACATGTTCTATATTTTTTTTTGAGCCGAAGTTCGGGGCCGAAGCCCGGAAGTTCGGGGCCGCGCTCCGGAAATGCGGGTGCAGAGAGCACATAGTGTGCTCTCCGCATCTCCTCCAGCCCCATAGAGAATGGATCTGCACCATTCCCGATATTGTGGAACGGATGCGGGCCCATTTGCGGACATGTGAATGGACCCTTACACCGCATTAAATAAAAAAAAAATCTTAAAGATGCAGTATCAGCACAAACATATGCAACATAAAAAGACAGGGGGGGGGGGGGTTAACATAAGCATTTTGATTTCCATTATAGCATTCCGGAATTGCTATAATGGAAACCAAAAATAATCTGTTTGAATTTGTCCTAATATAGTTGAATGGAGAATAAATAACAGAAAACAGCATTCCGTCTGGACAGGACTTTTTTTCCATCCAAAAAAAAACGGATTCTGATTCTGCAACTGATTCCTATGGCATTACTGTACCACCCGTGTACAAGAGGATCCAGGTGTTGGAATAGAGCTACTGAGGACATGCGGCCACCGACCACGACACATTAGGTGATTGTTCTGAAAGGGAATCAAAAGTACACCAGGGGTGACATATGTAACAGGAATATCTATACACATGGGCATTTAAAAGAAAAAGTTCCAATGAAAAAAAAAGTGCAATCTATCATAGGAATGTAATATTTAAAGGAGCTGTCCTGGGGTCTGTCAAAATAATAATTAAAGTAGAACCACTGCACTCAATTGCAGCATGAGATATGCCACCATCCTCCCGTCCATGCTCTACATGCCATTACTATGGCCGTGAACAAGGTCCAGGATAAACCGAAACGTTGGCCAATGGCTTTTTGTTAACTTTGGATGGATTAAAAAAAAAATTCTCATGCTAAAATTGAGTGCCTTGAGTCTACTTTATTTTGATCTCGTACTATTAACCCCTGAGCACCACCTACAGCGACTAGGAGTGCCGACCAACTTCTTTTCTGTAAAGAAATAAGCCAACATACGCCTATTTTCCCTGCCTCCTCTAATCCAGCGCTACCACGTCTTCCTCTTCCCCCGCAATGCTACCAGCAACTAGATATTGTTTTGGCTGCAGCAGTGATGTCCCATATACTGCTGCAGCCAATCACTGGCCTCAGCAGTTTCATACCAGATACCAAGTCCAGTGATTGTCTGCTTCAGTGTATGGGACGTCACCGCTGCAGCCCATAAAATGCGTTACTGGCTGTAGCTCCGGGAAGAGGAAGGAGCAGCGGAGCTACATTAGAGGGAGGCCCGGGAAAGGTGAGTGAAGGAATGCTTACCATTTTGCCAGGTCGCCCCCTCCCCCCTGCAGTTTACAGAAATAAAGCAAAAGTATCTTGGACAACCCCTTTAATCGCGAGACACCCTTTCTCCTAATATTGCATACGAATCAGACACCAGAGACTCGAATGTGAAACAATAAAAGACGCCATTTACAGGGGCGCTAATACTTTGTCCCTGATGACAGAAAAGCCTTTGTCTCCTCCAAAGTGACCTTTCCTAGTCTTCCTCTAGGACTCCACCTCCCATATGCCAAGGATATAGGTTTGCAAACATGATGATGGGAAGCACTTTATTATTGTAAACCATTTCATCAGGAGACCATTGGAGATGAGCATCTCGAGTTGCTATGGAAACCATGAGAGCTGAAGCAAAAAAAAAAAAAAAAAGAAGAAGCTCTGGTGTAAATGCTCTATTACAGAAGAATGAACCAGAGTCAATGCAGTGTTCCTAGGGTAACCAGTGCTGCCAGCTACCACTGCCCTCACCCTCTGCCACTGACTGGTCAGCCTCCTCCATACTGAGCGCTGTCATGGACCATTCTGCCTGAGCTCCCTTTCCCCTTATGCTAGCAGTGCACGGGCATAGTGTGCAGTGCCGCAGCTCGTTCCTGCTGCCCCCAGAGCTGTAAATCCTCCCCTGTAGTCTCCACATTCAGCAGCTATTAAGCCAACACATATGTATTAGTCGCACTCTTTCCTCCTGCCTCCCCTCCCCCACCCGGAGCCCGGCGCTGTGTACATGCTCTCTGCCTCATTCTCTCTCCCTCCATCTCTCCCCTTTTCTCTCGTGTACTTTTTTTCACAGTGGTTTCTCCCAGTGACATAATAACAGGATGCTGAGCTGAAGTCTTTCTCCTTTTCTGCAAAATATCCCCTCTTAAAATAAACGCCATTTCACAGAACCTTCCAGGGCATGAGGGAGAGAGGAGCTAAGACATCCAGGGATTTGGGAAGCCTCCCCCCATAGACACAGACATACATCCCCATCAAAGCACACCTTATAACAAAGGTAAGTGGCTCATCTCAATGGCATGGTGCCTACTGGGTGCTGACAGGGCAGGCTGCTCCACTATATATATAGGAATATGTGTATGATTGATACATAGAGTATGGCTATGCTTTGTATATGTACAGTATATATATATATTACATTTTTAACCTATTCCATACATTTATCTTTACCACATCTGGTCCCAGACGCACTGAGCAGTCGTGTCCCTTTCTTTCGATCAGATCTGAGCCTAGCCTTTTGGAAAAATGCAACAGATACTTAGTGAACAATTGCCTTGATCGGGGATTTTGAGAGGATTTATAATACAGTAAATGCAGGTAATTATAGACCCTGGATGCGGGTGTATTGGGAAATGGCACTATGCTGATATTTCACGTCAGATATCAGGAATATACAGCGTATATACAGTAATCTGCGCAGGGCTCACAATGTGACACTCTTATATTAGGATAGCTTTTTAGATATTCGAAGGGTTACATACCGTATATTCGTCATGTACATTTTCAATTTCTGAACTTAAAAGCAATATATATATATATATATATATATATGAGCATACATATATATACACACATGTATATATATATATATATATGCTCAGTTTGATTTCCGCTGCCCTTCCTCCCCATCACTGACGTGATCTTTATCATGTAATAAAATGTAGATGTGGAAGTGAAAGTGCTCCGTCCATCCCCGCAGCATGCTCTGGGCAGGTGGCCTCTGGTCTGCATTCGAGGGGATTTAGGGATTTCACTTTCTCCAGGGAGATTGAGGAGCTTTGCTCTCGGGGAGCTGTGCTTTTGCAGTGCATTAATAATTAGGCTTTTATAGAAGCCCTTATACATGTATATATGTGAGTATGTATATATGTACCGTATAGTCTATTTGCACATGGATGAAAACAGGGTTTATTGCAAAAAAAATCTATAACAAAAATATATCTGCAAAATCATCAGGTACTAAAAGAGTAACCTATGGGAAAATTGAGGAACGTGGCTTACCGATTTCTTTACAGTATATGTATAGATATTCTCCTGATTACTACCAGATACATTACAATGCAATATGTAGATGTTACTAACTTCATTAGATCTGACCGAATATAATGATAGATTATAATTTAGAACACATTTCATTCATCTCATGCACCTGTAACCCATCCTTTCCTCCTTACTACTGAAAAGGTGCCCTGGGCTCCTGGCCAGAACCCTGTAGAATTCCATATTTTTCTGTTTAATTCTCCTGCCTACATCAGGATACATACAGATCAATCTTTTCCACCGAGCCATAAATGAATAGGCCTTTTTAAAATCCCAAGGGAATATTAACTTGTGTTACCTATGCATTTTTGATGATAAACTGTAGCCCCCTACAGGATTTCAAGTGTTAATTAGGTCATATTTCAGAGCGTTATCTCATACCTTATAGGTACCGCTTTGTGTTCGGTTATTCACACGAGCCAAGACATTTTATGGCCATGGTCTTCTAGGGGGAACAGGTGAACACCAAAGACCTCATTGCATGAGGCAGTAATCAACCATTTGTATAGCAGCTGCCAATCAATCTACGGTATTTGTTTTATATAATATTCATTACAAATATATATTAGTAATAATAATAATAATAATGGAAAATAAAATAAAACAAGGAATTATTTTCTCAGCAAGAGCCTAAATAAAGGCCTTAGTCTGGTGCTGCCTGTTAAATATCAGCATGCGTTATAGCTCTGTTACTATACTGGTGACCACCAGTTGTCGATGCCTTAGTGTATAGGTTCATGATATCAATAGAAATGAGTCATATTGGTCAAATTTATAGAATGATCATCTAAGATTTTCATTCATGTGCCCGCTTGGTCTGATTGTGCAATCCTTTGTTGAGACTTAATAGTAATTTATCTGACTACAACAGTGGAGAACCAAGCTCATGTCTGGTTATGTACATCATTTGTGATGAAGGAATTGATTTTTTTGTTTTTGTTCTTTGTGTTTTTTTACATTCAGAGCTCTCTATTTTCAATAGCTATATGAATATGGATGGGCATTGTATCCTTGTGTATATTTGAAGGGGTTTAAGTTTAAAAGGCTTGTCTATTTTTGGGAGAAAGGACCCTGATGATAAGCTGATCATAGAGTAACCAACTGCTGGGACCTGTGATGATCAGCTGGAATCAATGGAAGACTCCCCAGCAAGACCACCACAGGGGAAATTAAGCATTATATAAATCCCATTGAAATAAATGGGATGGTCATGAAATGGAGATTCTGATGGGTTCTACGTAGTCTACAGGTTGTAGCTGCTCTCCAGTCTTGTTAAAAAAAACAATGGTCCATAGCTGGAGACCTTGTACTGTCAAAGGGGTTGTCTAGTTTATGGTGGTGGTGGGGTCCTGTGTTAAGGTTCTTTTGGCGAGAGTGGAGAGTGACTACAAAGAGTGTCTTTCATTTTAAGGGAGCTTCCTGACCTGCATTACACAGACAATCCATTGATTTTATTGATTTTGTAATAGTACTGCAAGGAAATTTAACACGTACTGCCAGGTTTCCCTACAGATTAAGGCTGGTGGTCCGAGCTAAAAGACATTTTTTGATCAGCTTATTGTTAAGAAGTCTTTAAATCAACTAGAGATTGGCCATTGTAGAGAACACCTTCACCTTTAATCCATCTTTGGCAATAGAAAGTACCTGTTGTCATTTCTGATGAATTTCAGGCATGTTCTTCAACTGAATTGATAAAAGGAAATCCAGAAAATGTAATGCCCCCACTATCACTACTCCTCACCTTACCAACAAATGAGGAATCAGTGGGGGGGGGGGGGGGGGGGGATGTGTACCTTGAGCAGTGCATGATACCTCTTGGCACAAACACGACTTGGATGGATGCATATAGAAACTTTTTTATTTGGTAATATGTGACATATACTCTTTTCTCAAGTCTAAAAAAACCTGAATGTTAATACAAAATAAAAGGTGTATTGGTTACGAGAACATATAAAAGTTGAAAAACACCTATTAAATGCAATAAACAGTTAAGAAATGTTTTAAGTGAATTTAAGATTGTTAAAAGTAAAATTCATAGGTTAATGTATAGTGAACAGTGCAGGGGGCGCATAGGTCAACTGTCAAAAATCTAATCCATGAGGCAAATAATTATATGGTAATAACACTTGGTGCGGGTCGCAAATGATAGGATGATAAATAGTTTGAGTCACATATATTGAGAAAATAAGGTAGGGTGGGGACAAAGGGGGGAGGTTTGTTAACAATATGTGTGTCAGAGATTGAAAAAACGACAATTTGGTATGAGGACAAGGCGAATGATCCAGGTTAAGGAAAGGTGGAATACAAAGGGTTAAAAGGTTATTGATAAGGGCGGCAAATGCTTCTATGTGACTCCCCCTATGGTGTATAGGGTTGAATGTAGATTTCGGTTTAGAATCTCAAAATGTCGATTTAAGTTTAGTTTCCGAATGAAAGTGGCTTCATTAAACATGGAGTATCCAGACATTTCTTTCAAGCTACCAATCTACAAACCTCTCTATAACACGATCAAACATATTCCTGCCACTCACACTAATCGTTTCCAGAAATTAAGATGTAAAGAAATGTTTTGGATCTTCAAGATGCAAACATTAGAACTTTACGGCCTAAATGAATCCCTCGAGAGCAATTGTTTGTAATCAACCTCTGATTTTACATTCCAACAAGCCTTTCGCCAACAGTCCTCTTTTCCTGGTATCATCATAACTGCAATTTGGTTTCACCCATACCACGCTTTTCCCCCTAACTGTCCGCCCCGTTTCTACTGATATGTTGTTCAATTTTTTTATTTCCTGTACCCAACCCCTATTCATCCCCCTCCCCCGGTCCACTTGCTCTAACGAACACACTGGTTCGTATAGCCTAGCTCAAATCTCGCTTCCCACAGCCACCTTTCCCAGTCTCTCCACCGGTCCCAATACTATTTCACCTCCTTCTATCATCATGCATTCCCCCACTAACTCAGTATCCCCACACTTCTCTTCCCCCAAACTCCTTACATTAATCATTCCTATTTTCCTCCCCCTCTCAAAATCAGCCATACCCATTCCCATTACCCCCCTGTCTCCCAAGTCTCTTTTTATCTTCTCATTCATTTCCCCCACACACCATCCATCTTCAGAAACCACTTTTCCCTGCGACACCGTCTTCATAGTCCCGCCCCTCATTTGGTCACTTCCCCCCCCATCCCATCACAGATGAGCTGCTGCCCTCTGGCATCCAGCACGTACACCATTCTTGTCGCCCTCCTTTCCTTTTAGGACACCAGATGTATTTTTACCATCACATTATATCTCAGTCTCCCTCTAAAATAGCCACGTGCCATTTCATTTTTACCTAATATCACTTAAGTTATTTTGCCTGTACACTAGTGTAGTAATATTATTATCACATTATATCCCAGCATCCCTCTGTGAAATAGCCACATGTCAATTCATTTGACCCATTACCCCTTATGTCATTCTGCAAGTATCCAAGTGTTCTACAGCTCTACTGTCTACATGTGAGAATCTGCGCCATTTGCACCAGCATGGACCCACAGGTAACCACAATAATCCTCCTACTCTTGTCATTTAAGACTACAGTGTAATGTTATATTACCTTCACTATACCCTTTTAACCCTTTGCATTCCACCTTTCCTTAACCTGGATCATTCGCCTTGTCCTCATACCAAATTGTAGTTTTTTCAATCTCTGACACACATATTGTTAACAAACCTCCCAGTTTGTTGACCTATGGGCCCCCTGCAATGCTCACTATACATTAACCTATAAATTTTACTTTTAACGATCTTAAATTCACTTAAGAAATGTTCTATTTATTCAATTTTATGCATTTAATAAGTGTTTTTCAACTTTTATATGTTCTCTGTACCAATACACTTTTTAATTTTTATTAACATTATGCATTTTTAGACTTGAGGAAGGAGTATATTGACTCCGAAACGCGTTGTCACCTATTACCAAATAAAAAAGTTTCTATATACTGTACATCAATTGAAGTCGTGTTTGTGCCAAGAGGTATCACATTTGTGCACTGCTCCAGTATACATCCTCCCCCCACCCCCCCCCCCCCCCCCCACTGAATCTCACACCACTGGAGAACTGGCTACTCCACTTACGAGGATTGAGAGATACCGGCAGCACCGACGCACCGCCCTTACCAGTGTTACTTAGGCACAACACAAAAAGGTGAGCACAACTACTGGCACCTTTTGCTCCTGAATACCATTTTAATTTCATACTACCCTATGAGCGCCTTTCCCTTCTCTACCACACATACCAACAAATGATGAAGGGAGAGCAGCACTATAAGATAATAGCCCTCAATGGCTGGACAGGTTCTCCTCCAATATATCCCGCATAGGAAAAAGGAATGATTTTGTGTTAGGTTGCTTATGCCGTTTGTGTCTGTTGTGACCATTTCAGTTTGTCAAGGGTTCTGCTAGCAAGGATGTATTGAACTTTATTGTGAGAACTTGGAGTCCTTAACAAAATTTATGGAAAAGTAAGGATGGAAGCATCTGTACATTAGGGAAAGTCTGATCTAAATGGACACTTTGATTCATAGTTTGGGTCTAGCATCCTGGCTTTGCTTGGATTTCATGTTCAGGCTGAGTTCTTTCTGCACCAGAGGCTCCGTTAGCAGCATCCATAGCCGATTCCATCAGATTTAATGAAAAAATAAATAAAAATACTGCATGTCAAACGATGGAAGCCATGATGGAAACTCACAATTACCTTTATAAGTCAGTAGGGTCCATCAGAGACTTGTGATGTAGAGTTGAGCGAACACCTGGATGTTCGGGTTCGAGAAGTTCGGCCGAACATCCCGGAAATGTTCGGGTTCGGGATCCGAACCCGATCCGAACTTCGTCCCGAACCCGAACCCCATTGAAGTCAATGGGGACCCGAACTTTTCGGCACTAAAAAGGCTGTAAAACAGCCCAGGAAAGAGCTAGAGGGCTGCAAAAGGCAGCAACATGTAGGTAAATCCCCTGCAAACAAATGTGGATAGGGAAATGAATTAAAATAAAAATTAAATAAATAAAAATTAACCAAAATCAATTGGAGAGAGGTTCCATAGCAGAGAATCTGGCTTCCCGTCACCCACCACTGGAACAGTCCATTCTCAGATATTTAGGCCCCGGCACCCAGGCAGAGGAGAGAGGTCCCGTAACAGAGAATCTGTCTTCATGTCAGCAGAGAATTAGTCTGCATGTCATAGCAGAGAATGAGGCTTCACGTCAGCCACCACTGCAACAGTCCATTGGCATATATTTAGGCCCAGCACCCAGGCAGAGGAGGGAGGTCCCGTAACAGAGAATCTGTCTTCATGTCAGCAGAGAATTAGTCTGCATGTCATAGCAGAGAATGAGGCTTCACGTCAGCCACCACTGCAACAGTCCATTGGCATATATTTAGGCCCAGCACACACACAGGCAGAGGAGAGAGGTCCCGTAACAGAGAATCTGGCTTCATGTCAGCAGAGAATCAGTCTGCATGTCATAGCAGAGAATGAGGCTTCACGTCAGCCACCACTGCAACAGTCCATTGGCATATATTTAGGCCCAGCACACACACAGGCAGAGGAGAGAGGTCCCGTAACAGAGGATCTGGCTTCATGTCAGCAGAGAATCAGTCTGCATGTCATAGCAGAGAATCAGGCTTCACGTCAGCCACCACTGCAACAGTCCATTGTCATAAATTTAGGCCCAGCACCCAGGCAGAGGAGAGAGGTCCCGTAACAGACAATCTGGCTTCATGTCAGCAGAGAATTAGTCTGCATGTCATAGCAGAGAATGAGGCTTCACGTCAGCCACCACTGCAACAGTCCATTGGCATATATTTAGGCCTAGCACACAGGCAGAGGAGAGAGGTCCCGTAACAGACAATCTGGCTTCATGTCAGCAGAGAATTAGTCTGCATGTCATAGCAGAGAATGAGGCTTCACGTCAGCCACCACTGCAACAGTCCATTGGCATATATTTAGGCCCAGCACCCAGGCAGAGGAGGGAGGTCCCGTAACAGAGAATCTGTCTTCATGTCAGCAGAGAATTAGTCTGCATGTCATAGCAGAGAATGAGGCTTCACGTCAGCCACCACTGCAACAGTCCATTGGCATATATTTAGGCCCAGCACACACACAGGCAGAGGAGAGAGGTCCCGTAACAGAGAATCTGGCTTCATGTCAGCAGAGAATCAGTCTGCATGTCATAGCAGAGAATGAGGCTTCACGTCAGCCACCACTGCAACAGTCCATTGGCATATATTTAGGCCCAGCACACACACAGGCAGAGGAGAGAGGTCCCGTAACAGAGGATCTGGCTTCATGTCAGCAGAGAATCAGTCTGCATGTCATAGCAGAGAATCAGGCTTCACGTCAGCCACCACTGCAACAGTCCATTGTCATAAATTTAGGCCCAGCACCCAGGCAGAGGAGAGAGGTCCCGTAACAGACAATCTGGCTTCATGTCAGCAGAGAATTAGTCTGCATGTCATAGCAGAGAATGAGGCTTCACGTCAGCCACCACTGCAACAGTCCATTGGCATATATTTAGGCCTAGCACACAGGCAGAGGAGAGAGGTCCCGTAACAGACAATCTGGCTTCATGTCAGCAGAGAATCAGTCTGCATGTCATAGCAGAGAATGAGGCTTCACGTCACCCACCATGTCCGACCATGTCCACGACCATGTCCACGTCCGCGTCCCTTACTAGATGTTTTTCTCATTGTTATGGTTCACCACAACAACAAATATATTATTTGGCCCAATGTATTGTATTCAAATTCAGCGGGATATAAATTTGAGGCCTAGTATTTAGGCGCTGGGTGACCGGTATGGATTTAGTGACAGAATTAGACTTGGAAATGCACAGAAGCGTGTGTGTGTGAAGTTATTCTGAATGACCCAATGTGCACCTTGAATATTATATACCCTTTTAGGGATAGATTTCAAATAGCTCTGATATAGCAGAAACCACTAAATTATGAAATTGCTAAATTGGGAATTGTATTTCAACCCAGAACAAAAAATGTGCTTTGACGGACACTAAATAACTTTCCCAGCCACAACAGGACAGCGGTAACGAGAGATTTAGCAGGATATAAATTTGAGGCCTAGTATTTAGGCGCTGGGTGACAGGTATGGGTTTAGTGCCAGAATTAGACTTGGAAATACACAGTAGCGGGTGTGTGTGAAGTTATTCTGAATGACCCAATGTGCACCTTGAATATTATATACCCTTTTAGGGATAGATTTCAAATAGCTCTGATATAGCAGAAACCACTAAATTATGAAATTGCTAAATTGGGAATTGTATTTCAACCCAGAACAAGAAATGTGCTTGAACGGACACTAAATAACTCACCCAGCTACAGCACTAAGGACAGATTTAGCGGGATATAAATTTGAGGCCTAGTATTTAGGCGCTGGGTGACAGGTATGGGTTTAGTGCCAGAATTAGACTTGGAAATACACAGTAGCGGGTGTGTGTGAAGTTATTCTGAATGACCCAATGTGCACCTTGAATATTATATACCCTTTTAGGGATAGATTTCAAATAGCTCTGATATAGCAGAAACCACTAAATTATGAAATTGCTAAATTGGGAATTGTATTTCAACCCAGAACAAGAAATGTGCTTGAACGGACACTAAATAACTCGCCCAGCTACAGCACTAAGGACAGATTTAGCGGGATATAAATTTGAGGCCTAGTATTTAGGCGCTGGGTGACAGGTATGGGTTTAGTGCCAGAATTAGACTTGGAAATACACAGTAGCGGGTGTGTGTGAAGTTATTCTGAATGACCCAATGTGCACCTTGAATATTATATACCCTTTTAGGGATAGATTTCAAATAGCTCTGATATAGCAGAAACCACTAAATTATGAAATTGCTAAATTGGGAATTGTATTTCAACCCAGAACAAGAAATGTGCTTGAACGGACACTAAATAACTCGCCCAGCTACAGCACTAGGGACAGATTTAGCGGGATATAAATTTGAGGCCTAGTATTTAGGCGCTGGGTGACAGGTATGGGTTTAGTGCCAGAATTAGACTTGGAAATACACAGTAGCGGGTGTGTGTGAAGTTATTCTGAATGACCCAATGTGCACCTTGAATATTATATACCCTTTTAGGGATAGATTTCAAATAGCTCTGATATAGCAGAAACCACTAAATTATGAAATTGCTAAATTGGGAATTGTATTTCAACCCAGAACAAGAAATGTGCTTGAACGGACACTAAATAACTCGCCCAGCTACAGCACTAAGGACAGATTTAGCGGGATATAAATTTGAGGCCTAGTATTTAGGCGCTGGGTGACCGGTATGGATTTAGTGACAGAATTAGACTGGGATATGGCCAAAAAATAAACAGACTATTGCTGGTTAAATGCACTTGGTGTGACAGCTTCACCCTGATGTAGGCTTTAGCCAAAAAACAACCACACCATTGAGGGTTAAATGCACTTGGTGACAGGCGCAGCTTGCCCCTGATTTAGTATATGGCCAAAAAATGAACAGACTATTGCTGGTTAAATGCACTTGGTGTGACAGCTTCACCCTGATGTAGGCTTTAGCCAAAAAACAACCACACCATTGAGGGTTAAATGCACTTGGTGACAGGCGCAGCTTGCCCCTGATTTTGTATATGGCCAAAAAATGAACAGACTATTGCTGGTTAAATGCACTTGGTGTGACAGCTTCACCCTGATGTAGGCTTTAGCCAAAAAACAACCACACCATTGAGGGTTAAATGCACTTGGTCGCAGCTTGTGCTGGCGCACCACAAGACACAAAATGGCCGCCGATCACCCCAGAAAAATGTGACTGACAAACGGTCTGTGCAGCCTAAAAACAGTGAGCAATTGAGGATCAGCAGCTCAATGATCCACAGCTGCAGATCGATCAGTTAATCAAGTCCTTTGGAGGAGTTAATCTGCCTAATCTCGCCCTACTGTCGCAGCCGCAACCTCTCCCTACGCTAATCAGAGCAGAGTGACGGGCGGCGCTATGTGACTCCAGCTTAAATAGAGGCTGGGTCACATGGTGCTCTGGCCAATCACAGCCATGCCAATAGTAGGCATGGCTGTGATGGCCTCTTGGGGCAAGTAGTATGACGCTTGTTGATTGGCTGCTTTGCAGCCTTTCAAAAAGCGCCAAGAAAGCGTCACAAAAGCGCGAAGAAAGCGACGAACACCGAACCCGAACCCGGACTTTTACGAAAATGTCCGGGTTCGGGTCCGTGTCACGGACACCCCAAAATTCGGTACGAACCCGAACTATACAGTTCGAGTTCGCTCATCCCTATTGTGATGTCCATTGTGTGATGAATCAGCAGAGGACCATGGTTTTCATTTTTAGCAGAAACCAGAATACGGTTGAGGGCAGAGCCTTGTCGGAAGACTCATCTTTGACACATTGAGTCAGATCACTGACACACTATATTCATTGCTTTTATGTAGAAGCAATATAATAACCTGAGTAGTCATGTAATCGACATTGATGAAATTACTAGAAATATATCATAGCTAAGTCCATTTAAAGGGGAACTCTAGTCAAAAGTATTTTCTGTTATATTGTAGATACATTGATGAAGGTTGTGATTTTGAACCACCACTGTTTCCAGAATAAAACGAAAGGGGCGCTGGACCATGTAAGTCGGCCGTAAGAACAGTGAGAGGCGCACTTTCACAACCGGTTGTTTAACAGTTTGCAGTTTATTCATAGACAACGCGTTTCAGGGTACCACTGACCCCCTTTATCAAGTCTAAAAAAATACATATCAATGATAAAAAAAATACATATGCAAAGCACACAAGACTGTGTGTTTGAGAATATGATCAAATAAAACAATGTATCATATATAAATATAAATTTACACATGCAGCTATGCCAATGCTAATACCATACAAAACAAATACATTTGGATGATAAAAGAACCAATGATATAAAAACTGGGTGGGGAGGAGGAAGGATTTGCTGTAATCAATCATAAGAGCTTGTTAGAATTTACATAAAAACTAATTGATATCAAAATATTTGAAATGTATCTCATATGATATATAGAACATAAAAAATACATATGTGTATATATATATATATATATATATATATATAAATATAATATATAGTATAAAAATTTGTACATAAGTTGGTAAGGCTGAGGTTCAGCCTGCATTTGTGGGAGGGGCTTGAGCCTTTTTAAACCCCCACTCACCTCATCTCAGTGGGCGTTCCGGTTCTTGGACCCACCCACCCATTCCCTTCATTTCAAGGGTCCTCCTTAGGGTAGCCCCCTTTTAGGCTACTCTCATACCCGGCTCCAGGCACACCCCAGCCAGTTAGGTTCCAGGCAGGCGCGCTGCCCAAGTTCATATTTAGCCTTGACCACAAATAGGAGTATATAAATACAGGTCCTTCAAAAAAAATTTGCATATTGTAATAAAGTTAATTATTTTCTGTAATGTACTGATAAACATTAGACTTTCATATATTTTAGATTCATTACACACAACTAAAGTAGTTCAAGCCTTTTATTGTTTTAATATTGATGATTTTGGCATACAGCTCATGAAAACCCAAAATTCCTATCTAAAAAAATTAGCATATCATGAAAAGGTTCTCTAAACGAGCTATTAACCTAATCATCTGAATCAACTAATTAACTCTAAACACCTGCAAAAGATTCCTGAGGCTTTTAAAAACTCCCAGCCTGGTTCATTACTCAAAACCGCAATCATGGGTAAGACTGCCGACCTGACTGCTGTCCAGAAGGCCATCATTGACACCCTCAAGCAAGAGGGTAAGACACAGAAAGAAATTTCTGAACGAATAGGCTGTTCCCAGAGTGCTGTATCAAGGCACCTTAGTGGGAAGTCTGTGGGAAGGAAAAAGTGTGGCAGAAAACGCTTCACAACGAGAAGAGGTGACCGGACCCTGAGGAAGATTGTGGAGAAGGACCGATTCCAGACCTTGGGGGACCTGCGGAAGCAGTGGACTGAGTCTGGAGTAGAAACATCCAGAGCCACCGTGTACAGGCGTGTGCAGGAAATGGGCTACAGGTGCCGCATTCCCCAGGTCAAGCCACTTTTGAACTAGAAACAGAGGCAGAAGCGCCTGACCTGGGCTACAGAGAAGCAGCACTGGACTGTTGCTCAGTGGTCCAAAGTACTTTTTTCGGATGAAAGCAAATTTTGCATGTCATTCGGAAATCAAGGTGCCAGAGTCTGGAGGAAGACTGGGGAGAGGGAAATGCCAAAATGCCTGAAGTCCAGTGTCAAGTACCCACAGCCAGTGATGGTCTGGGGTGCCATGACAGCTGCTGGTGTTGGTCCACTGTGTTTTATCAAGGGCAGGGTCAATGCAGCTAGCTATCAGGAGATTTTCGAGCACTTCATGCTTCCATCTGCTGAAAAGCTTTATGGAGATGAATATTTCATTTTTCAGCACGACCTGGCACCTGCTCACAGTGCCAAAACCACTGGTAAATGGTTTACTGACCATGGTATCACTGTGCTCTATTGGCCTGCCAACTCTCCTGACCTGAACCCCATAGAGAATCGGGGGATATTGGGAAGAGAAAGTTGAGAGACGCAAGACCCAACACTCTGGATGAGCTTAAGGCCGCTATCGCAGCATCCTGGGCCTCCATAACACCTCAGCAGTGCCACAGGCTGATTGCCTCCATGCCACGCCGCATTGAAGCAGTCATTTCTGCAAAAGGATTCCCGACCAAGTATTGAGTGCATAACTGAACATAATTATTTGAAGGTTGACTTTTTTTGTATTAAAAGCACTTTCCTTTTATTGGTCGGATGAAATATGCTAATTTTTTTAGATAGGAATTTGGGGTTTTCATGAGCTGTATGCCAAAATCATCAATATTAAAACAATAAAAGGTTTGAACTACTTCAGTTGGTGTGTAATGAATCTAAAATATATGAAAGTCTAATGTTTATCAGTACATTACAGAAAATAATGAACTTTATCACAATATGCTAATTTTTTTAGAAGGACCTGTATGAGTATATAAAACAGCACACTCATGTCCCTGAGAGACACAAATTTATATGTATATAAGGGTATATATGAACGCACACCCATGTCCCTGAGAGACAAAGAATCATAATAGTAAAAATAATAATAATAATAATAGAATAAAAAAAAAGTCAGCACCAGAAATCTCTGAGCGCCCCAAAGTTTGACCTCAGAAGTATCTATGACATATCAGAAGATCACTTTGACTGTAGTTCCGCTTAGGTTTTCTGCATGAGCTATCAGAATTTTATCAGCACACAGACCCATTCACTTCTATGGGGCCACATACACGACCACACTTTTTTCTGGTTCTTTGTAGCCATTCTGGTTCGTATTGCAAACAAAAATAGCCCTTTCTATAAATGGGAGTGGGATTGGATATGGACCGAAATATGGAAACGACCATGTACATGAAGCCATAGGCCAGGTTGAAACATTACTAAAAACACAGAAAAAATCTGCTTTAATTTTTGATGCATTTCCACAGCAAAAACCGCAACAAAACCGCATGTATTGCGTACAGTTTTTGTTTCGGAAAAGCCTGCAGACTTCACCCTCGCCATACATTTTGAAATCCACAGGAGAGATCCGCATCATGCTGCAGATTTCAAATCCAGTTTTTGTATGCAGCGTGTGGATGGGAATTCAGAAATTATCATCCACCTTACTGGTACTGTACAACTCTGTGGATTTGCATGTAGATCCGCAAGAGCAAGTCCATAGCCAATCAGTCATGTGTGAACCCAGTCTTAAAGGCAGTACAAAGTGGATTGAGTCTGACTTTGAGTAAACCATAGACATTGGGGGTATGGGGTGTCGGGGATTCCTCAGGCCCTGCACTACAGACTTCTGGCTTCAAAAAGTCATAAAATGGGGCTTTGTGACTTTCATGGGAATATTTGCAGAAAACATTTTGTGACATTTTGCATGTTTACACACTCCACTTTTGAAAAGTGAGTGAGAAAGTGGACATGGCTAGCCTGTCGAGCTGATTTATGGCAGATTCATCAATTGTGACTTTTTAAAAAGTCACTAAAAGTATCGCCATCTTCATTGAAGTGGTGGTGTACAAAGAGGAGAAATAGCTCAAGATTAAATTGAACTTGTCCTCAAAGTTTGTCAAGTTTATGCAGCTCCTGAATAAAATAGTTTTATAGAAATCTTGTGTACAGGTGTCAAGTCTCCATCTGACTTAATGTTGAGGGGTGGGATTTACCCAAACAGCGCAGCGTAAGGCTTTGGTTTCCTATTGCAGACTGTGCAGTGGAGGGAGGTTTCTTTATCAGACAGTTGTCTTACTGCTAGATGCGGGTTTATGAGAGGGACAAGGAGAAATGACTGATCTCCTAAGGCTAGTTTCACACCTGCGGTAAGGTATCCAACAGGCTGCTCCAGCAGAGGAACAGCCTGCTGGAGTTCACATGAATAATGCTGAAGCCATTAACTATAATAGGATCTAGCAGGGATCCAGATGGTATCCGGCATGAGCACCAGACAAAAAAACTATGCATGCAGCAGTTTTTGTTCAGCCGAAACCCAGCGTTCATCTTGGAAAGAGTCCCCATCCCTGCCAGATAGCATTATAATCAATGGGCTCCAGCAGTACACAGCACTGTCCGGCTATCCCATATACAGTGAGCTCTGGAAGGCTGTTCCTCTGCCAGAACAGCCTGCCAGATACTTACCACAGGTATGCAAGTAGTCTAAACGACATACAGATAAATTTGTCATATACTGTATTTTTCAAAAATGTGATTTCAATTTTAGACAAGCTAGGATGAATGAAAAGGAAGCGATTAAAGGACAAATTGTTTGAATTTATGGATATCTTCTGATTTTAGTGTTCCTGATAAATCTTTTGGGCAATAATTTTTGAACGTGTATAGTGATTTACACACAGAAGGTTCTTGAACTGGAAATATTAACAATTTCTTCCCCAGTTTCTCTTACAGTAACTCCCCTTTTAGTTTAATGTTCTTCATAATAAATGAGAAAATAGCTTTTACTAAATTTCATCTACTTTTTTAAAAGGGTCTTTCTAGGACAGATTAATTGCCCACATGGAGCCCTAATCAAAGATATAGCAGGTCAACTGGCACTCATATACTGTAATTGCATTTATATTTTTTATTTCTCACCCTTTTTCATAAATACAATAGTTTGTACAAATTGTTCACCCCACACCCATCTCATACAGTTTCCACTATTTTTGGCAGCACATCTCCTGGCCAATCATTATTCATCGTTTGATCATTGGATATGTTTACACTAGGTGTGATAATCGCCCTGTCGTCGATTCTCATTTTTACAGATGCAGCATTCTTAACGTCTTAAATAAACAATTGCAGAAAACTTTAAGAGGACACTTAACACAACAAAAGCTGTTGACAATTTAAAGGGGGTCATCCAGGATTTCTATATCGATATTCTATTTTCAGGATTGAATGTATTGCAGTTTTGGGATAAAAACAGACAAGCTTGTCTGGTATTTTGCATTGATATAACATTTTGATGTCAATTGGAAACTGTAATTGTACAGTCATCTCTATGAGCATATTGAGGCACCATACCTAAAGCTCCATATATTAACCTTTCTTTTCTTTCCTACCCACTTCACTTTAGGAGCCCCTCCATCCTTTAACTTTATTGTGGAATACAAAGATTCGCTAAAAAAATTACACAGCTTCTTTCTATACCCTTACATTTCAGGCAAAATTGCAACATTTAAGGATTGCTATCAAGAAAGGAAAGATTCAAATTTTAGTTAGATTGTCACAAGTGACTCGTGCGGATGTGTCCATCCTTCCTTTAGTTCCAATTTGGTAAAGGACTTAAATTTCTCATGAAACCAATTTAGTCTTGTGATATTCTAGCAAAACCCTTAACAGGCTCTAATTTTCAACACAACCACCGGGTGGCCACACATAGGCTTATATAGGACAGACATCTTGTGACACAATATCATAAAATATGCAGTTTTGAAAACCTGGTCATTCCATGACACATACAAGTATTTCAGGGAATTGTCAGCCAAGGGGAAAGGCAAAGAAGGACATACAGGTATCTCTGTTAGGCTGCATTTACATTGCTATGTGTAGTCTGTGAAATACGGTCCATGTGATGGCCACATTTCTCAGACTAAATGTAGATCACATGAGCCAAACTCACTGCATCATAGTGATCTATGAGGCTATGAGTTCCAGCCCAGCCGTTGGTCCAGCCATATCACAGCTAAAATTTATTCAGGACCAAGACTAAAAATCAAGTTTAACAACATAGCAGACTCTTTCATTCACCTACTGCTCCGCACTGGACCTCTTCACTAGGAATATTAGAGCAATATGCAGCAAAATTCTTACCATCAAAAGTATAGACATCATGGTGGAAGTATAATAAAAAACATAATAAGTTAATGACTTGTGTTGGGTCCTATTTTTGCCTGTTGGGTGACAGTTGGCACTGTGTCACAGCTTCTGTTCAGAAGAGTGGAGCAAAAGTTTTCTTTATGGCACCCCCCCTATATTTTCTATGCTGTCTTTCAACCAATAACATTTGAATCAGAAATAGTAAATATAACCTCCTTCAGCAGACCCTAAAATAAAGAGACCACCATTTTTTTTTTACTGTGGTTGCATTATCAAAACCAGACTGCCACCCCTCCTCATTTCCTGGAAAGACCAGTATAGGAGGAGAATGGTGAGAGCAGTGGCAGGACAGGCATGACAGAGGTAGCAGCAGGACCTACACAGCATGGGAGCTACAGAGTAGGACAGGCATCCTGAACTGAAAAAACTTCAAGAGCCGATGTGCTTTTTCCAACAGAACATCAGTTTGCATGTTCGACCCTGGAAATTAAATATAGCTGGATGCTTTTGTAGTCTTTATTTATTATAAAAAAAAAAAAAATTCTGGTGGCAAGTACCTCCAAGGGCAGGGTACTGTAGTACTTTTTGTAAAGGTCCACATACCCTCGTCTGCCATCGGGTGAATGTCTGAGCATCAAAAAAATGTAAGGAAGGAAAGTGGCGCATGGCGTCATTTATTTTTTGAATAAAAGACTTCTCTAATCCTGCTCAATCCCCTTTGTGTCCGACACAGAGTGATGCCTGCTAAGTGGCCCTCACACAATATTTTTCTCCCTTAAGTGACCCTCACTCAATATGATGTCCCTTAAAGTGGCCCCCACATAATAGTAATACCCCTTAGTGCCCACTCAAAAAGTGAATCCCCCTTAAGTGGCATACCACACAGTCATTCCATCTCAGTGCCCCATACACAATATGATGTCCCCTTAAGTCACCCCGATACAGTAATGCCCTGTAAGTGTCCCCCACACAGAGTGATGCCCCAGTAAAGGAGTTGTCTCTTCTGAGACAGTGGTGGTATATCGCTAGGATATGCCACCAATGTCAGATAGGTGTGGGTCGCACCACTTTGATTTGAACGTATCTCCAGAAAGGGACTGCTGAAGTGAGCAGAGACCAGCCACACATGCGCAGTGCACTCTCCATTCATTTCTATGGGACTGCAAAAATACTGGAATCCGGTCTGTGGTGTGCTGTCTTTGGCTCAGCACAGCAAGCGTGATGACACTACTTAATTGATTCTGCCTGCATTGAACCAACAATGTAAGGGAATGGTGAAACAGAAAGCCAATGGCTGCTTCACCCTTGTATTCAACTGCATCTGTATTCTTTGAATGCAGCTAAAGTTGAAAGCAGGACATACAGAAGTTCCAGTTAAGTACATCTTCCCTGGGGTATGTGTACCACAGTGTGAGAGTCGCGGATCTATTTATACACTACAGTATTTATGTAACTTAAACAGATATTGACCAGAGTTGTGCCCCTCAGTAATGGTACCGCCATGGCAGGAGTGACCAGGCATAATTGTGGTAGCAGACTCTTAAATCATGGAGCTCTGGCCTATAAGGCAGTTGTTAATACTAATACACACAGAGCATGGACTATATGTACCCCGTCATAACACTATATAGACTATAGTTTCTCTATGCAAACTGTACATGAACTACTATACTTACACTATACAAACATTATATAGACTATCCATTCGCTATAAAATCATATATAGACTGCATGTACCCTATACAAACACTATATTGACTACTGTGCATGTTTTCAGACCCTTTCACTTTTTTCGCATTTTATGTTTTTGTGATGATAAAATAAAAAGTCCCCCCCCCCCCATCAATCTGCACTCAATCCCTCCTAATGAGAAAGTGAAAACAGAATTTTATGTTTGCAAATGTATAAAAAAGGAAAAACTAAAAATTTGCATGGACATAAATATTCAGACCCTTCTCTATAATACTTAAAATTTAGCTCTGGGGGCCTCCTATTTCTTTTGATCTTCTTTGAGATGTTTCTACATCTTGATTGGAGTCCACCTGTGGTAAATTCAGCCTATTGTACATGATTTGGAAAGATACACTCTTTTCTATACGCGGTTGCCCTGGGAAATCTGACCGCCACACGGACCACATTTAATGGACTGCACACGGCCATGTGAATGCTTCCTTATCTATGGGCTTGTAAGCATTCCCTGATGAGGGGGGCTGAATTACGGTATTAATATGAGAGCCTTTTTACTAACATTGGCACTTAGTTGGCAACACAAACAGTCCCCAAAGTTATCCCTTAGCTGAAACTCACTCCATTAGCCCTCCCACTGCTGCTGGGTGTCCTCTTCTGGCAATTTCTATAGGCAACTGTTACCTTGGCCAGCATTTTTTGCAGTGTCTGAATTCTACAGGGAGTGCAGAATTATTAGGCAAGTTGTATTTTTGAGGATTAATTTTATTATTGAACAACCATGTTCTCAATGAACCCAAAAAACTCATTAATATCAAAGCTGAATATTTTTGGAAGTAGTTTTTAGTTTTAGCTATTTTAGGGGGATATCTGTGTGTGCAGGTGACTATTACTGTGCATAATTATTAGGCAACTTAACAAAAAACTAATATATACCCATTTCAATTATTTATTTTTACCAGTGAAACCAATATAACATCTCAACATTCACAAATATACATTTCTGACATTCAAAAACAAAAACAAATCAGTGACCAATATAGCCACCTTTCTTTGCAAGGACACTCAAAAGCCTGCCATCCATGGATTCTGTCAGTGTTTTGATCTGTTCACCATCAACATTGCGTGCAGCAGCAACCACAGCCTCCCAGACACTGTTCAGAGAGGTGTACTGTTTTCCCTCCTTGTAAATCTCACATTTGATGATGGACCACAGGTTCTCAATGGGGTTCAGATCAGGTGAACAAGGAGGCCATGTCATTAGATTTTCTTCTTTTACACCCTTTCTTGCCAGCCATGCTGTGGAGTACTTGGACGCGTGTGATGGAGCATTGTCCTGCATGAAAATCATGTTTTTCTTGAAGGATGCAGACTTCTTCCTGTACCACTGCTTGAAGAAGGTGTCTTCCAGAAACTGGCAGTAGGACTGGGAGTTGAGCTTGACTCCATCCTCAACCCGAAAAGGCCCCACAAGCTCATCTTTGATGATACCAGCCCAAACCAGTACTCCACCTTGCTGGCGTCTGAGTCGGACTGGAGCTCTCTGCCCTTTACCAATCCAGCCATCTGGCCCATCAAGACTCACTCTCATTTCATCAGTCCATAAAACCTTAGAAAAATCAGTCTTGAGATATTTCTTGGCCCAGACTTGACGTTTCAGCTTGTGTGTCTCGTTCAGTGGTGGTCGTCTTTCAGCCTTTCTTACCTTGGCCATGTCTCTGAGTATTGCACACCTTGT
Organism: Bufo gargarizans; assembly: GCF_014858855.1. NCBI lineage: Eukaryota > Metazoa > Chordata > Amphibia > Anura > Bufonidae > Bufo > Bufo gargarizans. The sequence continues at coordinate 543,249,390 of NC_058081.1, forward strand.
GCTTTTGGGCACTCCAGTGATGTTGCAGCTCTGAAATATGGCCAAACTGGTGGCAAGTGGCATCTTGGCAGCTGCACGCTTGACTTTTCTCAGTTCATGGGCAGTTATTTTGCGCCTTGGTTTTTCCACACGCTTCTTGCGACCCTGTTGACTATTTTGAATGAAACGCTTGATTGTTCGATGATCACGCTTCAGAAGCTTTGCAATTTTAAGAGTGCTGCATCCCTCTGCAAGATATCTCACTATTTTTGACTTTTCTGAGCCCGTCAAGTCCTTCTTTTGACCCATTTTGCCAAAGGAAAGGAAGTTGCCTAATAATTATGCACACCTGATATAGGGTGGTGATGTCATTAGACCACACCCCTTCTCATTACAGAGATGCACATCACCTAATATGCTTAATTGGTAGTAGGCTTTCGAGCCTATACAGCTTGGAGTAAGACAACATGCATAAAGAGGATGATGTGGTCAAAATACTCATTTGCCTAATAATTCTGCACTCCCTGTATTCTTCTAGTTGCCATTTTATTGAATTTGCCACTGCTTGCTACAAACTAAGCATTTGTTATTTGGTAAGCATATAGACAATTTTACATCCCAGTTGTAGTTAGTAGTAAAGATGTTCGTTTTACAGGTAACGTAATGTTCACATGAGGAAGAGATGTGGTTCCCCATAACATTGTCTGGCGTTATCCAGATGAGTAAGAGACTTCAATGTTCTCCTGGTGTAATTGTCACCTATTTGATATACGAATCAAATGGATTTGATCCAAAGATGGTTAGAGTAAGTAGTCTGTTCTATGTCATCATTTAGTCCAGGATAAGTCTATGAGGTGGCAAATTGTGCTGAATATAATGATCACAACATACAGATGTGTTTTTCCTTAGCTTTCTTCTTGGCTCAACATATTCAGAGATGTGTCAAGACTGTGTCAAGAGATGACCAGCTTTAAAAAAAAAAAAAAAAAAACAACAACATGATTTTACAATGGTTTGTATTGAGTTCTTTATGTCTACATGTGGACACTCAGTGGTTGTCGTGTCAGTTGCAACTAGGGATGAGCGAACCCGAACTGTATAGTTCGGGTTCGTACCGAATTTTGGGGTGTCCGTGACACGGACCCGAACCCGGACATTTTCGTAAAAGTCCGGGTTCGGGTTCGGTGTTCGTCGCTTTCTTCGCGCTTTTGTGACGCTTTCTTGGCGCTTTTTGAAAGGCTGCAAAGCAGCCAATCAACAAGCGTCATACTACTTGCCCCAAGAGGCCATCACAGCCATGCCTACTATTGGCATGGCTGTGATTGGCCAGAGCACCATGTGACCCAGCCTCTATTTAAGCTGGAGTCACATAGCGCCGCCCGTCACTCTGCTCTGATTAGCGTAGGGAGAGGTTGCGGCTGCGACAGTAGGGCGAGATTAGGCAGATTAACTCCTCCAAAGGACTTGATTAACTGATCGATCTGCAGCTGTGGATCATTGAGCTGCTGATCCTCAATTGCTCACTGTTTTTAGGCTGCACAGACCGTTTGTCAGTCTCATTTTTCTGGGGTGATCGGCGGCCATTTTGTGTCTTGTGGTGCGCCAGCACAAGCTGCGACCAAGTGCATTTAACCCTCAATGGTGTGGTTGTTTTTTGGCTAAAGCCTACATCAGGGTGAAGCTGTGACACCAAGTGCATTTAACCAGCAATAGTCTGTTCATTTTTTGGCCATATACAAAATCAGGGGCAAGCTGCGCCTGTCACCAAGTGCATTTAACCCTCAATGGTGTGGTTGTTTTTTGGCTAAAGCCTACATCAGGGTGAAGCTGTCACACCAAGTGCATTTAACCAGCAATAGTCTGTTCATTTTTTGGCCATATACAAAATCAGGGGCAAGCTGCGCCTGTCACCAAGTGCATTTAACCCTCAATGGTGTGGTTGTTTTTTGGCTAAAGCCTACATCAGGGTGAAGCTGTCACACCAAGTGCATTTAACCAGCAATAGTCTGTTCATTTTTTGGCCATATACAAAATCAGGGGCAAGCTGCGCCTGTCACCAAGTGCATTTAACCCTCAATGGTGTGGTTGTTTTTTGGCTAAAGCCTACATCAGGGTGAAGCTGTCACACCAAGTGCATTTAACCAGCAATAGTCTGTTCATTTTTTGGCCATATCCCAGTCTAATTCTGTCACTAAATCCATACCGGTCACCCAGCGCCTAAATACTAGGCCTCAAATTTATATCCAGCTAAATCTGTCCCTAGTGCTGTAGCTGGGCGAGTTATTTAGTGTCCGTTCAAGCACATTTCTTGTTCTGGGTTGAAATACAATTCCCAATTTAGCAATTTCATAATTTAGTGGTTCCTGCTATATCAGAGCTCTTTGAAATCTATCCCAAAAAGGGTATATAATATTGAAGGTGCACATAGGGTCATTCAGAGTAACTTCACACACACCCGCTACTGTGTATTTCCAAGTCTAATTCTGTCACTAAATCCATACCGGTGACCCAGCGCCTAAATACTAGGCCTCAAATTTAATTCCCTCTAAATCTCTCGTTACCCACCGCTGTACTGTTGTTGCTGGGCAAGATATTTAGTGTCCGTCAAAGCACATTTTTTGTTCTGGGTTGAAGTACAATTCCCAATTTAGCAATTTCATAATTTAGTGGTTTCTGCTATATCAGAGCTATTTGAAATCTATCCCAAAAAGGGTATATAATATTGAAGGTGCACATAGGGTCATTCAGAATAACTTCACACACACCCGCTACTGTGTATTTCCAAGTCTAATTCTGTCACTAAACCCATACCTGTCACCCAGCGCCTAAATACTAGGCCTCAAATTTAAATCCCTCTAAATCTCTCGTTACCGTTGTCCTGTTGTAGCTGGGAAAGTTATTTAGTGCCCGTCAAAGCACATTTTTTGTTCTGGGTTGAAGTACAATTCCCAATTTAGCAATTTCATAATTTAGTGGTTCCTGCTATATCAGAGCTATTTGAAATCTATCCCAAAAAGGGTATATAATATTGAAGGTGCACATAGGGTCATTCAGAATAACTTCACACACACCCGCTACTGTGTATTTCCAAGTCTAATTCTGTCACTAAATCCATACCGGTGACCCAGCGCCTAAATACTAGGCCTCAAATTTAATTCCCTCTAAATCTCTCGTTACCCACCGCTGTACTGTTGTTGCTGGGCAAGATATTTAGTGTCCGTCAAAGCACATTTTTTGTTCTGGGTTGAAGTACAATTCCCAATTTAGCAATTTCATAATTTAGTGGTTTCTGCTATATCAGAGCTATTTGAAATCTATCCCTAAAAGGGTATATAATATTGAAGGTGCACATAGGGTCATTCAGAATAACTTCACACACACCCGCTACTGTGTATTTCCAAGTCTAATTCTGTCACTAAACCCATACCTGTCACCCAGCGCCTAAATACTAGGCCTCAAATTTATATCCAGCTAAATCTGTCCCTAGTGCTGTAGCTGGGCGAGTTATTTAGTGTCCGTTCAAGCACATTTCTTGTTCTGGGTTGAAATACAATTCCCAATTTAGCAATTTCATAATTTAGTGGTTCCTGCTATATCAGAGCTCTTTGAAATCTATCCCAAAAAGGGTATATAATATTGAAGGTGCACATAGGGTCATTCAGAGTAACTTCACACACACCCGCTACTGTGTATTTCCAAGTCTAATTCTGTCACTAAATCCATACCGGTGACCCAGCGCCTAAATACTAGGCCTCAAATTTAATTCCCTCTAAATCTCTCGTTACCCACCGCTGTACTGTTGTTGCTGGGCAAGATATTTAGTGTCCGTCAAAGCACATTTTTTGTTCTGGGTTGAAGTACAATTCCCAATTTAGCAATTTCATAATTTAGTGGTTTCTGCTATATCAGAGCTATTTGAAATCTATCCCAAAAAGGGTATATAATATTGAAGGTGCACATAGGGTCATTCAGAATAACTTCACACACACCCGCTACTGTGTATTTCCAAGTCTAATTCTGTCACTAAACCCATACCTGTCACCCAGCGCCTAAATACTAGGCCTCAAATTTAAATCCCTCTAAATCTCTCGTTACCGTTGTCCTGTTGTAGCTGGGAAAGTTATTTAGTGCCCGTCAAAGCACATTTTTTGTTCTGGGTTGAAGTACAATTCCCAATTTAGCAATTTCATAATTTAGTGGTTCCTGCTATATCAGAGCTATTTGAAATCTATCCCAAAAAGGGTATATAATATTGAAGGTGCACATAGGGTCATTCAGAATAACTTCACACACACCCGCTACTGTGTATTTCCAAGTCTAATTCTGTCACTAAATCCATACCGGTGACCCAGCGCCTAAATACTAGGCCTCAAATTTAATTCCCTCTAAATCTCTCGTTACCCACCGCTGTACTGTTGTTGCTGGGCAAGATATTTAGTGTCCGTCAAAGCACATTTTTTGTTCTGGGTTGAAGTACAATTCCCAATTTAGCAATTTCATAATTTAGTGGTTTCTGCTATATCAGAGCTATTTGAAATCTATCCCTAAAAGGGTATATAATATTGAAGGTGCACATAGGGTCATTCAGAATAACTTCACACACACCCGCTACTGTGTATTTCCAAGTCTAATTCTGTCACTAAACCCATACCTGTCACCCAGCGCCTAAATACTAGGCCTCAAATTTATATCCAGCTAAATCTGTCCCTAGTGCTGTAGCTGGGCGAGTTATTTAGTGTCCGTTCAAGCACATTTCTTGTTCTGGGTTGAAATACAATTCCCAATTTAGCAATTTCATAATTTAGTGGTTCCTGCTATATCAGAGCTCTTTGAAATCTATCCCAAAAAGGGTATATAATATTGAAGGTGCACATAGGGTCATTCAGAGTAACTTCACACACACCCGCTACTGTGTATTTCCAAGTCTAATTCTGTCACTAAATCCATACCGGTGACCCAGCGCCTAAATACTAGGCCTCAAATTTAATTCCCTCTAAATCTCTCGTTACCCACCGCTGTACTGTTGTTGCTGGGCAAGATATTTAGTGTCCGTCAAAGCACATTTTTTGTTCTGGGTTGAAGTACAATTCCCAATTTAGCAATTTCATAATTTAGTGGTTTCTGCTATATCAGAGCTATTTGAAATCTATCCCAAAAAGGGTATATAATATTGAAGGTGCACATAGGGTCATTCAGAATAACTTCACACACACCCGCTACTGTGTATTTCCAAGTCTAATTCTGTCACTAAACCCATACCTGTCACCCAGCGCCTAAATACTAGGCCTCAAATTTAAATCCCTCTAAATCTCTCGTTACCGTTGTCCTGTTGTAGCTGGGAAAGTTATTTAGTGCCCGTCAAAGCACATTTTTTGTTCTGGGTTGAAGTACAATTCCCAATTTAGCAATTTCATAATTTAGTGGTTCCTGCTATATCAGAGCTATTTGAAATCTATCCCAAAAAGGGTATATAATATTGAAGGTGCACATAGGGTCATTCAGAATAACTTCACACACACCCGCTACTGTGTATTTCCAAGTCTAATTCTGTCACTAAATCCATACCGGTGACCCAGCGCCTAAATACTAGGCCTCAAATTTAATTCCCTCTAAATCTCTCGTTACCCACCGCTGTACTGTTGTTGCTGGGCAAGATATTTAGTGTCCGTCAAAGCACATTTTTTGTTCTGGGTTGAAGTACAATTCCCAATTTAGCAATTTCATAATTTAGTGGTTTCTGCTATATCAGAGCTATTTGAAATCTATCCCTAAAAGGGTATATAATATTGAAGGTGCACATAGGGTCATTCAGAATAACTTCACACACACCCGCTACTGTGTATTTCCAAGTCTAATTCTGTCACTAAACCCATACCTGTCACCCAGCGCCTAAATACTAGGCCTCAAATTTATATCCAGCTAAATCTGTCCCTAGTGCTGTAGCTGGGCGAGTTATTTAGTGTCCGTTCAAGCACATTTCTTGTTCTGGGTTGAAATACAATTCCCAATTTAGCAATTTCATAATTTAGTGGTTCCTGCTATATCAGAGCTCTTTGAAATCTATCCCAAAAAGGGTATATAATATTGAAGGTGCACATAGGGTCATTCAGAGTAACTTCACACACACCCGCTACTGTGTATTTCCAAGTCTAATTCTGTCACTAAATCCATACCGGTGACCCAGCGCCTAAATACTAGGCCTCAAATTTAATTCCCTCTAAATCTCTCGTTACCCACCGCTGTACTGTTGTTGCTGGGCAAGATATTTAGTGTCCGTCAAAGCACATTTTTTGTTCTGGGTTGAAGTACAATTCCCAATTTAGCAATTTCATAATTTAGTGGTTTCTGCTATATCAGAGCTATTTGAAATCTATCCCTAAAAGGGTATATAATATTGAAGGTGCACATAGGGTCATTCAGAATAACTTCACACACACCCGCTACTGTGTATTTCCAAGTCTAATTCTGTCACTAAATCCATACCGGTGACCCAGCGCCTAAATACTAGGCCTCAAATTTAATTCCCTCTAAATCTCTCGTTACCCACCGTTGTACTGTTGTTGCTGGGCAAGATATTTAGTGTCCGTCAAAGCACATTTTTTGTTCTGGGTTGAAGTACAATTCCCAATTTAGCAATTTCATAATTTAGTGGTTTCTGCTATATCAGAGCTATTTGAAATCTATCCCTAAAAGGGTATATAATATTCAAGGTGCACATTGGGTCATTCAGAATAACTTCACACACACACGCTTCTGTGCATTTCCAAGTCTAATTCTGTCACTAAATCCATACCGGTCACCCAGCGCCTAAATACTAGGCCTCAAATTTATATCCCGCTGAATTTGAATACAATACATTGGGCCAAATAATATATTTGTTGTTGTGGTGAACCATAACAATGAGAAAAACATCTAGTAAGGGACGCGGACGTGGACATGGTCGTGGTGGTGTTAGTGGACCCTCTGGTGCTGGGAGAGGACGTGGCCGTTCTGCCACATCCACACGTCCTAGTGTACCAACTACCTCAGGTCCCAGTAGCCGCCAGAATTTACAGCGATATATGGTGGGGCCCAATGCCGTTCTAAGGATGGTAAGGCCTGAGCAGGTACAGGCATTAGTCAATTGGGTGGCCGACAGTGGATCCAGCACGTTCACATTATCTCCCACCCAGTCTTCTGCAGAAAGCGCACAGATGGCGCCTGAAAACCAACCCCATCAGTCTGTCACATCACCCCCATGCATACCAGGGAAACTGTCTCAGCCTCAAGTTATGCAGCAGTCTCTTATGCTGTTTGAAGACTCCGCTGGCAGGGTTTCCCAAGGGCATCCACCTAGCCCTTCCCCAGCGGTGAAAGACATAGAATGCACTGACGCACAACCACTTATGTTTCCTGATGATGAGGACATGGGAATACCACCTCAGCATGTCTCTGATGATGACGAAACACAGGTGCCAACTGCTGCGTCTTTCTGCAGTGTGCAGACTGAACAGGAGGTCAGGGATCAAGACTGGGTGGAAGACGATGCAGGGGACGATGAGGTCCTAGACCCCACATGGAATGAAGGTCGTGCCACTGACTTTCACAGTTCGGAGGAAGAGGCAGTGGTGAGACCGAGCCAACAGCGTAGCAAAAGAGGGAGCAGTGGGCAAAAGCAGAACACCCGCCGCCAAGAGACTCCGCCTGCTACTGACCGCCGCCATCTGGGACCGAGCACCCCAAAGGCAGCTTCAAGGAGTTCCCTGGCATGGCACTTCTTCAAACAATGTGCTGACGACAAGACCCGAGTGGTTTGCACGCTGTGCCATCAGAGCCTGAAGCGAGGCATTAACGTTCTGAACCTGAGCACAACCTGCATGACCAGGCACCTGCATGCAAAGCATGAACTGCAGTGGAGTAAACACCTTAAAACCAAGGAAGTCACTCAGGCTCCCCCTGCTACCTCTTCTGCTGCTGCCGCCTCGGCCTATTCTGCTGCTGCCGCCTCGGCCTCTTCCTCCGCCTCTGGAGGAACGTTGGCACCTGCCGCCCAGCAAACAGGGGATGTACCACCAACACCACCACCACCACCTCCGTCACCAAGCGTCTCAACCATGTCACACGCCAGCGTTCAGCTCTCCATCTCACAAACATTTGATAGAAAGCGTAAATTCCCACCTAGCCACCCTCGATCCCTGGCCCTGAATGCCAGCATTTCTAAACTACTGGCCTATGAAATGCTGTCATTTAGGCTGGTGGACACAGACAGCTTCAAACAGCTCATGTCGCTTGCTGTCCCACAGTATGTTGTTCCCAGCCGGCACTACTTCTCCAAGAGAGCCGTGCCTTCCCTGCACAACCAAGTATCCGATAAAATCAAGTGTGCACTGCGCAACGCCATCTGTAGCAAGGTCCACCTAACCACAGATACGTGGACCAGTAAGCACGGCCAGGGACGCTATATCTCCCTAACTGCACACTGGGTAAATGTAGTGGCAGCTGGGCCCCAGGCGGAGAGCTGTTTGGCGCACGTCCTTCCGCCGCCAAGGATCGCAGGGCAACATTCTTTGCCTCCTGTTGCCACCTCCTCCTTCTCGGCTTCCTCCTCCTCTTCTTCCACCTGCTCATCCAGTCAGCCACACACCTTCACCACCAACTTCAGCACAGCCCGGGGTAAACGTCAGCAGGCCATTCTGAAACTCATATGTTTGGGGGACAGGCCCCACACCGCACAGGAGTTGTGGCGGGGTATAGAACAACAGACCGACGAGTGGTTGCTGCCGGTGAGCCTCAAGCCCGGCCTGGTGGTGTGTGATAATGGGCGAAATCTCGTTGCAGCTCTGGGACTAGCCAATTTGACGCACATCCCTTGCTTGGCGCATGTGCTGAATTTGGTGGTGCAGAAGTTCATTCACAACTACCCCGACATGTCAGAGCTGCTGCATAAAGTGCGGGCCGTCTGTTCGCGCTTCCGGCGTTCACATCCTGCTGCTGCTCGCCTGTCTGCGCTACAGCGTAACTTCGGCCTTCCCGCTCACCGCCTCATATGCGACGTGCCCACCAGGTGGAACTCCACCTTGCACATGCTGGACAGACTGTGCGAGCAGCAGCAGGCCATAGTGGAGTTTCAGCTGCAGCACGCACGGGTCAGTCGCACTACAGAACAGCACCACTTCACCACCAATGACTGGGCCTCCATGCGAGACCTGTGTGCCCTGTTGCGCTGTTTCGAGTACTCCACCAACATGGCCAGTGGCGATGACACCGTTATCAGCGTTACAATACCACTTCTATGTCTCCTTGAGAAAACACTTAGGGCGATGATGGAAGAGGAGGTGGCCCAGGAGGAGGAGGAGGAGGAGGAGGAAGAGGGGTCATTTTTAGCACTTTCAGGCCAGTCTCTTCGAAGTGACTCAGAGGGAGGTTTTTGGCAACAGCAGAGGCCAGGTACAAATGTGGCCAGCCAGGGCCCACTACTGGAGGACGAGGAGGACGAAGATGAGGAGGAGGTGGAGGAGGATGAGGATGAAGCATGGTCACAGCGGGGTGGCACCCAACGCAGCTCGGGTCCATCACTGGTGCGTGGCTGGGGGGAAAGGCAGGACGATGACGATACGCCTCCCACAGAGGACAGCTTGTCCTTATCCCTGGGCAGCCTGGCACACATGAGCGACTACATGCTGCAGTGCCTGCGCAACGACAGCAGAGTTGCCCACATTTTAACCTGTGCGGACTACTGGGTTGCCACCCTGCTGGATCCACGCTACAAAGACAATGTGCCCACCTTACTTCCTGCACTGGAGCGTGATAGGAAGATGCGCGAGTACAAGCGCACGTTGGTAGACACGCTACTGAGAGCATTCCCAAATGTCACAGGGGAACAAGTGGAAGCCCAAGGCCAAGGCAGAGGAGGAGCAAGAGGTCGCCAAGGCAGCTGTGTCACGGCCAGCTCCTCTGAGGGCAGGGTTAGCATGGCAGAGATGTGGAAAACTTTTGTCAACACGCCACAGCTAACTGCACCACCACCTGATACGCAACGTGTTAGCAGGAGGCAACATTTCACTAACATGGTGGAACAGTACGTGTGCACACCCCTCCACGTACTGACTGATGGTTCGGCCCCATTCAACTTCTGGGTCTCTAAATTGTCCACGTGGCCAGAGCTAGCCTTTTATGCCTTGGAGGTGCTGGCCTGCCCGGCAGCCAGCGTTTTGTCTGAACGTGTATTCAGCACGGCAGGGGGCGTCATTACAGACAAACGCAGCCGCCTGTCTACAGCCAATGTGGACAAGCTGACGTTCATAAAAATGAACCAGGCATGGATCCCACAGGACCTGTCCGTCCCTTGTCCAGATTAGACATTAACTACCTCCCCATAACCATATATTATTGGACTCCAGGGCACTTCCTCATTCAATCCTATTTTTATTTTCATTTTACCATTATATTGCGAGGCTACCCAAAGTTGAATGAACCTCTCCTCTGCCTGTGTGCTAGGCCTAAATATATGCCAATGGACTGTTGCAGTGGTGGGTGACGTGAAGCCTCATTCTCTGCTATGACATGCAGACTGATTCTCTGCTGACATGAAGCCAGATCCTCTGTTACGGGAGCTCTCTCCTCTGCCTGGGTGCTGGGCCTAAATTTATGACAATTGACTGTTGCAGTGGTGGGTGACGTGAAGCCTGATTCTCTGCTATGATATGAAGACTGATTCTCTGCTGACATGAAGCCAGATTGTCTGTTACGGGACCTTTCTCCTCTGCCTGGGTTCTGGGCCTAAATTTATGAAAATTGACTGTTGCAGTGGTGGGTGACGTGAAGCCTGATTCTCTGCTATGATATGAAGACTGATTCTCTGCTGACATGAAGCCAGATTGTCTGTTACGGGACCTTTCTCCTCTGCCTGGGTTCTGGGCCTAAATTTATGAAAATTGACTCTTACAGTGGTGGGTGACGTGAAGCCTGATTCTCTGCTATGATATGAAGACTGATTCTCTGCTGACATGAAGCCAGATTCTCTGTTACGGGACCTCTCTCCTCTGCCTGGGTGCTGGGCCTAAATTTATGACAATGGACTGTTGCAGTGGTGGCTGACGTGAAGCCTGATTCTCTGCTATGACATGCAGACTGATTCTCTGCTGTCATGAAGCCAGATTGTCTGTTACGGGACCTCTCTGCTCTGCCTGTGTGCTAGGCCTAAATATATGCCAATGGACTGTTGCAGTGGTGGCTGACGTGAAGCCTCATTCTCTGCTATGACATGCAGACTGATTCTCTGCTGTCATGAAGCCAGATTGTCTGTTACGGGACCTCTCTGCTCTGCCTGTGTGCTAGGCCTAAATATATGCCAATGGACTGTTGCAGTGGTGGGTGACGTGAAGCCTCATTCTCTGCTATGACATGCAGACTGATTCTCTGCTGACATGAAGCCAGATTGTCTGTTACGGGACCTCTCTGCTCTGCCTGTGTGCTAGGCCTAAATATATGCCAATGGACTGTTGCAGTGGTGGGTGACGTGAAGCCTCATTCTCTGCTATGACATGCAGACTGATTCTCTGCTGACATGAAGCCAGATTGTCTGTTACGGGACCTCTCTGCTCTGCCTGTGTGCTAGGCCTAAATATATGCCAATGGACTGTTGCAGTGGTGGGTGACGTGAAGCCTCATTCTCTGCTATGACATGCAGACTGATTCTCTGCTGACATGAAGCCAGATTGTCTGTTACGGGACCTCTCTGCTCTGCCTGTGTGCTAGGCCTAAATATATGCCAATGGACTGTTGCAGTGGTGGGTGACGTGAAGCCTCATTCTCTGCTATGACATGCAGACTGATTCTCTGCTGACATGAAGCCAGATTGTCTGTTACGGGACCTCTCTGCTCTGCCTGTGTGCTAGGCCTAAATATATGCCAATGGACTGTTGCAGTGGTGGGTGACGTGAAGCCTCATTCTCTGCTATGACATGCAGACTGATTCTCTGCTGACATGAAGCCAGATCCTCTGTTACGGGAGCTCTCTCCTCTGCCTGGGTGCTGGGCCTAAATTTATGACAATTGACTGTTGCAGTGGTGGGTGACGTGAAGCCTGATTCTCTGCTATGATATGAAGACTGATTCTCTGCTGACATGAAGCCAGATTGTCTGTTACGGGACCTTTCTCCTCTGCCTGGGTTCTGGGCCTAAATTTATGAAAATTGACTCTTACAGTGGTGGGTGACGTGAAGCCTGATTCTCTGCTATGATATGAAGACTGATTCTCTGCTGACATGAAGCCAGATTCTCTGTTACGGGACCTCTCTCCTCTGCCTGGGTGCTGGGTAGTGTTGAGCGCGAATATTCGAAAAGCAAATTTTTTTCGCGAATATCGCAACTTCGCGATTTCGCGAATATTTCGAATATAGTGCTATATATTCGTAAAAACGAATATTCGTTTTTTGTTTCCCCCCCCCCCCACAAAATTACAGTACACATATAATTGATTGTTTCCCAAAGGTCCAACAGCTCAGATCTTACTCACATTGCCTAGAAAGTGATTGAGGCGCGAATCTTCGTAAGGCGATTTTATTAGCGCACATGCGAATATCGGCACGTCCCAGAACAGAGGCAAAGGGCTTTGCATTCATACATTAGTGAATTGAGTTGCGAATCTTCGTAAGGCGATTTTATTAGCGCACATGCGAATATCTACACTTGTCCCAGAACAGAGGCAAAGGGCTTTGCATTCATACATTAGTGATTGAATTGAGCTGCGAATCTTCGTAAGGCGATTTTATTAACGCAAATGCAAATATCTACACTTGTCCCCAGAACAGAGAGGCAAAGGCCTGTGCATTCATATAGTATAGCACCATATTCGCGAATACGTAGAACTTCGTAAAAGTCGATTTACGAATATTCGTATTTTTTATTTTACTTTCCACCTTACAGATTACATTGATCTGTACTCTGTCAACTACTGTCATCACCCCCCACTGTATCTCGATTGATTCCCAAAAGTCTCACATTCCCTAGAAAGTGATTGAGGTGCGAATCTTCGTAAGGCGATTTTATTAGCGCACATGCGAATATCTACACTTGTCCCAGAACAGAGGCAAAGGGCATTGCATTCATACATTAGTGATTGAATTGAGTTGCGAATCTTCGTAAGGCGATTTCATTAGCGCACATGTGAATTTTGCATAGCATATGTATTATGCGATAATTCGAATTATCGCATATGCGAAATAATAACGAATTTGAATAATCGCGAATATTTTACGAATATTCTTTCGAATATTCACAAAATTTCGCGAATTCGAATATGGGACATGCCGCTCAACACTAGTGCTGGGCCTAAATTTATGACAATGGACTGTTGCAGTGGTGGGTGACGTGAAGCCTGATTCTCTGCTATGACATGCAGACTGATTCTCTGCTGACATGAAGCCAGATTGTCTGTTACGGGACCTCTCTCCTCTGCCTGGGTGCTGGGCCTAAATATATGCCAATGGACTGTTGCAGTGGTGGCTGACGTGAAGCCTCATTCTCTGCTATGACATGCAGACTAATTCTCTGCTGACATGAAGACAGATTCTCTGTTACGGGACCTCTCTCCTCTGCCTGGGTGCCGGGGCCTAAATATCTGAGAATGGACTGTTCCAGTGGTGGCTGACGTGAAGCCTCATTCTCTGCTATGACATGCAGACTAATTCTCTGCTGACATGAAGACAGATTCTCTGTTACGGGACCTCCCTCCTCTGCCTGGGTGCTGGGCCTAAATATATGCCAATGGACTGTTGCAGTGGTGGCTGACGTGAAGCCTCATTCTCTGCTATGACATGCAGACTAATTCTCTGCTGACATGAAGACAGATTCTCTGTTACGGGACCTCTCTCCTCTGCCTGGGTGCCGGGGCCTAAATATCTGAGAATGGACTGTTCCAGTGGTGGGTGACGGGAAGCCAGATTCTCTGCTATGGAACCTCTCTCCAATTGATTTTGGTTAATTTTTATTTATTTAATTTTTATTTTAATTCATTTCCCTATCCACATTTGTTTGCAGGGGATTTACCTACATGTTGCTGCCTTTTGCAGCCCTCTAGCTCTTTCCTGGGCTGTTTTACAGCCTTTTTAGTGCCGAAAAGTTCGGGTCCCCATTGACTTCAATGGGGTTCGGGTTCGGGACGAAGTTCGGATCGGGTTCGGATCCCGAACCCGAACATTTCCGGGATGTTCGGCCGAACTTCTCGAACCCGAACATCCAGGTGTTCGCTCAACTCTAGTTGCAACCCATGAAGGGTTTACCTAGCATGTCATGATATTGTTCTGAATTTGTATCATGTGAAATTGGATTCCTTAATGAAATTTGTAGAATAGTTAAGGTAATCAGGGTAGTACAATTAGATTTTTTTTTTTTAGCTGTTGCGTTTTTCTTAGCAGTTTCTGTGTAATATGCCCTTTTGTAATTACGCTTAGACTCTGTTCACACTGGTATTATGGCTTCCGTTTTTAACTGAGACTGATGTGACAGATGCGTTTTCAGATGCAAATAGATGCTGACAAGTCCCAATGATTTGAATGGGGTCTGTAAGGGTTTCTGGCATTTTTGACAAGACTGCACACTGAACTTTTCTGAAAGACACTAAGGATAGTGTTGACAGCCTTGAGATGATTGCCATAACTGTGGTTTTAAGAATAGTAACTAACAGTCAGTGGCATACCTGCAATAGAGGCAGACCATGTGACTGCTATAGGGCCCAGGGGAAGGGGGCTGGCATGGAATTTGTTCTTCTCTTACTCAAAGAAATTATTACAGCTTCCATGGTAGTTGTAAAAAGTTCTATTTATTCAGCTCCCCCTGGTGGTGGCTGCAGGCAGCCAGGTAGCTTAGAAGAGAAACAGGAGATTTATCAATGTATTTTTGCCTGTTTTCTGGTGTAAATACATAGAAAAATATGGTGTTCAGAATTATCGGCATATATTTGAAGCACTTGTACAATTGCTTCCACTTCTTCAGAAATCTGGGGCGTTGTACATGTTCAGCATTGCCTGGGAGTAATTGACGCATGTACTCTGAGAAACTAGGTGCAGGGGGACCATATTCCATTATTATAGAAAGTCTTGCAACTAGGATGCCAAAAGAATAGTAACAAAAGTCTCTACTTGGAATGTCTCACATATTAAATATCTGCAATGAATGGGAGTCAATTTTAGCGAACTGTCATAGACACCAGGAAACGGAGTACAGCCCCTATCCTAGGGACCAGGAAGCTACATATAGAGCCTTATTTGTATGTATGTATTACTATTCTATCTTAGTGAATCCTAAAAGTACTGTCGAGCTGCCATTACTACTCACTTATCTACTAAGGATAATGAGATAACTCTGCTCCAACTAGCCCAGCTTATACAGCAAAGCTGACAAGTGGACTGTAGAGAAGAGGAAGGCCAGAGTGAAAACTGCAACATTATATGTTGTAGTCATGTGGATAGCAGTTATATATAAAACAACTAAAATACCTAATATGTTTATTATAAACCCCTGATTTAAATATTGTTATTTTCTGATGGTACATTCCATTTAGTGGTAAATTTAAGCAGAGAGTACAGAAATTTCCAAATTACAATATCAAAAAAAGCTGGTAGGCAACAGATTTTTTTTTAAATATGAGATATGCATAGCTGTCTAGGCACTTAAAACATAATAAAAAAAACAAGTGGTTTCTATATACAGGCCCCAACAAATTAAATTTTAGGGATGAACCTTGCTTCCGACCACAAAATGAATTGTTCAGTTTATGGCATACTGTGAAGCAGCCTAAAATTTACAGTAATGCTGACCCATTGAGAGTTGCAGACAGATATGATTGCCTCAGATTATGCCACCTGACCCATTCAGAAGCAGCGTGCAACCTTTAGTTTAGATAGTATGATTAAAGGGAATCTATTGACAGGGCCAGGCAACGGCAAAGCACAGAAAGGGATCAAAACTGGGAACGGAGCCTCAGATCAACAAAAGAAAAACAGTGTTTTAATCAGGTGAACCAGAGCCATGTGTCTATGCAAACAGTTTGATAGGAAGGTCACTGGTGACAGATTCTCTGTAATAAACCTCAGCATTCGAGAAGAACCCCATTATATTTCTCTGTAAAAGGGCGCCATTTACAATATGCAGGTCTTACAGGGTAGCACTGGGAGTTATGGTATTTCATGGATGATTACTTAATATGACCGTGTAATTTGTCTTTCTATTTTTGACTGCTGATCGGATCTTTTATTGGTGATTTCATGCCTCGAAGTTGAGAAAGCTAGCTGAAAATAGCTTTATTTTATTAGTTACGATAGGCATGTTTAGGAGAAATCCCTTGGGTCTCATAGCTCTTTTAATTGTGTTCATGAACATCTAGTGAACTGCGTTATGTGAGCTGATGCTGCAGTCTTGCTGGTTTCTGATCTGGCAGTAAAGCCAAATCAATAAGAAACCTATCGTTCATTTAAGGAAATGTAAATATTTCGACAAGGAATTACCCAGTAGTTTGTTAGACAGGTGTGAAATGCCTTAAGAGGGTTTTATTTATCCTGCTGTATGCTAGGAAATAATAGATCAATATATCAAACTCAATGCAGGTCAAATACAACAGTGATATAATAACAGCAATATAATATTTTATGGCACTGCACTAATATGCTGCGTTTTTCAGATGGACTACGCTTTTATACAGTAGCTGCTTTCTACGCTAACTTAAAGATCCTGAATAGTTCTACTCCAGGTACACACCTCGGGAGTCATTTATTAAGACCGGCGTCTAAAATACCCTGCACTGGCAGTGAATCCGCCAAAGTTACGTAACACCACTCTAAATGTGAGCCAGCTCCCTTGCTGGCGTAGATTTAGACCATTTTCTATGCCTAAAACAGGCAAAGAAAATGATGAATGAGATAGACCTGCCATCCTGTCCCTGTTTCCCGCCCACACCTACTATTTTAGACCTGGCGAGAGCGGGGAAAAGTCGCACATTGCGACGCAAAGAACCTTTGTGCTGCAATCTGCACCAGCAATACGCCTTATATAAACATATTTCAGTTAGTGAATAACCCCCCTCATTCCCATTACATCCTTGCCAAACTCTGCACAAGCTTTCAAAAAAAATCTTCCCCCCACTGGTGTCATTAATACATACTCTGTAGTGTAATTAATATTGGTGGCAGTAATGCAAAAATATTAAATTCAGCTGCTTGATTTAAAGTATAACTAAACCTTCCAACTATTTTACTAAAACCTAGTCTAAATGTCACGAAAATAGTTTTTGTAATATAGTTTATTTATTTTACTGTTTTCTTAAAAAAATAGGCACTCAAAGTCCAGGACTCTATAGAGCCTTGGAATCTGTACACTCGTACACCACTGAGATGACTGATGTATGGATTACTCCAGGGGTCAGCAACCTCCGGCACTCCAGGTGTTGTGAAACTACATCTCCCATCATGCATACTTGCTTGGCTTTTCTCTAAACTCCCACACAAGAGGAAGTAGCATGCTGGGAGTTGTAGTTTCACAATATCTGGAGTGCCAAAGGTTGCTGATCCCTAGATTACACTGTGGGGCCGCAGTGAGCGATGTACAGACATGATCACGCAGCACTGCTCCATCCTCCAGCACACCGATACAAAAGCGCTATAGACACTTGAACTTTAGGTGGCGATTTTGTAAATAAAATAGTATATTACAATAACTTTTTTCATGACATATAGAACATGTTTTAATAAAATTGTTGGAAAGGTTATTTACACTTTAAATATCTGTGGGGTTTCGCTCTGGCAGATAGGGTAAGCGGGCGAAGTACAGAGGCAAAATACAAGTTCTTAACTCAAAACGTCAGTGTTTATTCACACTTGAGGCAATTGCACAAAACAGCACATAACTTTGCAGTCTTGGTGTTAATTCACACACAATGGAAAGGTCTTATAACACAAGTCACCTTGCTGGCAGTTCTGCCTCCAGTAGTCCACAGCAGGCTTTAGGGGGCCTGTTTCTCCAGCATGCGGCTCTCAGCCCTCCAGCACGGCACAAAGCCTTAGATCCCAAAAACAGAGACATCTCTGCTGAGCCCAGCTGCCTATTTAAGAACAGCCAGCTGCTGTCAAAACCCGGACCAGCACTTAAACTCTGGTCCGGTATTTGCCCTCACCTGGCTGGAAACCAGCCCAGCCGCACATGCTGGGAGGAAAATACCTGCCTTGCCAGACACAACCCCTCACTGTGTCACATACTGTACAAAGTAATGCTAGGCAAATCTTCATTACTTGTCAAATAATATAATTGGATTAAAAAATCAGCAGCAATGTTGCCAAGGAAACTCAATAGCAAGTTCTTGCTTCTATCATTGAAATGTGGAAATGGATGCTAGAAAAAGCATTAGCTGTAGTAAAATAAAGCAAGAAGGAATGTTTTAGTAAACACATAAAGAATGTATGTATATTTTGGCTTATATGGTGCTGCATTATTAAAGAATAATGCACAGGCTCTTACTTTGCATTTGGAAAATCTTCAGACCCTTTCACTTTTTCACATTTTGTAAGGCTTCATGCACACGACCGTGTGTATTTTGCGATCCGCAAAAAATACGGATGACGTCTGTGTGCATTCCGTATTTTGTGGTACGGAACAGCTGGCCCCTAATAGAACAGTATTATCCTTGTCTGTAATGCAGATAATAATAGGATATGATCTATTTTTTTGTGGAACGGAAATACGGCCATACGGAAACGGATTTCACACGGAGTAACTTCTGTTTAGTTTTTTTAAATGAATGGTTCCATATACAGTCCGGAACAGAAAAACGGAACAGAAAGAAATACGGACTCGGAAAGAAAATATGCTCGTACGCATGAAGCCTTATATTGTGGCCTTGTGCTTAAAATAAAATTCAAAGTTCAAATTTTTCCACATGATTTTGTACTCAGTACCCCATACTGACAAAGTGTCATGGCTGAGGATGGGGAAAACCCTCAGCCGTGCAATGCCAGAAGATGTTACTGGGTGCTCGGCCATAACAACAGAAATAGGGAGCAGGTCACCTCCTATTGCGTCCCTAATCTGACCCTAACTCCTAACCGTATGAGCCAACCCTGATGGTAGGAGGGCTCATACACCGGAACCTAATAGTCCCTGCTAGCCCTCAGGGTGGCCCTGGACTAGGAGCTGGGTAGACAACCTGTTCCTCCTGGACGCGGAGAAACAGAAATCTAAAGTGGCTAAGCTATAAAGAAAGGGGAACAGAAAACAGTCATATGGCAATGGCAGGTAAGTGCAACTAGTACCACACCTACCTGCCACAGACACAGAGCCTGGAACCCAAGTATAAGTGCTGCTGTCCACAACAACACAAGAGACAGAGCACACACCACACAGGAACCCAGGAAACCATACGCTGCAATAAATAAGCATAACACAAACACATCCTCATAACATCAGGTATCAGATTTTATGACCACAAGGGTGGCCCTCACTGGCAGATGGTATATGGGACCAGGAGAGTGCCTCCAGCTTACTACAAGGCTGGAGTACCCCTCAGAACTCAGGTCTCAACTGAGGTTAAATAGCCCATGTAGCCACCCCCACGCAGACACACCCAGTGCTCACAGACTAGGAAGGTAATTAACCCTTCTCACACCAGGGAAGGGAAGACAGCAACTAAAAGGGGAATATACACAATAAACCCCGTGCACACCAGACAAGAGAAGTGCACACATAAACACACGTTTCCAAAGACAACCGCCTGCATGGACAGCGAGCCGCCCAGCAACCAGCTCAGGCTGCTCCACTGCCCAACAACCACAAGTTGCCAGCGGCAACCACACATGAGGCAAGATACTAGCCCTCACCTGTGGTTGACAACAATACCAGACCGCGGGCAAATGCATGCGGGTCCCAAGGAGTCACGACCATGGCCATGGTCGTGACACAAAGTGGAAACAGAATGTTCAAATTCTTTACTAATTTATTGAAAAAGAAAAACGATGGATTTTCTGCCATTCTCTGCAGAACCTCTCAAGCTCTGTCAGGTTGGATGGGGAAGTCGGAGGGCAGCCATTTTGAAGTCACTCTAGAGATGTTTGATTGGGTTTATGTCAGGGCTCTGTTTGGGCCACTCAAGGACATTCACAGAGTTGTCCCTAAGCCACTCCTGTATTTTCTTGGCTGTGTGCTTAGGGTTATTTTCTTGTTGGAAGGTGAACCTTCAGCCTAGTCTGAGGTGCAGAGCATTCTGGATCAGGTTTTCATTAACCTGGGCTGAAGGTTCACCTTCCAACAAGACAAGGATCCTATCTCTGTACTTTGCTCCACTCAGCTTTCCCTCAACTTTGATTAGTCTCCCTGCCCCAGCTACTGAAAAACACTCTGAAAGCATGATGCTGTCACCACATTGAGACCTTTTCATCAGACCAGAGAATCTTGTTTCTCACAGTCTGAGAGTCTTTTAGGTGCCTTTTTGGAAACTTTCTTTTAGGTGCCTTTTTGGAAACTTTCTTTTAGGTGCCTTTTTGCAAACAGTCTGAGTGTCTTTCCATATCATGTCCAATCAACTGCATTTACTACAGTGGACTCCAATCAAGGTGTAGAAACATCTCAAAGATGATCAAGAGTAATAGAAGGCCCCAGAGCTAATCACAATAGCTTTCTTTTCACATAGAACATTATCTTCCAATCTAAACAGTCATAGAATCCCTCTTCCTCACAACACCCTTTAAAGTACACAATGTTGCCCACAGATACTTTCCACACTGTTGCTTCCAGAGGCAAGGTGGCTTGTCTTTATCACAGGCCTGATTTTTATACAGGCCTTGACTGTTATCAGCATACATGAGCTAAGTGGCTTCTCTCTACCCTTCAGCTCTGGCCTCAACTCCTCTGCATTTCTTCCGTGCTCCTCAATACATGTACATATCACAGTCATAAGACAGTTCAAATCAGGTGTTGTTGCCACCAAAACAGGATCAACCCTGGGTAACCCAACGGCAACAGTTTTAAATGTAAGGACCCTTTCACATGGGCGAGAATTCCGTGCGGGTACAATGCGTGAGGTGAACGCATTGCACCCGCACTGAATCCGGACCCATTAACTTCAATGGGGCTGTTCAGATGAGCGATGATTTTCACCCATCACTTGTGCGTTGCGTGAAAATCGCAGCATATTCTATATTCATCATTTTTCACGCAACGCAGGCCCCACAGAAATGAATGGGTCTGCGTGAAAATCGCAAGCATCCGCAAGCAAGTGCGGATGCGGTGCGATTTTCATGCATGGTTGCTAGGAGATGATGTAAGTAAATTGATAAAATCAATTTACTGTATTATTTTCCCTTATAACTTGTTGTTGGGATGTGCTCGTGGTAGGCTACGGTAGCGGCTGCAGTATAGAGGCAATCCCAGACAGTCTTTGTGATACACCATGACTTTATTCACACCAAAGGCATAACAGGCAATGTGCAGACCACACAGGGGCGTATCCACATAGTGCATAGAACAAAAGTCCTTTTATAGCAAATAAACAGCAGGTTTGAGTCACCTTGTTTCTGGACAGACCACACCGGTCCTGCAGGCTTCGAGGCTACCTGCATTTATCTCCTTCAGGCCAGAACCCCTTCGGCTAGTAGCACAATAGGTCCCAGGGCTATCCTTCAGTTTGTGCTGTGCCCAGTCTCTCCTTGACTCTGTCTGTCAAAATGTCTAGCAAAGCAAGACACACCCCACCCCCCCATCTTCAGCAGGCTGGGTTCTTTAAAGGCCCAGCTCCACCAAAAACCTGGGCTGGCCGTGGGGAACAGGCACCCACCCTGCTCTTTACCTGTTTCCAGTAATAAACGGACCGGAAACGCTGCGCCAGCAGCATTTGCCGCTGTAACCGCAATGATCCGATTCTTACTCCACCGAGGCCAGAACCTCTAGTGGCACGTATCGTCCGTCCATTATTATCCCGGGGACTCTCCTACAATGGCTATAAGGGAAAATAATAGCATTCTTAATACAGAATGCTTATTAAAATGTGGCTTTAAGGGTTAAAAAATAAATAAAAAATGAACTCACCTCATCCTGTTCGCTCAGCCAGCATCATCTTCTTTCTTCTTCTTTCAGGACCTGCAAAAGGACCTTTGGTGACATATTCACACTCACTACTTGGTGAGCGCGGTGACATCAGAGCAGGTCCTGCTGAATGAAAATAGAAGATTTCCATCTTCATTCAGCAGGACCTGTGCTGACATCACTGCGCTCACCACGTGATTACATCATTAAAGGTCCTTTGACAGGTCCTGAAAGAAGAAGAAGAAAGAAGATGATGCCGGAGTAAATTTTTGTTTATTTTTTAACCCCTAAAGCCACATTTTACTAAGCATTCTGTATTAGGAATGCTATTATTTTCCCTTATAACCATGTTATAAGGAAAAATAATAAAATATACAGAACACCTAACCCAAACCCAAACTTCAGTGAAGAATTACAGGTTCGGGTCTGGGTACCACAGTCAGTTTTTTATCACGCACGTTCAAAACGCATTGCACCTGCTTGATAAAAACGGAACATCGGAACGCAATCGCAGTCAAAACTGACTGCAATTGCATGCTTACTCGCACGATTTTCCCTTATCGCAGACATAACGCATCCGGACCTAATCCGGACACGTTCGTCTGCAAGGTGCCTAAAGGAATCAACTTTTCTTGTAAGAGGGGACACACATTGTTTCAACCCTATTAAATGCATAATAAGCAGCAATATATGACTGTTTGAGTCTCTGCACAGTGACACTAGTTGACTCTAATCAGTCAGTAATTTTATCTATGTATTTCAGATATCTCATGAAAACTAGTCATCCTTTTGTTCTGTAGAAGATCCTCATTTCAAACTGATGTCTTCATCCACAGGGCACTGCTGGCTTTTGTCCAGAGTCAGATAACCTGGTGGTGTAGTGCAATACAAATGACTGTCAGGCTGGATGAAGTGAAAGGCTCACAATTGGTAACTCAGCGTGTGGTAAATATACCTTTTACTTCACACAAATTGGCCAGAGGGCTGTCAATCTCAAATAGAATGTATTCTACCTTCTTCTTTATTCAGAATTTTCATATCTAAACATCCTTCTGACTTATATTGTGATCTCGGTTAATGTACAATAGATGTATAATGTAGATTGCTTTACTTTATTCACTTGAATTATTCACAGCGATACTTCTGTATCAGTATCCAGAGGCAGGGTGTAATAGGAGCCATAAGATGACATGGGCTGAGGGCCTTCAGAAGGCCCCCAGCTGCTAGAACCGGCACCCTGCAATTATGTTGCAGGAGTACCATTCGTATAACCAAGGGAGCATGTTG
Organism: Bufo gargarizans; assembly: GCF_014858855.1. Taxonomy (NCBI): domain Eukaryota; kingdom Metazoa; phylum Chordata; class Amphibia; order Anura; family Bufonidae; genus Bufo; species Bufo gargarizans. The sequence goes on from NC_058081.1 coordinate 543,272,697, forward strand.
ACCGAGGGAGCACACAGATGCCAACTATAAAACACTGAAGGGACCCACCATTTATTGAGCAAGCTCATTTCATGAGCTGCTCCATACATTCCTTGTAACTAAATCTGAAGCATACTTCAGTAGTCGAGCCTAAGCAACATAGTGTATTCTACTCACACAACTATAAAGGGGTATCTTGTATATATAGTATATGTTGCCTCTAGAGATAAACTGACTTTTCAAAAATTTGATTCAGACACTTCACCAAATTCCCCCCAAAAATTGATAGTTCCAAATTAAATTGTGGCAAAGCACCTTAAATATCAGCTATTTCCTGGTTGCAGAGAGCGTGTATATTTATGTACATAACTGTGCATTGCAGAAACATGCATAGCTAGTCCGCTGTGGTAGTGAAACAGTTACTGTGTGTCAGTATGACAAGCAGTTGACAGGCGTCACTCTTAGATTCAGTTCACACTTAAAGGGAACCTGTCATGTGGATATTTGATTATAATCTAACTAATTATATACAATCATTAACTACTAAAAAGTGCCTTAGATGTATTCACTTACTGGTGTGACAGATGGCTACCTCATAATATACACACAAAGATGCTGCATGCCGCATGCTAATGAGCTGATTCGAGTCCGGCGTGATGTCATTGAGTCCAGCCTATATTTAATTCAGAGCTATAGCTCCTGCCCACCTGCTGCTGATTCCTATGGAAAATAACTGTCATTCAGCAGCAGGTGGGCGGGGAGAGTCAGGAGCTCATGAATATTCAGGACTCATCATTATCAGCTGGAGCTTTTCAATACAAGATGTTGGCAGATTGACTGGGTCAATTAAAGAAAGTGACCCAGCATTTTGCTAAGAGAGTCAGTCACTTAATTATGTTGCCCTTAGTTAGGACACCATAAAACTGGCGACATGTTCCCTTTAAATTATTTGGTCAGTTACGAGTCCAAAACTGGCAAAATAGCTGATGTGAACTCAGTCTTATAGGTCAATGTTATCGTCGAGTATGAAGGACTTAACCGTGCTGTGGCCCAAGATTGAACTATAGAGTGAAAGAGCGCTCTCCTTTTACACCGTCAGCTGATTCTACATAGATTTCTACAGAACCTGTTCACCCCAAAAATCAGTAGTATCAGACCGCTATTTCACCCCAATTACAGTTTAAAGGGGTTGTCCGGGTTCAAAGTTGAACCCGGACATTCCTCCATTTTCACCCCGGCAGCCACTCTGACTTGAGCATCGGAGCAGTGCTCCGGTGACATACCGGGGCTATCCATGGGGCTGCCAGGAAGGCCGATGATGTCACCGGAACTGATGGGCGGGATTTAGCGCTGCCCTTGCCAGTAAAGCCCGCCCATCAGAGTCGGTGACATGACCGAACAGACTGCTGCGGTGGAAGTTTCCGCCCAGTAGTGTGTTATTGAAAAAGAAAGAGACCTTGCCCTGCGCGATTTAGCACAGGGCAAGGGAGCACATTGGAGCATTAAATGCTCTGATGCTAGCCTCAGGGGGCCGCCTGGGTGAAAATAAGTGTATGTCCAGGTTCAGCTCTGAACCCAGACAACCCCTTTAAAGGGTGAATCTATTTACTTATGTATAAAAGAATGTAAACACCCCAAAATCAGTAGTATCCAGCTGCAATTTCACCACAATTACAGAATCAAGGACTAATAGAATTACTTATATAAAATAACAATGTGAACCCCCCAAAATCAGTAGTATCAGACTGCTATTTCACCCCAATTAATCAAGGATTAATGGAATTACTTATGTATTAAAGAATGTGAACAACCTAAAATCAGTAGTATTTGAACACTTTTTAACCCCAATTAGTGCTGCAAGGTGTAATAGAGTGGCTTTTCTATTAGCCAACCTTTACACTGTGCTATTGGCCCCTGCACTATCCCTAAATTGTGGATAAAGTCACCCTATTATCTCCCTACACTATCTGAGTGCTGTCCCTGAACTGTTAAAAAGTAATATTTTTCAAATAAAGTCTTTCCTAATCACTTTCCCTTGCACTTGTCACATCTGCCCCAATGCTAAGTTTACTGGAAATTGTCGGAGATCGGGCAGGATGATGCTTTTTAAAGGGCTGTGACATCACAGGGGCTGGCTATCAGCTGATTGGCTGACTACACGGCATTATGGGTGATCCCTCATTCCCAGGCTTCTTACTTTCTCTTTGTAACATGTGCGATTTTATAAAAAAAAATCTGATTGGTTACCACGAATTGCCAGGAAATTCGGATTTGAGACAAATCAAATTTTTCCTGAAATTTAGATCAAATTCTACTTCGTTAACTTGGATTTGCTCAAAACTAGTTGCATCATATATAAAATCTAGTGTTGGGCACGAATATTCGAATAGCGAATATTAATTGCGAATATCAGCACTTCGCAAATATTTAGAATATAGTGCTATATATTAGTAATTTCGAATATTCTAGATTTTTGTTTTCATCAGTAACCTCCCTTCTTGCTTGTGGGCCAATGAGAAGGCTGCAAAGTATTTGTCTGAGCTTAGCAACATCCCTAGCAACCAATAGGAAAGTTGCCTCCCCTTTACTATACAGGTGAAACTCGAAAAATTTGAATATCGTTCAAAGTTCATTTATTTCAGTAATGCAACTTAAAAGGTGAAACTAATATATGAGACTCATTACATGCAAAGCGAGATATTTCAAGCCTTTATTTGTTATAATTTGGATGATTATGACTTACAGTTTATGAAAACCCCAAAGTCACAATCTCAGGTACCATTTGCTCAGGGGATATGGATTATTTAGCAAGCAATAGTAAAAGTCCAGCTCACCTGCATCAGCAATTTGGAGAGTGCACGGATGGGAAGAGACCCAGATTCGTATACTTGAAAGTATACTTCAAGTATATGGATTATTTAGCTGACTAGAGTGTGATACTTTGAGCCTAGAATATTGAACCTTTTCACAAAATTCGAATTGTAAGGGCTCTTTCACACTTGCGTTCTTTTCTTCCGGCATAGAGTTCCGTCGTCGGGGCTCTATGCCGGAAGAATCCTGATCAGTTTTATCCTAATGCATTCTGAATGGAGAGAAAGCCGTTCAGGATGCATCAGGATGTCTTCAGTTCCGGAATGGAACGTTTTTTGGCTGGAGAAAATACCGCAGCATGCTGCGCTTTTTGCTCCGGCCAAAAATCCTGAAGACTTGCCGCAAGGCCGGATCCGGAATTAATGGCCATTGAAAGGCATTGATCCGGATCCTGCCTTAAGCTAAACATCGTTTCGACGCATTGCTGGATCCGACGTTTAGCTTTTTCTGAATGGTTACCATAGCTGCCGGGACGCTAAAGTCCTGGCAGCCATGGTAAAGTGTAGTGGGGATCGGGGGAGCAGCATACTTACCGTCCGTGCGGCTCCCGGGGCGCTCCAGAGTGACGTCAGGGCGCCCCACGCGCATGGATGACGTGATCGCATGGCACGTCATCCATGCGCATGGGGCGCTCTGACGTCATTCTGGAGCGCCCCGGGAGCCGCACGGATGGTAAGTATACCGCTCCCCCGCTCCCCACTCCTACTATGGCAACCAGGACTTTAATAGCGTCCTGGCTGCCATAGTAACACTGAACGCATTTTGAAGATGGATCCGTCTTCAAATGCTTTCAGTACACTTGCGTTTTTCCGGATCCGGCGTGTAATTCCGGCAAGTGGAGTACACGCCGGATCCGGACAACGCAAGTGTGAAAGAGGCGTAAGCTGCATTAATGCAATTCCTTTTAATTCCTTTTAATTTGTATTACAGAAATAAATGGACTTTTGCACGATATTCAAATTTTTCGAGTTTCACCTGTATAAGAACCTCCACAGACCCAACCTGCACAGACAGATCCACTCCTATAATGCAGACGATGGGATCCGTTCAGAACGGATCCGTCTGCATTATAGTTTAGAAAAATTTCTAAGTGTGAAAGTTGCTTAGACGGATCCGTCCAGACTTTACATTGAAAGTCAATGGGGGACTGATCCGTTTGAAAATTGAGCCATATTGTGTCAACTTCAAACTGATCCGTCCCTATTGACTTACATTGTAAGTCTGGACGGATCCGTTTGCCTCCGCACGGCCAGGCTGAGTGGAGCAGAGGACAAACGGTGCCAGACTGATGCATTCTGAGCGGATCCGCATCCACTAAGAATGCATTAGGGTAGTACGGATGCGTTCGGGGCTGCTTGTGAGAGCCTTCAAACGGAGCCCTAGTGTGAAAGTAGCCTTAGTTAGCTCATATATATAATACAGATAGTTAGTGGGAGAGAGCCAGTGTAGGTTAGACAGTGATATAGTGTAACTGATACATACATAGTGCTGTATGTATGTATGCTACATACATACATAGGGCTGTGATGTCACAAGTTCACAACAATACTTGGTGCACCAATCACTAATAAGTAGTCAGATCTATTAAAATGTAAAGTTGCACATATTGCGACGAAATATACTCATCATCATTGCCGACTTTGCAATCACGAATAGAGTATATTGGAGCACTCTATCTGCATATAAAGCTATTGTAATGTTCTGCCGTGCCAACCATTTTCTCCAGTCTCAGGAAACTTCTAGCAGCTTGAAAAATGTAGCTATAGTGACCCATGCCTGTATTTTGCGCACATTACGCGAATATTACATTGCCGATTTTTCACGATCAAGAAAATAATCTCGAATTCGAATATTGCCCCTGCCGCTCATCACTAATAAAATGTAAGGTATGTAGAAATGGTTATGTGATCTAGATGAGCACTTGAAAAGCTGTAGGATGCTTAAACACATCCTTTTTATAAATTCAGTTTTCAGTGTTTTACTGCTTGATATAAAGTATATATGCTTCAGCTAAACTATGTTCATGGTTATAGAATATTGTTTATAAATGTATAAAAATCCATACAAATTGTGTTTTATTATAGACTGGAAAATAGATATGCTTATCATTGTACATATGACTGTTTTTCTCCTCTGTGTTTTAAACTGCTGTTTATGCATTGCCGCCTCAGGTACTGTTTTTGCATAACACAGTGCAGCAGTTTTACTAAGATTGCACCTCTCAAGGAGTATTCCCACATGACAAATGTATAGGATATCCACAGGTTATATCAAGAATATCATATAGGTTCATATAGGTTCAGCACTCCAAAGAGGAGACAAGGTGGAACACATGTTGGGCTTTCTATTTAGTGTTATTAGCTAGTGGCTACACCCAGACATTTTGTAGATCTTTTAACTGATGTTAAAGGCATTATCCATGAAAAAGATATTGATGACCTGGGACCCCCGCTGATCAGTTGTTAGAAGCGGCCTCTTCGTAGGCTAGTGATGACACCGAACATCAGTTCAAGTTAATGGGACAGAGCTTCAATACCAAGCAAAGCCGCTATACAGTGTATAGGGCTGTTCATGGTAAGCTGCCGGGAAGCCATACACTCATCACAGCTCCAGTGAGTGCCGAGGCCTCCAAAAATAGCTAATCAGCAGGGATGCTGAGACGCAGATCCCCGCTGATGTGATAATGATGACTAGGGATGAGCGAAGCAAGCTTCAGATCCTAGGGCTTAGGATCCTACATCCGAACCATGACTCTTCTTAGGTGTCCGTGACTCTTTTCCAGGCCCAGTCTGCAATGATTGTGATGTTGGTTCTCGGCAACCACTTAATTTTAACTTTTAAATAACAGACCGCTAAAATCAACTCACCTGTCTCTACTTTATACTGCCGTTGGTATGGGCAGCATAAAGTTCATGACAGTTTCCCTTTAATGACTTTTCTATGAAGGCCATATGTGTGCAGGTGTTGTTGAAAAGTAGAACAATGTACCACAACTCCAGAGTCTGGTAAATCTTCCTGAAGTTCTTTTGCAGTCAAGTGAGGGTTCTAAATTACCTTTCTATCAATCCTACAAGCAGCTGTCTCTTGATCTTCCAGACCTTTTATTGACTTCCACTGTTCCTGTTAACTGCCATTTCTTAATTACATTTCAAACTAAGGAAATGGCAACTTGAAAACGCTTCACTATCTTCTTATAGCCTTCTTCTGATTTTTGGGCCTCAACCATTTTTATTTTTAGAATGTTAGGCAGCTACTTATAAGAACCCATAGCTATTGTTTTTGGGACACGGTTACAGGAGTCTTGGGATTTAAAAAGCTTTATGCCTTTTGGAGACAATTCATCTTCAACTTGTTTAACTGTACATAGTAACTGCATGCCACAGTATTAAAATATTTATATGTGTATTGAGTAGCTAACACTGATGCCAAAGGAATGGTATATAAAGTCTAAAATCATAATGCACATCTGTTCTGTATCTAATAGCAAATTTATTTAATGCAGTGGCTAAATAACCCCAGTAGTAGGTTTAAATTTCCACATCCAGAGAAAGGAGCAGTGAAGGCATTCAGTGATGTTCCACATATTGTATTCAATAAGATAGATCAATCAATGGGTGCATAATGCATTATCTTAAAAATGATTCCCACCATCTCCCATTAATGACCCAGGAGCAGATTTTTGTCCACCCCTCTAAAATGTTATCCCTAATCTCTGTATCCTGGGTGATCCCTTTCCATTTAGCAAAAAGCTTAGATGCAGACACTTTCATAAAGTTGCTAGACATGGCCCTATAGCGTCCCGAGAGAGATACCAAGTGTGGAGTAGAGCTTCTGCTTTTAACGTAGATCTACATTTTACTGTTAGCATTACGTAACAAAGTCTGTTTGTTCCAAACGTTGTTGGAGATACCAGCTGATATAATGAAATCAGTGATAACTATATGAGATTTAGGCTCTTCTCACATGACACTTTGGTTTATGTTCAGTATCTGTAAGTCTCAAAGGTTTCCAGAAGTTTGCACCAAATGTAAACCACTAATATGTACACCTGAGCAGTCTAGCATCCTTAATTAAAGAAACATATACCATGCAGTTTTTTTTTTTTTTTTTGAGGGGTGGCCAACATTGAATAGCATTCTTGGGTCAATAGGTGCCTATGGCTATATTTTGTGTTTGCATTGGGAGTAATTCCCTGTGTAAACATCAGATGTAAACCTAAAACTTGATTTGAAGATATCTTCCAAAGAAAATAGAGAAAGTACAATTTGTCATTACAGTTAGTCTTTTATATATAAGTATGAGTATTTCAAGTTTATTTCTTACAGTATATTTTTACTAAATAAAACTGAGAATCAGTTTTTTTTAAATGTCCTCGAAATACAAGTACAAATTTTAGATACAATATCAATGTACTTGAAGTCCTGTAATTGAACAAAGAAAGATATTGATTTGATGCTTTTGTGTAGTGAACAGTTAATGAGCCTAAAAAAAAGAAACAACCATACCCTGTACGTACATTAGCAGTTCTAACAACATGACCCAATTCACCTGGAAAGCTTTGATCTGTCCCTGTTTTTTTCCAGATAGCTTACAGTTACACTGTCTTGTTTAATAAAATACATGCAAAAATTCATATTTATGAGGCGTTGTTATTAGAGTTGAGCGAACACCTGGATGTTCGGGTTCGAGAAGTTCGGCCGAACATCCCGGAAATGTTCGGGTTCGGGATCCGAACCCGATCCGAACTTCGTCCCGAACCCGAACCCCATTGAAGTCAATGGGGACCCGAACTTTTCGGCACTAAAACGGCTGTAAAACAGCCCAGGAAAGGGCTAGAGGGCTGCAAAAGGCAGCAACATGTAGGTAAATCCCCTGCAAACAAATGTGGATAGGGAAATTAATTAAAATAAAAATTAAATAAATAAAAATTAACCAAAATCAATTGGAGAGAGGTTCCATAGCAGAGAATCTGGCTTCCCGTCACCCACCACTGGAACAGTCCATTCTCAGATATTTAGGCCCCGGCACCCAGGCAGAGGAGAGAGGTCCCGTAACAGACAATCTGGCTTCATGTCAGCAGAGAATCAGTCTTCATGTCATAGCAGAGAATCAGGCTTCACGTCACCCACCACTGTAAGAGTCCATTTTCATAAATTTAGGCCCAGCACCCAGGCAGAGGAGAGAGGTCCCGTAACAGACAATCTGGCTTCATGTCAGCAGAGAATCAGTCTTCATATCATAGCAGAGAATCTGGCTTCCCGTTACCCACCACTGGAACAGTCCATTCTCAGATATTTAGGCCCCGGCACCCAGGCAGAGGAGAGAGGTCCCGTAACAGACAATCTGGCTTCATGTCAGCAGAGAATCAGTCTTCATATCATAGCAGAGAATCAGGCTTCACGTCAGCCACCACTGCAACAGTCCATTGTCATAAATTCAGGCCCAGCACCCAGGCAGAGGAGAGAGGTCCCGTAACAGACAATCTGGCTTCATGTCAGCAGAGAATCAGTCTGCATGTCATAGCAGAGAATGAGGCTTCACGTCACCCACCACTGCAACAGTCCATTTTCATAAATTTAGGCCCAGCACCCAGGCAGAGGAGAGAGGTCCCGTAACAGAGGATCTGGCTTCATGTCACCAGAGAATCAGTCTGCATGTCATAGCAGAGAATCAGGCTTCACGTCACCCACCACTGCAACAGTCCATTTTCATAAATTTAGGCCCAGCACCCAGGCAGAGGAGAGAGGTCCCGTAACAGAGGATCTGGCTTCATGTCACCAGAGAATCAGTCTGCATGTCATAGCAGAGAATCAGGCTTCACGTCAGCCACCACTGCAACAATCCATTGGCATATATTTAGGCCTAGCACACAGGCAGAGGAGAGAGGTCCCGTAACAGACAATCTGGCTTCATGTCAGCAGAGAATCAGTCTTCATATCATAGCAGAGAATCAGGCTTCACGTCAGCCATCAATGCAACAGTCCATTGTCAGATATTTAGGCCCAGCACCCAGGCAGAGGAGAGAGGTCCCGTAACAGAGGATCTGGCTTCATGTCAGCAGAGAATCAGTCTTCATGTCATAGCAGAGAATCAGGCTTCACGTCACCCACCACTGTAAGAGTCCATTTTCATAAATTTAGGCCCAGCACCCAGGCAGAGGAGAGAGGTCCCGTAACAGACGATCTGGCTTCATGTCAGCAGAGAATCAGTCTGCATGTCATAGCAGAGAATGAGGCTTCACGTCACCCACCACTGCAACAGTCCATTTTCATAAATTTAGGCCCAGCACCCAGGCAGAGGAGAGAGGTCCCGTAACAGAGGATCTGGCTTCATGTCACCAGAGAATCAGTCTGCATGTCATAGCAGAGAATCTGGCTTCCCGTCACCCACCACTGGAACAGTCCATTCTCAGATATTTAGGCCCCGGCACCCAGGCAGAGGAGAGAGGTCCCGTAACAGAGGATCTGGCTTCATGTCACCAGAGAATCAGTCTGCATGTCATAGCAGAGAATCAGGCTTCACGTCAGCCACCACTGCAACAATCCATTGGCATATATTTAGGCCTACCACACAGGCAGAGGAGAGAGGTCCCGTAACAGACAATCTGGCTTCATGTCAGCAGAGAATCAGTCTTCATATCATAGCAGAGAATCAGGCTTCACGTCAGCCACCAATGCAACAGTCCATTGTCAGATATATAGGCCCAGCACCCAGGCAGAGGAGAGAGGTCCCGTAACAGAGGATCTGGCTTCATGTCAGCAGAGAATCAGTCTGCATGTCATAGCAGAGAATCAGGCTTCACGTCAGCCACCACTGCAACAGTCCATTGTCATAAATTTAGGCCCAGCACCCAGGCAGAGGAGAGAGGTCCCGTAACAGACAATCTGGCTTCATGTCAGCAGAGAATTAGTCTGCATGTCATAGCAGAGAATCAGGCTTCACGTCAGCCACCACTGCAACAATCCATTGGCATATATTTAGGCCTAGCACACAGGCAGAGGAGAGAGGTCCCGTAACAGACAATCTGGCTTCATGTCAGCAGAGAATCAGTCTTCATATCATAGCAGAGAATCAGGCTTCACGTCAGCCACCAATGCAACAGTCCATTGTCAGATATTTAGGCCCAGCACCCAGGCAGAGGAGAGAGGTCCCGTAACAGACAATCTGGCTTCATGTCAGCAGAGAATCAGTCTGCATGTCATAGCAGAGAATGAGGCTTCACGTCACCCACCACTGCAACAGTCCATTTTCATAAATTTAGGCCCAGCACCCAGGCAGAGGAGAGAGGTCCCGCAACAGAGGATCTGGCTTCATGTCAGCAGAGAATCAGTCTGCATGTCATAGCAGAGAATCAGGCTTCACGTCAGCCACCACTGCAACAGTCCATTGTCATAAATTCAGGCCCAGCACCCAGGCAGAGGAGAGAGGTCCCGTAACAGACAATCTGGCTTCATGTCACCAGAGAATCAGTCTGCATGTCATAGCAGAGAATGAGGCTTCACGTCAGCCACCACTGCAACAATCCATTGGCATATATTTAGGCCTAGCACACAGGCAGAGGAGAGGTTCATTCAACTTTGGGTAGCCTTGCAATATAATGGTAAAATGAAAATAAAAATAGGATTGAATGAGGAAGTGCCCTGGAGTCCAATAATATATGGTTATGGGGAGGTAGTTAATGTCTAATCTGGACAAGGGACGGACAGGTCCTGTGGGATCCATGCCTGGTTCATTTTTATGAACGTCAGCTTGTCCACATTGGCTGTAGACAGGCGGCTGCGTTTGTCTGTAATGACGCCCCCTGCCGTGCTGAATACACGTTCAGACAAAACGCTGGCTGCCGGGCAGGCCAGCACCTCCAAGGCATAAAAGGCTAGCTCTGGCCACGTGGACAATTTAGAGACCCAGAAGTTGAATGGGGCCGAACCATCAGTCAGTACGTGGAGGGGTGTGCACACGTACTGTTCCACCATGTTAGTGAAATGTTGCCTCCTGCTAACACGTTGCGTATCAGGTGGTGGTGCAGTTAGCTGTGGCGTGTTGACAAAAGTTTTCCACATCTCTGCCATGCTAACCCTGCCCTCAGAGGAGCTGGCCGTGACACAGCTGCCTTGGCGACCTCTTGCTCCTCCTCTGCCTTGGCCTTGGGCTTCCACTTGTTCCCCTGTGACATTTGGGAATGCTCTCAGTAGCGCGTCTACCAACGTGCGCTTGTACTCGCGCATCTTCCTATCACGCTCCAGTGCAGGAAGTAAGGTGGGCACATTGTCTTTGTAGCGTGGATCCAGCAGGGTGGCAACCCAGTAGTCCGCACAGGTTAAAATGTGGGCAACTCTGCTGTCGTTGCGCAGGCACTGCAGCATGTAGTCGCTCATGTGTGCCAGGCTGCCCAGGGGTAAGGACAAGCTGTCCTCTGTGGGAGGCGTATCGTCATCGTCCTGCCTTTCCCCCCAGCCACGCACCAGTGATGGACCCGAGCTGCGTTGGGTGCCACCCCGCTGTGACCATGCTTCATCCTCATCCTCCTCCACCTCCTCCTCATCCTCGTCCTCCTCGTCCTCCAGTAGTGGGCCCTGGCTGGCCACATTTGTACCTGGCCTCTGCTGTTGCCAAAAACCTCCCTCTGAGTCACTTCGAAGAGACTGGCCTGAAAGTGCTAAAAATGACCCCTCTTCCTCCTCCTCCTCCTCCTCCTCCTGGGCCACCTCCTCTTCCATCATCGCCCTAAGTGTTTTCTCAAGGAGACATAGAAGTGGTATTGTAACGCTGATAACGGTGTCATCGCCACTGGCCATGTTGGTGGAGTACTCGAAACAGCGCAACAGGGCACACAGGTCTCGCATGGAGGCCCAGTCATTGGTGGTGAAGTGGTGCTGTTCTGTAGTGCGACTGACCCGTGCGTGCTGCAGCTGAAACTCCACTATGGCCTGCTGCTGCTCGCACAGTCTGTCCAGCATGTGCAAGGTGGAGTTCCACCTGGTGGGCACGTCGCATATGAGGCGGTGAGCGGGAAGGCCGAAGTTACGCTGTAGCGCAGACAGGCGAGCAGCGGCAGGATGTGAACGCCGGAAGCGCGAACAGACGGCCCGCACTTTATGCAGCAGCTCTGACATGTCGGGGTAGTTGTGAATGAACTTCTGCACCACCAAATTCAGCACATGCGCCAAGCAAGGGATGTGCGTCAAATTGGCTAGTCCCAGAGCTGCAACGAGATTTCGCCCATTATCACACACCACCAGGCCGGGCTTGAGGCTCACCGGCAGCAACCACTCGTCGGTCTGTTGTTCAATACCCCGCCACAACTCCTGTGCGGTGTGGGGCCTGTCCCCCAAACATATGAGTTTCAGAATGGCCTGCTGACGTTTACCCCGGGCTGTGCTGAAGTTGGTGGTGAAGGTGTGTGGCTGACTGGATGAGCAGGTGGAAGAAGAGGAGGAGGAAGCCGAGAAGGAGGAGGTGGCAACAGGAGGCAAAGAATGTTGCCCTGCGATCCTTGGCGGCGGAAGGACGTGCGCCAAACAGCTCTCCGCCTGGGGCCCAGCTGCCACTACATTTACCCAGTGTGCAGTTAGGGAGATATAGCGTCCCTGGCCGTGCTTACTGGTCCACGTATCTGTGGTTAGGTGGACCTTGCTACAGATGGCGTTGCGCAGTGCACACTTGATTTTATCGGATACTTGGTTGTGCAGGGAAGGCACGGCTCTCTTGGAGAAGTAGTGCCGGCTGGGAACAACATACTGTGGGACAGCAAGCGACATGAGCTGTTTGAAGCTGTCTGTGTCCACCAGCCTAAATGACAGCATTTCATAGGCCAGTAGTTTAGAAATGCTGGCATTCAGGGCCAGGGATCGAGGGTGGCTAGGTGGGAATTTACGCTTTCTATCAAATGTTTGTGAGATGGAGAGCTGAACGCTGGCGTGTGACATGGTTGAGACGCTTGGTGACGGAGGTGGTGGTGGTGGTGTTGGTGGTACATCCCCTGTTTGCTGGGCGGCAGGTGCCAACGTTCCTCCAGAGGCGGAGGAAGAGGCCGAGGCGGCAGCAGCAGAATAGGCCGAGGCGGCAGCAGCAGAAGAGGTAGCAGGGGGAGCCTGAGTGACTTCCTTGGTTTTAAGGTGTTTACTCCACTGCAGTTCATGCTTTGCATGCAGGTGCCTGGTCATGCAGGTTGTGCTCAGGTTCAGAACGTTAATGCCTCGCTTCAGGCTCTGATGGCACAGCGTGCAAACCACTCGGGTCTTGTCGTCAGCACATTGTTTGAAGAAGTGCCATGCCAGGGAACTCCTTGAAGCTGCCTTTGGGGTGCTCGGTCCCAGATGGCGGCGGTCAGTAGCAGGCGGAGTCTCTTGGCGGCGGGTGTTCTGCTTTTGCCCACTGCTCCCTCTTTTGCTACGCTGTTGGCTCGGTCTCACCACTGCCTCTTCCTCCGAACTGTGAAAGTCAGTGGCACGACCTTCATTCCATGTGGGGTCTAGGACCTCATCGTCCCCTGCATCGTCTTCCACCCAGTCTTGATCCCTGACCTCCTGTTCAGTCTGCACACTGCAGAAAGACGCAGCAGTTGGCACCTGTGTTTCGTCATCATCAGAGACATGCTGAGGTGGTATTCCCATGTCCTCATCATCAGGAAACATAAGTGGTTGTGCGTCAGTGCATTCTATGTCTTTCACCGCTGGGGAAGGGCTAGGTGGATGCCCTTGGGAAACCCTGCCAGCGGAGTCTTCAAACAGCATAAGAGACTGCTGCATAACTTGAGGCTGAGACAGTTTCCCTGGTATGCATGGGGGTGATGTGACAGACTGATGGGGTTGGTTTTCAGGCGCCATCTGTGCGCTTTCTGCAGAAGACTGGGTGGGAGATAATGTGAACGTGCTGGATCCACTGTCGGCCACCCAATTGACTAATGCCTGTACCTGCTCAGGCCTTACCATCCTTAGAACGGCATTGGGCCCCACCATATATCGCTGTAAATTCTGGCGGCTACTGGGACCTGAGGTAGTTGGTACACTAGGACGTGTGGATGTGGCAGAACGGCCACGTCCTCTCCCAGCACCAGAGGGTCCACTAACACCACCACGACCATGTCCACGTCCGCGTCCCTTACTAGATGTTTTTCTCATTGTTATGGTTCACCACAACAACAAATATATTATTTGGCCCAATGTATTGTATTCAAATTCAGCGGGATATAAATTTGAGGCCTAGTATTTAGGCGCTGGGTGACCGGTATGGATTTAGTGACAGAATTAGACTTGGAAATGCACAGAAGCGTGTGTGTGAAGTTATTCTGAATGACCCTATGTGCACCTTGAATATTATATACCCTTTTTGGGATAGATTTCAAATAGCTCTGATATAGCAGGAACCACTAAATTATGAAATTGCTAAATTGGGAATTGTATTTCAACCCAGAACAAAAAATGTGCTTTGACGGACACTAAATATCTTGCCCAGCAACAACAGTACAGCGGTAACGAGAGATTTAGCAGGATATAAATTTGAGGCCTAGTATTTAGGCGCTGGGTGACAGGTATGGGTTTAGTGACAGAATTAGACTTGGAAATACACAGTAGCGGGTGTGTGTGAAGTTATTCTGAATGACCCTATGTGCACCTTCAATATGATCTACCCTTTTAGGGATAGATTTCAAATAGCTCTGATATAGCAGAAACCACTAAATTATGAAATTGCTAAATTGGGAATTGTATTTCAACCCAGAAGAAAAAATGTGCTTTGACGGACACTAAATAACTTTCCCAGCTACAACAGGACAGCGGTAACGAGAGATTTAGCAGGATATAAATTTGAGGCCTAGTATTTAGGCGCTGGGTGACAGGTATGGGTTTAGTGACAGAATTAGACTTGAAAATACACAGTAGCGGGTGTGTGTGAAGTTATTCTGAATGACCCAATGTGCACCTTGAATATTATATACCCTTTTAGGGATAGATTTCAAATAGCTCTGATATAGCAGAAACCACTAAATTATGAAATTGCTAAATTGGGAATTGTACTTCAACCCAGAACAAAAAATGTGCTTTGACGGACACTAAATATCTTTCCAAGCAACAACAGTACAGCGGTAACGAGAGATTTAGCAGGATATAAATTTGAGGCCTAGTATTTAGGCGCTGGGTGACAGGTATGGGTTTAGTGACAGAATTAGACTTGGAAATACACAGTAGCGGGTGTGTGTGAAGTTATTCTGAATGACCCAATGTGCACCTTGAATATTATATACCCTTTTAGGGATAGATTTCAAATAGCTCTGATATAGCAGAAACCACTAAATTATGAAATTGCTAAATTGGGAATTGTACTTCAACCCAGAACAAAAAATGTGCTTTGACGGACACTAAATAACTTTCCCAGCTACAACAGGACAGCGGTAACGAGAGATTTAGCGGGATATAAATTTGAGGCCTAGTATTTAGGCGCTGGGTGACAGGTATGGGTTTAGTGACAGAATTAGACTTGGAAATACACAGTAGCGGGTGTGTGTGAAGTTATTCTGAATGACCCTATGTGCACCTTCAATATGATCTACCCTTTTAGGGATAGATTTCAAATAGCTCTGATATAGCAGAAACCACTAAATTATGAAATTGCTAAATTGGGAATTGTATTTCAACCCAGAACAAAAAATGTGCTTTGACGGACACTAAATAACTTTCCCAGCTACAACAGGACAGCGGTAACGAGAGATTTAGCAGGATATAAATTTGAGGCCTAGTATTTAGGCGCTGGGTGACAGGTATGGGTTTAGTGACAGAATTAGACTTGAAAATACACAGTAGCGGGTGTGTGTGAAGTTATTCTGAATGACCCAATGTGCACCTTGAATATTATATACCCTTTTAGGGATAGATTTCAAATAGCTCTGATATAGCAGAAACCACTAAATTATGAAATTGCTAAATTGGGAATTGTACTTCAACCCAGAACAAAAAATGTGCTTTGACGGACACTAAATATCTTTCCAAGCAACAACAGTACAGCGGTAACGAGAGATTTAGCAGGATATAAATTTGAGGCCTAGTATTTAGGCGCTGGGTGACAGGTATGGGTTTAGTGACAGAATTAGACTTGGAAATACACAGTAGCGGGTGTGTGTGAAGTTATTCTGAATGACCCAATGTGCACCTTGAATATTATATACCCTTTTAGGGATAGATTTCAAATAGCTCTGATATAGCAGAAACCACTAAATTATGAAATTGCTAAATTGGGAATTGTACTTCAACCCAGAACAAAAAATGTGCTTTGACGGACACTAAATAACTTTCCCAGCTACAACAGGACAGCGGTAACGAGAGATTTAGCGGGATATAAATTTGAGGCCTAGTATTTAGGCGCTGGGTGACAGGTATGGGTTTAGTGACAGAATTAGACTTGGAAATACACAGTAGCGGGTGTGTGTGAAGTTATTCTGAATGACCCTATGTGCACCTTCAATATGATCTACCCTTTTAGGGATAGATTTCAAATAGCTCTGATATAGCAGAAACCACTAAATTATGAAATTGCTAAATTGGGAATTGTATTTCAACCCAGAACAAAAAATGTGCTTTGACGGACACTAAATAACTTTCCCAGCTACAACAGGACAGCGGTAACGAGAGATTTAGCAGGATATAAATTTGAGGCCTAGTATTTAGGCGCTGGGTGACAGGTATGGGTTTAGTGACAGAATTAGACTTGAAAATACACAGTAGCGGGTGTGTGTGAAGTTATTCTGAATGACCCAATGTGCACCTTGAATATTATATACCCTTTTAGGGATAGATTTCAAATAGCTCTGATATAGCAGAAACCACTAAATTATGAAATTGCTAAATTGGGAATTGTACTTCAACCCAGAACAAAAAATGTGCTTTGACGGACACTAAATAACTTTCCCAGCTACAACAGGACAGCGGTAACGAGAGATTTAGCAGGATATAAATTTGAGGCCTAGTATTTAGGCGCTGGGTGACAGGTATGGGTTTAGTGACAGAATTAGATATGAAAATACACAGTAGCGGGTGTGTGTGAAGTTATTCTGAATGACCCAATGTGCACCTTGAATATTATATACCCTTTTAGGGATAGATTTCAAATAGCTCTGATATAGCAGAAACCACTAAATTATGAAATTGCTAAATTGGGAATTGTACTTCAACCCAGAACAAAAAATGTGCTTTGACGGACACTAAATAACTTTCCCAGCTACAACAGGACAGCGGTAACGAGAGATTTAGCGGGATATAAATTTGAGGCCTAGTATTTAGGCGCTGGGTGACCGGTATGGATTTAGTGACAGAATTAGACTGGGATATGGCCAAAAAATAACCACACTATTGCTGGTTAAATGCACTTGGTGACGGGCGCAGCTTGCCCCTGATGTAGTATATGGCCAAAAAATGAACAGACTATTGCTGGTTAAATGCACTTGGTGTCACAGCTTGACCAACCACACTACTGAGGGTTAAATGCACTTGGTGACGGGCGCAGCTTGCCCCTGATGTAGTATATGGCCAAAAAATAAACAGACTATTGCTGGTTAAATGCACTTGGTGTGACAGCTTCACCCTGATGTAGGCTTTAGCCAGAAAACAACCACACCATTGAGGGTTAAATGCACTTGGTGACAGGCGCAGCTTGCCCCTGATTTTGTATATGGCCAAAAAATGAACAGACTATTGCTGGTTAAATGCACTTGGTGTGACAGCTTCACCCTGATGTAGGCTTTAGCCAAAAAACAACCACACCATTGAGGGTTAAATGCACTTGGTGACAGGCGCAGCTTGCCCCTGATTTTGTATATGGCCAAAAAATGAACAGACTATTGCTGGTTAAATGCACTTGGTGTCACAGCTTCACCCTGATGTAGGCTTTAGCCAAAAAACAACCACACCATTGAGGGTTAAATGCACTTGGTGACAGGCGCAGCTTGCCCCTGATTTTGTATATGGCCAAAAAATGAACAGACTATTGCTGGTTAAATGCACTTGGTGTGACAGCTTCACCCTGATGTAGGCTTTAGCCAAAAAACAACCACACCATTGAGGGTTAAATGCACTTGGTGACAGGCGCAGCTTGCCCCTGATTTTGTATATGGCCAAAAAATGAACAGACTATTGCTGGTTAAATGCACTTGGTGTCACAGCTTCACCCTGATGTAGGCTTTAGCCAAAAAACAACCACACCATTGAGGGTTAAATGCACTTGGTCGCAGCTTGTGCTGGCGCACCACAAGACACAAAATGGCCGCCGATCACCCCAGAAAAATGTGACTGACAAACGGTCTGGGCAGCCTAAAAACAGTGAGCAATTGAGGATCAGCAGCTCAATGATCCACAGCTGCAGATCGATCAGTTAATCAAGTCCTTTGGAGGAGTTAATCTGCCTAATCTCGCCCTACTGTCGCAGCCGCAACCTCTCCCTACGCTAATCAGAGCAGAGTGACGGGCGGCGCTATGTGACTCCAGCTTAAATAGAGGCTGGGTCACATGGTGCTCTGGCCAATCACAGCCATGCCAATAGTAGGCATGGCTGTGATGGCCTCTTGGGGCAAGTAGTATGACGCTTGTTGATTGGCTGCTTTGCAGCCTTTCAAAAAGCGCCAAGAAAGCGTCACAAAAGCGCCAAGAAAGCGACGAACACCGAACCCGAACCCGGACTTTTACGAAAATGTCCGGGTTCGGGTCCGTGTCACGGACACCCCAAAATTCGGTACGAACCCGAACTATACAGTTCGAGTTCGCTCATCCCTAGTTGTTATGTTCTTTATTTGATTGTGTAATGTAGTCAGTGGGATTTTTGGTATTTGGTTATGTGTCTTTTGATTCAGTATAAAATATTAGATATCATACTTTCATGACTCCTCTGATTTACAAGTTAAAGGGAACATGTCACCACCTAAATGCATGTAATCATGGGATCGCACAGTAAAACAGAGGGCACCGCACATGTGCGAGACTTTAAAAAAAGGGTAGCCGAATTGCGGGCTGTCACTCAAAGGCAAGAGGGGGTGTGGTTACCTTGACTTGAAGCAAGGAGGCCGCTTTCCCCTTGACTTCAAGCTGACGTACAAATTAGCGCGGACAGAGGATAAAAGATCGTTTTCTGACCTTATGCAGCTTCGGACTGCAGGATGAAAAGTATGATTAGTATCACACTGCGGGCTACCCTGAGGTACTGCTGGCGGGTTTACATGCATTTAGGAGGTGACAGGTTCCCTTTAAAGAGTTATGTAATTCCGGTGGTCTGAGACTGCTGGCATCTCCCTGTTCCTGTTGGGTATAGTCAATGGAACACTCATCTGTCCCTCTATTTTGTGTCCCTGGCAGTGGATCTCTCTACTCCTTCCCAGTGGGCACGGCCACTGGAATGGTATTTGGCCTCCCTTCCTGCTGGGACATCGGCCTCTCTTTCCTCTACTGTGCTCTTTGTCCATAGGGCATTTACACACACACTCTCTCTCTCTCTCTCTTAAGGTTCCAGTACTAGTGTCCTAATCTGCCCCAGCCTCAGGGTATTTTAGGCACCTTCCCCTGTGGAACAGTGCCTCAGCAATAAGGTTCCCAAATTTCATAGACCCCGTGAAGGTATTTGTTAGTGTCTGATCTTCCTTGCCTGACATCTGCCTGTATCTTATATTGTACCTGTTGAGCTGCCTTGACCTCTGCCTGTTTATTGTACTGACCAGGTATTGACTGCTTCAACCATTGACCTTTTTACCAGATTGAATGAACTGTGCCACACCTAACATTGGCTTGTCCACTGACTAGAATTCTGATGTTCCCCAATGGTGCCACGCACCAGTATCTTTTGACCCTCCTGGGTCCGCCTGCAGTGGAGACCAGATCCCTGTAATGGTGGTGAAAGGGTTCAAACCAGAGGGACCACTTAGGTAATGCCCTTGGGAGTAGACCTTAATCAAATCCATTTGGTGACACAGTGGTGACATAGTGGGTCCGCATCCACTGAGGTATCCAAGATGTAAAATATAAATGAATACAAACATTAGCTTTTAGTAAAAAAATAACATTACTTACCTCTTTAATCCCCCGCGGGTTCAAAGCAAACTTTCTGGCAGTCCTTCCAGTCTTTGTTTATATGTGGACAGCATGTGACTGCTGCAACCACTCAGTTCAGTGATGGTATCCATGATGTCAGATGTTGTACAGCATATGGTAGTAAGGGACCGGTGTAGGTTCAAATTTACTGAAAACACTGAGAATGTTTTATCTATACCTGTCGTTGGAAAAGTAGTGCATTACACTAGCAGCAAAGTGGATAATATTTTACAAATATTCATATCACACTGAAAAAAATCTGTGCAGAAATTTAGGGCAACTAATATGCAAGCCACAGATGTGTTTTACTTTCAATGACTGTGCTTTTCTACCATTGTCTTTTGGATTTGTGTTGGAACAGTTCTTTGGTGCCAGATTTTTATCTTTATCCATCCATCGTTTTCCTAGTATTGCTGTTATATGAGCATCCATAAACCTGCTCACATTTCAAGAATTCCACCTTTGCGACACCACATATGCAGTCGATATTCCACTGTTGTCCTCTTGGGTGTACAGGAAAAAATCCTGAACTAATAATCATGGTCTTGATCAGGTTTTTGGATGAGTATGATATTAGCAATCATTCTTTGATTGCTGCAAGAAAGGAATATTGGAATGCATTGCAAGTCATATTTCAAGCCTGTTAAAGGACCAGGCACAAGTTGTAGTGTAATCATCCAATAGACAGCGCTAGAGAGTCAGCTTTAACCTTCCATATAAGAGCTTATTTACATTCCTTATTTCCATGGAGCATTGCTTGGCCTATTAGACTATACCAACTTTATTCCTCAGTAAAGGAATATTATGATGTCCTCCTGCTTCACAAAATATGAGAGGATTACCATACACATGGTGATTTATCATCACACTCCTTGATTTATGCAAACCAATTTCTAAAATGAAAAAAAAAAAAAAAAAAATTAAAATGCCCTTCAGGTAATTCATTTTAGCAATTTGTGAGCACTAGAGAAATGTATGAGTATCTGATTATCATCATCTTCATGCTAACAATAATGAATTACAAGTGTTTGAGTTTTAAGAGATGCAGATGTTCAGATCAGTGATTTGCCATCTACAAAGCATCACCTTTTTATGTATTGTGTATAATGTAGATACATACCACATGTAACAGTCAAGAGACAGTCCAGTGTGATGGTGGAGCATACCATGAGATCCTCTGGGCCCATCCTTCATCATTGAAGCATTTGCTGCTTCTTGTCATTAGAGATGAGCAAAGTTTAAAAAGCTTCAACATGGCTGCTTCGCCAAATGACTTTGTCACAAAGCACATTTCTTTGTGAGTAACGGGCACAATGACGGAGAACGCAGATTGCACAGCCCCCCCTCCCCTTTATTGAATCCCTCAGATGCCGCGTTCATTGCTAATCACGGCATCAGAGATTTTTAAAAAAAGGGCTTTCAGGGGTTGTACAGTAACAAAAAAAAATATACATTCATTTGAGTGCGAAGAGGCCACCATGGCCATCCTGAAGTCTAATGACATCATCACTCTGACCGGTGTGGTGATGAAGGTCTTCACTGCGCGGGATTTTTAATCATGATGGCCATGGCAGCCTCTTCTCACTGAAATGGATGATGTGAGTATGATTATTTTTTTTTTTACTGCCATTTCAATGAAAATTGATTTGTTACCCCAAAGCACGAGGAAATTCAGCTTTGCCTCGAAGCCCACTTTGGATACTTTAAATCACTCAACACTACTACTCATAGATAAAATTGACCTATTTTACAGCAGGGGTACTATACCTCCAGAATTATCACTACTGTGAATTTGACATTCCTCAGATACCACAATATCTTTTGCGACCAGTCTATTTTGGCCAATTGTTTTTATCAAAACATTCTAGGAGCCATAATTGTTTGATTTTCTGCTGACTTACATATATGAGGGCTTATTTTTTCCTAGGGGGGCGGGGGGGGAGGGTTTGGAAAAAACTGTAATTCTGCCATTTATATTTTAGGTTTAGTTTTACAGCATTTACTATTGAATAGTTTTTTTTTTAAACTATTCTCTTAGTTGATGCTTAGTATAGCTTTTTTTACTACCTTTTTAAAATAAAAAATCTTTTTTGAAATTTATGCATATATCTTGTCTTGGCACATTGAAAGATCAATAGTACGGTTGAGCGAACCTAAACTTTAAAGTTCGGGTTTATACCGAACTTTCGTATTTTTGGACCCCGGACCCGAACCCGAACTTTTCATTAAAATTAGGGTTTGAGTTTGGTTTCGCCGATTTAATGGCGCTTTTTGAAAGGCTGCAGAGCAGCCAATCAACAAGTGTTTAACTTGTGTGCCCTTAGAAGCCATCACAGCCATGCCTTTGAATGGCATGGCTGCAATTGGCCAGTGCAGCATGTGACCCAGCCACTATATAAGCTGGAGTCACGTAGTGCTGCATGTCACTCTGCTGTTATTAGTGTAGGGATAGGATGCTGCTGCTGTGAGGGAGAGAATAGGAAATAATCTGTTATCAGAAGTGCTTGTTAACTCTGCGATCTTCAGCGATTTTGTTTTGTGGGTGCAGCGCCCCTTTTTTGTTTACCCTGCCCTGAGCCCAGTGACACAGAAAAATAACTTTTATCCATCTGTTAGTTAGGTGGGTGTAGGCGGCCATTTTGTGCAAGTTCAGTGCACCAGCACAGCATATGTGCATTTGTGACAGTCAAATGCAAGGTTTAAATACTGCAGTTGTATTCAGGGTTTGAAAAAAACAACATTTTTTGCAAGATAATACATTTTCGGTCCTTTCTTTGTTGAATTTGTGACAGTCAAATACAAAATTTTTTGCAAGATAATACATTTTGAGTCCTTCCTTTGCTGCATTTGTGACAGTCAAATACAAGATTTAAATACTGCAGTTATATTTGGGGTTTTTAAAAAACAACATTTTTTGCAAGATAATACATTTTCGGTCCTTTCTTTGTTGAATTTGTGACAGTCAAATACAAACTTTAAATACTGCAGTAATATTCTGGGTTTAAAAAAACACCCATTTTGTGCAAGACACAACATTTGCGGCCTTTGCTGCATTTATGATATATTACAAGCGTTAGATACTGCTGTTATATTCTGATATTTAAAAAAAACACCCATTTTGGGCAAGATAATACATTTGCGGCCTTTGTTGCATTTGTGACAGTCAAATAAAAACTTTTAATACTGCAGTTATATTCTGGGTTTAAAAAAAACACCAATTTTGTGCAATACCCTACATCTGAGGCCTTTGCTGCATTTGTCACAGTAAAATAGAACTCGTTTTTCGCATCCCCATTCAGGTGAAAGAATTTCGATAAGGGGTACATTCACATGTGATAGTAGATTTGTGATTTACATTCTTAAGTGCCCATGTGGATTATTATATGTGGGGGAAACCTCTATGAGAATGAAGGACAGATTAAGTAAGCACAAAAAAAAAGAAAAGGAAATTTATTGCTTCCAATACCCTTTCATTTTCATGAAAACCCCCCCACAATATTTCACAGTTAAGGTATCAGATTATTGAGGGAGTGTCATTACCCCGTCATGGGAGCGATAGAAATAAACTGTTACTAAAAAGGGAGGCCTACTGGATCCATCATTTACAAACGATGGAGCCCAGGGGCCTCAATCGTGAATACAATGTGTCTTGCTTCCTATGAGGTATCCTGCTCATAGAAAGTTTACAGATGATTTTTTTTCTTTTCTCCAGCGGGATTGATTATGTATTGGATTATATCCTACAACAAAATTTCGATGATATGGCTTTTTTTGTCAATGAGGGGGAGGGGCTTCACTGATGACATAATTTCCCCTGTATTTCATTTGTCTATTTAAAGTCTGTAGGTGAGATGTTTATTTGTAGTCTGATGAAAGCACATTAGTGCTGAAACGCGTCACTATGGAATAATAATATGTGACCAATAAATCGCATTCTTGATTGAAAATCCTGCGAAGTGCCGGTCTTCTTACTACATTGTTTGATTTGACACCATTCCATTGACACGTGCACCGCAAACTTTGAAAAGGTAGTGCTGACCTGTTATCTACTGAAGTCAAATAGAACCAGTCAATACTGCAGTTACATTGTTGGTTGTCAAATTAAAACTTTTTGTGACCGTGAAGTAATTGTATAAAAATCACATGTCACACTGTTGTGTGACCTCAAGGAATTTTTCCTCTTTATGACACCGGCACTGCCTTACTCTCAGTGAACTTAATTGTTGACTATTGCCGGTTACATTATTGCATGACATAAACCAGTTTGGTGGGAGAACGCAAAGAATGAGGAGAGTAAAATACTTGGCCCCCAGTTGTGGTGCTGCCGGTGGAGCTCCTGTTGCAGGGAGAGGACGTGGTCGATCTGTGCCAGCTACATGCACAAGTAAAACACCTTCCTCAGGTGCGAGTAGGCGACAGAACCTTCAGCACAGGGGCGTACATATAAATCGCTGGGCCCCATAGCAAGCATCTGAATTGGGCCCCCTAACCCCGCCCACTACCCACCCCTGGCCCGTCCCACTTCCTGTCCTGGCTCCTCCCATGCCATACCCCCATTAAAGAATCCCTAATGCCCCCCAAAATGCCCGGGGGGGAGGATTAGGAGAGCACACTGTCCACTATGAGCCCCCCAAACCCTTAATGCCCCCCCAAAATGCTCAGGACAGTGTGATTTCCTTCTACTCCTCTCCCCCCTGGGCATTTTGGAGTAATGGGGGCATTAGGGGTTGGGAGGCAGGAGGCTCATAGAGGACTCGGGGGGGGGGGGCGGAGAGACTCAGAACAGTGTGCGTGTCTCTTACTCTTCCTTCCCCCTGGGCATTTTGAGGTAATGGGGGCATAAGGGGGGCTCATAGAGGATTCAGTGGGGGGGTGCTCATACAGGACAGAGTTGGAGGAAAGCAGACTGTCCTCTATGAGCCCCCCAAACCCTTAATGCCCCCCAAAATGCTCAGGACAGTGTGCTTTCCTTCTCCTCTCCTTCTGGCATTTTGGGGGGCATTAGGGGTTGGGGGCCGATCAAAGGCAAGTGCTGCGGGCCCGGCGCCGCCCACAGTGTGTGTTTGATAATTGTACTAGTACTGCTTAGTGCTTACTACTTAGCTAAAATAAACGGAGGGGACGGGGCCTTCCGGGCACTCCGGGCCCCCCGATGCCGCGGGCCCCATAGCAGTGGCGTACCCTGCTTCTATTGGCGGTACGCCACTGCTTCAGCATTATTTGGTAGGCTGAATGTGGCTCTACGAATGGTGAGGCCAGAATAAGTACAGGCGATAGTAGATTGGGTGGCTGACAGTGCCTCCAGTTCCTTCACATTGTCTCCCACCTAGTCTCCTGCTGAAAGATCTGAGTTGGCACCTGCAGCCCATGGCCATCTGTCTTTCACCTCACCCCCTTGCAAATCAACCAAGCAGTCTGAGACCTAATTCATGGAGCAGTCTCTTCTGCTTTTTGATGACTCTCCTAGCAGGGTTTCCCAGGGCCATTCACAAAGCCATTCCCCAGAAGTGGAAGAGATTGAGTGCACCGATGCCCAACCACTTATGTTTCAGGATTAGTACATGGGAGGACCACCGCAGCACGTCTCAAATGATGACAAAACACTGCAGTGTGCAGACCGACAAGGAGGACAGGGGTGAAGACTGGGTGGAAGATGATGTGGAGGACGATGAGGTCCTCGACCCCACATGGAATCAAGGTCATGTGAGTGACCTGTGTAGTTCGGAGGAAGACCTGGTGGTCGCACAGAGCCAACAGCACAGCAGAAGAGGAAGCAGGGTCTAAAAGCGGAGAGGCCATCTCCTAGACAGTATGCCTGCTACTGCCCACCGCACCAAGGGACCAAGCACACCAAAGCCAGCTCCAAGGAGTTCCCCAGCGTGGCAGTTCTTCAGACAATGTGCTGACGACAAGACATGAGTGGTTTGCACGCTGTGCAATCAGAGCCTAAAGCGAGGAATAAACTTTCTAAACCTGAACACAACCTACATGACCAGGCAAAGCATGACCAGGTTCCTCTTCTGCTGCAGTCTTGGCCTCTTAATCCCCGTCTGGAGTGTCAGTGGCACCTGTGACCCTGCAAACAGAGGATCTGCCAGCAACGCCAGCACCTGGGTCACAAAGTATCTCCACAATTCCCCATGGAAGCGTTCAGCTGTCTATCTCTTTAACTCCTGTTGCTTCCTCCTCCTACTCCACTTCCTCATCCTCTACCGGTTCCTCATCTGGTCAGCATAACACCTTCACCACCAACTTTAGCACAGCCATGGGTAAACGACAGCAGGCAGTTTTAAAACTTATCTGTTTGGGGGGCAAACCCCACACCGCGCAGGAGCTGTGGATGGGCATGGAACAACAGACCGATCGGTGGTTGTTGCCAGTGAGCCTCAAGCCCGGCCTGTTGGTGTGGGATAATGGGCGAAATCTTGTAGCAGCCCTGGACAGAGCCGGTTTGATGCACATCTATTGCCTGGCAAATGTGCTGAATTTGGTGGTGCAACGTTTCCTTAAAAATTACCCCAATATGTCAGAGCTGCTGCAGAAAGTGCGGGTCATCTGTGCACGCTTTCGCCGTTCTCACCCTGCTGCTTGCCTGTCAGCGCTGCAGCGTAACTTCGGCCTTCCCACTCACTGCCTCATATGCGTCGTGCCCACAAGGTGGAACTCCACCTTGCACAGACTGTGCGAGCAGCAGCAGGTGATAGTGGAGTTTCAGCAGCAGCACTCACGGGTGAGTCGCTCTGCAGAACAGCACCACTTCACGACCAATGAGTAGCCCTCCATGCAAGACCTGTGTGCCTTGCTGCGCTGTTTTGAGTACTCCACCAACATGTGCAGTGGCGATGAAGCCGTTCTCAGTATTACTGTCCCACTTCTATGCCTCCTTGAAAAACGCTTTGGGCGATGATGGAAGAGGAAGTGGCACAGGAGGAGGAGGAGGAAAAGGGATAATTTCCAAGGGTTTCAGGCCAGTCATTCACAAGTGCCTCCGAGGGTAGGTTCCTGCACCCACAAACGCCAGGCACACAATTGTCCAGCCAGGGCACAGTTCTGGAGGATGAGGAGGAGGATATGGAGGCGGATGAACCGTCTTTACTGCAGGGTGGCACCCAAATCAGCTCATGGCCATCACTGGTGCATGGCTGGGGGGATACACAGGACACAGACGATACACTTCCCACATAGGACAGCTTGTCGTTGCCTCTGGGCAGCCTGGCACACATGAGCGATTACATGCTGCAGAGTCTTTACAATGACCGCCAAGATGGTCACATTCTAACTTGTGCTAATTACTGGGTGGTCACGCTGCTGGATCGCCGTTACAAGGACAACGTACCATCCCTAATTCCGTCATTGGAGCGTGTTCGTAAGATACGCAAGTACAAGCGCACCCTGGTAGACGCGCTGCTGGTGGCATTCCCACCTGACAGCGGGGGCACAGGGGAACCACACTGCGAAGGCAGAGGAGGAGGAAGAGGTCGACAACGCAGCTGGGGCACCGCCAGCATCTCAGAAGGCAGGGTAGCATGGCCGAAATGTGGAAAAGCTTTGTCAGTACGCCACAACCACCAGCACCACCAGCTGATATTTCATCAACATGGTGGAGCAGTTTGTGTGCACATGCCTACACGTACTGAATGATGGGTCTGCCCCCTTCAACTTCTGGGTCTCCAAATGGTGCACATGGCCTAAGCTTGCCCTTTACGCCTTGGAGGTGCTGGTCTGCCATGCAGCCAGTGTATTGTCTGAACGTGTGTTTAGCACAGTAGGGGGCGTTATCACAGACAAGTGCAGCCAATGTGGACGAGCTCACGTTCATTAAAATGAAGCAGGCATGGATCCCACAGGACTTGTTCATACCTTGTGTAGAATAGACATGTATACCGGCCTTACCCAGCCATTGTTATTCTCCAGCGCAATTGCTCATTGTTGTATTTTTGATATTTCCCACTCTTATAATTAAAACCAAAAACCAGTGTTAGCTACCTCATCCACCACCGCTTCCACCTACACAGCTACGTCCACCGCCTCCTCAACCTCCTACTTCATATGGAACTCCACCACGTATTTTTATTTATTGTAAGTAATTTCACAAATTCGGCTGCTACATTGTTGGATGACATTCCCAAATTTTTGGCTGTGACATACCCCTGCTCTACCTAGTGGACAGGGAAATATATTTCACTAATTTGTCTGTTACATTGTCGGGTAAAATTCACCAATTATTGCTGTGATATACCCCTGCTCTATGTAGTAGACAGGGAAATACATTTCACAAATTTGTCTGTTACATTGTTGGGTGAAATTCACCAATTTTTGGCTGTGATATACCCTGCTCTACCTAGTAGACAGAGAAATACATTTCACTTATTGGTCTGTTAGATTGTCGGGTCAAATTAACCAATTTTTGGCTGTTATATGCCCTTGCTCTACCTAGTGGACAAGGAAATACATTTTACTAATTTGTCTGTTACATTGTTGGATGACAAATGCTCATCTTTTGTGCTAGAAAGTACATTTGCGTCCTACACTGCATTTAGGACAGTACGAATGGTGAGGCCAGAACAAGTACAGACTATAGTAGATTGGGGGGCTAACAGTGCCTTTAGTTCCTTCATATTGTCTCCCATCCAATCCTCTGCTGAACGATCAGAGTTGGCACCTACAGCCTATAGCCATCTGTCTTTCAACTCACCCCCTTGCAAATCAGGCAAGCAGTCTGAGCCCCAAGTCATGCAGCAGTCTGTTATGCTTTTTGATGACTCTGCTGGCAGGGTTTCCGTGGGCCATCCACATAGCCCTGTACCAGAAGTTGAAGAGATTGAGTGCACTGATGCCCAACCACTTATGTTTCAGAATAAGGACATGGGAAGACCACCGCAGCACGTCTCTGATGATGACAAAACACAGAAGCCAACTGTTGCGGCTTTCTGCAGTCTGCAGACCGACAATTAGGGCTGGGGTAAAGAGTGGGTGGAAGATGATGTGGAGGATGATGAGGTACTAGACCCCACATGAAATAAAGATCATGCGAGTGACCTGTCTAGTTCGGAGGAAGAGGCGGTGGTTGCACAGAGCCACCAGCACAGCAAAAGAGGGAGCAGGGTGCAAAAGTATCTGTTACATTCTTGGGTGACATTTTACTATTTTTGCTGTGAATAAACCCCTGCTCTGCGTAGGTGACAGGAACCTAAATTTCAATAAATCATCTGTTACATTGTCAGGTGACATTTTACCAAATTTGCCATATACAAACCCCTGCTCTGCATAGGTGACAGGGACCTAATTTTTGTAAAATCGTCTGTTCAATTGGTGGATGACATAAACAGTTTTGCCGATGAAAAACCCCTGCTCTGCATAGGTGACAGGGACTTAAATTTCTAAAATTCACCTTTAATTGATGCACAGCCCCTCCTTTCATTCAATCCTTTAACAACTTGTCCCACATTTCCGCTCGATCACATTTCAGCCATTGACCTCCCTTGGATGTGTTATCCCTTTCTCACGCTACCTCTCCAGCGTGGAACCCTGATTCCCCACTACCCGTGATCACCATGGTAGGCACAGAAAAGAACATCGAAAGTTGATGGAGAAGATATCCAATTGGATCGTGTACGTCACGGGTACGTGCAATCAGGCAGAAGTTATCTAGAGTCAACAAAGCGGCAGCAGGGTCTGTCTAACGTTTCCAAATCCAAAATATTACAGTGACATTCCATGTAATTTTTTATTAATCATTCCAAAAACAGGGCATCTTCAGAGTCCTGTATTGTTATTTATCATCACTACTTCCCCAAGTCAGGAGTGGGTAATTGCCGAGCGCCCCCTCCTTTACTTGGAAGCTTCTGCTTCAATAATTTGTCCCACATTTCCGCTCGATCACATTTAATTTCATCCATTGACCTCCCATGGATATGGTATCCCTTTCTCTTCTCAGGCTCCCTCTCCGGCCTGATTCCCCACCCGTGATCACTATGGTAGGCGCAGGAAAGAACATCTAAAGTTAATAGAGAACATATCTAATTAGATTGTGGACATCACAGGGACATGCAATATGGTTGAGCAGCATGTGTGCTCACGCCTACACGTACTGACTGATGGGTCTGCCCCCTTCAACTTGTGGGTCTCCAAATTGGGCAAATGGCCTGAGCTTGCCCTTTACCCCTTGGAGGTGCTGGCCTGCCCTGCAGCCAGTGTATTGTCTGAACGTTTGTTTAGCATGACTGGAGAGGGTTATCACAGGTTATATTTCCCACTCTTTTGGGGTGTACCCTAATTTAAACAAACAAAAAAACAAAAATTATAACAAAAAAACAGTGTTCACTACCTCCTCCTCCTCCACTGCTGCTTCCACCCACACCTCCACATCCACCGCCTCCTCAACCTCCTACTCCATATGGACCTTCTCCTCCTAGATCAAGATTATTATTTATTATTTTTACGTATCTTATGTTATTTTAAGTCATTTCCCTATCCACATTTGTTTGCAGAGCACTTGCCATGCTCTTAACCAAATTTTTCTGCCATTTGCAGCTCTCTAGTCCTTTCCATTACTTTTTTAGAGCCATTTTAGTGTTCAAAAATTCGGTCCCCATTGCCTTCAATGGGGTTCAGGGTCAAGTTTGGGTCCCGAACCCGAACATCCAGGTGTCCGCCCAACTGTAATCTATAGTATTTGTATTTTTTCATCAGTGGAACTGTCATAGGGCTTGGTGCATTGTAGTTTTTACTGGGTTACATCTGGTTGTCACCATATTGGATACATAAAGTGATAATTTAAAGATGTGTAGTATTTACATTTTTTTCCATAAAAAAAACTGTTATATGGTTAATATAGTTGAAGAAAAGACATAAGACCATCAAGTTCAACCAAGGGTTAGGTGGGGATGTGAATCCCAGAAGGAAGTGAGACTCAGATTTCTACACATTTTCATAAGCATTAATGTCATTTACTTTTAACGATTCATCTAAACCCTTTTTAAAACTGTCCACTGTTCCTGCTGTGACCACGTCCTGAGGAAGTCTATTACACAGATTCACAGTTTTTAAAGTAAAGAAGCTTTGACGCTTCTGGAGACTGAACTTTTTCTTTTCCAGTTGGAGGCAGTGCCCCCTTGTCTTTTGAGGGCATTTTACATGGAACAGTTTTTTACTGTATATTTGTATGTTCTCTTCTCAAGACTGAATAAATGTACCATAATTATTTTAATCTTTCTCCATAACTAAGCTCCTCAATGCCCCTTATCAGTTTAGTCGTTATCCTCTGTACTTTTGTTTTAGCTGCAGAGCGTCCTTTCTATGGACTGGTGCCCAGAACTGAACTGCATATTCCAGATGAGGCTGCACCAATGCTTTGTAAAGTGGTAGTATTACATCCCTGGCCCACGAGTCCATGCCTCGTTTAATGCATGACAATATCCTGGTGGCCTTAGAAGCAGCTGATTGACATTGTATGCTGTCATTTAATCTACCATCTACAGGGACACCCAAATCCTTCTCTATAAGTGACTCTCCCAGTGTAACATCACCTAGGACATATGAAGTACAGAGATTATTACTACCAAGATTCATAACTTTACATTTATCTACATTGAACCTCATTTGCCAAGTTGATGCCCAATCACTGAGTGTTCAAGTCAGCTTGTATTTTATGGACATTTTCCATAGACTGCACAGCACTACAAAGCTTAGTGTAATCTGCAAAAATAGAAATGGCACTATTAATCCCATCCTTAATATAATCAATAAATAAATTAAATAATAGAGGACCCAACACTGGACCTTGGGGTACACCACTATAACCCGGGACCATTCTGAATAGGAATCATTGACCACAACTCTCTGGATACGGTCCTTCAGCTAGTTTTTAATCCAATAACAGACTATACTTGTCAAGCCTATAGACCTTACTTTACCTATTAAACATCTATAAAGGACAATATCAAAAGCTTTTGCAAAATCCAAAAACATTACATCCACAGCTGCCTCTCTGTCCAGGCTTCTACTCACCTCCTCACAAAAACAAAACAGGTTAGTCTGACAACGTTTATCCTTGGTAAACCCATGCTGGTTATCACTTATAATATTATTTGCAGTCACATACTCCTGTATATAGTCCTTTAAGTGTCCTTCAAACATTTTTCCCACAATAGAAGTTAAACTAACTGGTCTATAATTACCTGTGGAGGACCTAGATCCTTTATTGAATATGGGCACCACATTTGCCTTGCGCCAATCACTTTGCACTGTACCATTACCTAGAGAATCTTTAAAAATTATAAACAGGGGCACAGCAATGACTGAACTGAGCTCTTTAAGCAATCTTGGGTGTAATCCATCTGCCTTGTTCATATTTACCTTATTTAACTTAGCTTGGACCATATCTACAGTTATCCAATTGAGTATATTACTGGATGTATAACAGCCCCAGCACCACAGATATCAATGCATCCTGTTAACAAATTGCACTGACACCAATGGGCTTATAGAGCCCACCTACATTGAGCAACAGAATTTTGTACAAACGGCAATTCACTCTACTAACTATCTAATACTATACATGTATATGAATAACTACCTAATGCCATCCATGTCTATGCACCTGGAGTACCAGTCAAAGCTGCATGGACAATAGGGTACTACAGTGGCCTCAGAGGCCATATACTCTTCTTTCTGCTGATCATGTGCATATGAGCAATCAGAACTAATTGCCCTATGGGTACATCATCAATGTTATGTCCCAGAAACTCAAAATGACAGATTCTGCATTGTACAAAGTTTGCAATGCAGAATTCCAATAGTATACCAGTTAGTATATCAGTAAGTGTATGTGTTACAGTGGCAGCTATGACCCGCCGTTGCACTAATCGCAGTCGGCAGCCTGGCCTCCACCTCCCACTTCCTTCCTCCTGGCGGGTCTGGCTGCTGGGTATGTGCTGTTTCTCCATGCAGGCTGAAGCCTGCTTGCCAGCAAAGTCTCTCCTTCTCTGCCCATAGGGGGCACACCTCCAGCTTCTAAGGGGCTAGTGCGCCCATCCTGATGTTCACTAGCCAATGGCTGGCAACCTTGTGGTATTTCAGGCACTTTTCCCAGTGGTATGGTGACAGATCAATAAGGTCCCTTAAGGTTCCTGGTGCAAATTACCAAGTAATAATAGATTTTGATATCTTAGACTTGTCTTATAATGTGGATTAAACATAACTTCATTGTGGCGTATACAGGGTAAGTCTAAAGTCTAAGGACACTTTTATTTCAGAAATGAAAGGTAAAATTAAATATCTGAATACCCCAGTAAGTAATGGGTGAAAGGGCCTATCTTTTAGGCTATGTCCAGAACATGGCCACCAAGTTGCCATATTGGATGAAGGTGAAATTTTTCCAATGGGAAGTGGTTCATGTAGGACAGGGGAAGGCAACCTCCGGCACTCCAGCTGTTGAGAAACTACAACTCCCAGCATGGATACTTCCTATACGCTTCAGAACTCTCGTAGAAATGAATAGAGCATGCTGTGAATTGTAGTTTCACAAAAACTGGAGTGGCGAAGGTTGCTGACCCCTGATGTAGGATATCAAAGACCAGAATTTCCTCAGAGATCGATTGTCTTGATCAGATTTTCAATATCTCTTGTGGTTCAAAAGTTATCAACACACAAAGTTAAAATCTTTGAAGTTCTGTGAACACGTCAAATAGCTGTGCATCACAGGGAATGTTCTCGGTTGTTTTTGCAACTTTCTGTGTTGATAATTACTGTAGATATTCTCCAGAAAACATTTGGTGTCTCTTTTTTTTGGGGGGGAGGAGACTCTGGCTTGGCTAAAATAATGTTTGAAGGCAGGGTCAGACATTGACTTATAGGATACCTTCCTTTAGATGGCTCTAGAAAAACTATTTTCTTATACCTGTTGGAGAATTAGAAAAAATCTTTTGGAACATATTACTATTTAATATAGTATAACAAAAATAATTAGTATAATGGACTGCCACATGTAGTTAAATGATCTTCTTTAAGGCTTTCTTCTCATCATTCACTCATTGCTTATGTCCAAGTACATGCTAGAACGTGTGCCAAATTTAGACATTTTAATCTTTAAACAAGACAGCTCACAATGCATGAAATTGGTCTGGTCAAGATGACCTTCACAGTAAAGGGGATTTCTATACTATATACCTTTGTGATGGAGACAGCATAACTCTGTGAAAGCTTTAATTAATGTAAAATTCATTACCATGAGGGAAGATTGTGAACATTGCATCGATATTTTATGAGTAATAAAATGGTCATTTGCAAAAGGTTGGCTTGGGGCAAGTGAACTGCTTTTCATGCAGAAAATCTCTTCTTTGATATTCGTAAATGGCAGGTTTGCAGATCACTACATTATTCATAGTTCAATAAAGTGCTGAAATATCTTGTTTTTGACAATAATTTTGGTTATTTTTGACTATGCAGTCTTGGCACGACTATTTTTAGGACTTTATACATTGTTATTTTCCTTTTCTTTTGATAGGAAGTTGAAGATAACATATTCAGCCGCATTGAATATGGCTATACCATATGATTAGAGATGAGCAAATTTCATATTTTTTAATTCATTCACGCTTCATTTACTGCTATAAGCTGAATTGCATTATGGATTCCGTTACCGGACCATAATGCAATTCTATGACGGAATGCATAACGGAATGCCTTTAGAGGCATTCCGTTATTCATTCCATCATAATAGAAGTCTATGGGCTCCCAAATGGATCCGTCCCGTTTCCGTTATGCAAATATAAAAATGGTCAAGATCACCAATGCTACCTAATAGGGATAAATCACCCCTTTAAATGCAAATAGGACAGGACTTGACAGTATCTTTGCCATGAGTCCCTGGTGGCAGTTCATAGGTCCAAGTGCTTCTCCATCCTTAGATCTAGTGTTGGGTAGGGGTTCCAAAAAATGTTGAGGATGTGGCTGTCAGATGACTTTATTGTGCCCTAGATGAGAGATCAAGTCTGCCCGGCAAGCCCTCATATGGAAGCTCTATGCTGACAAGGACAATTCCCTATGGAGTCTTATCCTAATAGAAGTGTCCCAAAAGTCTCCCTACCACTGCTTCTGATATGACATGTTTCTGTCTGCATGTAGCAGACTCCTCAGTGGACATGGAGAACAGGTATTACTGGAAGGTAGAAAAGTAGGTCTGCTATGGATTTATTGTCCTGAGTACTGATTGGTTACTGGCATTAGGACTCTATGCCATATAGTCAGTTATTTGTGGCAAAAGCTGTGGCTTGTATAACGTAGAAAACATAGGGGGTAATTGTAGGATGTTTTAGGCACCGGTCTTAATAACTATGTGCGCTGTAGGGGAATCTGCTGAAGTTATGAAGAGGTGCTGGCCTCTACATAACTTTGGTGCATTCACCGCCAATCTAAATCTAAGCCAGCATTGTTGCTGGCTTAAATTTAGTCAATTTTTTTATACCAAAAACAGGCATAGAAAATGATAAATCAGACAGGCCTGCCTGGCTCGTCCCCTTCCCTGCCCACATCACACCCCCTTTTTTAGACCTGGCGTAAGCGGGAAAAAGTTTCAAACTGCGCCAAGAATAACCTTTGCAGTCTGCGACAGATATACACCAGAGAACTGGCATATATATAATAGTAAATGACCACCATAGTTCACAAAGCTTTTCAATACAGTTTAAAAAGGTATGCCATGCAGTCATGTTAATACAATGTCTGGCTGATAGAGGTCTATGAAAAGCTTAGACATAAATGTTGGGAACATTTTCTAATATGAATGAAAGGTAGAGCCCAAATCTAATGTGAACCCAGTCTTACACAGAAAGATTATAGCCAGAAATAATGGGGCAATTAAAACTCTTCTACTAGTTCCTACCAACTTTGATTCTAAATTTAACAAAATCTTTTTCTGTCCAGGTCTATATTAGGAGAATACAGAAAGCCAAAATCTGATGGTGCTATGAGCTACAGTATGGTTGTATTTCATCTGTTTTCATTGATTACCCTAACTGTTTAATACATTTACAAGGTACAGTGCTTCCATGTCGATTTTTCAGGAAATATTGGATCTATAAATTTAATCCATTGACTAATTGGATTTTCATTTTACTAACATTTTACTAACATATTAATGAAATCAGTTTGGACAAAGAAACTAAATACTATCACGGTCAAGAATATCATATGTTTAAAGGCATTGTCCAAGATTATAAAAAATTGCGGACAAGCCTCAGGTTGGCTAAAATGAAAAATGTTATACTCTCCTCCTGCTGCTGCTTGATTATAAACTGCAGCAGTGTTGTGCTGGTGTACGGTACATGACCACTGCAGCCAATCACTGCCCTTAGCAATATACCACTGAGGGCAGTAATTGTCTTAAGCGGTGACATGCCATACTGTTACAAACACAGGGGGTGGGGTAGTGACCACTGAACTCCACCCTCACCCCGTCCCTACTTGCCTCGAAAGTCCTAGCGACTAGGGACAACTCGTTGACAAACCCTTAGCTAGGATAGTGCAGGGAAGACAACCAACATATAAACAAAAAGGTCAAACAAGCAGCGTCAAAACCAAGAGAGCAGAAAAGGTACAGGAGGAGCAAGCAGAGAATCGTCAGGACAAGCCAAAGTCAAACCAGGAGAGCACGCCAAGACCAGAGGATGAGACGGACAGGAAATCGGAAGCCAAGCAGGAACAAACAAACCAGGTGAGTATCATGCAGGAAGGACCTCGATAACAGGCAATATGTGGCCAGCAGTTTGCCTGTTTAAATATAGCTCTGGTGGAGTCATGTGATGTGGCTAGCGAGTTCTGATGCAGCCGAGCGCCGAGGGATAAGCTCGGTGCTCAGCCCTATTGTGGTTGTCATGGGAACGGGCGACACTGGATGAGCTGATGACGCGAGCGCGCCCCAGCCGTCCCCGCTTCCCAGAACTACTGCATCGTGACACATACACCTGCACATCACTGTGCACATTACATTGTGGGTGACATGCACAATGATGCGCTGGAGAACAGCACATGACCACTGCAGCCAATCACTGTCCTCATCAATCTATCAAGGAGGGCAGTGTTTGGCTGCAGTGGTGATATGCCATACACCTGCACGTCACAGTGTGGGTGACATGCACAGTGGCGAGCTGGTGTACGGCATGTGGGAAAGGCTTCATTTTAGCCAATTGGAAGGCATGTCCAAAAGTTTTCATTATCTTAGACAACCCCTTTAATAACTTGTAATTGTAATATCTGATATAACTTTGGT
The DNA here is from genome assembly GCF_014858855.1 of Bufo gargarizans. NCBI lineage: Eukaryota > Metazoa > Chordata > Amphibia > Anura > Bufonidae > Bufo > Bufo gargarizans. The sequence continues at coordinate 543,309,876 of NC_058081.1, forward strand.
TCACACCTTATACAGTCATGTGAAAAAATTAGGACACCCTTTGAAAGCATGTGGTTTTTTGTAACATTTTTAATAAAAGGTTATTTCATCTCCGTTTCAACAATACAGAGAGATTAAAGTAATCCGACTAAACAAAGAAAACTGAAGAAAAGTCTTTTCAAGATCTTCTGTAAATGTCATTCTACAAAAATGCCTATTCTAACTGAGGAAAAAGATAGGACACCCTTGCCCCTAATAGCGAGTGTTACCTCCTTCGGCTGAAATAACTGCAGTGAGACGGTTCTTGTAGCCATCTACCAGTCTTCGACATCGGTCTGAGGAAATTTTACCCCACTCCTCAATGCAGAACTTTTTCAGCTGTGAGATGTTTGAGGGGTTTCTTGCACGTACAGCCCTTTTCAAGTCACCCCACAGCATCTCAATGGGATTCAAATCTGGACTTTGACTTGGCCATTCCAGGACTCTCCATTTCTTCTTTTTCAGCCAATCTTTGGTTGATTTACTAGTATGTTTTGGGTCATTGTCATGTTGCATGGTCCAGTTCCGCTTCAGCTTTAATTTTCTAACTGATGGTCTCACATGTTCTTCAAGCACCTTCTGATACACAGTAGAATTCATCGTGGATTCTATGATGGTGAGCTGACCAGGTCCTGCTGCAGCAAAGCAGCCCCAAACCATGACACTTCCACCTCCATGCTTCACAGTTGGTATGAGGTTCTTTTCTTGGAATGCTGTGTTTGGTTTACGCCAAACATGTCCTCTGCTGTTGTGTCCAAATAATTCAATTTTGGACTCATCTGTCCAAAGAACATTATTCCAGAAGTCCTGGTCTTTGTCAACTTTATCTCTGGCAAATGTCAGTCTGGCCTCGATGTTTCTCTTGGAAAGCAAAGGTTTCCTCCTTGCACACCTCCCATGCAAGTTAAACTTGTACAGTCTCTTTCTGATTGTAGAGGCATGTACTTCTACATCAACAGTAGCCAGAGCCTGCTGTAGTTCTCGAGATGACACTTTAGGGTTTTTGGAGACCTCTTTTAGCATCTTGCGGTCTGCTCTTGGGGTGAACTTGCTGGGGCGACCAGTCCTGGGCATGTTGGCAGTTGTTTTGAAAGCCCTCCACTTGTAGACTATCTTCCGGACAGTGGAATGGCTGATTTCAAAATCTTTTGAGATCTTTTTAAATCCCTTCCCAGACTCATAGGCTGCTACAATCTTTTTTCTGAAGTCCTCTGACAGCTCTTTTGCTCTCACCATGGTGCTCACTCTCACTTCAACAGTCAGGAGCACACCAAACTAAATGTCTGAGGTTTAAATAGGGCAAGCCTCATTCAACATGCAGAGTAACGATCTACTAATTATGTGCACCTGGTGTGATATACCTGTGTGAGATCTGAGCCAATTTAAGAGGGAATACATGTGAGGGTGTCCTATCTTTTTCCTCAGTTAGAATAGGCATTTTTGTAGAATGACATTTACAGAAGATCTTGAAAAGACTTTTCTTCAGTTTTCTTTGTTTAGTTGGATTACTTTAATCTCTCTGTATTGTTGAAACGGAGATGAAATAACCTTTTATTAAAAATGTTACAAAAAACCACATGCTTTCAAAGGGTGTCCTAATTTTTTCACATGACTGTAAATGCCATATATTCAAATAATTGTGCAGTGGTTATCACATTTATGTAAAACCTTAGTCAGAACTTAATCACAGGAATACGTTAATCTCTCTATATAATGGACCCCTCAAATACGTCATAATGATAAGTACCTGGCTATTCTAAAAGAATCATACTTAATCTGTCACACTTTTCAAGGCACCGAACAGTTTCCTCTCTTTTGTGCTGTAAATTGTCTAAATCTTTGCTTTTCTTATTGCAATGATGAGAAATTCATGCTGTAAGTAGCTGCAATGAAGTGTAGTATTGTCTTAACAGCCAGTAAAATGGCTACCAAAAGATTTGTACAGCAATGCCAATTTTACAAACAAATGGCCAACAAGATGATAGTTCACATTTGTGTTACAAATAATGAACTTATATTGAATACCGTTAAACTGACTTGAATAATATATAAATCATGAACAGCCATGCAAAAATGTTTGATTGCTGCATATTCTGCAAAACAATCTATTTTTATGATTTTTCAACAGTTCAACAAAATACCTCTATTCACTTGTTTTCATTTCCTGTTCCTGCACCCACTAGACACTAAGGACTTCCAGGCTTGCTGAAAATATCTTAAATAGCTCTTTTATCATCATGTCATTTTAGGTCTAAAATATATTCATTTAATAACATACATCCCTAACTAGTACTTGTTGTACTGATATAAAGCTGCAGGTCCCCTGCAAAGACATGGGGATAAATTGATCTTTTCATCTGTGCTGGTTTTCTGCCAGAAAAAATGAAAAACAAAAGTGTCTAATGTTTTTGTAATATTTCATTCTTCTCGCCACTTTGAAAATTATTCCTAAAGATGGTGTAGTTACTGGTATTATTAACTAGGTGTATGCCAGATTTATCAACTGCAAATTTAAAAAAAGGCAAACTCCTCCAAAAAACCCACCTCAATCTTGCTCCAATAGAGGGTGATATTTACTCAAATGCTTTTGAAAGCAATTAATATTCTTACAGGAAGTATAGAAATATCTAATTTGAAAGAACCTTCCCTTATTTAAAAAAATTACTTTTAAGAAATCCTTTAAAACCCCTCAATCAATTTAAAAGATAATAAAATAAGTAGTTGTCATCTGATGGGACTCGTTAGTGTCCTTCTTACTTACAGTTTGTAGAATCACATATCATGGAATAGAAGGTAGGTGGTATAAGCTTCATGGGACAAAAACCCTTACAGTCCCAATCATGTCCCTTTACTATCCCCACCTCTCGTGGCTAAGCCCTTTCTGGTGCCTATTGGTGCCCTGACTATTATATAAATCTTTGTCCCAGAGATGAAGATAAGATGACAAAACTTAATTCAAAAAGCCAAATACTTTGAGTATAATCCAAGCAATTTCTCATTCTCATTATGAATGCGTCCCGATGCAGCGTTTCCCCAGCAAGAAAGCTGGTTCCTCAGGGGGCAAAAAGAAGTCCTTAGATATTTAGCCTATAGATGATAAATAGTAAATGGTAAAGAGTCCTATGATTGAGGCTCGAAAGGAGTCAGATATCAATGGCCAACATGAAGGATAAGCTTTGGCAATCCTTTTAACTGCCCAGGAGCCATCACATGGGCTCCAGCAGCAGAGCAGAATGATACAGGTAGTGCAGAACACTGGCTCCTGGGAGACGTGAGACAACATATTGTTGAAGGTCTAGATTTTTCTGGTTACAAAGCCATACATTAAAGTAGTTTTCCCATCTCAAACAATGGGGGTATGTCGGTAGGATATATCCCCATCGTCTGATAGATGCGGGTTCACCAAGAACAGAGGAGGGAAGGTTGTGGTCGGAGAATCCCGCTCTCCCCATAGTAGTGAATGGGAATGCACCTCGCTTGCACGGCCACCACTCCCATTCATTCCAGCGCGCGGCTATTTTCGGCGGCCCTATAGAAATGAATGGAGGGTGGCTGTGCGTGCGCAGTGTGCCCTCCACAACTTTCCGGGCTCCGCTCTCTTTGTAGGTATGGGTCCTAGAGGTGGGAAACACACCTATCAAACAATGGGGGCATATCCAAGTGATATTCCCCCATTGTCTGAGATGAGAAGACCCCTTTAAGAAGCTCCACTTTCTTATGCAGTGAATTACCAGCGTACAGCTTTACATTAAAGCCACCATTAAATGTGTCTGCACAAACAAGTTTGAAATAACAGTGAAAGATAGGTTACGCTGCTTTCACTTTATTGAAAATCCAATGTACCTTGCTAATTAGCGCTGTGCTATAAAGTAACAACTTGGATGCAAAATGCAAACAGTGACAGTTTCTTGATCTATTTGTTCCTCTTGTTTGAACAGCGTTATTTCCCTTGCTTAACAGTGGTCAGATACATTATCAGTAAACTGCTTAGTGTATGCTCTCGCAATGCAGAGAGGATTTGGCATAATCGTATTAATAAAATGTTTTCTGTTGTCTCAATAGCTAGATATTATAATACAGGATGTTTGTGTGTCCACTCTTCACTTTCTTCACAACTTGCATTATTCTAGGTAATTATTTTCAGTTTTTCACAGCAATCTGCAGGAAAATATTTTCCCTATGCTTCTTGTGCATGCCACCGCAATTAAAGGGCTTATTCTATCAGGTCTAGATTGCACACACACAGGAATTTCGATCTCTAGCATGGGGCCCTGTGTAACATCCCAGAGTGGGGTTACTTAACGCTCTTGCCCCGCTACAATCTGCTAAGAGCATTAATATTGTCAGCTGATGTGATTTCCTCATGTCATTCACTACTGTGCAGTTGCAACCATTTTAAATGTTATATTTTCCTTTGTAATGTTTCTGGTCTACTAGCAGGTGGTGGCATCGTTGGTAGGCATAGTTTTAATGTTATGGCCATTCAGAATGGAACATTCCAGTTCTGTTCTGCCCCCCCTGCTTAAGTGAAGTGGAGTTTCCCATGCCCTGCAGCAAGGGAGGGAAAAACCAGTTAGAGCAAGTTTTTTCCAACTCTTCCTGCAAGGGGAAGGCTGTGTTGTAGGAGCTCCCAGAAACAGGGATCCCAAGACAGGATCCAGCCTCGGCTGAGGCTAAGATCACTCTTCCCAGCCTAAGCCATCAGCCTCAGCTGGTTGACAAGAAAAGCAGCCATCTCCAGCCTCCAGGAGGAAGCATTCCCTGTGAGCCAAGCTGTGAGTACATATCCAGATACCAGGAGAAGCCAAATTCCTCCTCAGCTAGTCAGGCCCACACCAAGCAGAAGACAGACAGAGCAGAAGATAGATACCTGCCAGATTCTCCAGGCACATAGTATAGAAGCAGAAGAGATACTGATCCCTGCCATACATTGCCTATACCTGCTGGGACCCAAGACTATTGCTGTAACTTATATGGATTTAAAGCTGCCATTAAGTAAAGACCAGTTGGATTATATCTCCAGTCTGGATCTCATTTACTGCTACCAAAGCTCCTCAATTACTCCTGGTAACAACACTCATTTTATTGCAAATGAGCCAGGATCCAGGAGTCCAGCCGTACCAAGGTAGGAGACACTGTTGACACTATACCTACTACCACACAGAGACATTACACCACTCTGGCATTCCTAACCTGGTACGTGAGTTATAACATCTTAAAGAGCCCTGCTACAGTACCTGCGCAAGCTGCAATTGGCGTCACGAACTATAGACTTATACACATATCTATCCTGACCCACTGCATTGTACTGGTGTCCTGCTCATTGCACCTGTCTTAAGCCACCAGAAGTGGAAAGTGAATGTAGAGAGCCTGTTGGGCATTTATGGTATACCTTAAATGTCTGGATGAGACAACCATATTAAAGGGAACGTGTCATGAAAAAAATTCATATCTTTGATTTAGATATGTTTATGTGATTGACATGCATTCTTATTGTAACCTATTATTTTAGGATTTTTTTTTAAATAAAAATGATTGTTAAAAATATATATATATATATATATATATATATATATTTAAAAAAATAAAATTGCAGTTTTAACATTGGCCACTAGGCCTAAAATATGTTAGGATTTCCTGTATTTTGAGAGCAGCGACATGGATCATAGACACAATTGACAGGAGGGGACCTCATTGACTTCTGTGGGAGAGTTTTCTAGGCATGCTGTGTGACCTGTGCAGAGTTCAGGATCGGAGCTGATAAGCTGTGATATCACATATACTGAATGATGGATGCTGTGTTATCTATATAGAGGTGTTAAATGTTAGTGTAAAGGCTGTATTAGACAGCCCAATTCTACAGATGATTGTCGGGAAGAAAGCGTTCCTTCCCGGCAATTGTGTGCTTGCTATTACTTGCAGCAATCTCTTCCACAGTAAGGGGAGGATAGATAATTATGTGAAACGGGCGGCCGCATCCCAGGGCACTCTATTTAACGTGTCCCAGGTGTAGGAATTGCCAAGTGGTGTAATGGTGCGGCCCAAATGTTTCTTTATGTGTGCCACGGTGCTCCTACCTCGATACTGCTACCTAGAAATAGGGGAAATAATTGAGGGATTAAAGAAGAACTTGAGTTTAGACCTTGAGATGAAGTTCAATGGTGTTCGGTAGGCGGGCTTAGATGTGTTTTGATCAAAATATATTGACTAAGTGTCTCAGATATTATCATATCAGAGTGAGGACTTTGTACATTTATAGTGCTTGCATCTACTTTACTAAGTGCATTATTATCTTATTTCTGTGGTTTTCTTCAATAATATGGCCAGGGACATCCGCACATTTGTATATCATATCGTGCAGGATGTTTTTATCTTAATTTTTTCTGTGTTTTTTTTTGTCTATGTAGTATTTGCTTGAGGGAGTGGCACCTTCAAGTGTGAATGCGCACCTATTTTTATCTTGGGCGTAGCATTCCTCTGCACTTTTGCCCTTCCTATCCAATAGAGCGCCTTTATTAGGTGGTACATATGGCTGTGCTTGCTCCTTCTCCCATTGGTTGCTTGATGCACATGGAGGTGACTGGGAGCAGCACACCATATGTGCGGCGCCTGCGCTCCTGAACATAGAAGCCCAATGGCTTAGGTAGGTTTAGCGTAGGACCCGCCTGACCTGAGACCACCTTGGCGTTTGGTAGGCGGGCTTAGATGTGTTTTGATCAAAATATATTGACTAAGTGTCTCAGATATTATCATATCAGAGTGAGGACTTTGTCCATATATAGTGCTTGCATCTACTTTACTAAGTGCATTATTATCTTATTTCTGTGGTTTTCTTCAATAATATGGCCAGGGACATCCGCACATTTGTATATCATATTGTGCAGGATGTTTTTATCTTAGTTTTTCTGTGGAAGTTCAATGGCAGCTTTACTTAAGTAAACATTTTTCTAAAACAGATTTCAGGCATTATTTTGGTCACAGCAGGCTTTAGCATTAAAATGGCAGGCAAACTCAACTCTGCTATATCTGACTCTGCTCTCCTGACAAGCTTAATTAGTGTATTTGCGAACAATCAGGAGAAGAAAGCGCTGCCGGCACTGCTACACCTGACCAGTATGCAGGATTGCTAGGAAGACACAGGTAGTGCGATTCAGTGAATGGATACGGAGGTGCTCTGCTGAGGCAGACACAGTAATATATTTGAAGGAGAGATGAGAAGAAACAGCGGCATTCACCAATTCCAAAGTAAAACGTCCAGTTTATTAAACTTGTTAAAGTCGGGTACAAGCAGGTCTGTGCACATAGATCAGTAAAGGTACATCCGTTTCATGCTAAACGCGCTTCATCATGCCTTTCATGCTGTGGAGGTGAGTGACTGACCTATAAAGGTCAGGTAAAGCCACTCCCCCTCCCACATCACATAGAGGAACAAGGTATTAACTCATTCAATACTCTATAGGACCAAAAAATCACAGTGTATCAAACAAAAACAAATAAATCATTCCTATCATTAAAACCTAATGGTCCCATTGCTTCTGTCTTAATAACCCATAATGCTTCTCTCTGTAGGAGAAGCTTTTTTCTGTCTCCGCCGCGAGTCGGTAATTTCACTATTTCTAGACCTGCAACCTGTAAAAGGTCCTCGCGGTTTTGATGCGTTTCTTTCATATGCTGAATTAATCTTGGTAGCTCCAATTTCTGTTTTAAGGCTATGCTTGTGCTCTCTAAAACGAACAAAGAGAGGTCTAAAGGTTTTGCCAATATAAAATTGGCCGCAGGGGCAGAAAAGGGCATAAACTACAAAGGTGGACCTACAATTAATGAAGTCTCTCACTCTGTGTTTTATCATTCCAATTTTCAGGTGTGCCCCTCTCCGCATCTGTTCACACACAGAGCAGTGTCCACACCTGAAGTTGCCCTCAGGAATGCAGCGTTCAAGCCAGTTTTTATTCACATTACATTTTAACTGGCTCTGTGTGATCATACTTCCTATGGTTTTGCTTCGTCTGAAGCCCACCACAGGTACACTAGACACTTTTTCTAAAAGGGTCGGATCCCTTTGTAAAATGTGGCAGTTTCTTAATATGACATTTTTTATTTGCTGCACCATGGGTGAAAAGTCAAATGTGAACACTGGTCTACTGGGAACCATGTCTGGAGTGCAGTTTTTTTCTTGTAGCCCTATATTTCTGCACCTGCGAATTGACCTTAGACCAACATCACCGGCAAATCTTCTCCCTGCAGCCTTGCAGAAAGCTTTCATTATTTTAAATTGTTCTAAAAACTCAGTATCACTGGAGATAATCCTATTCAAACGTGAGAATTGGCTGTAGGGGAGTGCAGAGGCTACATGCGGGGGATGGAAGCTATTGAAGTGCAGTAATGCATTGGTGGAGGTGGGTTTTCTGAATATAGTGGTTTCCAGGTGACCTTGTTCCACCTTCACCAAGACATCCAAAAACTCAAATTCTGAGGAATCTATTTTACTGGTGAACAACATATTCATATCGTTTTTAACGATTTAAGTAATCCACAAAAGCTGCAAAGCTTTCTTCATTACCTGCCCAAACAATGAACACATCATCGATGTATCTCAAGAATGCTTTGATACATCTGACGAAGGGATTTTTGACTGAAAACACTAATTTCGATTCAAAGTATGCTAGAAATAAATTTGCAAAGGTACATGCAATGGGCGTACTCATTGCTGTACCAGATTGCTGATGGTACCACAAATCATCAAACAGGAAAGCATTGTGTGTAAGTATGAAGGAAAGGGAGTCTGTGATAAACTCCACAAGGGTTTCGCTTTTTCCTATATCCCTCAATTGATCTCCAATCACTTTTACTCCAAGTTTCTGGGGGATTCTGGTATACAGACTTTCAACATCAATAGATGCTAGACAAAATTCTTCATGCCATTCTATCTCTTTTATTGCTGTTAAAAAGTCGCTGGTATCCCTCAAATAAGAGGGTATCCCTTCCAACAGAGGGCGCAATAACCAATCGAGATATTGGGATAATGGCTCCGTTACCGCGCCAATCCCTGATACGATTGGGCGTCCAGGGGTTTTTACCAGCGACTATCGAATTTTGGGTAGATGATACCAGACAGGCTTGATTGGAAATTGAGGGTATAGTTTTTCAGTGATTTTATTAGTGAGGGCTCCCTGTTCCACATACTTCTACAACAATGATCTTAACTGTTGTTGGTATTTGAAGGTGGGGTTAATTTTCAGTCGAACATATGTATTTTGATCATTAAGTTGCCTGTAGGCTTCTTCTACATATTGCGATTTATACATAATGACAATCTTTCCACCCTTGTCGGCCGGTTTGGTTATCAGTTCTATATTACAAATAAGCCAATTCATCGCGCGGTGTTCACCGCTGTTCAGATTGCTTTTGTTTTTAGGATAATAAACCGCTTTAATATCCTGAATGACCTGTCTCTGGAACAGGTCCAGAGTGCTGCCGGCCGACAAGGGTGTATTTGCTTTCTTCGCGATGCTGTGCTTTACTTTTTGGTCGGGCTTATGTTCAGCCAAGGGATGTGGTAGAATCCGGTGAGCTCCAACACACACCAGCACACAAACACTAACACTAGCACTAGAACCAGTTATAACTGGTCCCCACCCTTCCTCCAGGAAATAGAACTCGCCCACTTCTCTAAAGAGGGGGGTTAGAATGGAATGGTCAGCTCCATTCTACATAAATATACATGTTATAAACAGTTTTAAACATTAGAAATGCACAGTGTGGAGAACCTGGAATAAATACAAAGGATGACTTTATGTTAGACCATTAAGGACAGTAACAGAGCATAGGAGTGGCAACACCACTCTGGGGTGTTACATATGCTGTCCCTATACTGACTAGCTGTTTTCTGGCAGCAGATCGTCATTACACAGCATGATCTTCCGCCAGCAAACTATGATCTTTAAGTGTGCTTAAAAATCACAATTGCCTGGTGAACTAGCATTTGCTCATTCATCGGGCAATCAGCAGCAGTATTAGACTGCCGTATCATTGTTAACGAGCGTTCACAGGAATTGGCCAGTCGGTCACCCTTATGTGGTGATAATGATCATGGCTACTGAAAAATTACCTGTACAGAACAGGAAACTGTTCTGTACTATAAGGCCTAGAGGACAGTGTGCAAATTGCAGGATTATATGCACTTTTTAAATATAGATAGTGAGAAGGAAAAAAAAAAAATGTTTAACACAAAAATCTGATTGGAAACTATTCCCTTTAATCCATAAAAGTTGGGGGAAATTCCTATATCTAATCCAAATAATATCAAGTGCATTCTATTATACTTTGAGGTCTAAGCTCTGAAGTGGCCAGTGCAGTCTGTTTACAACGTTTTAATGTGTATGCCTCAGGGTTCACAGTAGTATGGTTGGAGTTATTGTTGTCCTGCGGATTTTTTTTTTAACAACTATTTTCAGAGGGTATTGCTTGATTTTATTTCTGCTCAACGTGATATCTTTAAAGGGCTTTGCCACTTCCAGGTGAAATAAGCTGATATGAACTGGCATACAAAACATATCTACAGGCACTAGAATCTTTTTTATGCACCCTTACTGCCACTTTTATACTTTTATCTTCCTAAGCTGAAATAAACATGTTATCTACCTAACAAAAGGTTTTCCCACAGGTGTCACTGACAATATCTACCCTGACACTTTGTAGAAAACATGTACAATTCTTAAGAGATTACATATGTGTAACAGCTATTTCTGAGGAGACATAGACGTGTGCACCCTTGAGCCTGTATTACACTGGCCAATTGTCGGCTAGCTCATTGTTAACAAGTAGAGATGAGCGAATCGAAGCTGAAGAAGTGAAATTCGATCTGAATTTCAGGAAAAATTTGATTCGCAATGAATGTGAATTTCCTCGTGCTTCGTAGTAACGAATCGCAATTTTTCCTAAAATGCGGCTACATGTGTGAGGACATGGGGCAAGGAACTCTGGGAAGGTGGGCTGACCCATAATGCCATGCATGCAGCCAATCAGCAGCCCTGTGATGTCACAGCCCTATAAATACGGCGACCATCATTCTGAGTGCAGGGACAGACGTGAGAAGGAGCTAGGGACAGCAATTGGATAAAACCTCATTGTGAAAAAAAAAAACCTGAAACTATTGAACTAAACTGAACTATTTATAAGTGCAGGGAAAGGATAGGAAGGAATCATTTCACAGCATCTTAGTGCAGGGAGAGATATCAGAAAGCACTAGGAACAGTGCCATGAAAGCGATTTGTAAATGCAGGGAAAGGATAGGGAGGAATCATTTCACAGCATCTTAGTGCAAGGAGAGACATCAGAAGGTGCTAGGGACAGTACTAGAAAAGCGATTTACAAGTGCAGGGAAAGATTATTTGGGGATCCAAATAGCCTTTATACAGCTCTGTCATCCCAGCAATTTGTTCTAGGGGTGCAAGCGCTATGTTGAAAAGCCTTTAGTGGCTTATATCTTTTCAAACAAGAAAAATATATACGCAGTTCTCTTCTGCAGTTATATGTGTTGAAAATGTTTACTGTCCTATTTCAGTACAGAAAGAAAAATATATGGCCTATTTCATTATAGAAAAAAAAATATATATGCACTTCATTGGTGTACTTATTTGTGACAAAAGCGTTCAGTGGTCTATTTCATTATAGAAAGAAAAAATATATGTACTTCACTGGTGCAGTTATTTATGGCAAAAGGGTTTAGTGGCCTATTTCAGTACAGAAATAAATATTTATACGCACTTCACTTGTGCATTTATTTCTGCTAAGAGCGTTTACTGGCCTATTTCAGTATAAAAATATATTCTCAGTTCACTTCTACAGTTATATGTCTTGAAAGCGTTTACTGGCCTATTTTAGTACAAGAAGAAAAATATGTTCTCAGTTCATGTTGCCGGTTATTAGTGTTGAAAGCGTACAGAAAAAAAAATATATACGCACTTCACTGGTGCACTTATTTGTGGAAAAAGCATTTAGTGGCCTATTTAATTATAGAAAGAAAAAATATGCGCACTTCACTGGTGCACTTATTTGTGGCAAAAGCGTTTAGTGGTCTATTTCATTATAGAAAGAAAAAATTATACGCACTTCGCTGGTGCACTTATTTGTGGCAAACATGCCCAGGGTAGACCACCTGATTCGAAGCAGCCTTGTCACCACCAGACATCTGAGAAGCTCTGACAGATGCCTTTCAGAACCTCCTCCTTGAGCTTCCTTTGTTTTGGTTTTCAGTTCCTCATCTCGTTAGCCTCTCTCAGCTGGCATGTAGTTGGACTGATTGCATCCCTTTAAATTCCTCCCCATAATGCATTAGTGTGCGGTTTATACAACTTCCTGGAGTGTGTGTGCATGCTGATCCTATTTCCCAGTCTTCTACAAGATAAGTGTTGTACATTCATTTGTGATTTTCTGTTTGCTGGATCCCAGATGACCCTGACTCCCTCCGTGTCTAGAGTAGGGAGCTGGTGGTCGTGTCCCCTCACTATTATAGGGTGTTCAGGTGTTATACAGTCGAGGTACGAGGATATGCGATTATTTACCATTGGGATGTTCGCATAGGCTGAGCAGTCAGGGAGAGTGCCAGGTCTGATGCAGGGGTCTCCCTTTTTGTTCCTTAGTTTTGGATCCAGTGAGTCATATATTCATTTTGTATTGTCTTGTTTCCTGTACACCTTCCATGACAAGCCTACCTACCCGGGAAGAAGTGGTGCAGGGGTTCACGGAAGTAGTGGTGGTAGAAGTCAGTCAGTGCGGCAGTTATATTTGTTATTTTGTATTTCAGTACAAAAAGAAAAATACATTCTCAGTTCACGTCGGCGGTGGTTATACTATATGTCTTGAAAGTGTTTAGTGGCCTATTTCAGTACAAAAAGAAAAATACATTCTCAGTTCACATTGGCAGTGATTATATGTCTTGAAAGCGTTTAGTGGTCTATTTCAGTACAAAAAGAAAAATACATTCTCAGTTCACGTCGGTGGCGGTTATATATGGTAAAATCTTTATTGAAGTATTTTGGTCGAAAAACAAAATGTATTCAGCGGTCAGCGCTGCAGTTAAATGCGGTAAAATCTCCATGATGTCTCCATGATAAATCTGCAGCATGGGGGCCCCATGTGGCTTCTACACACTTTCAAAATAATCCTTCTGCGAGACGAATAGATGCCGGATGACCGGGACGTTCCATGACCTTCCCAGGAGCTGCTATCGGGAGCAGCGGTTCATTTCTGAGACGTCTGTATTGTGCGGGGGGAATCCGAAGATCCTCTCCATCTTCATGCTCCGTTATATGTGGTAAAATCTTTATTGATGTATTTCGGTAGAAGTTATATGCGGTAAAACCTTTTGGGACGTATTTTGTTTGAAAAAAAATAATTTTATTTAGCGTTCAGCGCTGCAGTTATATGCGGTCAAATTTTTATTAAGGTATGTCGGTCAAAAAACACATTTTATTCAGCGTTGCAGTTATATGCGGTAAAATCTTTATTGACGTATTTCGGTCAAAAAACTAAATTTATTCAGCAGTCAGAGCTGCGGTTATATGCGGTAAAATCTTTAGTGACGTATCTTGATGAACTTTGCGACTCTTCCGTGCTCAAAGCTATCTTGACTCTTTGTCTTCTCATTGTCTGTAGCTACTAGAGGCCTGTTCATGCCAGGCAGGTTCTCCCAGAAGTATCTGGGTCGATGAGCAGCCGATACCGCACTTGCATGAATATTGACAAGATTCGTCCCCAGGTGGAGAGAAATAGTTTTTTGGAATGCTTTCTCCATCGTAACCACGCCGTTGAATCAACAGAAGACTGTCCGATTCTCTTCTGTCTTAGGCAACACTTAATTTTTATCATTACATTTATTAAATATTGAATATTAAATTGAACGAAAACATGATTAAAAGTAAAAGAAAGTAAACCTAAATTCGCCGATATATTATCCCAATCTTCAAGGGAAGTTCACGGACAATCAATTTGCCAGACTTTTTGTGCCGGAGAACATATATTATTAAATTATGTTTTAAGCAACACTTTATAAAGTTGAGAAATTTTTACCTTCTGTTCTGTTCCATATTCCCTATAAATGAATAGACAAAGCGGTCACTCTGTGGCCTCCTCATGCTGCTGCCACCTCTACAATCTTTCGTCGTCGTACCACTCTGTGGCCTCCTCATGCTCTGGCATCCTCATGCTGCTGCCACCTCCACACTATGTCACCTTTCCACTTTGTGGTCTCCTGATGCTGCTGCCACCTCGACACTCGGTCATTGTTTCACCCTGTGGCCTCCTCCTGATACTGCCACCGCCACCTCCACACTCTGTCATTGTGCCACTCTGTGGCCTCCTCATGCTGCTGTCACTTCCACACTATGTCACCTTGCCACTTTGTGGTCTCCTGATGCTGCCGCCACCTCCAGACTCTGTCATTGTGCCACTCTGTGGCCTCCTCATACTGCTGCCACCTCTACAATCTTTTTTCGTACCACTCAGTGGCCTCCTCATGCTCTGGCCTCCTCATGCTGCTGCCACCTCCACACTATGTCACCTTGCCACTTTGTGGTCTCCTGATGCTGCTGCCACCTCGACACTCGGTCATTGTTTCACCCTGTGGCCTCCTCCTGATACTGCCACCGCCACCTCCACACTCTGTCATTGTGCCACTCTGTGGCCTCCTCATGCTGCTGTCACTTCCACACTATGTCACCTTGCCACTTTGTGGTCTCCTGATGCTGCCGCCACCTCCAGACTCTGTCATTGTGCCACTCTGTGGCCTCCTCATACTGCTGCCACCTCTACAATCTTTTTTCGTACCACTCAGTGGCCTCCTCATGCTCTGGCCTCCTCATGCTGCTGCCACCTCCACACTATGTCACCTTGCCATTCTGTGGTCTCCTGATGCTGCCTTCACCTCCACACTCGGTCATTGTGCCACTCTGTGGCCTCCTCATTCTGTGGCCTCCTCATGCTGCAGTCACCTCCACACTATGTCACCTTGCCACTTTGTAGTCTCCTGATACTGATGCCACATCCACACTATGTCACCTTGCCACTTTGTGGTCTCCTGATGCTGCTGCCACATCCACACTCTGTCATTGTGCCACTTGGTGGCCTCCTCATCCTGGTGCCACCTCCATACTCTGTCATTGTGCCACTCGGTGGCCTCCTACTGATGCTTCTGCTACCTCTGTTTTAGATCCACTCCTGTTTTTTTTTTTGGGCATTAGCAATACTGATGGATTATTGAGCAAATGCTGACCGAGTGAAGATGTATGCTCCACAGACAGGATCTGTGTTTTGTGGTTATTGTTCTGACAGATCAAAGGAAGTGCAAATTAATCAGTTACATCAACACAATCTTACTGCTGACACCCTCTTCACTCTGTCAGGGGGCTATACTTGTATAAGCATTTAATACAACAGGTTCAACCTGTACAGTTGAGTTCATACTTGAGTTATTTGGTCAGTTTTGCCCTAATAAGTGAAGTGTGCAATGATTTTAATATTTCACTACAAAGCAGACTCCCTATGTGTGTTACTACAAGGCACAGTGTTCTACACCACTATAAAAGCTTTCAGCAGCCAATAAATAGCCTTTTTTTAAATGTAATACGTGCAAATATATTCGTATTGATCCGAATTTTTCCCAAAATATTTGGCGAACTGGCGAATCGAATTTTTGAAAAATTAGCTCATCTTTATTAACAAGCATTTATAGCAACGCTCATTAGCGATTATCTGGCAGTGTAATACTACCACCGATTACCCATGAATGAGCAAACACTTGTTCATCGGGCAATACAGATTTTTAAGCATGCTGAAAAATCATTGTTTACTAGTGTCAGATTATGCTGTGTAACCACAGTCTGCCACAGGCAAACAACTAGTCAGTATGAGGAGGAGTGATGGTATAACGATTGCTCCTCCCCATGCTGTGGAGGAGATCACTACCTGTAATATCAGCGGCGATTTCTTGGAAGGAACACTTCTTTACCAACAATTGCCTGCGAGATTATTTAAACTAACACAGCCCTTACTGCTCCCACCACACAACCACTGTGGTGGCCACATATGGACACATAATATAGCTAATTCTGTTCCTTTTTAAAAATGTTCTTGTGCCACTATTCTCAGAATATGGCAAGCCAAAAGTAAATGTAGTGAAGGACATATCTGCAAGATAAAAGAAAACTTCACTTTTACTGTATAAGTTGTCAGAAGTAGTGAGAAATTCAAACATTTTAAAGATATAGTGAAAATGAGACTCCTAACAGTGTTTTTGCAAAAACTGGTAATGCACCACTGAATACCCAATTAGCATATGAATATTCACCTTTAAATATGCGCACTCATTGTTCAATTTATTCGAGCTGTATGTACTGTAACTTCAGAGAACACTGCTCCAAATAGGGCTATCTATCGGAATAGGAGTATTGTCTCTATTAATAAATCCAGATCTGTTCTTGGGTCTCAATTATTAAAACTTTCTAAAGGGATGTTCCTGCAGTGTTTCCAAAAAGGATTTTAGAACATTTTCTTTAGTGTCAAATTGACTTTAATAGGACTCTGCTTTGCAGAAAAAAAACACAGTTAGGTCTCATGCACAGGACCGTATGTATTTTGCGGTCCGCAAAAAACGCAACCGCAAAAAATACAGATGACATCCGTTTGCATTCTGTATTTTGCGGAACGGAACAGCTGGCCCCTAATAGAACAGTACTATCCTTGTCCATAATGCGAACAATAATAGGACATGTTCTATTTTTTTGCGGAACGGAAATGCGGACATACGGAAACAGAATGCACACTGTCTACCTTCAGTTTTTTTTGCTGACCCATTGAAATGAATGGTTCCGAAAACGGAAAAAAAAATTGAACGGACACGGAAAGAAAATACGTTTGTGTGCATGAGGACTTAGGCCTTTTGCACATGACCGTATAGCTTTTTCTGTATTTTGCGGTCTGTTTTAAAACATAGAAACATAGAATGTGTCGGCAGATAAGAACCATTTGGCCCATCTAGTCTGCCCAATATACTGAATACTATGAATAGTCCCTGGCCCTATCTTATATGAAGGATAGCCTTATGCCTATCCCATGCATGCTTAAACTCCTTCACTGTATTTGCAGCTACCACTTCTGCAGGAAGGCTATTCCATGCATCCACTACTCTCTCAGTAAAGTAATACTTCCTGATATTACTTTTAAACCTTTGTCCCTCTAATTTAAAACTATGTCCTCTTGTAGCAGTTTTTCTTCTTTTAAATATTCTCTCCTCTTTTACCTTGTTGATTCCCTTTATGTATTTAAAAGTTTCTATCATATACCCTCTGTCTCGTCTTTCTTCCAAGCTATACATATTAAGGTCCTTTAACCTTTCCTGGTAAGTTTTATCCTGCAATCCATGTACTAGTTTAGTAGCTCTTCTCTGAACTCTCTCCATAGTATCAATATCCTTCTGGAGATATGGTCTCCAGTACTGCACACAATACTTCAAATGAGGTCTCACTAGTGCTCTGTAGAGCGGCATGAGCACCTCCCTCATTCTACTGGTAATTCCTCTCCCTATTTGAATTCCTCTCACCATTTGAATATCTGTATAAAAAACATCCCACCATAGCCACCTTTTATAGCTTACCTAAAGTTCACAAGGGTGGCACCCCTGTAAAGGGAAGACCAATTGTTTCAGGTGTCAATAGCTTGACCCAAAACCTGGGGATCTATTTGGACCATGTTCTAGCGCCCTTTGTCAGGACACTGCCCTCATACCTGAGGGATACCAGTGACCTTCTTGGTCGCCTAGAGGGGATAAGTTTGGAGGAAGGAACATCTCTGGCCTCAATTGATGTTGAGGCTCTCTACTCCTCCATACCTCACATCCTGGGCATGAGGGCAGTGGAATCGTTCCTCTTGACTAGAGGACAACAATTCAACCCCCATAATGCTTTTGTTTTGCGATTGCTTAATTTTGTTCTCACAAGAAATTATTTCTTGTTTGACGGTGTCCTCTACCACCAGCTCAGGGGCACTGCGATGGGGAGCTCTTGTGCCCCATCGTATGCTAATTTGTTCCTGGGCTGGTGGGAGAGGACACTGGTCTTCAGTGATGTGCCTAGCAGACATGTCCCGTGTGTTATAACATGGGCGAGATTTATCGACGATGTCTTTGTTGTCTGGAAAGGGGGAGAAAGGGACTTCCATGACTTTGTTAAAGAGTTAAACATCAACTCCATCAATATGAAATTCACCTCAGTCTTTGAAATGAATGATCTGCCTTTTCTTGACATTTTGATCTCAAGAGGCAAGGATGATATGATACAAACGGATATCTTCAGGAAGCCCACGTCCACGAATGCACTCCTCCATTGGACTAGCCATCATCCTTTTCCCCTTAAAAGGGGAATCCCAGTGGGGCAGTACCTGCGTATCAGGAGGAACTGCTCCACTTGGGAGACCTTTAAACAACAGGCGGATGATTTGAGGAGTCGCTTCCGGGAAAGGGGCTATCCGGATACAGTTCTGAGACTGGCCTTTAAGAGGGCGTGTGAAACTAAGAGGGATGATCTACTCTTCCCCAAACCTAAAAAAATTGAGACCAGTCAGATACGCCTCATAGGCACCTTTGATGATGCTTCGGAGGAAGTCAAACGGATCCTAAGAAAACATTGGGATATTCTCCTCATTGATCCGGACATCAAAGAGGTGGTGTCCGAGACAGTCCAGGTCACCTATCGAAGGGGTTTGAGTCTAAAGGACCGCCTAGTACACAGCCACTACAGCGGGACACATGATCAAAAAGGGACATGGCTTCAACGTCCGATCGGTTGTTTTCGCTGTAGTGGCTGTGTGGCCTGTCGACACATCACACAGGGACGGTCATTCTGTGCCACGGTCACGGGTAAAACCTATCATATTAGACAGTTCATCAATTGCCGCACAAAGGGGGTCATCTACAGGGCCAACTGTAAATGCGGCCTTGAATACATAGGGAAAACTACCCGTGAACTACGCCGACGGGTGGGTGAGCACCTGGGCGACATTAGAAATGACAGAGACACGCCCCTGGCAAAACATGTCAATTCGGTACACGGTGGAGATGGGTCAGATTTGAGGTTTATGGGAATTGAGGTTGTTACAAGACCAAAAAGGGGAGGTGACTGGGACCGGAAGATTTTGCAAAGAGAGACATGGTGGATATTTCATCTTCAAACTGTGTCTCCTATGGGTCTCAATGAGCAGTTGTCATTTAACTGCTACATTGAACCCTAATGCATTTTCCAACCCTTGGGAAGGGGGGACCGGTCCCTGTCGCCACCCAAGGTCTCTGTTGGGCTTCTACACACCCACGGAGCGAAGCAATGCTCTGCCCCATTTTTCAAACCTGACCAGAACATCTATAGAGAAGTGGTGTCATTTTGAAAGGCGCTTTTGAGTAACTGTGCATTAACGCCTCTGTTATCTAAGGAATCACCTTATAAACTTCGACATCCCATTGAGTTTGCAGGACCTGGCAGACCATGGGATTTAAAATCCAACTCTAGTGGTAGTAGGAGAGGATCAGTTTTGCCCACTGACTCGTTCTCCATACCGCTATGCATCCTGCTCACGCATGCACAGTAGAGAACGCCTGCCGTCTAACACACACCAGGTGAAAACGGCTGATCTTCGGATGACCTGAATTGCTTTGATTGCGGTGTCTTTGCAAAGATCAAACACACCGAAGGTGATCCGACATAATCAAATCTTGCCTCTACAATAAGCGTCTCGGTAAGAAGATCGGTCATGTGATCAAGGAGTAGACAGCTGACACATGACGCGGGGATGACGCAGCATGAAAGGGAGAAGGGGTGTGTGATGGGGGCGGGGCTACACGGCTATTTAAATGACCCGCGAATACTGCTTCATTGCCATTGCTACACGCGGGACGCCGAGGACCACCCTCCATCCATCTTTATCTGGAAACAGTTGTCATCTGGGACTGGACAGATAAGTCAATAGTATTGGGAAGTTTTGACATTAAGATGCCTCCTTACTATTAAGTTTGATACACTGTAGAGACCTTCCTTTTATCGACAATGTTATCAGCACCATTGGGAGGTCTGCTACAATGTATAGCAAGTAGATACTTGTAAATCGTTGTGATTTGTTTTGTGACCTTATCTGAGGTTTGAACACTACTAATGTGGATTGGAGCTCCACATAGGCATTAAAGGTACAGTGTTATTCCTGGGTAATTGTTCAGGTCACCAGATACTTTTACCTGGACAATAACTCCAATGCTACTCTATTTTTTACATTGGAATTTCTCTACTTAAGTAGACATCAATTACCAGGAATCACCCTTTGACCTGCGACTAGGAGGCTGCTTGAAACACACTTTTGGGCCTTCTTTAAGGTCTAGTTCATCCGACCCCACATAATAACAACCCACTGGTTGTGTGATTTAGGGATCGATTGATTTTTGTACCTGCACCATTGAAATATTTGGCTTGAATATATCAATATATGCTTTGTGACTCCAACTGTGTGATTAGAGATATCTATTTCAAACGCAGATATCCCTTTAAATCTTGTTACCGGAGAAACTGTCCAACGATAAGGGACCTCCGGGATACAATTTTGTCCCCTGATGAATCAGACACCATCGAGGAAACGCGTCGGGACAGTGTGATCATCTTAATCCATTATATGTATATTAATCTGTACCACCAGGATTAACCATCCGGTGGCATCCATTGAAATACATATATTTGGATTTATTGTTTTGTGTAAGATTGACCTGCCGTACTGTGGGTGGTCTCCAAATTAGACGCCTACACCGGATGTCACTTGTTACACATGTGTTTATGTACCAGTCTTTATGTCCCACTTTAACCCAATTGTTATATCATCAACAGGACCTACTTCTGTCTTTTGGGCAAAGCTGGGCAGTCCATGCTTAGGGAGGGTGACATTAGGGTGAATACATCAGCTGGGGTTAAGGAGAGGTAGTGATAGGGCTTATAGGGTTTAGACCCAGCAGTGTATCTGTCTGCCTAGGTACAATTTGTACCATTCATTCTGTCTCTTTATCCCTTTGCTATCCCTATATATGGTCCTCTCCCCTCTCCGCCATCTATTAGGAGAGTAGTGTAACCAGTGGTTACAAAATCAAGTGTGCAATACGATAGGGCCTATAATTTTATTTTAAAATACATTATTAAATGTTAAGCTTTAATTTAAACAAACTACCCGTCAGTTGTTAAATCATTCTTGATCCTTAGGGTTTAGTACTATAAACGCCACCTTAGTTTGACCGACTAGAATCGGTTTTGTTATCGTTATACTCTCCCTATACACCCAAGCATTCTGCTAGCATTTCCTGCTGCTCTATGACATTGTCTGCCTACCTTTTAAGTCTTCTGAAATAATGACCCCTAAATCCCTTTCCTCAGATACTGAGGTTATGACTGTATCACTGATTTTATTTTCTGCCCCAGGGGCATTATCTTGCACTTATCAACATAAAATTTTAGTTGCCAGATTTTTTACCATTCCTCTAGTTTTCCTAAATCCTTTTCCATTTGGTGTATCCCTCCAGGAACATCAGCCGTGCAGCGCTTAGACTGGGCCGCCGTAAAAACGCGGCGGCCCAGCCTAAGGCCCCTTAGTGACCGCCGTAAAAACACGTATGGGTGGTCCCTAAAGGGTTAATATTCATCGGCAATGAACAGCATAATCGCCTTTCCCGTCATTGCAGATATTACATACAAAGGAATTTGCTTCATGACAAAGTAGTTTGTCATAAATCAAATTTCTTTGTGAAATTCGGTGAAGCAGCCAAATCGAATGTTTCATAACTTTGCTCATCACTACAAAATACACACATATATTCAATATGCTAACGTGATCTAAATTCGGAATCACATATTCAGTTTATTATGCAGCTTTTAACTCAAAGCAAAGACTGGTACAAAAGCATACCATAAGGACTTTTCCTATTTTTTTTATTTACTCTGGTTTTAAAAACTGCAGTAGAAAGTAAATGTGTGAGGCCAGTCTCTGAGAAAAGCAGCCCTGATGTCCACCTCAACCAATAACAATGCACCGTTGACTTCATCAGAATAGTTTATATAATAAAAACTGAGCTTGCTTGGGACAACAAGGCCAGTTATGGCAACTTTGATGAATGAGATCTAAGGTCTACCACCACTAGTCACGCATACTAGTCAAGCAGGACAAGGTGTAAGATAGTGACATTATTATGAATTACCTTAATTGTTGTTGATTAAATATTTGATATCAATACATACTGTATTTGTCAAGCAAATAGGCTTCTGGGGCTCCCATAACAATGGACCATTATTTCAGCATCTTTAAATGTGCAAAGACTTGGATCATCAAGAGCACAAAAGGCATCCAAGGATGCTGTGTAATTTTCTGTTACGCTTATGTTCTCTTGTTTTCTGACACTGAAGAATGAAAAACAAAGGACAAAGTAAATTACATTTATTTCTATGTCTCATACAGGTCCTAGTGATGCAAAAGGAATCCCTTAAAATTTGATACTGAAATATACGGATCGGAGCCTAGACAGTCAATGGAACACAACTTGAGACTTTTTGAAAAGATAGTCCTGAGCGATTCAGTGGCTTCTCTTGTCCTTTGGCAAAAGCATTTGAGCTCCTGCTGACATTGAAGGCCTAAGGAAAAGAAGGTCAGAAGAAGGTAGTACCAACCAAAGAGCACAAATTTGACCAAAGAAGAAGACAGCAAGCTTCTTCTACTCAAAACAAATTTTTGTGTGAATTGGAAAACCCCAACCTGTCACCCTGGAGTCGTGGAAAAGGTGGAATGAAGGCAGAATGGTGTGGTGTGAGAAAGGGGTCCAGATTCTTATGACCACAGTAGGAGCTTTTGCTGCATTCGGGCTCATGACAATCGCGATAGGAACAGATTACTGGCTGTATGCCAGAGCCTTCATTTGCAATACCACCAATATATCAAGTGAGGAAACACCACAGAAAGATAAGAGGGACCCTGGAGGGTTGACACATTCTGGTCTATGGAGAATTTGCTGTTTGGAAGGTATTATTCTTTCCATTTTTATTTATGTGTTCTGAAACTTGACGGCCTTTATATCATTTCTAATACAGTATTAAGAAAATGGGGTATTTTTTTAGATAACATTTTATTTCCTCGTATATTCACTTGGAGTCAATTAAAAAAGTTCACATTTTTAAAGGAGTTTGCCACTTTCTGCCTACTGTTTACCAGTGTGTTTTTAAGATGACTTTATGGCACTTACCTATATAGCCTTTGTTGGTATTCTGTGCTATTTCCTATAATTCAGAAGAGATGTCCCCATGTTGACAGTCGTTTTTGCTGTCCACACAGAGATCATAAAATGGCTGCTGATAGGGGGCCATGTGACTAGGCAAATCATGCAGGCTCATCCATTCAAATACACTGCACCTACCATCTGTGTTTGCACTGTTGCACAATGCAAGTACAGTGTGTTAAAATTGAAGGAGACTGAGTGATATGTCTGGTCACATGATCCTTGCAGACAGCACAGAAGATTTGGAGACAAGGGGACATGAAATATAGAAAACGACACAGAATGCAAACAAAGGCTACATTAGTAAGCGTCATATAATTTGTCATGTTATATATACATTGTGGACAACAGTAACTACAAAGTGCCCAACACCTTTAGGATACAACCATACTGTGAGGTTGTGTCACGGTTGTGATGTTGCTGTGCTGCCTTCGAGTACTACGTGGGCGAAAGGTCTGCAGCAGGCTCTAATTAAATTAACTGCCCGGTTCAGTGGGTTTGTATTGTTGGTGGCCATGCATGTGTTGACACTACTGCGCCCTAAATGTGATTGAAAACGAATATAATGTTATAATATTATATATGTAGAATAATGTACAGTTTTGCCCTAAATTTTCAAATATCAATGTTCTATTGATGAATGTATGTACCACATACAAAAGAAAACCTATCTCACCTGTCTACAGTCATGCCCTGTTCCTTTACCAGCTGCTTCACAGGCGGTAGAGTTCACATCTGCTTGACCAATACATTCAAGCAGAATAGTGGCACCAATGATGTACTGTTCAAGCACATGTGGCTGCTGAGGCCTGTGTTGGTCACAGTGGCCATGGTACCACGCAGTTCCTGGTCCTTCTTGGACCAGAAGCGACAGGGAACAAGGCAGTTGTGTGGGCAGTCAGGGCCTGCAAACGAGTGCATGTGTTTTTGTTATATATTTTTCTTTTTTATTGTGAACACATTAGGATAGGGCTTGTTGGTTTAACCACTGGTTTAGGCTTTAAAATAACTAATAGTGAAATCTTACCTATCCTGCATTTTCTCATTGCTCCTGTTCCATCTTCTGAAAGGAGAAGGCTGGAAGATTGTGGTAACATCATCAGCTGCTCCTATCAGCTAGATATTGTTGTTAGTGCAGTGTAGGTAGTATATATAAAGAGCTATTCAGCCCTAACATGGTACACAAACTGACCGCCCATAGGAGAGGCAGAGCATTGTTTTTTTTATTTATTCCAGAATACCTGACTCCCTCCTTCTAGTAGTGCCCTACATATCTGCATACTCCATTTCAGCCCAACCTTATGGTTAAATATAAATAATGTGGCATAATAAAAGAAAGCATACATAGAAGACTGTTTGGTAAAAGATCAAATGATCTGTATTTTACTTTCTGTGAGTTGGGTTAACCTATAATTATGTCATTTTAGCCTTCCTTGCATTACAGAATACTCCAAAAATAGCTTTCTTTACAAACTCAGCATTTGATCCAAAGTTCCAAGTGCTTCAGATCTTTCCTGTTTGCTTTTTACAAATCACAGCTTTTGCTGACATATCATGAGTTGTTAGTGTAATGACTCGGTTTTTCACAACTCTGTTTCTCCAAATAAAACAATAGTAACACTAAACTCCATCAGAATTCAGTAGTATAGGATGACTCCTGCCATCCTGAGGAATAGCATCACTTGTTATATATCGTCCTATAAGATGGTAAAGCAGAATGCAATGGCTGTTTTGTGTACTGTCCCTCCTTTCCATTATTTCTCTCCTTGTAGCTTGTGCAAGGACCAGAAACACATTAACTACCAGTGACCACAAATTCCCTGTCTAGTACATATGTAGACAGCAAGGTCTATGACACAGGACGTTACTGTTAGGATCCATTCACATGTCCGCAATTTCGTTCTGCATTTTGCGGAACAGAGTCGCGAACCCATCCTTTCTATGGGGTTTAACGATGTGCTGCCCAGACACGGAATTGCGGACCCGCACTTCCCGGTCAGCAATTCCGTTCCTGAAAAAAATAGAACATGTCCTATTCTTGTCCGCAATTGTGGACAAGAACAGGCGTATTCTATTAGTGCCGGCAATGTGCGGGCCGCAAAATGCAGAACGCACATTGCCGCTGTCCGTGTTTTGCAGATCCGTTGATCCGCAAAACACGTTGCGGATATGTGAATGGGGCCTTAAGTAGACATGAGCTAATCAATTCTAAACTAATCTGATTCGAGTCAACCCAAATTTTGTACGTTCAAGTTGCATCCAAATGCTAAATTTTTGGTGTAGATTTCAGGAAGAGAGAAAAAAGTGATAGAGTAGAGAGAAAAAATATGATTCCTAGGAGACCTCAGATCATCCACACAAATTTTCTGTCCAATTGTAACAGATTTGACTCAGATAGACTCATTTTGGACTTGAATTGAATCGGTTGACAGATTTAGCTAAATCAAAGCTAAATCGAAATTTTTTGCAATTCGCTCATCTTTTGAGTGATCACTGCAAAGTTGTTGGATATTTTGCAGGTGAGTGTATTTTGTGGGAAAGTCCTTCATGACAAAACAAGAAATGATCTTAACATGTAAATCACCCACTCTTAACTGAATACCATGAGCAATATGAGTGAGACTCCTTTGAGAAAAAGGGGGAATAATCAATTGCGAACACCGGAATCTCTCTTTCTAAAGTGCAAGTACTTAAGCCCAGATTTTGAAGATAAAGAAAATCAATAAGGTTTACCCCAGCACCAGAGTCAATGAATACCTCAAATTAAAATTTTCCTGAGTCTAGTGCCACCATAGCTGGAAGGAGAAAACGATTATTGCAGGGAGATTGCATACCTGCTTGCTCCGACACCTCATTCACACTACCAAGAGTCAGGGATGTTTTTTTTTTTTTCTTTATGTAAACCTCTTTGTGGTTCTTTATCATCAACATGCGGTTTAACAAAAGGACAAGCATAAACAAAATGACCACTTTCTCCACAGTAATAACATAGCTTATGCAGCTTCCTAAAGTTCCTATTACCAGAATGGAAAGACACCTGACCCAGCTGCATGGGTTCCTCCCCTACCCCAGAATTACATGTCATATTATCCTGGGGAACCGGTGAGACGAAACCACTCACAGAAGGGATCCCTAGCGCGGAAGGAACCTTACACCTCTCTCTAATGCGTCCATCTAACGGTACTGCTAAAGACATAGTATTCTCCAACGTATCAGGATACTCATGAAAAGAAAGGGCATCTTTCAAACTCTCAGACATCCCCTGACAAAACTGACTACGTAGTGCGGGATCATTCCACTCAGACTCCGTAGCCCATCTCCTAAACTCACCGCAGTACGCCTCTGCAGTATGTTCTTCTTGTAATAAATTACGCAACTTAGATTCCGCCATCGAGACCCGATCTGGGTCATCATAAATTAATCCCAAGGCTTTAAAAAATGCATCCACCGACCGGAGAGCCAGAGAACCGGTTGGCAGAGAAAAGGCCCAGGATTGCCGGTCCCCTTTAAGCAGGGATATGATTATCCCTACTCTCTGATTCTCATCACCAGATGAAGATGGCTGCAGCCGAAAATAAAGCCAGCATGACTCTCTAAAGCGCATAAAGTCATCCACACCCCCTGAAAATCTATTAGGGAGAGCGACTCTAGGCTCCCCATAAATTTGACTTCCTCCTATCGCACCTGATGCCAGAGCATTCTGACACCGTGCGACAGAATTACGCAAATTAGAAACCTCTAGGGATAATCCCTGCATGCGATCAACTAACACATCACTTGACTCCATCTCAAAGCAGCTGAGAAATGGCAGTCTAGGTATTGGCGGGTTAAAATGTCACGCTGGGTAGGATACAAGATACAAAAACACACAGAAAACCACAAAACAAGCGTCTAGACCAGAAGCTGGGAATAAAGGTCACCTCCTGACAATTCCCTACCAGCTCTCCCTGAACTTCTATGCCCACGTTCAGACCCTAAAGGTGCAAATCAATGTGCCCCCGTGCCTAAGGCTGTAGATTCCCTAAAGTCCCTAAGATGGTGGAAAGGGGGAAAGAGGCAGCCGGCTTCCTCAGGACCTGGAGGAGGCAGGTGTCTCTCTAACAGCCTAGACAGAATAGGAAAACAAAAAAAGGAAAACAAAAACCAACTTATCTTGTAGCTGAGCAGAAACAGCAAATCCACCTTTCCTCAGAGCAAGATAGAAGCTATAACCCGCACAGGACACTGGGAAGGGGCGTAATTTAAACTCAAACAAACGACCCCAACCAGTGCACCTTAAGGGAGGCGGATACAGCTCAACTCCAAAACAAACAAAAAACTATACACACGTGCTGCTAACCTGGCAGACCTCTGCACATAACCTGAGCAGGGCATGACACCTAAGCCCAGTGTCGCAGAAAAATAACTTTTATCGGTCTGTAAGTTAGGTGGGCATCGGCAGCCATTTTGTGCAAGTTCAGTGCACCAGCACAGCATATGTGCCAGGGAGAATAATTTAACCCTGTTCTTTTAGTTCAGTGGGCAACATATACCCATATTTAAGTGCAACTGCACTGCATATGTGCCAGGGGAAGGCAAAATAATATAGCAAATTGTTCTGTGAGTTCAGGGACCCAGGGGGTGACATATTCACACTTTTTTTCTGAAAAGTACAATCCAAGTAAATCCATCTTTTAGATTCGGTGTGGACAATTTTTATTTATTTTTTGCTAAAAAGTACATTTGCACCCTGCAGTGCATTTGAGACAGTCCAATACAAGCGTTAAATACTGCTGTTATATTCTGGTTTTAAAAAAAACACCTATTTTGTGCAAGACCCTACATTTGGGGCCTTTGCTGCATTTGTGACAGTCAAATACAAGCTTTAAATACTGCAGTTATATTCTAGGTTTAAAAAAACACCCATTTTGTGCAAGACCCTACATTTGGGGCCTTTGCTGCATTTGCGACAGTAAAATACAAGCTTTAAGTACTGCAGTTATATTCTGGGTTTAAAAAAACACAAATTTTGTGCAAGACCCTACATGTGGGGCCTTTGCTGCATTTGTGACAGTCCAATACAAGCTTTAAATACTGCAATTATATATTGGGTTTAAAAAAAACACCCATTTTGTGCAAGACCCTACATTTGGGGCCTTTGCTGCATTTGTGACAGTCAAATACAAGCTTTAAATACTGCAATTATATTCTGGGTTTAAAAAAACACCTATTTTGTGCAAGACCCTACATGTGGGGCCTTTGCTGCATTTGTGACAGTCCAATACAAGCTTTAAATACTGCAGTTATATTCTGGGTTTAAAAAAACACCCATTTTGTGCAAGACCCTACATTTGGGGCCTTTGCTGCATTTCTGAGAGTTCAATACAAGTGTTAAATACTGCTGTTATGTTGTGGTTTAAAAAAAAAAAAAAAAAAAAATTTGTGCAAAATACTACATTTGGGGCCTTTGCTGCATTTGTGACAATTAAATACAAGCTGTAAATACTGCAATTATATTCTGAGTTTAAAAAAACACACATTTCGTGCAAGACACTACATTTACGGCCTTTGCTGCATTTCTGAGAGTCCAATACAAGCGTTAAATACTGCTGTTATATTGTGGTTTTAAAAAAACACCTATTTTGTGTAAGACACTACATTTGGGGCCTTTGCTGCATTTGTCACAGTCCAATACAATCAGTCAATACTGCTGTTACATTGGTTGACAAAAAAAAAATTGTGACCGTGAAGTAATTGCATAAAATTCGCCTGTCACACTGTTGTGTGACCTCAAGAAAATTCTCCTCTTTATGACACCAGCACTGCCTTACTGTCAGTGAACTTAGTTGTTGACTATTGGCGGTTACATTGTCGCCTGACATAAATCATCTATTAGTTTGGTTGGTGAACGCAAAGAATGAGGAAAGTGTCAAATAAGGGACGTGGCCCCGGTTGTGGTGCTGCTGGTGGAGCTCCTGTTGCAGGGAGAGGATGTGGTCAATCTGTGCCCGCTACATGCACAAGTGAAACACCTTCCTCAGGTGCGAGTAGGCGACAGAACCTTCAGCGTTATTTGGTACGCTGAATGCGGATCTACGAAGGGTGAGGCCAGAACAAGTACAGGAGATAGTAGATTGGGTGGCTGACAATGCCTCCAGTTCCTTCACATTGTCTCCCACCCAGTCTCCTGCTGATAGATTAGAGTTGGCACCTGCAGCCCATGTCCATTTTTTTTTCAACTCACCCCCTTGCAAATCAGGCAATCAGTCTGAGCCCCAAGTCATGCAGCAGTCTCTTATGCTTTTTGATAACTCTGCTGGCAGGGTTTCCATGGGCCATCCAAATAGCCCTGCACCAGAAGTGGAAGAGATTGAGTGCACCGATGCCCAACCACTTATGTTTTAGGATGAGGATATGGAAAGACCACTGCAGCACGTCTCTGATGACAAAACACATGTGCCAACTGCTGCGGCTTTCTGCAGTCTGCAGACCGACAAGGAGGGCAGGGGTAAAGAGTGGGTGGAGGATGATGAGGTACTAGACCCCACATGGAATCAAGGTCATGCGAGTGACTTGCCTAGTTCGGGGGAAGAGGTGGTGGTCGCACAGAGGCACCAGTATACTCAGCGAACCGCACCAGGGTAGCCCTTACAAGGGTCACCAAGCTCCCTGAGTCCAGCAGCGCCTCTGCTTGAGTGTATCCCACTTCCACCTAGGGTTGGACGATATCAGAAATATTCAGACGATAACGATATTAAAAAATTTATCGCGATAACGATATATATCGCGATAAATACCCGTTTAAAAGAAAAAAAAACACAAGGAGACGTTATACTGTATGGGGGGCCACAAGGAGACGTTATACTGTATGGGGGGCCACAAGGAGACGTTATACTGTATGGGGGGCCACAAGGAGACGTTATACTGTATGGGGGGCCACAAGGAGACGTTGCACTGTATGGGGGCAGCCACAAGGAGACGTTATACTGTATGGGGGCAGCCACAAGGAGACGTTATACTATATGGGGGGCCACAAGGAGGCGTTATACTGTATGGGGGGCCACAAGGAGACGTTATACTGTATGGGGGGCCACAAGGAGACGTTGCACTGTATGGGGGCCACAAGGAGGCGTTGCACTGTATAGGGGGCCACAAGGAGGCGTTACACTGTATAGGGGGCCACAAGGAGGCGTTGCATTGTATGGGGGCCACAAGGAGGCGTTACACTGTATGGGGGGCCACAAGGAGACGTTATACTGTATGGGGGGCCACAAGGAGACGTTATACTGTATGGGGGGCCACAAGGAGACGTTATACTGTATGGGGGGCCACAAGGAGACGTTATACTGTATGGGGGGCCACAAGGAGACGTTGCACTGTATGGGGGCAGCCACAAGGAGACGTTATACTGTATGGGGGGCCACAAGGTGGCGTTACACTGTATGGTGGGCCACAAGGAGGCGTTACACTGTATGGGGGGCCACAAGGAGGCGTTACACTGTATGGGGGGCCACAAGGAGGCGTTGCACTGTATGGGGGGCCACAAGGAGGCGTTGCACTGTATGGGGGGCCACAAGGAGGCGTTGCACTGTATGGGGGGCCACAAGGTGGCGTTGCACTGTATGGGGGGCCACAAGAAGGCGTTGCACTGTATGGGGTGCTACAAGGAGGCGTTGCACTGTATGGGGGGCCACAAGGAGGCGTTGCACTGTATGGGGGGCCACAAGGAGGCGTTGCACTGTATGGGGTGCCACAAGGAGGCGTTGCACTGTATGGGGGGCCACAAGGAGGCGTTGCACTGTATGGGGGGCCACAAGGTGGCGTTGCACTGTATGGGGGGCCACAAGAAGGCGTTGCACTGTATGGGGTGCCACAAGGAGGCGTTGCACTGTATGGGGGGCCACAAGGAGGCGTTGCACTGTATGGGGGGCCACAAGGAGGCGTTGCACTGTATGGGGTGCCACAAGGAGGCGTTGCACTGTATGGGGGGCCACAAGGAGGCGTTGCACTGTATGGGGGGACCACAAGGAGCGTTATAATAAGGTCTTATGGGAGCGAGGAGGAGGGAGAGCCGGGGCGGCCGCTGCGGGAAGTAGTAAGTTTATAACTTTGTCATCAGACAGAACGCACTAGTGAAGCAGCCGCAGGAAAAGTCTCTCCAGAGACAGTACTCACACAGTACTCACACGGCGCCCGGCACTGGTGGGTGACGACGGTGATTATGTCAGATGGTGGGTGGAGACTTGACTAAGGGAGGCGGAGCAAGAAGGAGGCAGGCCAGGAGCGAGAGGAAGAGCAAGGTGCAGGGGCGGGCGGTAAGTGATCAGTCAGTTCCTGAAGGCGAGTTGGTAGAAGCGGGCGGACGCACGTTTAGAAGAGGTCAGCGCTCAATGTGCGCTGACCTCTTTGATGACGTCACAAAATACCGCGGTATTTAGGAAACGGCGATATCGCCATATCACCGTTTTTTTAATACCGCGGTATATCGTGATACCGGTATATCGCCCAACCCTACTTCCACCTGGCACAAGTGGTCTAGAGCCTCCGGGGTACCTGTGGCACACAGTTTCCTAGCAGATAGCGATTGTCGGTAACCACAATTAATGTCCATGGGCTCAACAGGATGAGGACACTCAGCCCTGGTGTGGCCAGGTTCCTGACACTGCCAGCAGATTTACTGTGTCCGGCCCATAGGGGGAACCTCCCGGGGGGGGTTATTAGCTCATACCGGTGGGCCTGGGGTGGGGAGTTCTGAAGTTTGCCTGCCATCCTCCTAAATCAACCCTGTAACGGACCGTTTCAGCAGACAAGGGGTTAAGATCCGTTTAGGCGATATGCCCCTTTCTGAGAGACAGGCACAGCTACTGCAGAACACCAACCTCCCGAACTGGATACAAAATAGCACTCCAAACTGGAACCTCGCAAATAGCTGTCAGCAGACGAACAGGAAAAGCGTACAGTCAGCTTACACTCCTGGCAATCAGTCTCCAACAGCATACAGGGAATCCCCCCAATAACGAGACAAGGCTCCGTCTTGAGGGTCAGCAGTGGTCTGACTGTACTTCAAGTACAGCCTCTTTTATTCATAAGAAACATACATAGTACTGCCCACAGGGTTTTAAAATGCAACCAATCAATACCTTACAACACACACAATGCAAGTACAGCAACCAATCGTTCCCGCCCCTTAGAGGACCAGAAGGGAGACTGCGACACAGAACAGATACAACACATCCCCACAATGCATCATGGTTTCCTCCTCTCTGTCCCAGAGACAACCGAAGGCAATCCAATTATCTCTCAGGACAAAGGGAGATCACCAATACACATGTGGAGACAACAGGACATACATCACCATTTAAACACACAATGGCACACCCCCACAGCAAACACAGACATTTAACATATCCCCAGATAGCTCAAGTCTGAGTGCATATCATTAGGTGAATGGCACTCAGAATACACGAATACAATAATATTAGCTATCTGGGTACCCTCACATAACATACAATTTAACCGAACGCATAATAACATAAAATAAAATTCCACAGACAGATTTAAGCTGTGCAGCCGGTCTGTCTTCTCCTTTAAAGTTACTATGGGCCATAATCCTGAGGCAAGAGGCTTTTAAACAGCCCTCTCCACAACCCAGTGGCGAGGTTGGTTTCGCCACAAACCCTCCCTGAGATTTTTGGTGGCCTCATAGCATTCCACCAGGTCCACCATTTCCACCGCATTTCCAGGAGATACCTGGCCGATCCAGTGCTGGAGAGGGGGTGACAGTGCCCTCCAGAATATGTCAGTCAATATTCTATCCAGCATAGCCATAGGATTCAGCACATCAGGCTGTAGCCACTTTTGCAAAAGGTGGAGTAAGTCATAATACTGGGGTCTCACTAGCTCAGCTGGCTTAAACCCCCACTGATGTACCTGCTGGGCCCAGACCAACACATTAACCCCCAGTCTTGCCAAAATCTCCCCCTTTACCTTCGGGAAGTCGGCCGCTTGATCGTCTGGCAATTCGAAATACACCCACTGGGACTCTGATGCCAGGAAAGGTGTGATGACCTCAGCCCACTGGTCTCGGGGCAGATTTTCCCTGGTGGCCACTTTCTGGTGGCCTACATTACCATGTAGGTTTCGATGTCGTCTGTGGGTGTCATCACTGCACGGACTGATTTCCGGACATCATGGACGCTTGGCGTTGCTCCTGCTGTCTTCAAAGCCATCACGTGTTGTAGCAGCAACTGGTTGGTCTCTTGCTACTGATTATTAGCCTCCCTTTGGTGCAGGTTGGTCTCTTGCTGCTACAAATTAGCCTCCATGAGGGTCTTCACAACAGCCTCTATTTTGTCATGGGGCACTGGTTGAAATACAGCTGGTTTGATGTACGACATACAACTGTGCCCAAAAATGCTAACCCAAAAATATATTGGTGCTCACGCCAGCCTCACTGCGCTTGCCCACTTTCTCCACCAATTGTGGGGATTCGCTCTGGTAGTAAGGACTAGCAGATGCAGTATAAAGGCAAAGTATACAGTTCTTGAATCAAACAGTGGTGTTTATTTACACATTGGTGTATCACAAAACGCAAGTGTCTTGGTGTTTGTTGACACACAAGAAAAGTCCATAAACAATAAAAGTCACCTTTTCTCCTGGGTGTTAATTCACACCCTGTTAGCAGTTCAGCCTCATTCAAGTCCATAGGCGGCCTGTTAGAGGGGCCTGAGTCCTCCAGCCCGGCTCAAACCTCAAATTCCAGCACAGCGCTCAGTTCACAGCACACAAGCTCCTGAGCTCCACTGTCAGAGGGAGATAAATCCACACACCTGGCAGTGCTGGCTAGTTTTTATGCCTGCCACAACACGGCCTGGAACATGGGGAGTAGTCACCCACCCAGAACATTGACTACTCCCAGTAAGAGCCGTCCCAGATCAGCTATGACAGCCATGCTAAATCTCAAGGTGACAATTAACAATAGCTGCTTCTGACACATAAAGTACCAGCTCTTGCTTCACTGAGGCCAGGAACCTCGGTGACACATACCTTCCATCCACGATGATTCCAGGTACTTTCTTACAATATATACATACATACAGCATATATATATATATATATATATATATATATAATTTTTTCTCATGGAAGTATCCGTTTAAACATTGCTTATCACCTATCTACAAAAAAGCAATTAAAGGAGTTTTCTGGGAGTAGAATATTGATGACCTGATCTGACTCCTGGCCCCCCCCCTTCCCCCGACGACTCTACTTTTTAATACTAGACAGCACATCACCCCTCACTGGATCACTGAGCTGAGTGCTCAGTCAGCTACCTGTATTCTGCTGCTCCCCCTGCCCTCCCCTTTCACGACACACACAAAAACTAAAGTCTCATTCACTCAACAGTGAAAAAGGGCTGTGTAGCAGCCATTACAGGGTCATTGTCAGGCCAATTAAAATCTATGCTGCTATTAACATGGCACTTTTTTTAACGGCCTGTGAATAGTAGTCATGATGATGTGACGTCACAATGCTGGAAATGTCAGATTCTCGTGCCTCCAAGGTAAAACAAGTGTTCCCCCAAATGCAAGTGGATGAGAAGAGTATTATTATTATTATTATTATTTTAAGGATCTATCTGCACTACCTGGGTTGGGGAGCAGGGTTTATTGAGAATGGGTAATTATATATACTGGGGGCATATATGTATTCTCACAAAAGTGAGTATACCCTTCACATTTGTGTAAATTTGATGTATCCTCAAAATAACTTAAAACACAGTCATTAATGTCTAAACTGCTGGCAACAAAAGTGAGTACACCCCTAAATGAAAATGGTCAAATTGTGCCCAAATTGTCAATATTTTGTGTGGCCACCATTATTTTCCAGCACTGCCCTAACTCTCTTCGGCATGGAGTTCACTAGAGTGCTTCACAAGTTGCCACTGGAATCCTCTTCTACTCCTCCATGAAGACATCACGGAGCTGGTGGAAGTTTGAGATCTTGCACTCCTCCACCTTCCATTTGAGGATGCCCCACAGATGCTCAATAGGGTTTAGGTCTGGAGACATGCTTTGCCAGTCCAGCACCTTTACCATCAGTTTCTTTAGCAAGGCAGTGGGTGTCTTGGAGGTGTGTTTTGGGGGCACTTATCATGTTGGAATAAGGGGTGTACTCACTTTTGTTGCCAGCAGTTTAGACATTAATGGCTGTGTTGAGTTATTTTGAGGGCACACCAAATTTACACTGCTATACAAGCTGTACACTGACGACTTTACATTGTATCAAAGCGTCATATCTTCAGTGTTGTCCCATGAATAGATACAATAAGATAATTGCAAAAATGTGAGAGTCGTACTCACATTTGTGAGATACTGTATATACATATACACACTAGGTGCATTATTGCCACATTATATATATTAGGGGGCATTATGAGGTATATTCTTTAAAGTGCGGTACTATGGGGGGCATTATTTATACTGAAGGATCTGTGGGTGCGTTATTCATTTGGGGGCATTATGGGGTGCATTATTTATTGGGGGGCATTATGGGGTTCATTATTTATACTGAGGGGCACTAAGGGGTACATTATTTATATTGAAAGGACTCTATGGGGCTATTTGATGTCAAGGGGCACTATGGGGCCATTATATATACTGGAAGGCACTGCAGTGGTTGGGATATTAAAAAAAAGCTTATGAAATGCAAAATGCCCATTCAAATGGATAAACACAGGGTTAAGCACTGGCTGAAGCATGTCATCTCTGCATCCTGCAGGTGGCTGAGCGGGCAGTCTAAGACACTTCCTGTATGTTGAGCCACAAAGTTGAAGCAGAGAGGACCGGGACCTAAGTAGCATTGGGATGGCAGTGTTGGAGTATTGTTGAATAATTATTTATTTTATTTTTTTAACCCATTTTGCCCCTCATGGGCAGACTGGAAACCTGGAAGTGGACCTGGAAAAAAACTAAAAATGTCCCCTGTGTTGTAGGTGAGTGCAAATTGACAACAGGTGGGGCAGCACAAGTAGATGGGGCCAACACAAGTTGTCAGGGTTAGAAATACCATAGTACAGCACAGAATATCACCCCAAAGAACCAAATACCACAATGCAGCACAACATACCTCCCCAGAAGCTGGCTCTCTCTGGTGGCCATCAGCAGCTGCCACTTTATGTCCTCCTCCTCATCCTATTGTCTCTTATTAAGATATGGAACAGGGGGCTTAGGAGGTGAGATGTGGGCCAGAGCACCAGGCCACCCCTACCTTCAGCATGCTGTCTGGTCTTCCTCTAATAATGATTCCTATAGTGTCTTCGGTATTATGTGCCCAGCCAGTCTGCCCCTAATTTTCCTTATTAAAAAATATCCCCTAGAAAACCTATTTTTACAAAATCTGACTAATACAGCCTCCTTAATTTTAAACAATTCACATTATGGCTAGATAAAACTGGCACAGAGCAGATTCTGCAGCAGCATTTCTCAGCTATTAGGCCTCCTGCACACAAACGTGTGCGCCCCATGGCCGTGCTGCTGCAATGCACGAACACCGACCGTGGGGCAGCTGCAGCGGATCGTGGACCCATTCACTTTAATGGGTCCGCGATCCGCCCATTCCGCTGAAAAATAGGACATGTTCTTTCTTTTTGCGGAACGGAAGTACGGGAGAAAACCCCACAGAAACACTCTGTAGTGCTTCGGGAGGGTTCCGTTCCGTGCTTCTGTTCCGCACCATTCCGCATCTCCAGATCTGCCGACCCATTGAAGTGAATGCCCACGGAACGGCGCCTGTGTATTGCGGATCCGCATATTGTGTATTGCAGATCCGCATATGTGGTCCACAGCACGGGCACGGGACACCTACGGCCGTGTGAAATAGTATCAAATCAAATAAAAAGTGAGAAATGCAGCTTTGAGTCAGAAACATGTTCAGATCATTTAATGCTTCCCTTCCCTGACATATTGTTAAAAGGGGCAATAGTTACAGTATCCTAGCCTGATATGAAAACATGCTAGGGATAAGGAAAGGGTTAAATCCTGTTTACACTTGAATGTTATTTTTTTATTTGTTTGCAAAAATTGTTTGATGTAAGACTTTTATATTCTTTGACTTTGTTGCTTTTATTGTATGCTCACACATTTTGTCTACTAACTTTCATTATTTCACTGATACTTAGGCCAAAAAAGAGGGGTGTGTGTAAAAATAAATCACTTCCCAGAAGACACAGATTATGATCACGACAGTGCTGAATATCTTTTACGTAAGTACTTTTAATGACTCTGCTCAATAGTAGTTATTGATATGCTCGGCTATGGTGATTGTGCTTTCATACAAAACACAGCAATGACGTGGCTACGGTACATACTGGGTACAGGAATACCAAGTCCATTATTTTTATCCACTTTATCCACTTCACACAACTGAAAGGTGCTTTGCAAGAATATGCTAACTTTGGCAACACAGGGAAGAGTTTTATTAGGATGGACGTTAACATATGCCAGTCTCATAGGGGGCCTAAACATTTACTGAAACCGCAGAGGTGCAGAAGTGCTTCTCAGAGCACCCTTCAGGTTTCATTGGCTCTTCTTGACATTTCCAACATCTTCTCTGATAAACCATTGGCCATTTTGTCACCATTAGGATTGAGCAAATCGAAGTATATGAAGTGGACTTTGATCCGAATTTCAGGGAAAAATTGATTCGCCGCAGAACAGATTTTCCTCGTGCTTCATGGTAGCGAATGAATTTTCCCTGAAATGGCTGTAAAAAATGAAAATAATACTCACTTGAGTATTCGAGAGCAAAGAGGCGGCTGCGGCCACTTTGATTGAAGGTCCCACGCAAAATCTTGTGTGTAGTTACGCATGACGTTGCCACACCGGGCAGTGTGATGACATCATCATGCACTGCGCGAGATTTCGCTTGGGATCTACAATCAAGATGGCCGCGGCGGCCTCTTCGCTCTCAAATGGACAAGGTGAGTATTATTATTTTTTTATTGATTAACCCCTGAAAGCCCTTATTTCGCTGTTCCCCGTCATTGCGCCCACTACTTTGTGACAAAGTAATTCGTTACAAAGTGAAATTCGGCAAACCAACCGAATCAAATTTTTTAAACTTCGCTCATCACTAGTCACTGATGTCATCATGGACACGGACATGTGAATGAGGCCTTATAGTTTCCAAGCCAATGTTAAAGTTCCTTCAGATACAGCAAATTTTGTTGCAGAAGCTTTTTGCTACTTAAAATCAGGTATATTAGGCTACATGCACACGAACTGCAATAGTGGGCCGGGTCCTTTGGTACCGTCGAATCTTGATCACTGTGAAGTACTATTAGCTCTTTTAGATACAGATTTAGTAGAGTTAACACTAATGCTTTATGAGATGTGTTATCTAAACTAAATGCGTTAAGCCAGGCATGCTCAACC
Organism: Bufo gargarizans; assembly: GCF_014858855.1. Taxonomy (NCBI): domain Eukaryota; kingdom Metazoa; phylum Chordata; class Amphibia; order Anura; family Bufonidae; genus Bufo; species Bufo gargarizans. The sequence continues at coordinate 543,348,639 of NC_058081.1, forward strand.
TGCGGCCCTCCAGCTGTTGTAAAACTACAACTCCCACAGTGTCCTGCTGTAGGCTGATAGCTGTAGGCTGTCCGGGCATGCTGGGAGTTGTAGTTTTGCAACAGCTGGAGGGTCCGCAGTTTGAGCATGCCTGCGTTAAGCAAACACCTTCAATTGCTTGTCAATGGCTTTTGTTTCAAGATAACATGATGAGTTAAGAAATTTGAGTTGAGTTTGAGTGTTAAACTTGCTACATCTATATAAGGAGACTTGCAAGTGTATGCAACCAGCACCGATGAAAGAAGACTCGCGTACAGTCTGCTTAGTTTCCAAGAAATTCTGCTCTCCTGTTAACATGCCTTAGAACTTTTATTGGGCTAGCCCTGCCCTCCATGGCACATGGCCACCCAATAATATTACAGATAGGCAGGTACAATCCACCTCATGCCTTCCCCGAGGAAGGTGTTTTAAAGCAGGGTCGACCAAAAAGGTGATATAGTGTTCACATAGACACCAGTCCCACCAACCTATGTTTAGCAGCAAATATATAGAGAGAGAGAAAGACACACCATGTGGTTCCTGGTGATATATGACTGGATTCACACTTGTCACGGGTAGTCACGACACGCTACGGTGGTGCTCTGCTTACGAAGTGCTGATAACAATCACAATGTTGAAGAGATGAAGGAAAAGCGGCACTCACCGTTAGTTGTGTTGATAGTAGCTTTATTTAGGTAAAAACATGCTGGATGCGGGTCACTGCACAGCAAATCAGGGCAACAGCCGTTTCGCACTAACCAGTGCTTTGTCAAGCCAAGGCTTGACAAAGCACTGGTTAGTGCGAAGCGGCTGTTGCCCTGAATTTCTGTGCATCCAGCATGTTTTTACCTAAATAAAGCTACTATCAACACAACTAACGGTGAGTGCCGCTTTTCCTTCATCTCCTTTTTTTGCGGATAGCATGCGGACCCATATATTTTGTGCTGTCCCCATCAGTATGTCCGTTCTGTAGCCCCACAGAAAAAAATGGAACATGTCCTATTCTTGTCCGTTTTAGGCATTGTTACAATGGATCTGCAAAAAAAAAAAAATGGTATATGGATGTCATCCAGTGTTTTTTTTTGCGGACCGCAAAACACATATTGTCGTGTGCATATAGCCTTAGTCTGAATGGGAGTTGAGAAATTCAGGTTCTTTATGCTAAACCAACCCCATTCAGGTAGATGGAACTGATTTTCGGTCGCAGAAACTTTCTGCTAGAAAATCTGCCACTTGTGAAGTCACCCTGAATGATTTAAGTCTGGTAATTATTACTGCACATAGCTTTATCTTTTCTCATAGTCATCAGATCTAACTATATTTCAGCTAACTATACAATGAGTGCACACTGTTCACTGGGCTGCCTACGTAGCCTCTTATCTCCAAATCTGCTGATTGAAGAGAAAATTAATTATTACTGCTATAATGTATGCAGGCACGAGATAATGAAATCCTCTGATGTTTTACTGCACACTTTATTAAAGTCGGGAAGAGTTTGTAACTCTACAAAGAGTTGGCAGTTACTCTCTATTGTCGACTGAGATGTTTGTCTGTATATTCAGTCTCAAAGAGATTGCAACAATGTATTTTTGTCTCTTGAATGACTTTCATTCAGTAAGCTCACGTTCTGCATGCAAATTAAATATCTTTGAGTTCGCTGTACTGTTTGTCAGACCTTTGGAGTCCGGATGAATAGGCATTACGATAAAAAAAATTTGCAAACTTACTGTAGAGGAAGTTCAGAGATAAGAATTAAATCTATTCAGCTATCCACAAATTATTGTGGTTCAAGGGTCTCATTTTTTGACGACTGATTTAAAAGGAAGGCGTGAACTTTCAATCAGTTGTTATTACAGTCATTTATAGCCTATTTTATCAACATATTAATCTATTTATGGGACATATCTTTCACAAAAGCTATTACCGGAGATGCTAGAAACGTATGAATCAAAGTTTCTGGAATGAATCATTGCCTTTAAACATTATTTAACCCTTAGGATACCAGTGAGATACATGTACGGCGCCTGGAGGGTCTTTAAATATGGAGCCTGCTGGCAAGCGCAGTGGGCGCCATACTGTAGCTGGCGGGTCTCTGCTGTTTCAAACAGCAGGGGCCCGGGGCTAATATTTGCAACCAGCAATCATGCCAATCTCAGGCATTTAACCCTTTAAATGCCGTGGTCAAGTGTGACCATGGCCTCTAGATGGAGGAAAAACCTGGAAGAGTGTGCTTCTGGGTTAGGACCAGTCACCCCGTATGTGTGGCAGACCTCCATGAGATAACCACAAATAGAGCTTAGACCAGGGTTTCTTGACTCCAGTCCTCGGGACACACCTACTGGTCAGGATTTAAGAATATCCCACAAAATGAATACCTGTGGTAAGTCCTGATGCATGAACACTAATTATATCACCTGTTCAATACTAAGGAAATCCTGAAAACATGACTGGTAGGTGGGTCCTGAGGACCGTAATTGAGAAACCCTGGCTTAGTCCTCATGCACACGGCCGTTGCTCGGCCATGGCCGCATTGCAGCCCGCATACAGCGGGTCCGCAATACACGGGTGCCGGCCATGTGCACCCCGCATCACTTGAATGGGTCCGCAATCCGGGACACATGGTGTGGTGCGGAACGGAGGCACGCATTGGAAGCCCACATGAAGCACTATGAGTCTATGGTATCAATAAAAACTACAGATCGTCCTGAAAAAAAAAGTCCCCACACAGCTCAGTAGATGTAACTATTAAAAAGTTATGGAGGTCAAAATATTTATTTTTTCAAAGTTTTAATATTTTTTCAGTATTAAAACATAAGAAAACATATACAAATGAGGTAGTTTTGAAATTATACATCTTTTATTTTATCTTCATTATACTCTATAACTGCCAAATCTAATTTTTGATACATACTTCCAGTATCTTATTTGTTAGCATTTTTGTAATCATACTGAGATAGAGAATGAAGGGCACAGGTCTGTTTTACCACATAGGCAACACAGTAGGGACAAAACCCATAAAACGGTGCTTTTTTTTTCAATTCCACCCCACTTGTAATTTTTCCTGCTTTCCACTACATTGCATGCCATATTAAATGTTGGCATTAGAAAATAAAACTTGTCCCACAAAAAACAAGCCCTAATACAGCTATATAAATGCAAAAATAAAAAGTTTATGGCTCCAAGAGGACAGGGAAGAAAAATAAAAACACAAAAACCTCAAGGGGTTAAAATGTTTGTCCAATATTCCACATCGATGTGCAAAGATAAACACAGCACAGGGATAATAAACACATTGATGTCACAGTGCACAATAATAAGCACAGTGATGTCACAGTACATAATAATAAACAAAGTGATGTCCCAGTACAGGAATAATAAACACAGTGATGTCACAGTACAGGAATAATAAACACAGTGATGTCACAGTACAGGAATAATAAACACAGTGATGTCACAGTACAGGGATAATAAATACATTGATGTCACAGTACAAAAATCATAAACACTGTGATGTCACAGTACAGGGATAATAAACACTGTGATGTCACAGTACAGGGATAATAAACACTGTGATGTCACAGTGCCTAGTTAATAAACACAGGATAATAAACACAGTGATGGTACTGTCACGGACGTACCGAGACATATGAACGTCCCCGCGACAGGAGATCTTTATGTGATGATAACTTTAAAACGCTTTAACTTATCCAGGCCATTCTGAGACTGTTTTCTCGTCAGATATTGAAGGCAGTGGTAAAATTGAGTCACATTTTTTTTTAATTTATAATAAAATTCCAATTTTACCCCAAATTTTGAAAAATTAGCAAATTTCCAAATTTCTATTTCTCTACTTTTATAATAGATAGCTATACCTCCAAAAATAGTTATTACTTTATATTCCCCATATGTCCCCATATGTTTACTTCATGTTTGGATCATTTTTTGAATGCCATTTTATTTTTTGGGGACGTTAGAAGGCTTAGAAGTCTAGAAGCAAATCTTGAAATTTTTCAGTAAATTTCTAAAACCCACTTTTTCAGGACCAGTTCAGGTCTGAAGTCACTTTGTGAGGCTTACATAATAGAAAACACCCAAAATTTATCCCATTTTACAAACTACACCCCTCAAGGGATTCAAAACTGATTTTACAAACTTTGGTAACCCTTTAGGTGTTCCACAACAATTAATGGGAAATAGAGATAAAATTTCAAAATTTCACTTTTTTGGCAGATTTTCCATTTGAATCCATTTTTTCCAGTTACAAAGCAAGGGTTAACAGCCAAACAAAACTCAATATTTATGGCACTGATTCTGTAGTTTACAGAAACACCCGATATGTGGTCGTAAACGGTTGTACGGCAGGGTGCAGAAGGAAATGAATGCCATACGGTTTTTGGAAGGCAGATTTTCACACCATGTCCCATTTAAAGCCCCCCGATGCACCCCTAGAGTAGAAACTCCCAAAACGTGACCCCATTTTGGAAACTATGGGATAAGTTGGCAGTTTTGTTGGTACTATTTTAGGGTACATATGACTTTTGGTTGCTATATATTACACTTTTTGTGAGGCAAGGTAATAAGAAAAAGCTGTTTTGGCACTTTTTTTATTTTTTGCAATTTACAACATTCATCTGACAGGTTAGATCATGTGGTATTTTTATAGAGCATGTTGTCACGGACGCAACAATGCCAAATATTTTTAATTTTTGTAAGTTTTACACAATGATTTCAATGGTCTCCATATTCTGAGATCCATCATTTTTTCAGTTTTTGGGCGATTATCTTAGGTAGGGTACCATTTTTGTGGGATGAGATGATGGTTTGATTGGTGTGCATATGACTTTTTGATCGCTTGCTATTACACTTTTTGTGATGTAAGGTGACAAAAAATGGCTTTTTTTTTACACGGTTTCTATTTTTATTTTTTTACGGTATTCACATGAGGGGTTAAGTCATGTGATATTTTTATAGAGCAGGTTATTACGGACGCCGCAATACCTTTCAGTTTTACATAACAAAGCATTTTAAAAAATTATTGTGTCACCACATTCTGAAAGCCGTAGTTTTATTTAATTTTTGAGCGACTGTCTTGTGTAGGGGCTAATTTTTTTCGGGATGAGATGACGGTTTGATTGGTAATATTATAGGGTGCATATGACTTTTTGATCGCTTGCAATTACACTATTTGTGATATAAGGTGACAAACAAGTTTTACACAATAATTTCATTTTTTAAACAAAAAAAAATTATGTTTTAGTGTCTCCATAGTCTGAGAAACAGAGTTTTGGGGTGTGTATGACTTTTTGATCGCTTGCTATTACACTTTTTGTGATGTAAGGTGACAAAAAATGGCTTTTTTTTTTACACAATTTATTTTTATTTTTTACGGTATTCACCTGAGGGGTTAGGTCGTGTGATATTTTTACAGAGCAGGTTATTATGGACGCGGCGATACCTAATATGTATACTTTTTTTATTTACTTAAGTTTTACACAATAAACAGCATTTTTAAAACTAATAAAAAACTATGTTTCATTTTCTGAGAGCCATAGTTTTTTCAGTTTTTAGGCAATAATCTTAGGTAGGGTATCATTTTTGCGGGATGAGATGATGGTTTAATTGGCACTATTTTGGTGTGCATATGACTTTTTGATCACTTGCTATTACACTTTTTGCAATGTAAGGTGACAAAAAATAGCTTTTTTACACCGTTTTTATTATTTATTTATTTTTATTTATTTTTATTTATTTTTAAAACAAATAAACAACTATGTTTTAGTGTCTCCATATTCTGAGCCATATTTTTTAAATTTTTTGGGTGATTGTCTTAGGTAGGGGATGAGGTGACAGATTGGTACTATTTTGGCGGGCATACACCTTTTTGATCGCTTGGTGTTGTACTTTTAGTAATGTAAGGTGACAAAAAATAGTTTATTTAACACAGTTTAAATTTCTTTATTTTTACGGTGTTCATCTAAGGGGTTAGGTCATGTGATATGTTTATAGAGCCAGTCGATACGGACACGGCGATATCTAATATGACTACTTTTTTCCCTTTTTTTACAATTTTTTTTTTACTTGAAAATTTTTATTTTGGGGGGGAAACTTTACTTTTTCAACTTTTTTTCCACTTTGGGAATTCAACTTTTGGGGGTCTGATCCCCTTTACAATGCATTCCAATACTACTGTATTGGAATGCATTTGCTGTATGAGTAATACAGTGTGTATTACTCATACAGCTTCCTGCCTGTGAGATCCAGGGGGCTGGATCTCACAGGCTCTCCACCGGAAGGCAGCCCCGATGCCTAAGGAAGGCATTGGGCTGCCTTCCATGCCATCGGGTCTCCGTCACAGCAGCTTGGGACCAGATTTATGTGCCGCAGGGCTGACCGTGGCACATGAAGGGTTAATGCGCCAGCAACGGTGATTTCACTGAGGCAGGCGCATGCAGCAGGGGTCTGGCTTTCAATGATTGCTGGACCCCTGCCGCGGATCGGGCGGGCGCAGCTCCTGCACCTGCCTGATCCCCATGAAGTACATGTACTTCACAGGTCTTTAAGTCCCGCAAAGAAATTATGTACATGTACGTCATGGGTCCTTAAGGGGTTAATCGCCTGGTGTTGCTATTGTTTTCATTTAATTTTCCCTATTTATAGTTGTCTCTCCAACAATGCTGTGCCGTTTATAGCTTCAATTGGACCTGTGGATAGCTGGTGTTTGGTTCTTGGCTTAGTTCATGGTGCTGCCATAACTTCTTGGAAGTTAAGTGTTACCTTTCCCTTTGTATTTTGGATTTTCTGTGTGTTGCATTTCTTTGTTGTTTTGTATTAGGCCTTAGGGAGACTTCCGTTTATCCTTCCTTTTGGAGGAACAGGATGTCTCATTCCTGTCATTAGTACCCGGTGTCCTATTGGTTTAGATGGGACTTTAGGTATTCCTGTGTATGAACTCAACTACCTCTAGGGTCTGTTGATACTAGTAGTCAGTCAGGGTTTTGATTAGGGTTTTCACTAGGAGGTGTCCATCTTCCTTCCCTAGTTTTCAGGCCTTATTTCCTTTTCCCTCCTATGTTCGGTGTGTGGGTTTCCCTCCCACACTATAGCGTGACAGGTACAGTACAGAATAATGGCTCATGCACAGAATTCGCAGACAGGGATAGGACGTTTGTGAAGGGGTGAAAAAAATGGCTGCAGGTTCTCGGCCAGTATGTTTAGCAGATAAGCAATTTGCGGACAGCAAAAATGGTTACTGCCGTGTGCATGAGCCCTAATAAACACAGTGATGTCATAGTACAGGGCTAATAAACATAGGATTATAAACACAGTGATGTCACAGTACAGGGATAATAAACACAGGATAATAAACACAGTGATATCACAGTACAAGGATAATAAACACAGGGTAATAAACACAGTGATGTCACAGTACAGGGCTAATAAACATAGGATTATAAACACAGTGATGTCACAGTACAGGGCTAATAAACACAAGATAATAAACACAGTGATATCACAGTACAGGGATAATAAACACAGTGATGCCATGGTGCATAATAATAAACACAGTGATGTCACAGCACAGGGATAATAAACACAGGATAATAAACAGTGATGTCACAGTACAAGGATAATAAACACAGGGTAATAAACACAGTGATGTCACAGTACAACGATAATAGACACAGGGTAATAAACACAGTGATGTCACAGTACAGGGATAATAAACACAGTGATGCCATGGTGCATAATAATAAACCCAGTGATGTCACAGCACAGGGATAATAAACACATTGATGTCAAAGTACAGGGATAATAAACACAGTACTGTCACAGTACAGAAAAATAAACACAGAAATGTCACAGTACAGGGATAATTAATAAATGAAGACAGGGAAGAAAAGTTAAAACACAAAAACCTCTGGTACTCAAGGGGTTAAAATGTGTATCCAATATTCCACATTGATGTATAAAGATAATAAACAGTGATGTCACAGTACACAATAATAAGCACAGTGATGTCACAGTCAGAATAATAAAGTGATGTCACAGTACAGGGATAATAAACACATTGATGTCACTGTACAGAATAATACTGTAACATTACAGGGATAACAAATAACACTTTGATGTCTCAGTACTAGGGATAATACACACAGTGATGTCACAGTACAAGAGTAAAAACACAGTGATGTCATAGTACAGGGATACTAAACACAGAGATGTCACAGTACTACGGTAATAAACACAGCAATGGATAATAAACTCAATATTTTTATTAATGAGTTTTAATAATGATCTTGTAGAAGGCTTGCTCAGTAAAATATAAATTGTTGCAGATGATCCTAAACTGTGTAAAGTAATTAACAGGGAAGAGGACAGTATACTGCTACAGAGGGATCTGGAAAGATTGGAGGCTTGGGCAGAGAAGTGGCAGATGAGGTTTAACACTGACAAACGTAAGGTTATGCACATGGGAAGGAATAATAATGCAAATTACGGTCCGCAATGCACGGGCACCGATCACTTGAATGGGGTCTGCGATCTGCATCCGACGGTCTGCACCGCAAAATAGTAGTGCATGCACTACTTTTTTGCGGTTCGGAGACACGGCCGGAAACACCACAAAAGCACTCTGTAGTGCTTCTGTGAGGTTCCGATCTGTGTTTCCGCACCGCATCTCCGGGTTTGCGGACCCATTCAAGTGTGCCGTGTGCATGAGCCTTAACACTGACATGGAAAAGGGACTTAGGAATTTTAGTGGACAACAAACTAACCTGTAGAAACCAGTGTCAGGCAGCTGCTGCCAAGGCCAATAAGATAATGGGTTGCATCAAAAGAAGCATAGATGCTCATGATGAGAACATAGTCCTACCACTTTACAAATCGCTAGTCAGACCACACATGGAGTACTGTGTACAGATCTGGGCTCCTGTGAACAAGGCTGACATAGCAGAGCTGGAGAGAGTCCAGAGGAGGGCAACTGAGGTAATAACTGGAATGAATGGACTTAAGTACCCAGACAGATTATCAACATTAGGGTGGTAATGGTTAATTCACTAAAAGAGTTCAAGAGGGGCCTGGATGTATTTCTGGAGTGTAATAATATTATAGGCTATAGCTACAAGAGAGGGGTCGTTGATCCAGGGAGTTAGTCTGATTGCCTGATCAGTAATCAGGAAGGAATTTTTTTCGTCTAAAATGAGAAAAATTGGCTTCTGCCTCACAGGGTTTTTCTTTTGTCTTCTTCTGGATCAACTTGCTGGATAACAGGCTGAACTGGATGGACAGGTGTCTTTTTTAAGCCTTATAAAGTATGTTACTATGTAGTGGGTAAAACTTATCAAACTAACGCCTCATGCACACGACGGTTGTTCTGGTCCGCATCCAGTTTTCGCAGCTCGGAATCGGATTCATTCACTTCAATGGGGCCGCAAAAGATGCGGACAGCACTCCGCGTGCTGTCCGCATCCATTGCTCCGTTCCGTGGGTCCGCAAAAAAAAAAAACATGTCCTATTCTTGTCCGTTTCTACAATGAGCGGTTTGCGGACCGCAAAAAAATGGCACAATCGTGTGCATATAGCCTAAATGGTGGGAATTTATCATTCCCCTATGCCAGTTCTCTGGTGTAAAAAAAAAAAAAAAAGGTCTAAATCCCATGTTTGCAATTTTTTAAGTGCCATTGTGTCTAAAACTAAGCACAAGTGGCATTTCTACACCATTGTCATCACTTACTGGAGGCATGGGAGCACAGGGAGTTGGAAAGAAAAGCAGAAATGGCCCATCTATCTTCCAGTTCCAACTCTGAGTCAGTATATATATGTAAAGACAGAATCACATCATGTTCCAGTGATGACTACTTCCCTGCAGGACACCAGGGGGTTGAATAAAGTCAAGATGAAAAATGACCTTAGGTTTATGCCTCTCATGATGCATTATTTCTAACTCCGGGTTCACATTTTTACCTTTGTGGGAGGGGCTTATTTTTGTGCAACAGACACTGACATCTATGTACTGCGAAGTAATTGCTATACAGCCGACTATGGGCTCATGCACATGACCGTGCCGTTTGCCATCTATGCCGCCCATGTGCCTTTCCTCAATTTGCGGAACAGAACAGGAGGCCCATTATAGAATGCCTATTCTTGTCCACAAAATGGACAAGAATAGGACATGCCTCATCATTTTTGCGGGGGCCACAGAACAAAGGAACGGATGAGGACAGCACACAGAGTGCTATCCGCATCTTTTGCGGGCCCATTGAAATGAATGGTTCCGTATATGGAATCAAAATACTGCCCGTATACGGAATGCAAAAAATGTTTGTGTGCATGAGCCCTAAGGGTCTGGCCTAGGAGTCATGGAGATGGCAGCAATTTCATGCTGCAATGTGAAATATGCAGTATGCACTAACAGGAAATAAAAGGGAGCAGAAAGAAGGAGTGGTGTAATAGTAGGGAACACGTAGACATACCAAGTAATGACTGATTTTTCATTTTTGATCGGAGTGGTCCTTTATAGGTCATGCAGGGTGATGTAAGTGCAGTGAGGAGGCGTGCAACAATATACACATTTTGATCAGATTGTGTAAGCTCCCTATGTGCAGCCTGCTGATGTATTTTCCTTCTTATTTGCTTACCATATACACTGCAATCACTGCAGATTTGCATCTGTATTCATTACACGTTTAATTTGAAGGTGCAATCTCACTTTATAGTTTATACTGGACATGTTTAATTCATATTCTGGACTCAAAAAATTGGGTTTTGCAGTGATGCCCCAGCATGGGAGTAATGCACACAGTGACGTCATGGGAAAGGAATAATGTTACAGAACAGGAAGAGTAATTATAGTGATGTCAAAGCTAATGGTTAGAGACCACAACAAAGTCACAACAGAGGGGGTAATGAACACAAGATTTTTCTAAAACCTTCTTCTAAAAATTTCTAAAAAACCTATAAAGGATTTGTTGATTAACTTTATTATCAATAATACTGGTATCCTAACCCAATAGGAACCCTATTACGTCTTAAGATCATTATTCCAGTAGCGCGCTGACATGTTAGTGCTGTACTGGTGAACAGTAAATGTAGCATAGGTTGGAGCAAAGATTGCTGCTCCTGCCTGTGCCCCTATCAAGTATGGCTAAATTCTGGCACAGCACATCGGATGTTCTTTGCTAGAATTTAGCTAAGAGGAGAGAGTTCCTGCCTGTGCCCAATCCACTCAACTCAAGGCTCTCTATAGCACATCAGTAAAGGAGTACCCTTGATCTGAGCAGAGGGGGCTCAGGCAGCTAAATCCTGGCCTAGCACATAGTACATTTAATATACATTAGTTTTCTCTTATGGTATGTGGGTTATGGGCCCCATCAGCCCGTAGAACTCAGCAACATTTACAACTTTTAAAATGAGTCTGTCAACAGTTTTTTCCATGCTAAACTAGGTAGGACCTAGTCAAAGCAGTTAAAACATACCTTTTGTCAAGTTTTTATCAGGAGTAGTGCAATTAAGAACTTTTATTCTGCCAGGTTCTGCTCCTGCAAGTGCACTGGAGGAGGCGCTTCTCTCTGCATTTAGCTTCTTAACAGCTGAAGTAGTCTCCTGGTTGGATGCTACTATAAGTTAGCAGCCACTACTGGAAACCACATTGATGCCCCAAACGAACGTGACACTAACAACAGCAAAATTATTAAAGAATTCTTTAAACTAAGCTAGCATACTTCAATAGAAATTGGAGAATGCAGGGGCTATACAACTGTATGACTATACAGTTGCATTCACCTGCCATATACTGCAGGTAAAAATGTATACATTTGAAAACTACACCTATAGCTGTACTGAATATTGCAATTTGCAATATAGTTGGGGCTGCAGGATCCTAACATATTCAGGCTAAAAAAAAACACTATTTGGCACATTTTTCTCAATTAAGTCTATGGGCATGTTGGCATATAGGTTAGGAGCATTTCCTGGCTGTCAGTGCATCAAAGCAAAGTAATAAGGACATGTACTGCTTCTCCTTTTTGAATTCACTCCAGGTCAGGGCTCCAAAAACTGTATTAAAAATACAAAAAACAATGTATGGCGGCACCTTTAGGCTAGTTTTACACTAAGGTTCGCAAGATCTGGCAGGCTGTTTTGGCAGGAAACATCCTGCCAGATCTGTGTATCTGGCATTGTCATAAGCTACATGGATGCGGTCCGGCTTGGGGTGCACCTAGCCTTTCTGCTGCCTGAGGCGAAAACTGAAACGGCGCCCTCCTTTCTAATGCAATTTTTTTTAACCTAACCCCTTTCCTTCAGCCCATGGCCCTTCAGCTGCCACCCTCTTGCCCCTACCTGGTGCTGCCTGAGGTGATCGCCTCACCTGGCCTCATTGGTGGTGAACCCTGGGGCTGGTCCCATTAACTATAATTGGAATCTGCGGAGATCCGGATGCAACCCGGCATATATGCAGAGAATTGGCCGGACTGAAACTTGCCTTACTTTATATATTTATGAATACGAAGGAAATTGATGGCTCAGCACCTGAGATAAATATGCAGCCTTGCTATACTCAAACTGGATCCTTTGAATACCTCATGACCTTGTCCATCACATTACATGCAGGTTTTTAAATAATTAAGGTAATATAATTTATGTATGAAGATATTATGGTTAAAACGTATTACACATGACTGATCACTAGTGTGGTGCCAGACTGGGTAATGAGTATTCACAAACAGCCTACATTTAGAGAGGACACCGCCTCCATTAATAAATAATATGCATAATTTTGATGAAAAATACATTCCAGATTTCTGGTGCTAAATTATTTGTTGGCCTAGCATTAGTGTTGATCGACCACCAAAGTGCTCGGGTAGAACACTTTGTGATGCTCGGGTGTTCTACTGAGCACCCAAGCACAATGGAAGTCAATGGGAGAACCCCAGGCACCCCCTACTCTGAAGGAGAGGGTGTCAGGACTCTAGTTTGGCTTAGGAGTCCCTGCTCTGGCTCCATATATAGCTATATCCATATATGGAGTCAGTGCTTGGGGACACCCCAGTGTATTTAAATCTTACATATATAAAGCTGAATGCTAAACTGTGTCAGAAAAACCTCATAGAAGTTTCTGATGTAGCAAACATTCCTATTCAGCAGAAGACTTATTTTATTTTTCTGTGCAGGATAGCATGTAGCCTTATAGTGTAGTGGTTAACATCCTTGCCCCTAATGTTCAAGGTTGGAAGTTTGAATCCTGGCAGAAACATTTATATATATATATATATATATATATATATATATATATGTATATATATAAGTTTTTAGCCATAATATATTTACATATATTATTATATATTTAGAATATATAATATGTTATAATATATGTAAATATATTATGGGTAAAAACATCAGTAGTAGTTTCCAACATATTATGCATTTATATATATATATCAGAAGTATGATTCTCTCTCTCTCTCTCTCTCTCTCTCTCTATATATATATATATATATATATATATATATATATATATGTTTAGTAATAATTACACATGTATTTTGTGCCATAAATTTTTTACAATTACAAAAAAAAATATAAAATATATAAATGCAATCTCCATTTCTGAAAATTTTCTGCTAGGATTTGAACTTTCAACCTTGCATATTAGAGGTAAGGACCTTATCCACTCAGCTATAAAGGTTATACAAGGTTAGGAGTTTGAATCCTGGCAGAAACATTTCAGAAAAAGAGATTACATTTATATATATTTGTTTTAGTAATTGTAAAAAAATGATGGAACAAAAAAAAATTGTTATTGTGTAATTAATAAAAAAATAATATATATATATATATATATATATATATATATATATAATAATAAATATATATATATAAAATCATACTTCTGATATATATTAATGCATAATATGCGGGAAACTACTACTGATGTTTTTAGCCATAATATATTTACATATATTATATTATGTATTTTAAATATATAATAATATATGTAAATATATTATGGCTAAAAAGTTCTATATATATATATTTTTTAAAGGTTTCTGCCAGAATTCAAACTACCAATCTTGTATATTAGAGGCAAGGACTTTATCCACTGAGCTATAAAGCTGAATGCTGAATGCTAAACCTCATAGTAGTTTCTGATGTAGTGATTAATATTCTTGCCTCTACTGTACAAGGGGTTGGGAGTTCAAATCCCAGCAGAAACTTTTCAGAAATAGATGCTAAATTACATTTAAATATACTGACTCGAGCACACACGATGTGCCGAGCATAGCGATGCTCGAGCCAAACTGGTGTTTGGCCAAGCATGCTCAATCAACACTCAATTATGGATGTTGTGCACTCAGATGTTTTTTTGCTTTTTTTTTCATAAAATTTGTCTTCCAAATGTATTTTTTTTTCACAGTTGGCAACGTCTATATCATTGTACTGTATGTTGAATGTATTTGTATGTGACAGTGACTCAGTGAAGACCATTGCATGTTGAAATGTCAGTTCTTATGTTATCTACTGTAAGCAGCCATGCCAGTTCTAACCTACAAAAGAAATCAGGCAGATACAAGTATATTGTAAGTGAATTGTTTAAGTGACTGTGTTTGCATTTATATCCTGTGTATGAGTGAAATCTGCAGTATGAGTCATGTGTGTGCGTGACAAGTATATAACATGTGACAAGTGTATGGTATACAATGTGTGAGTGACATGTGTCAGGAGTTTACCTAGTCAAGATACTGTTCATGGCTGTGCTAGGCCACTGGCTTTCCCCTCATAAGCAGGACTAAGCCATGCCCCCACTGCCAGCAAAAGAGGGGAAAAAAGAAGTGGAAGACTGTCAGGTGAGCTGCGGTCGGGGGGGGGGGGGGGGAGTGCTTCTCTTACTGTCAGTCAGTCACAGAGTGAGATGTAGGGTGGCCACTCAGACCACCCTCAAAAGACAGACTTCACAGCCCGACTCCGCTAAGTCATGCCTCTGGCCCCATTAGGTCATGCTCCCTCACTCACCTGCAGCTGACAGAGATTTAAATTAAGAAATGTGGGGGGTGGGAGGGTTACTATATCTCTGCAGCTCACGCTCAGACAGCACAGTGTTGCTCTCTGAGCATAAGCTGTTAAAAAAAAGTCATCCCTGGCCCTGTGTCGGATGGAGGACAGGGAGTCAGAAAGCCTGACTGTCCTGCCTAAAACTGGACCTCTGGCCACCCTAGTGAGATGTACGCTGGCTCTAGTAACTAGGGGTGAGAGAAGCCTCAGTCAGTAAGTTTGTTGCTGGAGTTCATGCTCAGACAGTGCAAAGGTGCACATTCCCGTGTCCATCCATTCCCTGCATCGGATGGAGGACAGGAAGCCATAAAACTGGACTGTCCGGCCTAAAACCGGATGTCTGGCCACCCAAGCTGGGAAGCTGCCATGCCAACCAGTCAAGCTCCAACAGGTTGATTTATCAGTGAGGCTGGAAATAGCATCCAATTCCAAAGCTTGACAGGAGATTCAAGTCTGATTATTTGTATTTTATTCTACTGCATCTGAACTCTTGGTAATCTAACAGAGCCTTGTTTTCGGAATTAACCTCTCATCTGACTTGCCTTCTACTGATTCTCCTGGTTTTCTGACTGTGGCTTGTTTCTGCTTGTCTACCACTCTTTGCACCCCGGTCATTCTGGTAGGTCTTCTAGCGAGCTTGGACTAATTTTCTGCTACTTTACTCCGTAAATGCAACCTGATCCCTACCACAGTGTTTAAATAGGATGCAATGAGTGAACACATACGTGTGGCATGTGTCCAGTGTGTGTGCAACATAAATCCAGTAGGTACAGTAAGTGTCTGATGTGTAACTGACCTATAAATAGTATAAATGGTGTAGCTTGGTTGCTTTTGAAGCAAGGGGGTCCAGACATACTTCTTACACAGGGGCTCCATGCTGTCAAAGTCCGCTCCTGCATTGCACTACTGTATAATATAAATGCCTATGGCTCATGAATATGTAAACTCATTATACAATTACTAGCCTTTAATGCATTGCAAAGAGCCATGCAGCCATAAGTATTCAACCATGAAACCGTCCCTGCAATCAATTATAAATTTCATTTCTGAACTATAAATATTCACAGTTAATAAATATACAAAATGGTAGACTGCAGGTAATTTGTATTACTTTATTTTTGTGCTGCCTCTGGAGCAGGGCCGTCTTTAATATTGATTAGACCCTGGGCAAAAATGTACTTGGGCCCTCTGGATCCCGCCTTCCCACACCCTAGCAGGCAATCACGCCCTCCACCACAACACACACACAAAAAATCCACACACCTGGTAGAGTACAGTGAATGACTGTAAATACTTCCAGTTCTGAAGACTCCAGCGGCTCAGGATCAGTGCTCTGGGCTCAGGCTGGAAGTGGGCACCGCTCTGCAGGAAGGAGACCAGGGCTCGGCTCACCCTAGTGTTACAGTGCACCCCAGCACCCCACAGTATGCGGTATAGCACCCTATAGTATACAGCAACCCACAGTATGCAGTATAGCACCCCACACTATACAGTACCCCACAGTATATAGTAGAGCAGTATAGCAGCCCACAGTATACAGCACCCCACAGTATAGCACCTCACCATATACAGCACCCCAAACTATACACAATACAGCCCCCCACACTATACAGTACAGTAGTATAGCACACTATACAGCACCCACAGTATACAGACCCCCACAGTATACAGTACAGCAGTATAGCACTCCACAATATACAGCCCCCCACACTATGCAGACCCCCACACTATACAGGCCTCCCCACAGTATACAGGCCCCCACACACTATACAGCCCCCCCAGTATACAGCCCCCCTCACAGTATACAGGCCCCCCCACAGTATACAGGCCCCCCCAGTATACAGGCCCCCAACACAGTATATAGCCCACCACACAGTATACAGCCCACCACACAGTATACAGCCCCCCACAGTATACAGGCCCCCCACAGTATACAGCACCCCACTATACGGTAGTTTACAGTATATTAACATAACAGCCACCTTTTTCTGATGTAATATTTACACAAAAAAGCTCCACAGTTAACTTCTGCAATACTCCTGCTAGGACCTGTGATGACCTCATAGCCATGTGACCAGTAATATTGCTAGGTTACTGGTCACATGGTGATGATGTCATCTAAGGTCCTAGATCACATTCACAGCTCTAACACAGTACAATGCCTGGACTCAGTGCCGGCAGGCATGGCATGGCAGCACCCCCTGTGTAGCTGACAGCCTGACACCCGGGGCAGTGGCTAGCAGGGCTCAAGAGGCAACTGCCTTGGGCCCCCCAGGAGCAACTGGGCCCGGGCTAGCTGCCCCTTTTGCCCCTTGGTAAAGACGGCCCTGCTCTGGAGGTTCGGCAGCTCATTCTCAAGGGCAGGAGTACATTTACAAAATATGATAGTGGGATTGCAGGTAATCGTGTCTGTGAGTAAAACAAAAACAAAAAAAACACTCAAAAATGATAAACTGTTCCTGAATAATATGATAAATAGATACGATGATGTATATGGCCATAATTAAAGAGAAAAGCACAGAACATAACAGTACTCTCAAGGCCCTACATGCAAAATTGATATATAAACTAATACCACATGTGATGTGATAAATATCAGGTTCTTAGCAAATATTTTTTGATTAAAAAAAATACCAGTGCCCAGCCACCACGGCATATGGAAATCTACTCAGTTTAATGTTTAACATCTATCTCTATGCCAGTGGGACCCCACACGTATTCTGAGTGGCTACAGTTGTTCCCTCTGTGTGCCACAGGCATCCATAAATATCACACTAATTAAAAGCACTTGATTGGATGGGATGATAGAAGTGCATTCAGACTTGAAGGCGGCCACACCACCAAATATGTTCTACACGGAGGTGTGGTCGCCTCCAAGTCTCAATGAGCTCCCATTATCCCATCCATTCCACAAGTGCTTTTAATTAGTGTGATACATATAGCTGAGTTGGCTCTTCCTTTCTAAAATATATTTGCTAAGCACCTCATATTTATCATATCAAATGTATTAGTTTATATATAGATTTTGTATTGAGAGCCATGAGAGTGCTGCTATGTTCTGTAATTTTCTCTAAGTAAGGCCTCATGCACACGACAGTTTTTTTTCACGGTCCGCAAAAACGGGGTCCGTGGGTCCGTGATCCGTGACCGTTTTTTCGCCCGTGGGTCTTCCTTGATTTTTGGAGGATCCACGGACAAACGGATCCGTCCTGAATTACAATGCAAGTCAATGGGGACGGATCCGTTTGACGTTGACACAATATGGTGCAATTGCAAATGGATCCGTCCCCATTGACTTTCAATGTAAAGTCAGGAGTCCCTTTACTTTCACACTTGTGTTCATAATGCAGACGGTGGCTCCGTTCAGAGCGGATCCGTCTGCATTATATTGTTAAAACATTTCTAAAGTATGAAAATAGCCTCAGACGGATCCGTCCAGACTTTACATTGAAAGTCAATGGGGGACGGATCCGTTTGAAAATTGAGCCACAGTGTGTCATCTTCAAACGGATCCGTCCCCATTGACTTACATTATAAGTCTGGACGGATCCGCTTGCCTCCGTACACCCGAACATAACTTGAAGCGTCCCCATCACCATGGGAACGCCTCTACGTTAGAATATACTGTCGGATATGAGCTACATCGTGAAACTCATTTCCTACAGTATATTCTAACACAGAGGCGTTCCCATGGTGATGGGGACGCTTCAGGTTAGAATACACTGAAAAACTGTGTACATGACTGCCCCCTGCTGCCTGGCAGCACCCGATCTCTTACAGGGGGCCGTGATCAGCACAATTAACTCCTCAGGTGCCGCACCTGAAGGGGTTACTTGTACTATCATATCCCCCTGTAAGAGATCAGGGCTGCCAGGCAGCAGGGGGCAGACCCCCCCCTCCCCAGTTTGAATATCGTTGGTGGCACAGTGTGCGCCCACCATCGCCCCCCCTTCCTCCCTCTATAGTTAAAAATCGTTGGTGGCACAGTGTGCGCCCACCATCGCCCCCCCCTTCCTCCCTCTATAGTTAAAAATCGTTGGTGGCACAGTGTGCGCCCACCATCGGCCCCCCCCCTCTCTCTATAGTAGTAACAACCATTGGTGGCAGTGTGCGGCCTCCCATTCCCCCCCAATCATTGGTGGCAGCGGAGTTCCGATCGGAGTCCCAGTTTAATCGCTGGGGCTCCGATCGGTAACCATGGCAACCAGGAAGCTACTGCATCCCTGGTTGCCATGGTTACTTAGCAATAGTACAATTGTAGAAGATTCATACTTACCTGCTTGCTGCTGCGATGTCTGTGACCGGCCGGGAGCTCCACCTACTGGTAAGTGAAAGGTCTGTGCGGCACATTGCTAAAGAACTGTCACTTACCAGTAGGAGGAGCTTCCGGCCGGTCACAGACATCGCAGCAGCAAGCAGGTAAGTATGAATCTTCTACTGGGGGGGGGGGGGAATGGGAGGCCGCACACTGCCACCAATGGTTGTTACTACTATAGAGAGAGGGGGGCCGATGGTGGGCGCACACTGTGCCACCAACGATTTTTAACTATAGAGGGAGGAAGGGGGGGGCGATGGTGGGCGCACACTGTGCCACCAATGATTTTTAACTATAGAGGGAGGAAGGGGGGGGCGATGGTGGGCGCACACTGTGCCACCAACAATTTTTAACTATAGAGGGAGGAAGGGGGGGCGATGGTGGGCGCACACTGTGCCACCAACGATTTTTAACTATAGAGGGAGGAAGGGGGGGGCGATGGTGGGCGCACACTGTGCCACCAACGATTTATTACAATAGAGGGAGGGAAGGGGGGGCGATGGTGGGCGCACACTGTGCCACCAACGATTTATTACAATAGAGGGAGGGAAGGGGGGGCGATGGTGGGCGCACACTGTGCCACCAACGATTTTTAACTATAGAGGGAGGAAGGGGGGGCGATGGTGGGCGCACACTGTGCCACCAACGATTTTTAACTATAGCGGGCGGAAGGGGGGGGCGATGGTGGGCGCACACTGTGCCACCAACGATTTATTACAATAGAGGGAGGGAAGGGGGGGCGATGGTGGGCGCACACTGTGCCACCAACGATATTCAAACTGGGGAGGGGGGGGGGTCTGCCCCCTGCTGCCTGGCAGCCCTGATCTCTTACAGGGGAATATGATAGTACAATTAACCCCTTTAGGTGCCGCACCTGAAGGGGTTAATTGTGCTATCATATCCCCCTGTAAGAGATCGGGTGGTGCCAGGCAGCAGGGGGCAGTCTTGTACAAAGTTTGCAGTGTATTCTAACTAGAAGCGTCCCCATCACCATGGGAACGCTTCTGTGTTAGAATATACTGTCGGAAATGAGTTTTCACGAAGTGAAAACTTAGATCAGAAAAAGCTTTTATGCAGACGGATCTTCGGATCCGTCTGTATGAAAGCAACCTACGGCCACGGATCACGGACACGGATGCCAATCTTGTGTGCATCCGTGTTCTTTCACGGACCCATTGACTTGAATGGGTCCGTGAACCGTTGTCCGTCAAAAAAATAGGACAGGTCATATTTTTTTGACGGACAGGATACACGGATCACGGCCTCGGCTGCAAAACGGTGCATTTTCCGATTTTTCCACGGACCCATTGAAAGTCAATAGGTCCGCGAAAAAAAACGGAAAACGGCACAACGGCCACGGATGCACACAACGGTCGTGTGCATGAGGCCTAAAACTAGGAGAAAAAAAATCTTCATCCACTAAAAATGTAATTACAAAATTCTGTTCTTGAACAGACTGTCATAGTCTAGCTTCTTTTAGGAAAATTAGAATTGATGTAAATGATGCAAATTCAGATTTTATATAATTTTTAACTAACCAGCAGTACACCGCATTGAGAGGATCCTTTCTTGAGAGTCCTCAATGCATTTTACTGCTGGTTTGTCGGAGCACAATGTCAGAATGCAAGCGAGCATGAAGATAAAAATGACATACCCGAACTCAGCGTTGACACCATACACCATTTTACGTATATGGACCGTAAACAGAACCATTCATCTCAATGGATCCGCAAAAAACGTAAGGTTCTCCGTATGCCTTCCGTTTCCATACTTCCATTTTTCCGTTTCGTTTTTGCGTAATGGACAAGGATAGTACTTTTCTATCAGGGGCCAGCTGTTCTGTTAAGGAAAAACGGAATGCACACGGACGTCATCCGTATTTTTTGTAGATCTATTTTTTGCGGACCACAAATTACTGAAAAGCAATACGGTCATGTGCAAGAGGTCTAATGGTCCATTCACACATCCGTAGTGCATTGCGGGTCCGCAAATTGCAGATCTGCAATAAACCCGGCCGACACCCCCATATAAAATGCCTATTCTTGTCCGCAATTGCAAAAAAAGGCCCGTAAACAGAAAAAACGTGAAAGAGGCTTTAGGATGTGTTTTGGAGCTGTCAGATTCCCTTTAACCCTTTCAGGACCCTGCCATTTTTCACCTTAAAGACCAGGCAGTTTCTTTGGAAATTTGAACTGTGTCACTTTATGTGGTAATAACTTTGGAACGCTTTTACTTATCCAGGCCATTCTGAGGTTGTTTTCTCATGACACATTGCACTTCATGATAATGTTAAATTTCAGTCAATATTTTTCATATTTATTTAAAAAACAAAAACAAATTTACAAACAAATTGGAAAAATTAGCAACTTTCCAAATTTCTTTTTCTCTGCTTTTAAAACAGATAGTAATACCTCATATAATAGTTATTACTTTGCATTTCCCATATGTCTACTTTGTGTTTGGATCATTTTGTGAATACCATTTTATTTTTTGGGGACATTAGAAGACTTAAGCCTCTTTCATACGGGCGTCACGTGTGAGGGCCGGATTAGATGCGGGTGCGTCGCGGGAAAATGCACGATTTTTCTGCGTGAGTGCAAAGCATTTTAATGCATTTTGCACGCGCGTGAGAAAAATAGGCATGTTTGGTACCCAAACCCGAACCTGGACGAGTTTGGGTTAGGTGTTGTGTAGATTTTATTATTTTCGCTTATAACATGGTTATAAGGGAAAATAATAGCATTCTTAATACAGAATGCTTAGTAAAATAGGGATGGAGGGGCTAAAAAAATATCTATGGTGATGGATCATGTGATGGACCATGTGATGAGCGCAGTGACGTCACCACAGGTCCTTTTCCTCCTGGGCATCAAAGAAGAAGACAGAAGAGAAGCCGGGCTTCACGAACAAATGGATGAGGTGAGTTAAATTATTTTGTATTTTTTTTAACCCCTCCATCCCTATTTTACTAAGCATTCTGTATTAAGAATGCTATTATTTTCCCTTATAACCATGTTATAAGGGAAAATAACAATGATCGGGTCCCCATCCCAATTGTCTCCTAGCAACCATGCCTGAAAATCGCACCGCATCCACACTTGCTTGGCGCTGTCCACATGAGCGGTGATTTTCACGCATCACTTGTGTGTTGTGTTAAAATCGCAGCAAGCTCTATATTATGCGTTTTTCACGCAACACAGGCCCCATAGAAGAGAATGGGGCTGCATAAAAATCGCAAACATCCGCAAGCAAGTGCGGATGCGGTGCGATTTTCACGCATGGTTGCTAGGAGACGATCGGGATGGGGACCCGATCTTCATTATTTTCTCTCATAACATGGTTATAAGGGAAAATAATAGCATTCTTAATACAGAATGGGACCTTTTGTGACGTCACTGCGCTCATCACATGGTCCATCACCATAGTGATGGACCATTTGCTGGGCCATGTTATGGACCATGTGATGAGCACAGTGACGTCACCAAAGGTCCTTTTCCTCCCAGGTCATCAAAGAAGAAGATAGAAGACAAGCCGTGCTGCGCGAACAAGTGGATGAGGTGAGTTTTTTTTTAAATATTTTGAGACCCCTCCATCCCTAATTCACTTAGCATTCTGTTTTAAAAACGCTATTATTTTCCCTTATAACCTGTCTCCTTCTTCTGTGAAGAAGTCCGGGTTCGGGTCTGGGTACCAAACATGCCGATTTTTCTCACGTGCGTGCAAAACGCATTAAAACGCTTTGCACTCGCAGGGAAAAATCGTGCATTTTCCCGCAACGCACCCACATCTTTTCTCGCACGTCCCCCGCAACGCCCGTGTGAAAGAGGCCTTAGGTGTTCCACAAGAATTAAAGGAAAATGTAGATGAAATTTCTGAATTTCACTTTTTTGGCAGAGTTTCCATTTTAATCCATTTTTTTCCAGTAACATAGCAAGGGTTAACAGCCAAACAAAACTCACTGGGGGAGATTTATCAAACTGGTGTAAAGTAGAACTGTCTCAGTTTCCCATAGCAACCAATCAGTTTCCACCTTTCATTTTTCACAGCTCCTTTGGAAAATGAAAGGTGGAATCTGATTGGTTGCTATGGGAAACTAAGCCAGTTCTGCTTTACACCAGTTTGATAAATCTCCCCCATTATTTATTACCCTGATTCTGTAGTTTACAAAAACACCCCATTTGTGATTGTAAACTGCTGTACGGGCACAAGGCAGGGAGCAGAAGGAAAGGAAAGCCATATGGTTTTTGGAGGGCAGATTTCACTGGGATAATTTTAAGTTGACATGTCACATTTGAAGACCCCCTGATGCACCCCTAGAGTAGAAACTCCCAAAAAGTGACCCCATTTTGGAAACTACAGGATAAGGTAGCAGTTTTATTGGTACTATTTTAGGGTACATATGGTTTTGGTTGCTCTATATTAAACTTTTTGTGAGGCAAGGTAACAAAACCAAATATGACAAAACCAAATATGACTACTTTTTGGGTTATTTGTTTCAGTTTTACACAATAAAGAATCTTTAAAAAAAAAATGCTGAAAGCAATAGTTTATTTTTATTTTTTGGGCGACTGTCTTATGTAGGGGCTCATTTTTTCGGGATGAGATGACGGTTTGATTGGTACTATTTTAGGGTGCATATGATTTTTTGATCGCTTGGTATTACACTTTTTGTGATATAAGGTGACAAAAAAGGTTTTAGTGTTTCCATATTCTGAGAGCCTTAGTTTATTTAAATTTTTTGGGATGATTGTATTAAGTAGGGTTCTTTTTTAACTTTATATGCCTGTATAGTGTCCCCAGAAATAATCTAATATGCCGCTATAGTAGAAGAGCTCCTACTTTGCCTTCAGCAATAATATCCCCTAGTTTACCCCCAGTAATAATTTCATTATAGTGCCCCAGAATAAATATTGTCCTCTATAGTGCCCCCAGGATTAATGTTCCTATACAAAAAATCCAGCTATAGTTCTCCAGTATTAAAATACCCCATGTTCCCCCAATAATGTTCCTGTAATCTGTAATTGTATTACTCAAAAACTAAAGATAGTAAACTCCCGTTTAACCCGGAGTGTTGGATATTGAATGATTTCTCCAATATAATCTGCCATAAGCACCAAAAGATCTTTTTGATCAAAATTATGTTCTTAGCCAGACTTTTAATTATCCGAGTCTGGTTTTCTCAAAACACTCCAAAACTTATTGACTAGATACATCTTAAGGTTAAGAGATATGAGAACATTTTGTATACCCAGAGGAATTCTAAAGAAAAATGGTCTAGGGACTCTAGGACATAGGGAGAATGGAAGTGGTGGGTTTTTGTTTCTGATCCTCTGCCCTTCTTTTTCCTCTCACTCTTCGCCTATTTGTTGTTGTTTTTTTTTCTTTGTGATGTTGAGTTTATTATTTTAGAAAGAGAATGAGATTCATCGTGGGGGTGGGTGGTTTGGGTGATTGGGGTGAGTATGGGGAGAAAAGTATAATTTATGTTTTGATTAATTATGAAATTGTTTTCTAATCGTGATTGCTTTCTTACTGTAATTTCTATTTTCCTGTGATA
Source organism: Bufo gargarizans (assembly GCF_014858855.1). Classification (NCBI taxonomy): domain Eukaryota; kingdom Metazoa; phylum Chordata; class Amphibia; order Anura; family Bufonidae; genus Bufo; species Bufo gargarizans. Next base: position 543,373,577 of record NC_058081.1, read on the forward strand.
TGTCCTTCTCTCAAATAAAGGACTTTATTTACCATATAAAAATAAATAAAAATACCCCGGTGTGCCCCAGTAATGCTCCCAGTAATGCTTTTGGTTGCCCCGCCAATAATGTCCCCCATGCACCTCCAGTAGTAATGTATAGAAAATTCTATGGCAACCCAAATGTTTTATAGATGCTTTTAATCAAGAAAATTTCAGGTTGATACAGTACAATTCATATCCAGAAAGTCTCAATAATCACTAGGCCATTCGTTATGTCTCAACGTTTCCTTCTAAGATGACCTTTATCAAGGGATCTATGGTCAGGAGATGAGCAATGTGTCCTTCTAACACATTTCATTTATATTGCATTAGTTGTATGTGCACAACTAAAAGAAAATTTTAATAGTGAAAGGAGGAAAGTCTTTTTTTAATTTTATAATGAAAATGTGTCTATTATTTTTTTTTTGTCAGGTGTGGTTCGTGCCTCGAGTATCTTCCCTATCCTCAGTGCCATGCTCCTATTACTAGGGGGCCTTTGTGTTGCTGCCAGTCGTGTTTACAAATCTAAGCGCAACATCATTTTGGGGGCTGGGATTCTGTTTGTTGCTGCAGGTAAGTACATTTAAACAAGCAAAATCTCAATGTACAGTTGCAAGAAAAAGTATGTGAACCCTTTGGAATTATATGGATTTCTGCACAAATTGGTCATAAAATTTGACCTGATCTTCATCTAAGTCACAACAATAGACAATCACAGTCTGCTTAAACTAATAACACACAAATAATTAAATGTTACCATGTTTTTATTGAACACACCATGTAAACATTCACAGTGCAGGTGGAAAAAGTATGTGAACCCTTGGATTTAATAACTGGTTGAACCTCCTTTGGCAGCAATAGCTTCAACCAAACATTTCCTGTAGTTGCAGATCAGACGTGCACAATGGTCAGGAGTAATTCTTGACCATGCCTCTTTACAGAACTGCTTCAGTTTCAGCAATATTCTTGGGATGTCTGGTGTGAATCGCTTTCTTGAGGTTATGCCACAGCTGCTCAATCAGGTTGAGGTCAGGGCCACTCCAAAAGGCATATTTTCTTCTGTTTAAGCCATTCTGTTGCATTCTGTTTACTTCTATGCTTTGGGTCGTTGTCCTGTTGCAACACCCATCTTCTGTTGAGCTTCAGCTGGTGGACAGATGGCCTTAAGTTCTCCTCCAAAATGTCTTGATAAACTTGGGGATTAATTTTTCCTTTAGTGATAGCAATCCGTCCAGGCCCTGACGCAGTAAAGCAGCCCCAAACCATGATGCCCCCACCACCATACTTCACAGTTGGGATGAGGTTTTGATGTTGGTGTGCTGTGCCTCTTTTTCTCCACACATAGTGCTGTGTGTTTCTTCTAAACAACTCAACTTTGGTTTAACCTGTCCAGAGAATATTTTGCCAGTACTGCTGTGGAACATCCAGGTGCTCTTGTGCAAACTGTAAACATGCAGCAATGTTTTTTTTGGGACAGAAGTGGCTTCCTCTGTGGTATCCTACCATTAAATCCATTCTTGTTTAGTGTTTAGCGTATCGTAGATTTGCTAAAAGGGATGTTAGCATATGCCAGAGACTTTTGTAAGTCTTTAGCTGACACTCTAGGATTCTTCTTCACCTCATTGAGCAGTCTGCGCTGTGCTCTTGCAGTCATATTTACAGGACGGCCACTCCTAGGGAGAGTAGCAGCAGTGCTGAACTTTCTCCATTTATAGACAATTTGTCTTACCATGGACTAATGTACAGCAAGGCTTTGGAGATACTTTTATAACCCTTTCCAGCTTTATGCAAGTCAACAATTCTTAATCGTAGGTATTCTGTGAGCTCTTTTGTGCAAGGCATCATTCACATCAGGCAATGCTTCTCGTAAAAAGCAAACCCAGAACTGGTGTGTGTTTTTTTTTATAGGGCAGGGCAGCTGTAACTAACACCTCCAATCTTATCTCATTGATTGGACTCCAGTTGGCTGACACCTCACTCCAATTAGCTCTTGGAGATGTCATTGAGGGATCTAGGGGTTAACATACTTTTTCCACCTGCACTGTGAATGTTTACATGGTGTGTTCAATAAAAACATGGTAACATTTAATTCTTTGTGCTACTGAAGACAAGAAAGCCCCTGTACGTTCGCTCCCAGCACCAATTCGCGAAAAACGGTCCCACTGAGAGAGAATCATCAACTGAGTTATCCACACCTGGCACGTGCACCACCACAAAACATGCATTCAACCTCAAACCCTGGAGAACCAAATGACAGAGCAATCGCACCACCAGCTGAGAACTCGACGACTGCCCATTGATCGCGTGAACTACACTCAAATTATCGCTATGAAAACACACACGTTTATTCCGCAACCAATCCCCCCACAATTCCGTTGCCAAAACAATCGGAAACCATTCCAATCAAATTACTAAGAAAAGGGCCTGCTCTCCACTGTCCCTGACAAAAAACGCCGTAACCACAGGAACCCGAAGCATCCGTATACAGCTCCAAATCGACATTAGAAATGGGCGCATCCATCCACACCGATCGACCATTAAATTTCTGTAAAAACCAATCCCAAATTTCCAATCCTGCCCGCACTTCTGCCGACAATTGCAAAAAATATAATGGGGCAATCACCCCCGCTGTAGCCATGGCTGGGGAACAACAAAAAACATGTCCCATCGGCAAAATGCGACAAGCTAAATTTTACCCTTGGAGCTGCACCTTCTTAGTCTTTCGCAAAAAAAAACACCTCCGAACGCAAATCTGCCACCTTATCCTCCGGCAGTCTACATTCCATGGCCACACTATCTATCACTATCCCCAAAAACATGACAGACGTTGCAGGCCTCTCAGTCTTTTCCGTCGCCACTAGCCATAACCCCCCGCGACCAATGCTCCTGCCACTTCAACAACCGGCGCAGTCGACACCCTTACCAAACTAGGTAAATTAACCTGGTCCACAGCCCCCCCCCCCCCCCATCACACTCTCAGTGCAAGGCTGCGAACCTCCAATTAGAGGCCGCAGCACTGATTCAAAATTCCCGGCACTATCCCCGCTTGCAGTGCCCCCTCTGGCCACTAGAGAGGCGCGTATCTCTCCTGGCTCCCAGCCTGCTTCTTCCTCCACTGGCTAAAGGATACTACTGGCTTGCTCCCTGCAGCAGGCATCCTGCAGAGAGGAAGCCATACTCCTTTCCCCCCTCCCCCTACGACAAGGGGAAGTGGGACGGGAATATAACTTCGGCGCGTGCTGCGAGATTCCTTCCACTGCGGTGGCACGCTGAGGACACGCCAGACCCGGACGACCGCAGTGGAGGGTCCCTGCTGGGGTGATTCAGGGCTCAAGCGCTCATGAGGGATGGACCTCCTAGTGCGTATCCTGCCATGAGGGACTAGATGGGACACTGAAGGGTCGCCCACTGCTACCTGGAAGGTCCGCTGCAACCATTTCATCCCGTGCTGTTCAGCTGCCACCCTAACCGCCGCCATTAAGTGCTCCGGGGACACCATGCTGTACCACAATTCTCAGGTACTAACTGCACTGACCAGACACACCCCCACACTACTCACCCACCACAACCAATCAGACCTCTAACCTTGCCCTAAGCCTTTTAACCCATTCCTGCCTTCTAACTTCCCCCTAAGTCAAGCCACACTTCGCTACGTCTGCACCCCGCTACATTGATTTACGTAACGTATTATCATTCTGGCGGTGTTCATATGTTTCCATTTAGAAACTGGTGGCTGTAGGTTTGTGTGTTGGACTCGTGTTTAATCCACACACAGTTGTGTAATTGTATACAATGATTTTATTCCGTGGGTTTTGTGTTTTCTAATAAATTATATTTTTATACCAAGAGGTGCAGCCTTGTAAGCGGTAATTCTTTTTGTTTATTCCATCACATATTCTGTCAATTTTGATGGAAAAAAATAGCACAGTATGCTGCATTATTTTTCCAGTCAAAATGATGGATACTTTGTCAGAAGGCAACACAGTACCCTTTGTAAATTTGTGAGGTTGGTCTTCCTCCACTGCATCTTGCTTTCCATTTACCGTTACACAGATGTAAATTATTGTGACTCAAATAAAGGTCAGATTTATTCTGAACTGCATATAAAATATTATGTTATGTATTATGGGCCAGATTTATCATTAGGATACACAACATTTGTGGAAATAAAAAGTCACAAACTGCTTGTTTGCAACCTTTTCAAAAGCCACTTGCACAAAATGTGCTGGCCTTGCCACTTTCCCAAAAGGGGAGCATTGCGAGGGTGGGATCTGTCACCCCGCCACTTATCATTTTATACATCAGTTTTATGACGTAGAAGAACACTGCATTTTACACCAGCCAGTTCAGACACACAGATTGCAGGATGCTGCGTCTAATTTATGCCAAAATGTACACTTCAATATAAATTATGTGCTGCATCCGGCAGCACACATGGGTATGCCACTGGGCATTAATAAATCTTCCCTTGTGTGTTTTCTAGATGCATATGTATGGTTGACCCTAAAGCAGAGCCACTGGGTGTTAATAAATCTCCCCCTATGTGCTTTCTAAATGCATATGTACAGGTCAAACTCGAAAAATTTGAATATCGTGCAAAAGTTAATTTATTTCAGTAATGCAACTTAAAAAGTGAAACTAACATATGAGATAGACTCATTACATGCAAAGCGAGATATTTCAAGCCTTTATTTGTTATAACTTGAATGATTATGGCTTACAGCTTATGAAAACCCCAAATTCACAATCTCAGAAAATTAGAATATTACATGAGATCAATAAAAAAAGGATGTTAAATAGAAAAATGTAGGACCTCTGAAAAGTATAATCATGCATATGGTCTCATTACTTGGTTTGGGCCCCTTTTGCATCAATTATTGCCTCAATGCGGCATGGCATGGATGTTATCAGCCTATGGAACGCACTGCTGAGGTGTTTTGGAAGACCTGGATGCTTCAATAGCAGGCTTCAGCAATTCTGCATTGTTCGGTCTCATGTCTCTCATCTTTCTCTTGGCAATGGAAATTTCACACTGGACTTCAAGCATCTTGCATTGTGTGCCTCTCCATTCCTCCTCGAGACTCTGGATCCTTTGTTTCCAAATGAGATGTAAAAGTTGCTCTCATCAGAAAAGAGGACTTTGGACCACTGAGCAACAGACCATTCCTTTTTTTCTTTAGCCTAAGTAAGACGCTTCTGACATTGTTTGTTGTTCAGGAGAGCCTTGACAAGAGGAATACGACATTTGAAGCCCATGTCCAGAATCCGTCTGTGTGTGTGGTGGCTCTTGATGCTCTAACTCCAGCCTCAGTCCACTCTTTGTGAAAGTCCCCAACACTTTTGAATGGCCTTTTCCTGACAATCTTTTCCAGGCTGCAGGCATCCCTGCTGCTTGTGCACCTTTTTCTTCCATACTTGTGCCTTCCACATAACTTTCTATTAATGTGCTTTAATACAGCACTTTGGGAACATCCAACTTCTTTTGCAATTACCTTTTGAGGCTTTCCCTCCTTATGGAGGGTTTTAATATGGTTTTCTGCACAACTGTCAGGTCAGCAGTCTTTCCCATGATTGTGATTCCTACTGAATCAGACTGAGAGACAATTTAAGGGCCCAGAAACCCTTTGCAGGTCTTATGGATGAATTAGCTGACTAGAGTGTGACACTTTGAGCCTAGAATATTGAACCTTTTCACAATATTCAGATTGTGAATTTGGAGCCATAATCATCCAAATTATAACAAGTAAATGCTTGAAATATCTCGCTTTTACTGAAATAAATGAACTTAAGCACAATATTCGTATTTTTTTAGTTTCACCTGTATGGTTGACCATTAAACAACTGGGGGCTCTTTGGCATTTGTACACTGACGGTCTGCTTAATCAGAGAAAACAGAAAGTCACACTTAGGTTGGGTTCACACGGGTGCGTTGCAGGAAGAAGCGTGATTTTTCCACGCGAGTGCAAAGCATTTAAATGCGTTTTGCACGCGTGTGAGAAAAATCGGCATGTTTGGTACCCAGACCCGAACCCGGACTTCTTCACAGAAGTTCAGGTTTGGGTTAGGTGTTCTGTAGATTTTATTATTTTCCCTTATAACATGGTTATAAGGGAAAATAATAGCATTCTTCATACAGAATGCTTAGTAAAATAGTGATGGAGGGGTTAAAAAAATATAAATAAATTAAACTCACCTTAATCTACTTGTTCGCGCAGCCCAGCTTCTCATTTTTCTTCTTCTTTGAGGAAAAGGACCTGTGGTGACGTCACTGCGCTCATCGCATGGTCCATCCCCTCCATCCCTGTTTTACTAAGCATTCTTTATTAAGAATGCTATTATTTTCCCTTAGAACCATGTTATAAGGGAAAATAATAAATATCGGGTCCCCATCCCGATCGTCTACTAGCAACCGTGCGTGAAAATCGCACCGCATACGCACTTGCTTGCGATTTTCACGCAGCCCCATTCACTTCTATGGGGCCTGAGTTGCATGAAAAACGCACAATATAGAGCATGCTGCGATTTTCACGCAATGCACAAGTGATGCTTGAAAATCACCGCTCATGTGCACAGCCCCATTGAAGTGAATGGGTCCGGATTCAGTACGGGTGCAATGCGTTCACCTCACGCATTACACCCGCGTGGAAAACTCGCCCGTGTGAAAGGGGCCTTAGGGCTCAGGCACACAAATGTATTTTATTTCCATGTCTGTTCTGTTTTTATTTTGCGGACCGTATGCGGAAACATTCATTTCAATGGGTCCGCAAAAAGAACGGAAGTTATTCCTTGGGCATTCCATTTCCGTATGTCCGGATTTCTGTTCCGCAAAAAAATAGAACATGTACTATTATTGTCCACATTATGGACAAGGATAGTACTGATCTATTAGGGGCCAGCTGTTCCTTTCCGCAAAATATGGAATGCACACGGACGTCATCAGTATTTTTTGTGGATCCGTTTTTTGCGGACCGCAAAACACATATGGTTGTGTGCATGAGCCCTTACTAAGAGCAACCACTGATTGGCTGCCTTGAGAAGCTTCCTAAAAGAAGGTGACAGTGCCACATAGAAGCATGGTGGGTGACACTACAGAGGGAAAAATCATAGGTCACTATTATGGGGCTTTTCTGGCTGTCACTATTACCTAGGTACTGTGGTTGGCACTGTTAAAGATGTGCTGTTGCTGAATTTGTTTGCAGGCATAAGACACATACATACATTATAAGGCTTGCTTACATTTCCAAATGTATCTATATACCTATTTGCATCACTGCCTCTAAGACCTTACGTGGCATTGCTTAATCTAGTTTAACTATTGATTTTTCTGCACACCAGTTATCTTTGCTGGCAACCCTGTTTCAGGATCAGGAGCAGAAGTCAGTATTCTACCGCATCTGAACTACAGTATTAGCACTCTGGTGCATGTCCTAAGGTTGTGCTTTAGCATACCACAACTATGAGACTACCAAGTGAGTGTAGGGAGTCATATATGCCAGGAAATGTAAACAACCTCCGATCCAGGAGGGGCACCTAGTGCCACCTATTTAATGTCTACCTTGGCCCTTTCAAAAGATCTTGAAATAATGAATTGTCAAATAAGACAGCATTATTAACGCATCAAAGACCTCTCACCCAGCCAAACCAGTTCTCTGATCTGCATGGAGCAAAACCCCTGAAACAGATGGATGTCTTTTCCTTATGGGAAAGATTCTGGTTTGGGCATCTGGGATAATACAAAGTCTTAGATTTCACAAAGAACAGCTTAAAAAAAAAAAACTAAGTTATACCTTTTTCTCTAGCGCTGTTCTCTGTGGTGCTGGTCTGGTCCTACTTGCATTTATTTTTACAAACTGCAGTGGTGACATGACTGGATATGGTACATGACCACTGTAGCCAATCAGTTTTTAGCTGTGTACCGGAGAGGACTGTGGTCTCATGCCAAATCCTGACACATTACTATACACGTCACTGACACAGTACAGTGACATGTCAGGATTCGGCACATGACCTGAGATTTCCCGTTTAAAGAGCCAGATATTGACTTACAGGGTAGTTATCCAATAGGTGGCACCAGAGAGCCAGATTTTGCCCTTTTCCATAAGGACTTATTTATATTTCCGTACCACAACGAGATAAGGTTAGGAAAAAACCTACTTTAATTAAATTGGTTGATTTAGTGCAGACATACTATACTGTGGAGCTCCACTTTGTGTTTTCCTGTATTTTCATATCAATCACAATGATGACTAATTTAACATGAGCATCTTAAGACCAGAGATTTTAACAAAGGTATAAATGCAATACATTTTATACTAAGTAGTTGGTGTTCACTGCTGAATATTTGCAAAATTATCATAAAAAATGCTTAGTCAATTTCACATTAAGATATATAAAGTGCTAACTTTCTTGCCTTCAACTCTATTGGCAGGTTTAAGCAACATTATTGGTGTCATTGTTTACATTTCTGCAAATGCTGGAGATCCTGGTACTAAAAGAGATGATGAGAAGAAGAGTCATTATTCATATGGTTGGTCCTTTTATTTTGGGGGACTTTCTTTTATCATTGCTGAAATGATTGGGGTGCTTGCGGTTAATATTTACATTGAAAAGAACAGAGAAGCACACTGTAAATCACGTACTGAGCTGATCAAAAACCCATCGGCCATTCTTCGTTTACCAAGCTATCGTTTTCGATATCGCCGACGCTCTAGATCAAGTTCACGATCCACTGAACCTTCTCAATCACGGGACACTTCTCCAGTTGGAGTGAAAGGGATACCATCTACTGATATTTCCATGTACACCTTGTCAAGAGATACCTCCAAGGCTAATGTCAGCAGTCTGTATAACACAGAGCGTGGAGATCACAGTTTTTTACAGCTGCACAACTGCTTTCCCAAGGAACCTGGGGTCACCGTCACCGTCACAGGACCAGCCTCAAACACAGGCACCCTGGGCAAGGACGGTTCAAATACCAACACTCTAAACAGGAAAACCACCCCTGTGTAGGTGGTCCCAAGGCTAAGGTCTTCTAAGTGAGCTTGTGAGAGTGAGTGTGTAATCTGTGTGATAGGATGTAAGTTTTAGGACGGAGGTAGGAGCCATTTTATGCCATGTAGCTGCCAATTTCTGGTAAAGAGGTGTTACAAATCTCTCTATCAGTGAAAGAAAGTTTGGAACCAAATGATATATGTTCTAATCCCTGCATCATAAAGTTTTGATAAAATACACTTGTTAAAAAAGATTATGTACATTATAGGATGCTGATTAACCTTTTGCTCTCTTCCAAAAATGTTCCTGCTAAGATGTAGCTTCTCTCAAAGGGTACCTGCAAAATAAGGATGGAAACTATTAAATATTCTCACCTAAGACAAATTCCATAAATGAGTTGAAGATGATCTGCATCTCTTGTGACATGGCATGACACTGTCCAATCAGTGCTGCTGATAGTATCAGATTGTATAGGAGCATACTCTCCTGAAATGGTGAACACCCAATTGTCAGATTATCCATACGTTTTCAGAAGGACTTCCAGAGGAATGACAAAATGCTTAGTTCTAGGTTCCGTGATATTATCATGGGTTTACCGAAATAGACATGTCATGAGAGATGGCAAGTCCTCTTTAATGATCATTTGTTTGCATGTGAAAATGATAATAGTTGAGAAATCTGTTTGCAAAAAGTATCTCCAGTGTATGAGAACTAACCTAAATGTGGAGAGAAAATGTAAATGTACAGGTTGACCAATTTTGGCATCCACTTTCATTGGTACCTACAGTATTTTAATATTCCCTAATAAAGCATGTGATTCTGGAGCACTTTAGAAATCTAGAACTGAGAGCCAAGTGTGCTACTCTGCTCTGGAGGACAGCCACTGAACTGAGTTGTTGCCCATTGTTCTCAATACTCTAGGTGCTGTGAAACACATATTTGCAGCACAGCAGGGGAAATGAAACTTTACTCTAGATGAGTAGCATTGTCAGATGATGACTTTGAAGGATAAATAAAATGTTTACTGCTCCGCCATGCAACGCAGGGTTCACTTTAAAGGGGTTGTCCACTTATTTACTGGTGACAGCCTGTCTTCAGTGTATCCAAATTACAAAGTGCTCTGGTGCTTCTTAAAATCAAATATTATTTATTAGTTTTTTTAAAAATACAGTAACAACAGCCTGATCAAGACCCTGCTTATACTTGTGAACTACATCTTGAGGAGCATTTACACTGTGCCGATGAGCAGACAATTGTCGAAGAAAGCGTTCCTCTCTGACAATTGCCTGCTTCATATGCAACAATCACCTCCACTGTATGAGGATGAGCGATTGCTGCTGCTATTGCTTGTCATCATACAAATTAATTGGGGGAGATTTATCAAACTGGTGTAACGTAGAACTGGCTTGGTTGCCCATAGCACCTTGCATTTTTTACAGTTTCTTTGGAAAATTAATGGTGGAATCTGATTGATTGGTATGGGCAACTAAGCCAATTCTACTTTACACCAGTTTGATAAATCTCCCCATTGTTTCTGGGCAGGAGAATGATGTTTAGACAGCATGATCTGCTGCCCTGAAATGATGACTGAGTTGTCTGCCCCACTGATCATTTCACCTGATAAATGAGCGTTTTGCTTTAGGCTACTTTCACGCTTGCGTTTGGTGCAGATCCATCATGCATCTGCACAGATGGATCCGTTCAGATAATACAACCGTCTGCTTCCATTCAGAACGGATCAGTTTGTATTATCTTTAACAAAGCCAAGACGGATCCGTTTTCTATTGTGCCAGATTGTGTCATTGAAAACGGATCTGTCCCCATTGACTTACATTGTGTGTCAGAATTGATTAATTTGGTTCAGTTTTGTCAGACGGGCACCAAAACGCTGCAAGCAGCATTTTGGTGTTCCCCTCCAAAGCGGAATGGAGACGGAACGGAGGCAAACGGAGGCAAACTGATGCATTCTGAGCGAATCCTTTTCCATTCAGAATGTATTAGGGCAAAACTGATCCGTTCTGGACCGCTTCTGAGAGCCCTGAACGGATCTCACAAACGGAAAGCCAAAATGCCAGGGTTAAAGTATACGGGCAGATTATCGTGAACAATCATTCATAGGAAAGTTTGTTTCCAAAAATATGCCTGACAACTGGGTAGCATCACTGTGTTGTTATGGACAACAATTAAAATATATTTGTATCTAAGAAGTGCTAGAGCAATTTGTATTTTGGACGTCTAATTACCGTTGTCCATCGGCTTTCCCTCTGTCATGGACTGTTTTTCCCATAAGGTGATGATCATGTTGTTTCATTTTTGTTTATGTTCAAGAAAAGCCATGAATGTCTGATTGGAGAGGTTTGACACCATGCATCCCTGATGATCAGCTTCCTCTGAATGGTTCCAGTGCCAGAAGTCCGTTCTTGACATACTCAATTCCGTCCCTTTTGCAGTGGATGGTGCTTGTAACTACAGCCCTACTCCCATTCACTTCAGAGGAAACAGCATTGGAGTAACCAGCTCTGTTCACTACACAATGGATGGAGCTGTGACATTCTGGTGCTGACTTCTGGTGACAGAACTTCTCTGAGACAACTGATCATGGTGGTATTAGGTTTCAGTCTGCTGCGATCAGATGTCAATAGTAAATGAGTGGACAACCCTTTTAAGTGAAATTCTGCGAGTTGTGTACTGTAAGACAGTTCTTATCCCCGGTTCCTTTGTGACAAAATATTAATTTTACTGGGTCTACAAAACATTTTTCTAGACTCTCTAGGGTCTGTACTTTGTTCCATAAGATAAACTGCTGTGAGAAAATGCAGCCATAGTCATGTCCTAACCTTGTACCTAAATATTCTGTCCCAAACAGAGTGCTTGTTGATGACCCCCTTGACATCCAGCAACTGGGGTCATGCCTCACCAGCTCTATTCTCCCTGAAAGAATGTACAGGATGCCCCTCAAATCAAGGCACCCTGTATAACTAGATGCTGGGGTTGTTGGGGTAGTTATCCTTAATAAAATGCAGTGTTTTGTAGAGCTTAGATCAATTGTTCAATTATTAAATATATCAATCTTGTTCAGTCAATTGCTGTGGGCTGGTTCAGTATTTCTTTGCAGGTGATATAATATTGTCTGAAAGGGCACAACAATATCTTGTTCTTAAAGGAGGGGATGCTTTCTAGCACCTACATGTACAAAACTATTTATACAAATGAAGTAACATATTTGAATGGTTCAATATTAGTACTTTTTGCATGGTAACAGAGGCATGAAGCTCTACTCTCACAATTTCAATTTTACACAGTTGATGGCATTAAATAATGGACCGCTTAAAATTAAGGGTGACATTTGTAATATATTAGAAGTTGGAACTCAATGATAAATACTTATATACATAGAGGGATAGCTGTCGAACTGTAGGAGATCTCCACAACCATAGATCTGTATTACTGCCAGTCAAAATGCTACGTAAGTACAGAACATAAGACATAATACATATATATATATATATATATATATATATATATATATATATAGGCAGAATATGTGTCAATAGGAACCAAAGTGAAGAGGCTGTCTCAGATTTTTCCAGGATTATGCTATCTGAAATGACATTGTTCTCTTAAGAGGCATAGGTATAGAAGGTGCAATCTGCCCACTACTAGAAATGATTTTGCATAAAAGCTTTGTTTTGTGCCATAGAAATGTGCAAGAAATACTGTAGCTGTGTAGCTGATATTCAGCAAGACTATAGTAAATGCAAAGTTTTGACCATAAAATACCCATGATAAACATATGAATAGGAAATATATAGATTTTCTCCTTTCATTCTGGGGTGATAAATCAGGAAGAAACCTATAATCAAAAGCTTAAATTGCAAACTTTTTTCTTTAATCGTCGCCTTAATCGAAACCTCAAACCCTTTAACTTCCTGTGACTTTCTGAAGTCATACCAACAGGGATCCAGGTAGCTTAGGTGGACTTTTCTGTCGAATACACTTTCTCTGTGTCTGCAGAATTTATATAGATTCTATTTGCTGGCTTTTCATAATTACTTAGATATTTAAGTCTAATAATTTGCTAGTCAAAGAAATTTCATGACAAAATTGTTAGCCATTTATAATTTTGTTTGTCACCTCTTTTATGATAGGACACCATCAAAATATTCTTCAGATCTCAGCTTTACAGAACAGAATGCAGTGGCTAGGCATGTTTAGTATCAATTTGAGTAAAACATAGGAAGTTTTCCAATTACTTAAATATTGATGACCTATCCTCTGAATTGGTAATTTTTACCAGATTGGTGGTGGTCTGCCACTTCATTCCTCCACTAATCAACAGTTTCAGGCTTCTGTCATAGGCGGAAACTATACAGTGGATGGAAGATTCCATCTACTATGTAGTAACCAACTCCAGTGTACTGCAGTTCAGCTCCTATTCACTGACAAAGTCAATACACAGTGAAGGAAACCCTACGCTTCTGGTTTTGTCCACTGTATACTTTCTGGTGCCAGTTGCTGTAGGTACCAGCTAATGTGTGGGAGTGAGGGATGTTGGACCTCCAGCTATCTGATATTAATAGACTATCCTGAGGAAAGACCATTTATATCTAAGTACCAGAAAACCTATTTAAGGTGTGTAGGCACCACATGTACTGCATATGGTGTACAGCACCTCTTCCAAATAAATGGAAAATCTGAAACTTTGTAAACATCAAAATTGAGGCTACAAAAAAATCATATTATTATGCACACGTTCTAATGATTGTTCTGTGGTGATGTTCCTGATGGATTATTATTGAAGAAAACAGAACCAATTCCACAAGAGTGCCCACATGAATAACGGTCTTCTGGTTTGGTATGGGGATCATTAATCACTGCCCAGCAGTCTCAGCTTCCAGTAAGGACAGTGGCAGAAATGTAACAGTTCTATGTTTGAATCACTGAAGAATGAACAGCAGCTTCATTCATGTGTCAAAAATAGCTGCATTCTACTATGTAATGGCTTTTAAGAAAGAAAACCCCTGAGTGAGTTCATACTGTACATTAAAATTACTTTAGCTGCATTCTTCACGTTGAGCGCACTTCACATTAAAAGGAAAGGTTAAGGTGTCCTTTTGGTGATATTTCAGTACTGACGGTTAATCTTTAAACCCCTATAATTTAGAACTATTAATAAGAATCCTTGTAAAATATGGAGACATGCAAGTAAACAGGCAGGATGTTTGTTACGTTAAAATACAGTAACTTTTATTTTATCCAACATTTGTCTAGAAAATTATTTGGAGAGCATTTTCTGACACAGAACTGAGCAGATCATAGAAGAAGATTGAGCACACATAACTAATTACATGTAAAAGGTAGCTCTGAGTCAAAAGCATAGGCAGAAATCCATTTTTGCCTTATAAAGGTTTTATTTCTGCTCTTTCCTTTTAGCTTGACATATCCCAAGATGTGTGGTGTGGTATAATATGATTCTGTGATACTCTATCTGGAGTTGTTTATGCTATATGTGTCTATGGGTCACAACCCAGTGGTTATGATGTGTGTTTCAGCTTGTAGGGTGTTTTGCTTGCATGTAGCAATAATGTTTAGAATTTGTATCATCAAAAACTGGAGTTCTTACAGAGTACTGTCCCCATGATCAACCTAATTATTGCAGGCACACTGCCTGGTAGGGATGATCATGTTGACTAAAACAAGTCCTTTTTTCTTGCAATCTTTATTACCTGTCAATCTCACTGGGAGAGGGAGTGGTAAAAGGAAAAGGCGGACGTGAAGCGGTACTCCAAGGAGCTAGACCAGCTCCTCAGTGCTCCAAGCACCTGATTTGCATGTAACCTAATTTATGAATTTTTTCTGCAGCAAAAATATTGGTTGCAGAAAGAAAGTTCTCGTTGTAGTCACCACGGTCAATCTTACCAGGCATTATGCCTATTTTACTAGGGTTGAGCATGGTGATGTAAAGGTGGACACATCTGTATTAGCATAATATAGGGCTGATGTAGCCTTTCTATTTGAAGGTTTCAATAATGTGAAATATTCCATAATCCTGAATATACCAGGTCTCATTAAACTGGACCTTTCCCATCCTCAACATACACCTACATGCATACCATCAGGTCACTATACACTGAAAATGCTGGCTGTGCTTTAGGCATACAATTTTGTGAGGAAAAAGAACCCTTTTAAAGAAATAAGCATACATTAGAGGAAATTTGAGGCATTATTACTGCTTAACAATAGTGGTGCCTAGTGTAAATTGATTTCTTTTCTAACTATTGCTTGCTAATGAAGTTGCATGGAATTGCATTTATGGTGATGCCAGGTGGTGCAGCCGGCTACTCTCA
This sequence comes from Bufo gargarizans, assembly GCF_014858855.1. Taxonomy (NCBI): domain Eukaryota; kingdom Metazoa; phylum Chordata; class Amphibia; order Anura; family Bufonidae; genus Bufo; species Bufo gargarizans. The sequence continues at coordinate 543,388,936 of NC_058081.1, forward strand.
CTATGGACTTCATCCCCATGCAGTGTCCAACTGTTTGGCCTTACTCTTATGTTGTTACTAAACATTATTATAGAGGTTGTCCAAGTTAAAATATTTCTCTGGGAGGCTGGTAAAATAATTGAAAAAAATTAAACTCACCTTTTCAAGTCCTCTTTGATCAAACACTGCTGCTCAGTCCTCTCTGCCGGGCTGAATCTGTGACTAATTGTTTTGGCTGCATTGGTAAAAAAAAACAATATATTGCTGCAGCCAATCACTGGCCTAAGTGGTCAAATGCCATACACTACTGAGGCTAGTGATTGGCTACAGTGATATATAGAATGTCACTGCTACAGCCAAAACATTACATCATGGCTGCAACCTGGCATTGGGTGTGCACTGGATAGAAGGGGTTCGGCAAGGTGAGTTTAAGTTCTTTTATAATTTTATCAGCCTGCCTGCAGTTAGGCCTGAGTTAATTTTGATAACCACTTTTTCTAATTTTCTGTACTCTACAAATTTAACTTATGGTATCTACTGACATGTCTGCTCTGCTCCTTCATGCTGTCCCTTTCAGTTCTGACAGATCCTTTAGGATTGATTTGTAATAAAATCATGTGCTCTGTTTGAGTTTTAATCCACAGCATTAGCAGTTGTTCACTCAGCAGATGGTCACAGTGCAAGTTTTCCTACAAGTTTGCCATGTTATTTATATATTATAACAATGTCTTGCTAATAATAATTGCCTAAATATCCATTACTTAAGTTCTCAAAGTCAATAAATCTGCAGTTAAAGGGGTTCTTCACTTTGTTTAAACTGATGATCTATCCTCTGGATAGCTCATCAGCATCTGATCAATTGGGGGTCCGACACCTGGGACCCCCACCGATCAGCTGTTTGAGAAGGCAGTGGCACTCCAGCAGCACAGCAGCCTTCTCAGTGTTTACCGCAGGACCAGTGACATCATGACTAGCATCACTGGCCAGGGCGTGGCTAAGCTCCGTTCTCTTGAATGGAGCTTAGCCCCGCCTAGGCCAGTGGATACAAGTCGTGATGTCATTCGGCCATCGGTAAACAGTGAGTAGGCCGTGCCGCTGCTGGAACGCCGCTGCCTTCTCAAACAGCTGATCGGCGGGGGTCCCGGGTGTCGGACCCCTGCCGATCAGATGCTGATGATCTATCATTAGATCATTAATTTAAACAAAGTGCAGAACCCCTTTAAAGGAAGTCTCCAGAGCAAAAATAATGGTGACAGTAGGCTCAAAGTGGCTTAAAAAAAGAATCACTGATTCCTTTGCTATTCCAGTGCTGCCCAGGTCCTTGCTTCCGATTTCCTGCTCCGGTCTCAACATAGAGGAAATGCCGCTCAGCCAATCACTGCCTGACATGATGATCACTGCTGCAGTCAATGATTGGCCAAAAAGGCTTTCCCTGCACATAATGGAGAGTAGTGATGATCTAGGCAGCTTTGGAGTGTCAGCGGCAGAGGATCAGTGAGGTGATTTTTGGTTCTTTTATGTTTTAAACCATTCTGGACCCTCTGTAAAAAACCCTTTAAATGTGGCCTTTAATCTGTAAATGACACAACCTGTAGTCTGTGTATAGGCTGACTGGTAATGTTTCTTTCTTTAAATTGCTCTGACTCTGTTATTTGAATAATTTGTAGCTGCAGGAAGCAATTGGAATAATAACATTGCATTATGGAATATTAACCTCCATCTTCGATGCATATAGCAGAAACTGAGAAAGATCATGATCATCACTGGAAAACCAAGCTGAAAAGCTTTCCCACACACAGGGTTATAGTGAACACTAGGAGAGCAATATATCTCAGGTGAAGGCGTGAGAGAAATTAAGAATGATTACGATAGACAAGAAGTTTATATATTAAGCCAGGTGTGGGGACCAGATGTCTTTACTGTTGCTGTGCTGGGAAATATCCTCTGCAATGAGTGCAGCAATGATGAAGTGCACAGCAATTTGCCTCCGCCAGCACCCGCTGAGCCTCATCCTTTTTATTGGCAAAATAGTCATCTGTCTCTCCTGTCAGAATAATGTAATGCTAAGGGAATATGTGTGAAGCTATTACTTCTTCAGGTTTATTTTTTACAGTAGAGGTACGAGATATCCCAGCAGAGCAGCAATGCCAGTATCTTCAGGAGGAGGACACCACTCAGGACAGAATTACTGAGCCAGTCTCACAGGAAATACTGACTGTAGGTCTTGTCTCCAAAGAGTATACAACCAAGAACAGAGTACAAAGCCAAAATGAGCAGAGCCAAAGGGAATATGCAGAATTGTAGACATAGAAGTTTTATCTTCCATCACGTTATTCCAGAGAAACCTTTACTGCCTGTGTTATTCAGTTTGTGAAGATTTGAGATGGATTTTTTTAGTGCCCCTTGGTATGACGAAGAAGACAGGTGGATTTCTGCTGTGCATATGTTGGTTTCATTATAATATTATAGCACTGTATATGTGAAAATAGGAGAAATATGGAAGCAGCATTTTCCTAAAACTGCATTACCAAGTGGGATAAGTTTAAGAGGTCCTAAGAATTCTAACTCTCTCCCTGTTCCCTTCTATAGAGTATATGGGAAGTTTACAGCAGTGGGTACACTGGAGAAGGACACACGTGAGCTATTATAATGGAATGTTGATGTGCCGCCAAGGAAGTGGCAGGGATTATTAACTCCTTGAGCTTTGTTACTAGAGTGATTTAAATAATGACATTACATATTCAAATAATGACATTATATTATGAAAATAGCCGTTTCAAATCTAATATTCAAATTCCTAACTTTCCTGAGGCTGCAGGTGACATCATATAGAGGCATATGGACTGATGATAGATTTTTCTAACTTTGTCCAATTATAGACTGTAGTATAATGAAAGGTCTAACATCTCATGCACACGGCTGAATTAGGCCTCTTTCACATGGGCGTCATGGTTCTGGGCCGGATAAAATGCGGGTGCGTTGCGGGAAAATGCATGATTTTTTTGCGCTAGTGCAAACATTGTAATGCGTATTGCACGCACGTGAGAAAAATCGGCATGTTTGGTGCCCAAATCCGAACTTCTTCACAGAAGTTCGGGTTTGGGTTAGGTGTTGTGTAGATTTTATTATTTTCCCTTATAACATGGTTATAAGGGAGAATAATAGCATTCTCAATACAGAATGCATAGTACAATAGGGCTGGAGGGGTTAAAAATAAAAATTAAATTTAACTCACCTTAATTCACTTGTTCGCGCTGTAAAACGCTCAACAAGGAGAAACCAATGATTCCCTATGGGAATGGTACACACCTGGGCGTTTTACAGCGCGTACGATCGCGCTGTAAAACGCCCTACGCTCAAAAAAGTACATGAGCTTCCTTGGGGCGTTTTGCAAACGCCGGTACAATCGCGCATACAGAGCACTCCTTTCAGAACGCTCAGGTGTGAACCCAGGGTTACCAGTGTCTGATGCTCCTACATGAATTAATGCTGAAAGCATCAGATCTTTATGTACCTGGCTGGCGACCAAGTGGAAGGCTTGGGCAGCTCTCTTTAGGGTCTATGGCCAGTTTAGTCCAAATTGGGGAAAGAAAACACGGGAAGACGAACATGTGGTATTTCAACTCTGTAGCAGATTATAAAACTCTCCACTACAACCCGTGAAGCTTAATCGCACATCATTAAGAGCAATACAGATAGTGAGCAAAGATGTCTTACTTTAGAATCTCAAATGACTCGAGCTTATGCAACCAGTGGAGTCCAAAGCTTAATAACATTATATGTCAGGTCTTCCATGGTTGAAGTCTGACAGTCCTACTCATTTACAATGTCCCCCATAAAATATCATTCAAAGGAACTATTTGAGGTGAGGTATGGAATCTCGCTAGGTCATTACTGAGAGATCCCCTGCTGCTCTGCTATTCTACAACTGTATAAAGGCTTCAAAAAAGAGAGAAGAAAGTGTAATATTGAATATGTAGGTGTTGTTGTGAGGTGAGACTAATGTAACACTGCGCACAATGCTTTTTTTGAGGTGATTTCTGAATGTTTACAGGATTCACTAATATGTACCGGTAAAAGATGTCCAATGCAGATGTATTCCTAAAGAGGATCTGTCCGCTCTCTGGACATGTCAGTTGCAGTAAATATTTGTAGCCTTATGAAATAATTTTTTTGAGTATCTTTCTTATATTTCACCATTGTACTGGTTATTTTTCTAGAAATTGTATGAAGAATTTGGCAACTGGGTGCTACTCATCAATAGGGTGTATCTCTATAACATTTGACATTCCCAACACTGATTGGAAAATGTCACAGTGTTCAGAAACACACTCCATTGACAAGGGTAATAGTGATACCCAGTTTTTTATTTATTCATATATTTCTGGGAGAAATAACTGAGAAATGGCACAATGTAAAGATGCCACTAAATTGTTTCTAAAACACACAAGTTAGGAGAGCTTTCAGGTCCACCTTAATAATTTTTATAACAATAACTTAAAAATCTGGTTATTGTCCTAAATATATTTAGCTTCTATCGATTTTATTTTACCTTTAGCCCCTGATTCTGTAAATTCTGACCCCTCATAATCCATATTTGTATCAAATTATATAAGACACTTGTGCTTGAAAAATTGTTAATGTCTATGTGATGGAGTCAGTTTATATTTTATCACTGTGTAATGAATGACTCTGGCCATTAGACTTTGATCACCAGCTATCTAGTTTCATGCAAGAACCTGAAATTCAATCTTCAGTACTGAAATGTAAAGCCATGGCTGTGTCCTGGGTTCTTTTGCCTCACTTGACCTAACCCAACAACTTAAGTCTGCAGCACAAACAAACATCAAAACATACAAGATTATAGAAAACCTTAAAGAAATCTATTATTTATTTATATCATGGACAGGGTGGAATTTTTTTATTCCTGTGTAAATGTGCAAAATTGATTTGATGCATCGGATAAATCTAGTAATTCTCAGCTGTGAAAATAAAATAAAATATGCCTCTTCTATATAATAAAACATCTAGAATGTCAATAGGGACCACAAAAAGACGTTAATACAGGGACAATTCAGTGCCTTTTCTTTTATGCCAACACAGCATGCACTTTAGTATCACATGCCTAGGTGTGTGTGGGCATCGTTCCCTAGGATGATGAAATCATACACATTTCAGTAAGTACAAATTTACAAAATCTAAAAAAAGGCGATATGGGAGAAGAAACACCATTGTTAATTATTTGTTTTGCTCCACTCACAGTCAAGCTGAAGTGCAACAATATCCAACTGTAATACAACAGGTTTCAATACAGACTCGTGTCATGGAGGTTTGGAACGATTATCTAAACCTGATATTGGCTTTAGAATGGAGACAACTGAATATGATACACTTCTTATTGATCTTCTCTGATATACAGGAAGCTGGCAGCTTGCATGCTATACAAATATATAATTTGAATGTATTCTTTACAGAGCCATTACATGCTTCACCAACTGGAGGACGTCACCCGCAACCAGCAAGTTTTTTTTTTCCATTTGAAGAGGGAAGCTCATTTCATAATGTTGATACCTGATTGTTGCATTGATTTGCAATATGGCGCAGCCTCAGTGCTAAAAAAAAAAGACTATAGTCGTGTTTGCCCTGTTAAACTGTGAACATAAAATATACTTAGGGCACGGTAAGCTGTAAGAGTGCACATAGACGGATGCAGTGGGTGAATGAGTAAATTGCGTGTGTATGTAAAATATTATTACAAGTTAACTTAACCAATATAGTATTACATGGGCTCGCTCTTTCTTTTTCTCAGTTAATATTGTTTTTTTCATGGCTTGCTTTTACATCATTTAAATATTCATCATTTGATTTATAGGGATTGCAGATTATACTTTTGGTATCCTATAATGTCTGGTACAGGTAAAACAAAAAAATTCTGTATCTTAGAAATTCTACAAATATATATAAAAAAATTATAAAATAAAAATGCTCAGAAAAAAAAGCTAAGGTATGGGTATAAAATTAACATTAGATTGCACTTTTGCATTGTTGTCATAAGATTTTGTTTTCCATTGTTCTGTTCTCAGTTCTGGTTTGTAGATGTCTGCTCTATTGGGCCATTAAAATGTGATTATTTTCCTTGTAATCAATATAAGACTATGTGCCAAACTGCAAAATACAGCCAGATTTTGATGATAATTCTCCTGTGCGCTCTTTGTGTATACCAAGCATATGAACAAACCATCCACAAAAATATATTGAATGCGAAATCTAAAGTTACAAAGGTGACGACAACAACATTACATAAAAAAATGAATGCGGGAACACTTTCATATGAAAAAACAGATGGAGTAGGGTTCAATTTGTTCACCATGATGACTCTCTGAGTGCAAGAGAGTCCTTCCGATCCCCATTATAGTGACAGACATGCTGACCTTAGCGGTCTGTCATATATATGTATTTGTCTACGAGTACTAGATAAATTACATGTATTTAGTAGGTGGCAATCGCTGCAGCTTGTCCTCCAGCCACTGATTGACAGATTCATGATGTGTGGAAAAAAACAGACCCTTGCCCCTCCAGCCCCCCAATTACAGATTTATTCTTATGCACAGTAAATGGGTGGGGGGAGCCTGCATATCATAGTAACATAGTAAAATAGCTTATAAGGCTGAAAAAAGACATCTGTCCATCCAGTTCAACCTGTTATCCTGGAAGTTGACCCAGAGAAAGGCAAAAAAAAAAAAACATGAGGTAGAAGCCAATTTTCCTCAGTTTAGGGAACAAAACTCCTTTCCGACTCCAATCAGACAATTAGAATAACTCCCTGGATCAACAACCCATCTCTAGTGGCTATTACCTGTAATATTATTACACTCCAGAAATACATCCAGGCCCCTCTTGAACGCTTTTAGTTACTTCACCATCACCACCTCTTTAAGCAGATAGAAACAGAAACATAAAAAACATAGAATGTGTCGGCAGATAAGAACCATTTGGCCCATCTAGTCTGCCCAATATACTGAATACTATGAATAGCCCTTGGCCCTATCGTATATGAAGGATGGCCTTATGCCTATCCCATGCATGCTTAAACTCCTTCACTGTATTTGCAGCTACCACTTCTGCAGGAAGGCTATTCCATGCATCCACTACTCTCTCAGTAAAGTAATACTTCCTGATATTACTTTTAAACCTTTGCCCCTCTAATTTAAAACTATGTCCTCTTGTAGCAGTTTTTCTTCTTTTAAATATTCTCTCCTCTTTTACCTTGTTGATTCCCTTTATGTATTTAAAAGTTTCTATCATATCCCCTCTGTCTCGTCTTTCTTCCAAGCTATACATGTTAAGGTCCTTTAATATTTCCTGGCAAGTTTTATCCTGCAATCCATGTACTAGTTTAGTAGCTCTTCTCTGAACTCTCTCCAAAGTATTGATATCCTTCTGGAGATATGGTCTCCAGTAGAGTTGAGCGAACACCTGGATGTTCGGGTTCGAGAAGTTTGTCCGAACTTCCCGGAAATGTTCGGGTTCGTGATCCGAACTCGACCCGAACTTCACCCCGAACCCGAACCCCATTGAAGTCAACGGGTACCCAAACTTTTTGGCACTAAAAAGGCTGTAAAACAGCCCAGGAAAGGGCTAGAGGGCTGCAAAAGGCAGCAAAATGTAGGTAAATCCCATGCAAACAAATGTGGATAGGGAAATGAATAAAAATAAAAATAAAATAAATAAAAATTAACCAATATCAATTGGAGAGAGGTCCCATAGCAGAGAATCAGGCTTTATGTCACCCACCACTGGAACAGGCCACTGTCAGATATTTAGACCCTGTCACCCAGACAGAGGAGAGAGGTCCCATAGCAGAGAATCAGGCTTCATGTCATAGCAGAGAATCAGGCTTCATGTCACCCACCACTGGAACAAGCCATTGTCAGATATTTTTAGGCCCCGTCACCCAGACAGAGGAGAGAGGTCCCATAGCAGAGAATTAGGCTTCATGTAATAGCAGAGAATCAGGCTTCATGTCACCCAACACTGGAACAGGCCGCTGTCAGATATTTTTAGGCCCCGTCACCCAGACAGAGGAGAGAGGTCCCATAGCAGAGATTCAGGCTTCATGTCATAGCAGAGAATCAGGCTTCATGTCATAGCAGAGTATCATGCTTCACGTCACCCAACACTGGAACAGGCCACTGTCAGATATTTTTAGGCCCCGGCACCCAGACAGAGAAGAGAGGTCCCATAGCAGAGAATCATGCCTCATGTCACCCAACACTGGAACAGGCCACTGTCAGATATGTTTAGGCCCCGGCACCCAGACAGAGGAGAGAGGTCCCATAGCAGAGATTCAGGCTTCATGTCATACCAGAGAATCCGGCTTCATGTCACCCACCACTGGAACAGGCCACTGTCAGATATTTTTAGGCCCCGTCACCCAAACAGAGGAGAGAGGTCCCATAGCAGAGATTCAGGCTTCATGTCATAGCAGAGAATCATGCTTCATGTCAACCAACACTGGAACAGGCCACTGTCAGATATTTTTAGGCCCCATCACCCAGACAGAGGAGAGAGGTCCCATAGCAGAGAATCAGGCTTCATGTCATACCAGAGAATCCGGCTTCATGTCACCCACCACTGGAACAGGCCACTGTCAGATATTTTTAGGCCCCGTCACCCAGACAGAGGAGAGAGGTCCCATAGCAGAGATTCAGGCTTCATGTCATAGCAGAGAATCATGCTTCATGTCAACCAACACTGGAACAGGCCACTGTAAGATATTTTTAGGCCCCGGCACCCAGATAGAAGAGAGAGGTCCCATAGCAGAGAATCAGGCTTCATGTCACCCAACACTGGAACAGGCCACTGTCAGATATTTTTAGGCCCCGGCACCCAGACAGAGGAGAGGTTCATTCAACTTTGGGTTGCCCCGCAATATAATGTTAAAATGAAAATAAAAAGAGGATTGAATGAGGAAGTGCCCTATCAGCACCTTCAATCTAATATACCCTTTTATGGATAGATTTAAACTTGGCCTGATACAGCAGAAACCACTGATTTAGGGAACTAATAAGTTGGGAATTGTATTTCAACCTAGAACAAAAATATATCCTTTGCCAGACAGCAGACAGTATTACAATTGGCTAGCCACAGCTGAAACACCAGATTTAGGGTACTGCTATTTTGGCAATTGTATTTCACCCCTCAATAAAATAGCAAGCACAGCCAAGCCCCTGATGTAGGATATAGCAAAAAAAAAAAAAAAAATACTATTGATGGTTAAATGTACTTGGTGGCAGCTTGTGCGGGCGCACCACAAGACACAAAATGGCTGCCGATCACCCCAGAAAAAAGTGACAGAAAAACGCTCTGGGCAGCCTTAAAACAGTGAGCAATTAAATAGCAGAGGTTGAATGATACACAGCTGTACATCGATCACTTCAGTAAGTGTTTTTGAAGAGTAAATCCCTGCCTAATCTCGCCCTAACAGCAGCAGCTGCATCCTATCCCTACACTGATCAGAGCAGAGTGACGTGCGGCGCTACGTGACTCCAGCTTAAATAGAGGCTGGGTCACATGCTGCACAGGTCAATCACAGCCATGACAATAGTAGGCATGGCTGTGATGGCCTCTTGGGGCAAGTAGAATGACGCTTGTTGATTGGCTGCTTTGCAGCGTTTCAAAAAGCGCCAAGAAAGCGCTGAACACCGAACCCGAACCCAGACTTTTACGAAAATGTTCGGGTTCGGGTCCGTGTCACGAACACCCCAAAATTCGGTACAAACTCGAACTATACCCTAGTCTCCAGTACTGCGCACAATACTCCAAATGAGGTCTTACTAGTGCTCTGTAGAGCGGCATGAGCACCTCCTTCTTTCTACTGGTAATGCCTCTCCCTATACACCCAAGCATTCTGCTAGCATTTCCTGCTGCTCTATGACATTGTCTGCCACCTTTAAGTCTTCTGAAATAATGACCCCTAAATCCCTTTCCTCAGATACTGAGGTTAGGAATGTATCACTGATTTTATATTCTGCTCTTGGGTTTTAACGCCCCAGGTGCATTATCTTTCACTTATCAACATTACATTTTATTTGCCAGATTTTTTACCATTCCTCTAGTTTTCCTAAATCCTTTTCCTTTCGGTGTATCCCTCCAGGAACATCAACCCTGTTACAAATCTTTGTGTCATCAGCAAAAAGACACACCTTACCATCGATGCCTTCTGCAGTTTTGCTGATAAAGATATTAAACAATATGGGTCCCAGAACAGATCCCTGAGGTACCTCACTGGTAACAAGACCATGGTCTGAATATACTCCATTGACTACAACCCTCTGTTGTCTGTCCCTCAGCCACTGCCTAATCCATTCAACAATATGGAAGTCCAGATAGTTCCTTAGTCTCACTGCTCTTACTGTAAAGAATCCTCTTCTATGTTTGTGTACAAACCTTTCCTCCAGACGCAGAGGATGTCCCCTCAGTCACACAGTTACAGTCCTGGGGATAAATAGATGATGGGAGAGATCTCTGTACTGACCCCTGATATATTATACATAGTTATTAGATCTGCCCTTAGGCTACTTTCACACTAGCGTTGTTTAAATCCGGCGTTCAATTACGACACCGGAACTGCCCGCCGGATCCGGAAAAACGTGTGAAAACGGATTACATTTGAATCCTGATCAGAATTTTGATCACAATGAAAAAATGCATTGGAAAAAACGGATCCGCCATTTATGGACTTAAACTTTTTTTTCACATTTTTCTGGTTTAACATGCAAAAGCCGGATCCGGTTTGACTGAACACACGGTGCCGGATCCGGCGTTAATGCAAGTCAATGGGAAAAAAGCCTGATCAGGCGTTCAGTCAAAGTGTTCAGGATTTTTGGCCGGAGGTAAAAATACTGCATGCTACGGTTTTCTGAAAAGCCTGATCAGTCAAAAAGACTGAACTGAAGACATCCTGATGCATCCTGAACGGATTGCTCTCCATTCAGAATGCATTAGGATAAAACTGATCAGTTCTTTTCCGGATTTGAGCCCCTAGGACGGAACTCAGCGCCGGAAAAGAAAAACGCTAGTGTGAAAGTACCCTTCAGTCATCTTTTTTCTGAAGTGAATAACCTTAATTTTGTTAATATCTCTGGGTACTGTAGTCCACCAATTCCAGTTATTACTTTAGTTGCTCTTCTCTGAACCCTCTCCAGCTTTGTCAGTCTTGTTCACAGGAGCCCAGAACTGTACACAATACTCCATGTCATCAGACTCATTGCTGCAGTGCTGCATAGTTTGATATATACATTTTCTAAAATTACTACACAAATACAGTAGATATAAAAAGTCTACACACCCCTGTTAAAGTGTCAGGTTTCTGTGCTGTAAAAAAATGACATTAAAAAAAGTAATTTCAGAATTTTTTCCACCTTTAATGTGACCTATAAACTGTACCACTCAATTGAAAAACAAACTGAAATCTTTTAGGTAGAGGTTATAAAACAAAAAAACTAAACAAAAATAATGTGGTTGTATAAGTGTGCACACCCTCTTATAACTGGGGATCACATTCAAAATCATGTTAAATAGGAGTCAGCATACACCTGCCATCATTTAAAGTGCCTCTGATTAACCCCAAATATAGTTCAGCTGCTCTAGTTGGTCTTTCCTGAAATTTTCTTAGTTGCATCCCACAGCAAAAGCCATGGTCCACAAAGAGCTTCCAAAGCATCAGAGGGATCTCATTGTTAAAAGGTATCAGTCACGAGAAGGGTACAAAAGAATTTACAAGGCATTAGATATACCATGGAACACAGTGAAGACAGTCATCATCAAGTGGAGAAAATATGGCACAACAGTGACATTACCAGGAACTGGACGTCCCTCCAAAATTGATGAAAAGACGAGAAGAAAACTGGTCTGGGAGGCTACCAAGAGGCCTACAGCTACATTAAAGGAGCTGCAGGAATATCTGGCAAGTACTGGCTGTGTGGTACATGTGATAACAATCTCCCGTGTTCTTCATATGTCTGGGCTATGGTAGAGTGTTAAGACGAAAGCCTTTTCTTACGAAGAAAAACATCCAAGCCAGGCTACATTTTGCAAAAACACATCTGAAGTCTCCCAAAAGCATGTGGGAAAAGGTGTTATGGTCTGATAAAACCAAGGTTGAACTTTTTGGCCATAATTCCAAAAGATATGTTTGGCACAAAAACAAAACTGGATATCACCAAAAGAACACCATACCCACCGTGAAGCATGGTGGTGGCAGCATCGTGCTTTGGGGCTGGTTTTCTTCAGCTGGAACTGGGGATTTAGTTAAGCTAGAGGGAATTATGAACAGTTCCAAATACCAGTCAATATTGGCACAAAACCTTCAGGCTTCTGGTAGAAGAAGAACTTCATCTTTCAGCATGACAACAACCCAATGCATACATCCAAATCACTAAAGGAATGGCTTCACCAGAAGAAGATTAAAGTTTTGGAATGGCCCAGCCAGAGCCCATGCCTGAATCCGATTGAAAATCTGTGGGGTGATCTGAAGAGGGCTGTGCACAGGAGATACCCTCGCAATCTGACTGATTTGGAGTGTTTTTGCAAAGAAGAGTGGGCAAATCTTGCCAAGTCAAAATGTGCCATGCTGATAGACTTATACCCAAAATGACTGAGTGCTGTAATAAAATCAAAAGGTGATTCAACAAAGTATTAGTTTAAGGGTGTGAACACTTATGCAACCATAGTATTTTATTTTTATATTTTTTCTCCCCTCTACCTAAAAGAATTCAGTTTGTTTTTCAATTGAGTTGTACAGTTTATAGGTCAGATTAAAGGACATTTTAACAGGGGTGTTTAGACTTTTTATATCCACTGTACATGTACATAATAGATCATTGAAATCAGTGTGTCTGTGACTACACTATGCTGACCTCAAAGATGGCAGCATAAGAGGAACATTCCAGGCAAAACGGCCGAATCGGGTGAGATTTATAAAACAAAAAAAAAACTTTGTTCAAATCATCCAATCACAGCATGAAAAAATGGAAGCTGGGCTGTGCTTGCTTGCTATAGGCAACAGAAATAGTTTTACTTCTGAAAAGTATCATTACTCTGGTTTACAGTTTTGCCTGATACAGGGCCTGAGGGGGCAGAGCATGATTTAGGGATTCTCTCTTTGGTGTTCTTTGAATTTGTCTATTCTGTCATTCTGTGGCCCCCTCGGGCTCTGCACTAGGTTTAAAAGGGCTATTTATCAATGTGTTTAGACAACTTTTTCAGATTTCTACTAAACACACTATGAAGCCTCTGGAGCACATTTTCCAACACATTGAAACGTTTGGGAAGAAATGGGGTTGAACCAAGGCCGACCCTTTTGTGAACATGTCCACTATTTTTCTATTTTGAACAGATTTAGAAAACAATTCCAGGTCTAACTAAACAAGACGGGTGATCTACTGTACACTGAAGTGAAGGCTTCTGGTAAATAAGGTGCACCTCTGGCTCTCTGTGCACCAGAATATCAAACCTACGAAAGTTATGAGCTTGCATATACTCGAGCTATATTTTACTCCAGGTTCTGATGTAAATTATAGTAAATTCGTTAGGCTGTTGGAGACCTTGCCCTCTCTTGGTAAGCCCCGTCCACTTTTCAGAAAAGCAACGAGCATAGCATAAATGTGCAAAAAGTCAAGATTGTGCAAGTATTTTTATCACCACAAAACCAGTGTAGCACGTTTGATAAATTACTGACAGACAGATTTCTCAACAGGGGATGTTTTTTTTTTTAAGATTGGTGAGCAAACTTACCTATGGTATGGTATTATGGGACTCTAAAGTACCACATTATAATATGATGATGAGTTGTGCAATATTATACAAACGCCTACTAGATCTGTAAAGCAAGGATTACCAGCATCAAAATGATATAGATATATTAAGAAGCAGGGTAACAAGGGAACCAGTGTATGACATTATAATCTTCTTAAAAAAAAATCAATTTTATGGATATAAAAGGCACTGTTATATTAAACCTAACGAAAAGTGGAACGCTCCCCAAACAAGTTTTTTTTATGAAGTTCCCAAATCTTCATAAAAAAGCACAGTGTTTGAATCTCATTGTTCTGACATGTGACCTGAAATACACTGTTGACCGGTCACCACTGACAAGTCTGTTTTAGCGGGTATTTGTATAATCAATTAAATAATCCAGGAGTGTCTTTTCTCTGCATTGTGACAGCCCTCTGTCATTTCTACTGCAAAATATGAATAAATTGACTAACTGGGTGTTACCATTGCCCTTGTCATAGGGATCTGTCCTTGTTCTGTATGATACTGCCAGCAACGTTTGGATGATCCCAGACATGCAGGGAAAGACCCTTATCTGGTAACAACTACTTGCCAATGTTTTCTTTTTTTGAGGTACAACAGAGGAATTGCATAACAGAGAGATATAAGAAAATGAGCTCTAGAATTATTACATGGAGAATGCATGTAGTTACTGCAGCATGCCGCCCCCAGAGCTGATCATGAACCAGGTCTATAGGAATGCCGACTGCCGAGTGGTTTGGTGCGAGCTTAACAGTCTCTGTGTGTGTCACGGTGCTCCTACATGGATACCGTCGCTCCCCAGGGCTTAGCTCTGAAGCAATAAAGGGGATGAATAATGGTGGAAAATAAGTCAAGTCCAGGCTCTTATAAAGTTTTGCAGCTTTACTTGCATCAACTTGAATCCAGACAATATGCAGGCTTTCTCTTGGTTCCAGCAGGCTTTGACATTAACTGCCAGGCAAACTTGATAACTCTTTCTCTCTCTTCTGTTCTAAACTCGGCTTAAATCTGGTAGTTTAACATTAGGACTGTTCTGATATGTCTGGAGTGGAGTGCTTTTGTCTGCTGAACCCCTAGTGACACTCTATCCGTAGAACTGTAAGGAGACAGAGTGCTCTATGAGCTAAATCTCTTTGGATAGTTTTGCTGCAGTAGATGGAACTTTCCCCTCACTGCTACATATATTGCACATCTGTTCTCACGCTGCCCTAGCTTACTCTGACTAGACTTCATGCAGCCTCTCCCGTTGGTAGGAAGCAGGACTAGCCCACTTCAACTCCAAAGGGGGAAGAATGGAATGGTGAGTTCCATTCTGCTGAAAGATAGCTCTGCCATACACGCTACCACCTGCTGGTTAACTAGGCAGATTACAAAAACTACAACAAATAACAGTTTCATAATAACATGAATGCACAATGTAGGAAGACCTGGAACAAATACCTAGATGACATTATTGGTAGCAGTTAAAGACAGTAGCAGGGTGAAGAAATTGTATAACTACTCGTGGAAATAACATTACTATAAGGCCCCATGCACACGGCCGTTGTTCACAGCCGTGTGCGGGCCGTGGAACCGCGGCCTGGATCCCTCCTGAGAGCAGGAGCGCACGGCGTCACTGGTTGCTATGACGCCGTGCGCTCCCTGCTGCTGCCGCAATACAGTAATACACTGGTATGATCTATACCAGTGTATTACTGTACTGTGCCGGCAGCAGGGAGCGCACGGCGTCATAGCAACCAGTGACACCGTGCGCTCCTGCTCTCAGGAGGGATCCAGGCCGCGGTTCCACGGCCCGCACACGGCTGTGAACAACGGCCGTGTGCATGGGGCCTAACAGACATGTCAGGATTGGTGACAGGTCCTCTTTGACGCATGCATAAGAGGTTATATGTAACATGGATGCATTATTTTCTGTTCTAATGTGAACACAATTACTTGCAACTGGCAAGATTACTGAGGGTGGAATCTTCTCTCATGTCATTTAATTTTCACATCTGGAACACAGCAACCAAGGGACACAACTAGGGTTGAGCGAAGTTCATACCGAACTTTAGGATTTTTGAACCCCGGACCCGAACCCGAACTTTTCCGTAAAAGTTTGGGTTAGGTTTCGGTGCTTTCTTGGCGCTTTTTGAAAGCAGCCAATCAAAAAGCGGTTGACAGTCTGACCTTAGAAACCTTCACAGCCATGCCTACTAATGGCATGGCTGTGATTGGCCTGAGCAGCATGTGACCCAGCCTCTATTTAAGCTTGAGTAACGTAGCACTGCACGTCACTCTGCTCTTATTAGTGTAGAGAGAGGATGCTGCTGGACTTGTGATTTCAGGGAGAGAATAGGAGAGAATCTAACTCAGCGATCTACAGAGAAATAGTTGTGTGGGTGCAGGACACAATCATTTTACCCTGCCCTGAGGCCATTGAACAAAAAAAATAAAATTTTTTTGTAATTCTGTTAGTTAGGAGGGTAGCAGCGGCGGCAGCCATTTTATGCAAGCTCAGTGCACCAGCACTGCATCTGAGTTTTTGGGACATTGCAAATCACAATTTTTTAGGCAAACTACAACATCTGAAATAGTCAGTGTGCAATTTAAGGTAGAAATACACCCATCATTTTCAGGCGTTTTAAAAACACACTATATTTCCAAAAAACAGTATTTTCCAGATCTGCAAGTGTTAAATTCAAGTTTAATATATACAGATTTCATATTCTGTTAACAAAAAAAAAAACACTTTTTTGGCAATCTACAACATCTGGATTAGTCAGTGTGCAATTTAAGCTAGAAATACACCCATCATTTTCTGTGGTTTGAAAAACACACTTTTTTTTCCCAAAAACTATTTTCCAGAACTGCAAGCGTAAAATTTAAGTTTAATATATACAGCTTTCATATTCTGTTAACAAAAAAAAAAAAACTTTTTGGGCAATCTACAACATCTTGATTAGTCAGTGTGCAATTTAAGCTAGAAATACATCCATCATTTTCTGGGGGTTTAAAAACACACTTTTTTTTTTCAAATAACTGTATTTTCCTGTTCTGCAAGTGTTAAATTCAAGTTTAATATATACAGCTTCCATATTTCTGTTACCAAAAAAACAGTTTTTTTGGCAATCTACAACATCTTGATTAGTTAGGTTGCAATTTAAGCTAGAAATACACCCTGTGCAGCTTTCATATTCTGTTACAAAAAAAAAACAGTTTTTTGGCAATTTACAACATCTTGATTAGTCAGGGTGCAATTTAAGCTAGAAATACACACATCGTTTTCTGGGGTTTGAAAAACACACTTTTTTGACAAATAAACACTATTTTCAGGCCTTGCAGCATCAGCACGTGTGAAATTACAGGCTTATATACTGCTGTCAAATTCAGTTGTTAAACAAACCTTCGTTTGGGCACAATAAATTTAGTTGGCAGCCTTTGATGCAGATGTCATTGTGAGATACACCCTTAATACATTTGGGTTACATTCAGAGATTTTAAATACCGCCATTTGGTGCACCAATATTGAATTCAGGCTTACACTGGTCCAGGCCCTGTGAGATACACCATCTACATAGAGGGGTTTGAGTCAGGGATTTGAAATACAGCCATTTGAAATACAGACATTTGGGGCAAAGAAATATTTACTTCAGGCCTACACTGGTTCAGGTCCTGTGAGATACTCCCTCTACATACAGTGGTTTGATTAAGGGATTTGTAATAAAGATATTTAAAATACAGCCATTTTGTGCAAATAAATATTTACTTCAGGCCTACGCTGGTTCAGACCGTGTGAGATACCCCTTCTCATACAGGGGTTTGAATCAGGCATTTGAAATACAGCCTTCTGAAATACAGCCATTTTGTGCAAAGAAATATTTACTTCAGGCCTACAATGGTTCAGGCCATATGAGATACTTCCTCTACTTACAGGGGTTTAATTTAGGGATTTTAAATACAGCCATTTGAAATACAGCCATTTTTTGCAAATAAATATTTACCTTAGGCCTACACTGGTTCAGACCGTGTGCGATAACCCATCTACATACAGGGGTTTGAATCAAGCATTTGAAATACAGCCATTTGAAGTACAGCCATTTAGGGCAAAGAAATATTTAGTTCAGGCCTACACTGGTTCATGCCTTGTGAGAAACTCCCTCTACATACAGGGGTTTGATTCAGGGATTTGAAATACAGCCATTTGAAATACAGCCATTTTGGACAAAGAAATATTTACTTCAGGCCTACACTGGTTCAGACCGTGTTAGATACCCCCTCTACATACACAGGTTTGAATCAGGCATTTGAAATACATCCATTTGAAATACAGCTATTTTGGGCAAAGAAATATTAACTTCAGGCCTACACTGGTTCAGGCCATGTGAGATACTCCCTCTACATACAGGGTTTTGATTCAGGGATTTGAAATACAGCCATTTTGGGCAAATAAATATTTACTTCAGGCCTACAGTGGTTCAGGCCCTGTGAAATACTCCCTCATCATACAGGGGTTTGATTTAGGGATTTGAAATACAGCCATTTAAAATACAGCCATTTTGGGCAAAGAAATATTTTCTTCAGGCCTACACTGGTTCAGACCGTGTGAGATACCCCCTCTACATACAGGGGTTTGAATCAGGCATTTGAAATACAGCCATTTGAAATACAGCCATTTTGTGCAAAGAAATATTTACTTCAGGCCTACACTGGTTCAGGCCCTGTGAGATACACCCTCTACATACAGGGGTTTGATTCAGGGATTTGAAATACAGCCATTTTGGGCAAAGAAATATTTAATTTAGGCCTACACTGGTTCAGACTGTGTAAGATACACCCTTTACAAACTGTCATTCTATTCTACTATTAATTAAAAACCCATTTAGGGCAAGATCCTAAATTTGAAACATATGAGGAGACCGTCAAATAAGGGACGTGGCCCAGGTCATGGTGCTGCTGGTGGAGCTCCTGTTGGGAGGATATGACGTGGTCGATCTGTGCCAGCTACACGCAAGTGAAACCTTTTCCTCAGGTGCGAGTAGGCGACAAAACAGCCAAGCAGTCTGAGCCCCAAGTCCAGTGGCGTACCGCCCATAGAGGCAGACCACGCCACTGCTATGGGGCCCGCGGCACTGGGGGGCCCGTAGCGCAGATAAGGCCCCGCCCACTCATGACCTGCAGCCGGCTATGCGGCTGCTTTTCTCCCCAGGGCCCCCCCCCCATGTTTAGCTGAATCGCCTCCCAGAGGCGCGGCTAAGTCCTCAACACCCGCCCCCCCCTCAGCGCCGCGCTCTGCAAACACCCGATCCTCCTCTCGTCGGCGTCCCAAATCCTGCGCAGGCGCAGTGCCGGTGATTGCCTGCGCCTGCGCTCTGATAATACGGTTGAGGGCAACAGCTTCAACATCGTCACTGGGCATGCGCCGAGCCCAGTGACGATGTTGAAGCTGTTGCCCTCAGCCGTATTATCAGAGCGCAGGCGCAGGCAATCGCCGGCACTGCGCCTGCGCGGGATTTGGGACGCCGACGAGAGGAGGATCGGGTGTTTGCAGAGCGCGACGCTGAGGAGGGGGGCGGGTGTTGAGGACTTAGCCGCGCCTCTGGGAGGCGATTCAGCTAAACATGGAGGCGTTAGTAGTTTTCATATTTAGGCGGGCACGGCACTTCAGAGGGGCACCGTTCCTGGGCACCGTGGAGAAAGAAAAACGCCCCTCTGGGCTCCAGTCCTTACAGTCCAGTCCAAGAAAGGACAAGACTGACATGGAAAAGAAGAACACAGATGGAAAAAAGGTACTTTATTAAACATGGATCCATGAGTACCTTTTTTCCATCTGTCTTGTTCTTTGGATTGTGAGTCTTGTCATTTCTTCAAAAAATCGATTCTTATGATATGTAAATGACGCTGTAAGGAGCCCAGAGGGGCGTTATTCTTTCTCCACTGGAACGCCCCTCCTCAGTGCCGTGCCCGGCTAAATTTGAAAACGAATAACGCCTACAAGTTCATCTAAATCGCCTCCCAAATCCGATCCTCCTCTCGCTGGCATCCCAAATCCCGCGCAGGCGCAGTGCCGGCGATTGCCTGCGCTATGATAAGATGACTGACGGCACTGCGCCTGCGCGGGATTTGGGATGCCGGCGAGAGGAGGATCGGGGTGTTTGCCGCAGAGCGCGGCACTGAGGAGGGGGGGTGTTGAGCACTTAGCCGTGCCTCTGGGAGGCGATTTAGATGAACTTGGAGGCGTTATTAGTTTTCAAACTTAGCCGGGCACGGCAGTTCAGAGGGGCGTTCCTGGGCACCGTGGAGAAAGAATAACGCCCCTCTGGGCTCCTTACAGCTTCATTTACATATCATAAGAATCGATTTTTTGAAGAAATGACAAGACTCACAATCAAAAGAACAAGACAGATGGAAAACAGGTACTCTGTTAAACATGGATTCATGAAAAAAAAATTGGGGGTAAATTGCTAGTGACAGATTCCCTTTAAGGCTACTTTCACACTTGCGTTCAGAGCGGATCTAATGCAAACGCTTAGATCCGTTCAGAACGGATCCGTTTGCATTAACATGAACAAAAAAAAAAAAAATTATTTTTTTTTTGTTCATGATAGTGCAAACGGATCCGTTTTGACTTAACATTGAAAGTCAATGGGGGACGGATCCGTTTGAAAATTGAGCCATACTGTGTCAACTTCAAACGGATCCGTCCCCATTGACTTACATTGTAAGTCTGGACGGATCCGTTTGCCTCCGCACGGCCAGGCGGACACCCGAACGCTACAAGCAGCGTTCAAGTGTCCGCCTGCTGAGCGGAGGACAGACGGAGCCATACTGATGCATTCTGAGCGGATCCGCATCCACTCAGAATGCATTAGGGCTGGACGGATCCGTTCGGTGCCGCTTGTGAGAGCCTTCAAACGGAACTCACAAGCGGAGACCCGAACGCAAGTGTGAAAGTAGCCTAACATGGCACCCCAAATAAGGAGACCTGCAGGCTGCAGCAGATATCCCATGTGACAGGTCACCCCCAGGAAACCCCTAACAGTTTCTGTAGGTCATGTATAAATTTATTTAATGGGGGTGTGGCATGGGAGGAGCAAAGTCAGGAAGTGGGAGGGGCCATGGTGGGTAGTGGGCGGGGTTAAGGGGCCCAATTCAGATTTTTGCTATGGGGCCCAATTCAGATTTTTGCTATGGGGCCCAGTGATTCCTATGTACGCCTCTGCCAAAGTCATGTAGCAGTCTATTCTTCTTTTTGATGACTCTGTTAGCAGGGTTTCCCAGGGCAATCGACCTAGCCCTGCTCCAGAAGTGGAAGAGATGCCCAACCACTTATTTTTCAAGATGAGTACATGGGAGGACCATCGCAGCACGTCTCGGATGATGACGAAACAGAGGTGCCAACTGCTGGGGCTTTCGAAAGTGTGCAAACCGACAAGGAAGTCAGGGGTGAAGACTGGGTGGAAGATGATGTGGAGGACGATGAGGTCCTCTACCCCACATGGAATCAAGGTCATGTGAGTGACCGATGTAGTTCGGAGGAAGAGGCGGTGGTCGCACAGAGCCACCAGCACAGCAGAAGAGGGAGCAGGGTGCAAAAGCGGAGCGGCCATCCTCTAGACAGTACGCCTGCTACTGCCCACCGCAGCAAGGGACCAAGCACACCAAAGCCAGCTCCAAGGAGTTCCCTGGCGTGGCAGTTCTTCAGACAATGTGCTGATAGCAAGACACGAGTGGTTTGCACGCTGTGCAATCAGAGCCTGAAGTGAGGCATAAACGTTCTCAACCTGAGCACAACCTGCATGACCGGGCATTTAAGTGCAAAGCACGAACTGCAGTGGAGTAGACACCTCAAAAATGAATAAAGATCTCTGGCTCCTCCTGCTTCCTCTTCTGCTGCAGTCGCGGCCTCTTCATCCACCTCTGGAGTGACAGTGCCACCTTCCACCCCACAAACAGAGGATCTGCCAGCATCACCAACACCTGGGTCACCAAGCATCTCCACAATGTCCCACGGAAGGGTTCAGCTCTCCATATCCCAAACGCTCGAGAGGAAGAGGAAGTACCCCCCTACCCACCCGCAATCCCTAGCCCTGAATGCCAGCATTTCAAAATTACTGGCATTTAAAATGCTGGCATTCCGTCTGGTGGAGACGGATAGTTTTAAAGGCCTTATGGCGGTGGCTGTCCCACAGTATGTCGTGCCCTGCTGCCACTACTTTTCAAGGCGAGCCATCCTTTCCCTTCACAAGAAAGGAGGGGACAAAATCAGGTGTGCACTGCACCTGACTACGGATACGTGGACCAGTAAGCACGGTCAGGGCCATTATATCTCCATAACAGCACACTGGGTAAATGCAGGGGCGGCTGGGCCTGAGGCAAATAACATTTTGGCGCATGTCCTTCCACCACCGAGGATTGCAGTGCGCTTCAGTTTGCCTCCTGTTGCTTCCTCCTCCTACTCTGCTTCCTCATCCTCTACCAGCTCCTCATCCGGTCAGCGTAACACCTTCACCAACTTCAGCACAGCCAGCACAGCCAGGGGTAAACGACATGACGAGGGTATTGGTTATCCCCGTTCGCCTCAACCATTACTTTCATACCCCCTTACTCACCTCTAACCACCATTACACATTTCCACCCCCCAGAGCCCCCTTTTCCAATAAAACTCGGACCACCAATTGGAAATGTAATGGCCACAGCAGCCTTTTATTAAATAACATTTACAACCATAACATAACATAATACAGTATAACCGAAATGGGAGGAGGTCCTTGAAGCCCCAAAACATCGAGCTGTCAAATCAGGGTGAGCCATTCTTGCCTCCAGCCGTACCGCCCAGCTCAAAGGCACCATCGAATGACCCCCCCTCGATTCACCACAACCGCTTGGTCCACCTGGGAGTCCAGCCCCCACCGTGGGGCCCCCCCAATTGTCCTCAGATTCCACCATGCCCAACTCCAAGGACCCCCCACACCGCCACAAGCCACTGTGACAAAACCTACTCCCCTCCATAAACTCCAGCACCCCTACCCCAATCCCCCTGAGTCCCAAAAACCACGCCCAACAGAACAAAAAAGGGGAGGGTGGGTGGGAGCTTCTTTCTCTACCTAAAATGGCCCCCAGCCTTCCTCTTCCCTGCCTATTTAACCCCTTAACTCCACCCCCTCCTCCCCCCAACCTATCCTAGCCTATTCTCCCTGCCAAAGCCCCCTCCCTCTCCTCTAGCCCGACCACTCCCCCCCCCAGCTCACTAAACCAAACCCCCCGTCATGGGGGCTCCCCCTAAAGGGGGCTCCGCCGCCCCTCAGTCCGGCCACTGCTTGACGAGGGTATTGGTTATCCCCGTTCGCCTCAACCATTACTTTCATACCCCCTTACTCACCTCTAACCACCATTACACATTTCCACCCCCCAGAGCCCCCTTTTCCAATAAAACTCGGACCACCAATTGGAAATGTAATGGCCACAGCAGCCTTTTATTAAATAACATTTACAACCATAACATAACATAATACAGTATAACCGAAATGGGAGGAGGTCCTTGAAGCCCCAAAACATCGAGCTGTCAAATCAGGGTGAGCCATTCTTGCCTCCAGCCGTACCGCCCAGCTCAAAGGCACCATCGAATGACCCCCCCTCGATTCACCACAACCGCTTGGTCCACCTGGGAGTCCAGCCCCCACCGTGGGGCCCCCCCAATTGTCCTCAGATTCCACCGTGCCCAACTCCAAGGACCCCCCCCACCGCCACCAACGACCGGACTTGACCACCTCAACTCCGGGCGTTCCGCCACAACCTCAGGGCCACCTCAATGCCCTCCTGCAACGCCAAACTCCACATATCCAATCCCACTGCATTCAAATGCACTCCGTCCGATCTCCAAAAAGCCCCCGTTCCCGCCTCCAAATCCCTATGTCGGACCACCACCGCCCCGTTCCTAGCCATAAAACGCCCCACCGCCCTGTTCACCTTTATCCTCGCCCTATTTACTGCATCCAGAGACCTAGCCTCCCTCCACACCTGCCGCGGGACAATATCCGACCATACGGTCACCATATCCGGAAATAACGACCACAACCTCAAGAAATCCCACTTGATCTCCTTAATCAACTCCCGGATAGGCTTCGCCGCCAAATCATTGCCCCCTGCATGTACCACCAATACCTCCGGCGCCCTATCCATCCTCACAAACCTATGAATCTCTGGCAGCACCCCTTTCCACACCATACCCCGCCTCCCAATCCACCTTACCACCACAGACTCCCTGTCAAATCCCAGCTGCTGACCGTCCGGTCGAACCGCTGCCCGGACGGCCCCCCAGAAGACATAGGAATGCCCCACAATCCACACCAGAGCGGGCGTCGCACCTGAAACGAGAGAACAAAAAGAACAATACCGCCGCATTGCACGAACACCATAACCCAACAACAACCAACCCCCCCACATTACAACCGATCCAAACGCACATAAGATTTAAACCTTGCCGACTCCCAACGGCCAATTCTTTTAATCACATCATCACCCACACCCCATCTAGCCGCTTCCGTCGCCGCCCCGATTCTAAAGGAATGGCTAGAATACCCCGCCGTATCCACCCCCACCCGGCTCAAACACCTCGAAAAAATAGCAGAAAACTGAAAGCGAGACAAAAAGGTCCCATCCATATGAACCAACAACGGGGACCCGTCTCCCCCCTTCAACCCATAATCCTGCAAACACTGAATCGGGCACATGTCGCAATCCTCCACCCGGAAAAGCACCACCTTCTTCCCTTTTCCCAACGTATCCGTCTTTGATCGCCGAATAATAAACTCCACCCTATCGTCAAACAGTTCAACATCCCTCCTCAATAGTCCACCAACCCGACTCACCGACGGGCAAACCAACTCCCCCACCCGCATAGCCCCAAAAAAGGCCAGCGAGAAAGCCAATCGGAACAACCTCGCTTCCCCCTCAGACCGACAAACCGTCCGCAACTGTCCCCCCAACTTAAGCAACAACCCAAACGAAACTGGCCTCCTCCCGTCCACCCCAGCACCCATCCTCCTCCAACCCTTTAATGCCTGCACCACCAAAAAAGACTTCGTCACATCCACCATCCGCCGGGCCTTAAAACCAAAGGCCAACCCGGCCATGTAACCGTTTATCTTGCTAACCGACCAACCCTGCTCCCTGCCATGACCCAAAAACATTAACAAAACCAACTCCGGCTCCTCCATCCCTCCCCCCAACGCGGCACACCAGTCCTCCCACACCCTCCAAGCACGCACATACGCATCCCACGTACCCGGAGCCAATGACGCCCGAATAAGCCCCCTCAACGCTCCTCCAGCAGCTCCCACAGGCAACCCGGACACTCCAATCCAATCGCCTCCGCCTCCGGAGCCAGCTGCCGAAAACGAGTCCACTGCGAACGAGAAAGGGCGTCAGCAATACAATTGTCAACCCCCGGCACATGCACCGCCACAACCCAAGCATTCAGCGACAAGCACTTTAACACCAAGCGCTGCAGCAGCCGCACCACCAGCGGCGACGATGCCGACAACCCATTTATCGCTTGAACCACCCCCAAATTGTCGCAGTGAAAACGAACCTTCTTATCCCGGAACCGCGCTCCCCACAACACCACCGCCAGCACAATAGGAAACAACTCCAACAAAGCCAGATTCCTCACCCAACCTCGTTCCACCCAAACAGCCGGCCACACTCCAGCACACCATTGGCCCCCACAAAAAACCCCAAAACCTGCACCCCCCGCCGCATCCGTGAATAACTCAAAATCAAACGCCTCTACCATGTCCCCCATGAACAGCGAGCGACCGTTGTACTGGTCTAGAAAAGAACTCCAAACCCGTAAGTCCGCCCGCAGCTCCCTACCCAACCGAACGTAATGATGCGGGGCCACAATTCCCCCAGTTGCCTGTGCCAGGCGCCTACAAAACACTCGCCCCATGGGCATAATCCGGCAAGCGAAATTAAGTTTCCCCAACAGCGACTGAAGCTCCCGCAACTGCAACTTCTTAACCCGCAGTGCCCTAGCCACCAAACCCTTCAGATCCTCCAACTTATCGCCCGGCAACCGACATTCCATCCTCACCGAGTCAATCACTATGCCAAGGAAACTCAATTCCGACACCGGTCCCACCGTCTTACCCTCCGCCAGCGGGACCCCAAACTTCTCAAAAACCGAAGTCAACGTCGTCAACAATAACGCGCAAACCGGCGACCCCGGGGGGCCCATACACAAAAAATCATCCAGGTAATGAATCAGCGATTCACAACCCGACGAGTCCACCACCGCCCACTCCAAAAACGAGCTGAAAGTCTCAAAGTACGCGCACGACAATGAACACCCCATGGGCAAACACCGATCCACAAAGAACCCCCCATCCCAAAAACAACCCAACAAATGCTGACAATCCGGATGAACCGGCAACAACCGAAACACCGCCTCAATGTCCGTCTTAGCCATCAACGATCCCGCCCCAAAACGCCTCACCCAACCGACCGCCGCATCAAACGACGTATAAACTACAGAACAAACCGCCGGGTCAATACCATCATTGACCGAGGAGCCCCTCGGGAACGACAGGTGATGAATCAAGCAAAACTTATTCGCCTCCTTCTTAGGTACAACCCCCAGCGGTGACACCCGCAAATTGAAAACCGGTGGCTCCGAGAACGGACCCGCCATCCGCCCCAGCATCACCTCCTTCCCCAACTTCTCCCCCACCACCTCTGGATGCTCCCTAGTAGACCGCAAATTCTTCTTGAGCAACACCACCTCACCCGGAACAAACGGAATCCGAAAACCTTCCGCAAAACCCAAAACCAACAAACCCGCCGCCTCCCTATTGGGATATCTATCTAAGTACGGCTGCATCCTTTCCAGCCGCACCGGCGTCACCCCCTTTACCAAAACCATCCCCCCCTCTCTGCTTGCCCCCCTTAAAACACCGCGCTGCCCCGTGACTCCCTCCACAGCCCGAGCATTCGTGCTTAAATTTACATTTAGGCCCGAACCTACAGGTGCCGTCATTGAAGGCAAAACACAGTCCCCTCGCGGACGCAACCGTTGTATTGCTTGACCCCCCGCTACTACTGTCCCCCCGAAAGGGCTGCCCCGTCCGCACCGGGGCCGTAACCTTCAGCCACAACGCAATGTCCTTATGGTCCCACCGCATCTCAGGGCGAACCGCCTTCCTCTGCCGGAACTGTTCGTCATACCGCAACCACGCCACTCCCCCATACACCCGATACGCCTCCCCGATTGCGTCCAAATAACAAAACAGCCCCGAACAAGCCTCCGGAGTCCTCTCCCCAATCACACTCGCCAATATCGCGAACGCCTGCAACCAATTAGCAAACGTCCTCGGTATTAACCGATACCGCCGCTTCTCCTCCTCCTCCCGCTTACCATCCTCCCGCCGCACCCTATCCAGATTGAAGCGCTCCAAAGGAAGCAAGGAAAATATTTCAACATATTCCCCCTTCCAAATCCTCTCCCTCACCTCCGACTTCAAATGCGCCCCCAACGGACCCTCAAAGCAAACGTAAACCTCCCCCTTTGCTTTATCATCCACCCGCACGGCATCCTCTTCCCCATCCGTTCCCGCCTGCGTCTGCACCGACACCCCGGCAGCCGGCAACCCCCGCTGCGGCTCCCCCGACGAGCCCGTACCCGCCGCCCCCCCTTGCACGCCCCAGGCCTGCAACGGTGTCCCCCCACTCAACCCCCAACTAGCCACCAACCCCGCCAGACCCCCCAACAATTGCCCCAAGCCCTTACTCAATTCCAACTGAGAAACACCCGCCACCCCAGCCCCCACACCCTGCACAACCTGCGCAAGTGGACCCCATGCAATCTCACCTGGCTGCCTGGGCGCTGTGTCCCCATCAGCCGCAGGTCCTGATTCCTGAAGACTCCTCCTCTGCGTCACGCCGTCGCCATCACTCTGTCCCCTTGACCCGCCGGGACCAGGGACGTCCTCCCCCGGATAATCCACGCCGCTGGCATCTTCATCCTCACCCTGCCTCCTGGCAGGGCAGGAACGCGCGCTGCAACAGGGTCCCTCCACGGTCCGGACCTCCGCACTTCTCCTGGGCTCTGTCAGCTCCTGTCCCCTGGCTCCAAGCACACCAGGGACGCCGGGGTTAACGATGGCACCAGAGCTGCTCCTGGGGGCGGAGCCTCCCGCCCTGTCTGCCGCCTGAGGCCTGCTGCCGCCACCAGATCCACACGCAGCCGCCCCGCGCTGATTGCCTGCTCTCCCACGCCGAGGGGCCGCCCCCGTGCCAAGGGTTACAGGGGCGCCCGCAGTGCCTGGTCCCGATCCCACGCCGTCGCCGCTTGCAGGAGAGGACGGCCGGGCCCGGCCACCCACAAGGCTCCGCCTACAATGAGGATTCCTCCCACGCCGGGGCCTAGTAGAAGCTGGGGTCGGCGGCACCCGGCGTGGAGGGTCCCGAGAGGGGCTCCTGATACGGCGCTGAGCCCTAGGGGGGGAAGTGGAAGGCGAAAAGCGCGCCGGCGGCCTGGCCCGCCGCGGCCGTGATACCGGCGAGTGAGGCAAGACAGGCACCTCACTCGGCCCCCCCAGCAGCAGCTGGATCTGCTCCTGCACCCACGCTGAGCCTCTCACCTCCGCCGCTGCCCGCAACTCGCCGATCATGGCCTCCAGACGCTCCATCTCTCAGGTGACCAGCTTCTTTCTCTACCTAAAATGGCCCCCAGCCTTCCTCTTCCCTGCCTATTTAACCCCTTAACTCCACCCCCTCCTCCCCCCAACCTATCCTAGCCTATTCTCCCTGCCAAAGCCCCCTCCCTCTCCTCTAGCCCGACCACTCCCCCCCCCCCAGCTCACTAAACCAAACCCCCCGTCATGGGGGCCTCCCCTAAAGGGGGCTCCGCCCCCCCTCAGTCCGGCCACTGCTGCAGGCAGTTTTAAGACTTATCTGTTTGGAGGACAAACCCCACACCGCGCAGGAGCTGTGGACGGGCCTTGAACAACAGACAGATGAGTGGTTTGTGCCAGTCAGCCTCAAGCCTGGCCTGGTGGTGTGCGATAATGGGAAAAATCTCGTAGCAGCTGGCCAGACTGTGCGAGCA
Organism: Bufo gargarizans; assembly: GCF_014858855.1. NCBI lineage: Eukaryota > Metazoa > Chordata > Amphibia > Anura > Bufonidae > Bufo > Bufo gargarizans. The sequence continues at coordinate 543,417,821 of NC_058081.1, forward strand.
GCAGCAGGCGATAGTGGAGTTTCATCTGCAGCATGCACCGGTGAGTCGCTCAGTGGAACAGCACAACTTCACCACCAATGACTGGGCCTCCATGCAAGACCTGTGTTCCTTGTTGCGCTGTTTTAAGTACTCCACCAACATGGCCAGTGCCGATAACGCCGTTCTCAGCGTTACTATCCCGCTTCTATGCCTCCTTGAAAAAACGCTCCTGGCCATGATGGAAGAGGATGTGGCACAGGAGAGGGAGGAGGAAGAAGAGGGATTATTTCGTAGGGTTTCCGGCCAGTCATTCCCAAGTGGCTCCGAGGGTGGGTTCCTGCACCCACAAACCCAAGGTACACAATTGTCCAGCCAGGGCACAGTTCTGGATGATGAGGAGGTGGAGGATGAGGAGGAGGAGATGAAGGAGGAGGAAACATGTTGGAGCAGAATGTGTGCACACGCCTACACGTACTGAATGACGGGTTTGCCCCTTCAACTTCTGGGTCTCCAAATTGGGCAAATGGCCTGAGCTTGCCCATTACGCCTTGGAGGTGCTGGCCTGCCCTGCAGTCAGTGTATTATCTGAACATGTGTTTAGCACAGCAGGGGGCGTCATCACAGCCAATGTGGACAAGCTCACGTTCATTAAAATGAACCAGGCATGGATCCCTCAGGACTTGTCCATACATTGTGCAGAATAGATATGTAAGCCGGCACTAAGCAGCCACTGTTATACTGTAGCGCAATTGCTCATGTTGGTATTTTGGATATTTCACACTCTTTTGGAGTGTACCTTAATTTTACTAAATCAAATTAAAACCAAAAACCTGTGTTGTCTATCTCTTCCTCCTCCACCACCGCTTCCACCTACACCGCTATGTCCACCGCCTCCTCAAATTCCTATTATTTTAGATCATTTCACTACTTTGTCATTTACATTTTCTGGTGAAATGTTATACCTGCTATACCTAGTGGACCAGTAAAAAAGAAAAAAAAAATGTCAGTTACATTTTCTGGCGAAATAAACAAATTTTTGGGTGTATAGTACCACTGCTATACCTAGTATACAGGTTAAACAAAAAAAATAAATTGACCGGAAAAAAAGAAATAATTGTCAGTTTAATTTTTGGGTGAAATTCACCAATTTTTGGGTGTAATATACCCCTCCTCTACCTAGTTGACAGCTTAATAAATTTCAATAATTTTTCTGTTACATTCTTGGGTTCACATTATCCAATTTGAGACGTGAATAAACACCTGCTATGCATAGGTGACAGGGAATAAAATGTAATTTATTATTCAGTAATTAATGCGCGCCACATCCTTTCATTCAATGCTTAAACTTTGAAAAGTTGTCACACTTTTACGCTTTAATAATTTCCCCCATATTTCAACTCTAAAATTTTAAATTTGAAAAAATGAATCCTACCTGGGATGAGGTCTCTCTTTCTCACGCTCCTTCTCTAGCCTGGAACCCTGATTCCCCGCCACCCGTGATCACCATGGTAGGGTCATAAAAGAACATTGAAAGTTGATAGAGCAGATATCAAATTGGATTGTGAACATCACGGGGACGTGTAACATGGTGGGGCATTAAGTGTGCACACGCCTACACGAACTGACTGACAGGGGTCAGCCCCTGCAACTTCTGGGTCTCCAAATTGGGCACATGGCCTGAGCTTGCCCTTTACCCCTTGGAGGTGCTGGCCTGCTCTGCAGCCAGTGTATTGTCTGAACGTGTGTTTAGCATGACTGGAGGGGTGTCACGGCTGAGGATGGGGAAAACCCTCAGCCGTGCGATGCCTGACGATGGTAGTCACGACTCGGCCAGGAAGACAGAATTAGGGAGCAGGTCACCTCCTAAAGCTTCCCTAATCTGACCCTAACTCCTAATGGCATGAGCCGACCTTGAAGGTAGGAGGACTCATGCTCTGGAACCTCGGGTCCCTACTAACCCTCCGCAGGTCCCTAAGCTAGGAGCTGGGTAGACTACCTGTTCCTCCTGGACATGGAGAAAGAGGAGCCTAAAATGGCCAAGCTGTAAATAAGGGGAAACCAATACAACTTATGGCAATGGCAGGTACGTGGAAACTAAAACCTCACCTACCTGCCACAGACACACAGCCTGGAACCCATGTACAAGTGCTGTTGTCCACTACAACAGAAAGGACACAGCACACACCACACATCACACGGGAAACCAGGAAACCATAAGGTGCAATAAACAAGCAACCACATACACATCTACATAACATCAGACAAGGTATTATTTATGACCAGAAGGGTGGCCCCCACTGGCAGTTGGTATTAGAGACCAGGAGGGCGCCTCCAGCTTACTACAAGGCTGGAGTACCCCTCAGACATCAGGTCTCAACTGAGGCTTTAAAGCCCATGTAGCCACACCCACACTCAGACACACCCAGTGCACACACACTAGGAAGGAATTAACCCTTCTCACACCAGGGAAGGGAAGACAACCATTCAAAGGGGAAAGTGCACACAAAACACTTAACACCCTGTGCACACCGATAAAAGGCACACCTATAAAGAGAGGTTGCTAGGTGCAACCGCATGCACATTGCAGCAAGCTGCCTAGCACAGCTCAGGCTGCTTTTCTGCCACATAAACAATGTTGCCAGCGGCAACCACAGGTGAGGCAACATACTTCAGCCCTCACCTGTGATTGACAAGAAAACCAAGACCGCAGGCAACTGCATGCGGTTCAGGAGTCACGACCATGACCATGGTCGTGACACTCCCACCCCTCAAAGCCCCCCCACCAAAAAAAAAGGGAAATTGTCGAGGGACCCAACAAGGGGATAGGAGAAGGGAAATCAGTGTCAGTACCTGCGAGTCTCCCCAGGACTGCTGCCGGACCCTGGAACAACACACAGGAACCAGGATCCGACTGCCAGCCTCTGGAACAACACACAGGAACCAGAGACCAGCAAAGAAACAGCCCGAGGAGACCGCACTGACACTGCGTCCACTCTCTATTAACGTCCCCACTCCAGTCACTGCCAACAGACACTCCTACCCAGCACACAGCCGGAACACTAACGGAATGCTGCCAGCAGACGACCAGAGATAGGAACATAGAGAGGGACGAGGGATCACCAACACGGACACGGAAGGTAAGGTGGCGAGCATATGGCGATGCATGCTACCCCCTCTTTCGAGGGAAAAGTGCACACAAAACACGTAACACCCTGTGCACACCGATAAAAGGCACACCTATAAAGAGAGGTTGCCAGGTGCAACCGCATGCACATTGCAGCAAGCTGCCTAGCACAGCTCAGGCTGCTTTGCTGCCACATAAACAATGTTGCCAGCGGCAACCACAGGTGAGGCAACATACTTCAGCCCTCACCTGTGATTGACAAGAAAACCAAGACCGCAGGCAACTGCATGCGGTTCAGGAGTCACGACCATGACCATGGTCGTGACAAGGGGGTTATCACAGGTTATGATTTCCAATGTTTTGGGGTGTACCCTAATTTTAAAAATAAAAATTAAAACCAAAAACCAGTGTAGGCTACCTCCACCGCTGCTTCCACCGCCACGCCACATCCACAGCCTCCTCAACCTCCTACTCCATATGGACCTGGTCCTCCTAGATCAAGATTATAATTTTTATTTTTATGTATTTTGTTATAAGTCATTTCCCTATCCACATTTGTTTGCAGAGCATTTGCCATGCTCTTAACCACATTTTGATGCCATTTGCAGCCCTCTAGCCCTTTCCATGAAATTTTTAAAGCCATTTTAGTGCTCAAAAGTTCAGGTCCCCATTGACTTCAGTGGGGTTTGGGGTCACGTTCAGGTCAAGTTCGGGTCCCGAACTCGAACTTTTTTCTGAAGTTCGGCTGGACCCGTCGAACCCGAACATCCAGGTGTCTGCTCAACTCTAGACACAACTAAAAATCTTACATCACATGAATAGCCATTGATGTCAATGGAATCAACATCCTCTAGAAACGTCTTAAGCATGTAGAGCACCATTGAAGTCAATATTTTTGAGGCTCAGCACAGTACAGGAGAATACAAACTTCTGATAGGTAGCAGTTTGGCTGGATCATATAAATGACTGTTACAGCTCACAACTTCAGGTTAGAGAATGTATGGCAGCTGAAGAGCATTTTATTTTTCTTTATAGTAAACTGAATCCTCATTTTTTTAGGTTTAAAATACTGTGCTAATGAATTTCTTAACCATTTCTAGATCGGGCCATTGGCCCCCTTCCTGACCAGACCTAATTTAGCAAATCTGACCTGTGTCACTTTATGTTGTAATAACGTTGGAACTCTTTTACTTATCCAAGCCGTTCAGAGATTATTTTCTCGTGACATATTGTACTTCATGTTAGTGGTAAATTTGAGTCAATATGTCTTACTTTTATTTATAAAAAAATTATCATCTTTTGCGGACCCATTGAAATGAATGGTTCCGTATACGGACCGTATGCAGAACGCAGAAAATGGCCTATAAAAGGAATGCAAAATACATTCTACGCCCCTGAGCCTACAGTGCCATGTAGAAAATGAGAATGTGTAAAAGAGGTTAACAGTACATATAATATAGATGGCATTGTATAATGCTAATGTGCTACACACGTGCTCAGGCCTAATATTTGGAGACCAGGAAATGGATGGTATTTTTAGACGTGAGGTCACGTGCATTGTACCAGGCTAATTTTGCTTAGCAAAGTTCCAAAAACTGGAAAGAAGGGAAAAAGCCATAAATGTTGGGGGATAAGAAAGGACACCATCTACCAGTGTGACACCGTGTTAGAGAGTGTTTTAAAATGCACCATACATTACAGGAATTTTAATCATTTTATGCAGTAAGAACACCTTTATCTCTCTCTCTCAAATCCATAAAAAAAAAAATTGGGGTCAAATTTTCATTCTGCAGAATCGATTCAATAATCTTTACTGCTAATAAATGTTTTTAAAGCTACTTGTGAAATTCAAAAAGCTCACCGTTCCTATAGATGAATGCATTGAGGATTCTAGATTCTAAAATGGTGTTAGTTCTCATGGGCTTCTAATATTTTGACACCACTAAGCCTCTGTAATTGTTGCACAATGCAGTAAATATCAGTACAGTAGCCTTCAAATGTCACATACTGTAGTACCTATGAGCCCTGCTATATGCCTAAGCAGCAGATTGTGGCCAGTCATGGAATACTGTTATATCCAAAGGGAACACGCCTACTAATTTATGGGATGTGTGCCCCTAGGGGCAGAAACTGGCCATATTCGGACATATTCGGGCCTGAAATGGCATACATATTGAAAAATTACTATTTTCACTCTGCATCATCCACTATGTCTTAACTTTGGGCCAACGCATGTGGGGTCAAAAGTCTACACTACATGCCTAGATGTATTCTCTAAGGAATTTTGTTTCCAAAATGTCACTTCTCTTGGTTTCCACTGTACTAGTCCCTGAGGGGCTATGCATCCATAAACTATTCTAGTAAAATCCATGCCTTAAAGCGGTAAATGGTGTTCCAATTTTTGGGATGTGTGTTCCTGGTGGCACATGCAAGCAACCACATATTTGGCACTGAAGTGTTATATAAGGAAAAAAACTGCAGTTTTCATTCATGTTGTAATATATTTTGGTTATTACTAAACAAAGAAGACGTCTGTGGTTATGCCAAGATTCAAACCCACAAACCTTACAGATGGATCACTGACACCTTTCCATTGAACTACAGGGCACACTACCAGCCACACTGGCACACTAAAAACCTTCATTAGTATTCCTGTGTAATGCTGTATATGCAAGGACATTTTAGTTCCACTAGCTAGATAGTAATCACACAAATGTAATGGAGAAAAATAAATTGCATGTATATTTATTTTTCATTATTTGGATCCATTACATTTTTGTGATTAATAAATAAATTGCTTTTGCTGTTGTCCTGGTATACAGATATGTATCTGTAGAGACGAATGCATTGCACAGGAATACTAGTAAAGGTTTTTAGTTAGAGAAAGCCCACTCACACACAGCTGTCAAGCCTGTGGATCATCTAGTAAGGCTGGTTTCATACGGGCGTTGCGTAAAAAGATGCGGGTGCATTGTGGGAACATGCGCAATTTTTCCACGCGAGTCCAAAACATTGTAATGCGTTTTGCACGCGCGTGAGAAAAATCTGCATGTTTGGTACCCAGATTAGGTGTTGTGTAGATTGTATTATTTTCCCTTATAACATGGTAATAATAGCATTAATAGCATTCTTAATACAGAATGCATAGTACAATAGGGCTGGAGGGGTTAAAAAATAATAATTGTGTTGGATAGGCCATCAGAACAGTATGTGCCTTACTGGAACCCCTATACAATAAGCAGTAGAATTGTGCCATAACTGCTGTCGTAAAGGTAGCCTAAAGTGGGCCACCTTAAGTAGTCTGAGAAATACAAAAGGGGGGAATGGGTGGGTGGGTGAAATACGCTGAGCCATGCGTCCGTGCATTACAGAGTGTGAGGTTAAATACTGTAATCTATACGGCAATCTATTTGCCTTACACTTAACTCACCTTAATCCACTTGTTCGCGCAGCCCGGCTTCTCTTCTGTCTTCTTCTTTAAGGAATAGGACCTTTGATGATGTCACTGCGCTCATCACATGGTCCATCACATGATCTTCTACCATGGTGATGGATCATGTGATGAGCGTCGTGACGTCATCAAAGGTCCTTTTCCTGTGCACAGCAAAGATGAAGACAGCTGAGAAGCCGGGCTGCGCGAGCAAGTGGATTAAGGTGAGTTAAGTGTAAGGCAAATAGATTGCCGTATAGATTAGCAACTGGATTAAGGTGAGTTAAATTATTTTTAATTTTTTTTAATCCCTCCAGCCCTATTGTACTAAGCATTCTGTATTAAGAATGCTATTATTTTCCCTTATAACCATGTTATAAGGGAAAATAATAATGATCGGGTCTCCATCCCGATCGTCTCCTAGCAACCGTGCGTGAAAATCGCATTTGCTTCCGGATGCTTGCGATTTTCACGCAGCCCCATTCACTTCTATGGGACCTGTGTTGCATGGAAAACACACTATATAGAGCATGTTGCGATTTTCACGCAACGCACAAGTGATGCGTGAAAATCACCGCTCATCTGCACAGCCCCATAGAAGTGAATGGGTCCGGATTCAGTGCGGGTGCAATGCGTTCACCTCATGCATTGCACCCGAGCGGAAATCTCGCCCGTGTGAAAGGGGCCTAAAGTTTTTGCTCTGCTACAGAAGATCCCTAGTTCAACCACCCGCCAGTGACAATTTGGATAAAAGAGGAATAAAAGTTTTAAAAAAATACAGCGGTTTTCTCAATTACTATTATAATGCTGAAGACTCTAATTATATGGAGGAATGACTTATTTTAACCCCTTCCCAAACTCTATCATATATGTACAGCCTATGGGAGCAACGATCAAACGATTGCATGTTAGAGTCCCCTAGTTGACTTAAAATAAGTAAAAAAGCTTTTAAAACTATTTAAAAAAATATATAAAAATTTGTCGGTTCCTTTCCCCATATCATTAACAAAACTAAACAGTGAACATTAAATATCATTGTCATTGTTGCGCACAAAATGCGCTTACTATTAAAATATAAATGTATTTATTCCATAAGTTTTTCCAGGGCCACTTTGAGTTCACAATCTGCCCCAGATCACATCCAAACTGAATTTCAAGAAATCTACAGTACTTCCTGTATTTCTAGTTCTCTTTCATTTCTGAAGCCTTTGCTTGAGTTAAGTTGCACAGAGTGGCTTAATTATAGGGGTCACAAATGCAATGGAGCATAAACGCAATGGGGGCCCATCACACTCAGGGCCGGTTTTAAACAACGTGTGGCTCTGGGCAAAATTTGAAGTAAGGCCCCAATTGCAATATTGTAACACACATCAGTTCAAATGGTGGCATAGCAGAGAATTGCTAAGGTCTTAAAATACAGTTTTCCTTTACACCAGTTTTAATAAATTTCCCTATAAATTTATATGCGCATAGAGTTGTCAAATATTGCCACTATATAAGGACCAAATATTAACCCCATATAGTGATTCAATTTTAAATATATAGAGTTTCATAGTTGATGTGGTAGAACAAAAAAGACAAGGGTCCATCTAGTCCAGTGGTGGCGAACCTAGGGCACGAGTGCCAAAGGGGCACTTAGGAGCCCTCTCTGTGGGCACGCGCACAGGGCCCACTGCTATGAGAACTTCCAACAATACAGATGGAAGGACTCATTACTGGAGCACAGGAGAGCTGGCGGTCCTTTCATCCCCTAACCACAGCTCATCTCCCCATGCTACTTCTCTCCTCCAGACCCGGCCCAGCTGTGACATCATGACTAGAGATAAGCAAATTTTTCAAAAATTTGATTTGGCCGGTTCGCAGAATTTTCTGAAAAAAATTGGTTTGATCCGAATTTATTTGCTGCTAATCGCGTAAAAAAAAAAAAGGCTATTTCCTGGCTTCAGAGACCCTTTATAGTGGTGTGGAACACTGTGCCTTGCAGTAACACGCATAGGGAGTCTTCTGTGGTAGAGCAATAATACTGTGAGTCAGTATAACATGCAGATGACAGACATATCTCTTAGAATCAGTGCACACTTCACTTATTTGGGCAGTCACAGGGCCAAAACTGACCAAGAAGAAGAGCACTCCTTTTACACCATCATCAGCTAATTCCACATAGATGTCTACAGAACCTGTTCTATTAAACGCATATACAAGTAGAGCCCCCCAAACAGGCTCGGCACATGATTGTACTCGGCCGAGGACCGCATGCGCTCGAGCGCCATGCTCGAGTCTCCTCCCCCACATGTATCTTGGCTGCTACTAGAGTTGAGCGGACACCTGGATGTTTGGGTTTGACGGGTTCGGCCGAACTTCGGAAAAAAGTTCGAGTTCGGAACCCAAACTTTTGAGCACTAAAATGGGCTAGAGGGCTGCAAATGGCGTCAAAATGTGGTTAAGAGCAAGGCAAGTGCTCTGCAAACAAATGTGGATGGGGAAATGACTTTAAATAACATAAAATACGTAAAAATTAGAGTTGAGCGAACACCTGGATGTTCGGGTTCGAGAAGTTCGGCCGAACTTCCCGGAAATGTTCGGGTTCGGGATCCGAACCCGATCCGAACTTCGTCCCGAACCCGAATCCCATTGAAGTCAATGGGGACCCAAACTTTTCGACACTAAAAAGGCTGTAAAACAGCCCAGGAAAGGGCTAGAGGGCTGCAAAAGGCAGCAACATGTAGGTAAATCCCCTGCAAAAAAAGGTGGATAGGGAAATTAATTAAAATAAAAATAAAATAAATAAAAATTAACCAATATCAATTGAAGAGAGGTCCCATAGCAGAGAATCTGGCTTCACGTCACCCACCACTGGAACAGTCCATTCTCAGATAGGCCCCGGCACCCAGGCAGAGGAGAGAGGTCCCGTAACAGAGAATCTGGCTTCATGTCACCAGAGAATCAGTCTTCATGTCATAGCAGAGAATCAGGCTTCACGTCACCCACCACTGTAACAGTCCATTGTCATAAATTTAGGCCCAGGCACCCAGGCAGAGGAGAGAGGTCCCATAACACAGAATCTGGCTTCATGTCAGCAGAGAATCAGTCTTCATATCATAGCAGAGAATCAGGCTTCACGTCACCCACCACTGTAACAGTCCATTGTCATAAATTTAGGCCCTGGCACCCAGGCAGAGGAGAGAGGTCCCATAACACAGAATCTGGCTTCATGTCAGCAGAGAATCAGTCTTCATATCATAGCGGAGAATCATGCTTCACGTCACCCACCACTGTAACAGTCCATTGTCATAAATTTAGGCCCAGGCACCCAGGCAGAGGAGGGAGGTCCCATAACACAGAATCTGGCTTCATGTCAGCAGAGAATCAGTCTTCATATCATAGCAGAGAATCATGCTTCACGTCACCCACCACTGTAACAGTCCATTGTCATAAATTTAGGCCCAGGCACCCAGGCAGAGGAGAGAGGTCCCATAACACAGAATCTGGCTTCATGTCACCAGAGAATCAGTCTTCATGTCATAGCAGAGAATCATGCTTCACGTCACCCACCACTGTAACAGTCCATTGTCATAAATTTAGGCCCTGGCACCCAGGCAGAGGAGAGAGGTCCCGTAACAGAGAATCTGGCTTCATGTCAGCAGAGAATCAGTCTGCATGTCATAGCAGAGAATCATGCTTCACGTCACCCAACATTGTAACAGTCCATTGGCATATATTTAGGCCCAGGCACCCAGGCAGAGGAGAGAGGTCCCGTAACAGAGAATCTGGCTTCATGTCAGCAGAGAATCAGTCTGCATGTCATAGCAGAGAATCAGGCTTCACGTCACCCAACATTGGAACAGTCCATTGGCATATATTTAGGCCCAGGCACCCAGGCAGAGGAGAGAGGTCCCGTAACAGAGAATCTGGCTTCATGTCAGCAGAGAATCAGTTTGCATGTCATAGCAGAGAATCAGGCTTCACGTCACCCACCACTGTAACAGTCCATTGTCATATATTTAGGCCCAGGCACCCAGGCAGAGGAGAGAGGTCCCGTAACAGAGAATCTGGCTTCATGTCAGCAGAGAATCAGTCTGCATGTCACAGCAGAGAATCAGGCTTCACGTCACCCAATATTGGAACAGTCTATTGGCATATATTTAGGCCCAGGCACCCAGGCAGAGGAGAGAGGTCCCGTAACAGAGAATCTGGCTTCATGTCAGCAGAGAATCAGTCTGCGTGTCATAGAAGAGAATCAGGCTTCACATCAGCCACCACTGTAACAGTCCATTGTCATATATTTAGGCCCAGCACCCAGGCAGAGGAGAGAGGTCCCGTAACAGAGAATCTGGCTTCATGTCAGCAGAGAATCAGTCTGCATATCATAGAAGAGAATCAGGCTTCACGTCAGCCACCATTGTAACAGTCCATTGTCATATATTTAGGCCCAGGCACCCAGGCAGAGGAGAGCGGTCCCGTAACAGAGAATCTGGCTTCATGTCAGCAGAGAATCAGTCTGCATGTCATAGCAGAGAATCAGGCTTCACGTCACCCAACATTGGAACAGTCCATTGGCATATATTTAGGCCCCGGCACCCAGACAGAGGAGAGGTTCATTCAACTTTGGGTAGCCTCGCAATATAATGGTAAAATGAAAATAAAAATAGGATTGAATGAGGAAGTGCCCTGGAGTACAATAATATATGGTTAAGGGGAAGTAGTTAATGTCTAATCTGCACAAGGGATGGACAGGTCCTGTGGGATCCATGCCTGGTTCATTTTTATGAACGTCAGCTTGTCCACATTGGCTGTAGACAGGCGGCTGCGTTTGTCCGTAATGACGCCCCCTGCCGTGGTGAATACACGTTCAGACAAAACGCTGGCCGCCGGGCAGGCCAGCACCTCCAAGGCATAAAAGGCTAGCTCTGGCCACGTAGACAATTTAGAGACCCAGAAGTTGAATGGGGCCGAACCATCAGTCAGTACGTGGAGGGGTGTGCACATGTACTGTTCCACAATGTTAGTGAAATGTTGCCTCCTGCTAACACGTTGCGTATCAGGTGGTGGTGCAGTTAGCTGTGGCGTGTTGACAAAACTTTTCCACATCTCTGCCATGCTAACCCTGCCCTCAGAGGAGCTGGCCGTGACACAGCTGCCTTGGCGACCTCTTGCTCCTCCTCTGCCTTGGCCTTGGGCTTCCACTTGTTCCCCTGTGACATTTGGGAATGCTCTCAGTAGCGCGTCTACCAACGTGCGCTTGTACTCGCGCATCTTCCTATCACGCTCCAGTGCAGGAAGTAAGGTAAGCACATTGTCTTTGTACCGTGGATCCAGCAGGGTGGCAACCCAGTAGTCCGCACACGTTAAAATGTGGGCAACTCTGCTGTCATTGCGCAGGCACTGCAGCATGTAGTCGCTCATGTGTGCCAGGCTGCCCAGGGGTAAGGACAAGCTGTCCTCTGTGGGAGGCGTATCGTCATCGTCCTGCCTTTCCCCCCAGCCACGCACCAGTGATGGGCCCGAGCTGCGTTGGGTGCCACCCCGCTGTGACCATGCTTCATCCTCATCCTCCTCCACCTCCTCCTCATCCTCGTCCTCCTCGTCCTCCAGTAGTGGGCCCTGGCTGGCCACATTTGTACCTGGCCTCTGCTGTTGCAAAAAACCTCTAACTGAGTCACTTCGAAGAGACTGGCCTGAAAGTGCTAAAAATGACCCCTCTTCCTCCTCCTCCTCCTCCTGGGCCACCTCCTCTTCCATCATCGCCCTAAGTGTTTTCTCAAGGAGACATAGAAGTGGTATTGTAATGCTGATAACGGCGTCATCGCCACTGGCCATGTTGGTGGAGTACTCGAAACAGCGCAACAGGGCATACAGGTCTCGCATGGAGGCCCAGTCATTGGTGGTGAAGTGGTGCTGTTCCGCAGTGCGACTGACCCGTGCGTGCTGCAGCTGAAACTCCACTATGGCCTGCTGCTGCTCGCACAGTCTGTCCAGCATGTGCAAGGTGGAGTTCCACCTGGTGGGCACGTGGCATATGAGGCGGTGAGCGGGAAGGCCGAAGTTACGCTGTAGCGCAGACAGGCGAGCAGCGGCAGGATGTGAACGCCGGAAGCGCGAACAGACGGCCCGCACTTTATGCAGCAGCTCTGACATGTCGGGGTAGTTGTGAATGAACTTCTGCACCACCAAATTCAGCACATGCGCCAAGCAAGGGATATGCGTCAAACCGGCTAGTCCCAGAGCTGCAACGAGATTTCGCCCATTATCGCACACCACCAGGCCGGGCTTGAGGCTCACCGGCAGCAACCATTCGTCGGTCTGTTGTTCTATACCCCGCCACAACTCCTGTGCGGTGTGGGGCCTGTCCCCCAAACAAATGAGTTTCAGAATGGCCTGCTGACGTTTACCCCGGGCTGTGCTGAAGTTGGTGGTGAAGGTGTGTGGCTGACTGGATGAGCAGGTGGAAGAAGAGGAGGCGGAAGCTGAGTAGGAGGAGGTGGCAACAGAAGGCAAAGAATGTTGCTCTGCGATCCTTGGCGGCGGAAGGACGTGCGCCAAACAGCTCTCCGCCTGGGGCCCAGCTGCCACTACAATTACCCAGTGTGCAGTTAGGGAGATATAGCGTCTCTGGCCGTGCTTACTGGTCCACGTATCTGTGGTTAGGTGGACCTTGCCACAGATGGCGTTGCGCAGTGCACACTTGATTTTATCGGATACTTGGTTGTGCAGGGAAGGCACGGCTCTCTTGGAGAAGTAGTGCTGGCTGGGAACAACATACTGTGGGACAGCAAGCGACATGAGCTGTTTAAAGCTGTCTGTGTCCACCAGCCTAAATGACAACATTTCATAGGCCAGTAGTTTAGAAATGCTGGCATTCAGGGCCAGGGATCGAGGGTGGCTAGGTGGGAATTTACGCTTTCTCTCAAATGTTTGTGAGATGGAGAGCTGAACGCTGCCGTGTGACATTGTTGAGATGCTTGGTGACGGAGGTGGTGGTGTTGGTGGTACATCCCCTGTTTGCTGGGCGGCAGGTGCCAACGTTCCTCCAGAGGCGGAGGAAGAGGCCGAGGCGGCAGCAGCAGAAGAGGCCGAGGCGGCAGCAGCAGAAGAGGTAGCAGGGGGAGCCTGAGTGACTTCCTTGTTTTTAAGGTGTTTACTCCACTGCAGTTCATGCTTTGCATGCAGGTGCCTGGTCATGCAGGTTGTGCTAAGGTTCAGAACGTTAATGCCTCGCTTCAGGCTATGATGGCATAGCGTGCAAACCACTCAGGTCTTGTTGTCAGCACATTGTTTGAAGAAGTGCCATGCCAGGGAACTCCTTGAAGCTGCCTTTGGGGTGCTCGGTCCCAGATGGCGGCGGTCAGTAGCAGGCGGAGTCTCTTGGCGGCGGGTGTTCTGCTTTTGCCCACTGCTCCCTCTTTTGCTACGCTGTTGGCTCGGTCTCACCACTGCCTCTTCCTCCGAACTGTGAAAGTCAGTGGCACGACCTTCATTCCATGTGGGGTCTATGACCTCATCGTCCCCTGCATCGTCTTCCACCCAGTCTTGATCCCTGACCTCCTGTTCAGTCTGCACACTGGAGAAAAACGCAGTAGTTGGCACCTGTGTTTCGTCATCATCAGAGACATGCTGAGGTGGTATTCCCATGTCCTCATCATCAGGAAACATAAGTGGTTGTGCGTCAGTGCATTCTATGTCTTCCACCGCTGGGGAAGGGCTAGGTGGATGCCCTTGGGAAACCCTGCCAGCGGAGTCTTCAAACAGCATAAGAGACTGCTGCATAACTTGCGGCTCAGACATTTTCTCTGGTATGCATGGGGGTGATGTGACAGACTGATGGGGTTGGTTTTCAGGCGCCATCTGTGCGCTTTCTGCAGAAGACTGGGTGGGAGATAATGTGAACGTGCTGGATCCACTGTCGGCCACCCAATTGACTAATGCCTGTACCTGCTCAGGCCTTACCATCCTTAGAACGGCATTGGGCCCCACCAAATATCGCTGTAAATTATGGCGGCTACTGGGACCTGAGGTAGTTGGTACACTAGGACGTGTGGCTGTGGCAGAACGGCCACGTCCTCTCCCAGCACCAGAGGGTCCACTAACACCACCACGACCATCTCCGCGTCCGCGTCCTTTACTAGATGTTTTCCTCATTGTTATCGTTCACCACAACAACAAAATTATTATTTGGCCCAATGTATTGAATTCAAATTCAGGCCTTTTTTTAAAGACACCTAACACTATCTGTCTATCTATTTAGGTACCGTATTACACTAATACAGGCACAGCAGTAACCACAGATATAGCTGACTATAAATTTAAGGCCTATTATTTAGGCGCTGGGTGACAGGTATACGTTTACAGACAGAATTAGACTGGGATATGCACAGTAGCGTGTGTGTGAAGTTATTGAGAATGACCCTATGTGCACCTTAAATCTTATATACCCTTTTAGTGATAGATTTAAAGGAGGTCTGATACAGCAGAAACCACTAATTTAGAGAATTGCTAAATTGGGAATTGTATTTCAACCCAGAACAAAAACTGTGCTTTGACGGACACTAAATAACTTGACCAGCTACAGCAATAACGACAGATTTGGATGACTATAAATTTGAGGCCTATTATTAAGCCGCTGGGTGACAGGTATACGTTTACAGACCGAATTAGACTGGGATATGCACAGCAGCGTGTGTGTGAAGTTATTGAGAATGACCCTATCAGCACCTCAAATCTAATATTCCCTTTTAGGGATAAATTTAAAGTAGGCCTGATACAGCAGAAACCACTAATTTAGAGAATTGCTAAATTGGGAATTGTATTTCAACCCAGAACAAAAACTGTGGTTTGACGAACACTACCAATTTGAGGCCTATTATTTAGGCGCTGGTTGACAGGTATACGTTTACGGACAGAATTAGACTGGGATATGGCCAAAAAATAACCACACTATTGAGGGTTAAATGCACTTGGTGACAGGCTCAGCTTGCCCCTGATGTCGTATATGGCCAAAAAATAACCAGACTATTGATGGTTAAATGCACTTGGTGTGACAGCTTGACCCTGATGTAGGATTTAGCCAAAAAACAACCGCACTATTGAGGGTTAAATGCACTTGGTGACAGGCTTAGCTTGCCCCTGATGTCGCATATGGCCAAAAAATAACCAGACTATTGATGGTTAAATGCACTTGGTGTGACAGCTTGACCCTGATGTAGGATTTAGCCAAAAAACAACCGCACTATTGAGGGTTAAATGGACTTAGTGACAGGCTCAGCTTGCCCCTGATGTAGTATATGGCCAAAAAATAACCAGACTATTGATGGTTAAATGCACTTGGTGTGACAGCTTGACCCTGATGTAGGATTTAGCCAAAAAACAACCGCACTATTGAGGGTTAAATGCACTTGGTGACAGGCTCAGCTTGCCCCTGATGTAGTATATGGCCAAAAAATAACCAGACTATTGATGGTTAAATGCACTTGGTGTGACAGCTTGACCCTGATGTAGGATTTAGCCAAAAAACAACCACACTACTGAGGGTTAAATGCACTTGTTGGCAGCTTGTGCTGGCGCACCACAAGACACAAAATGGCCGCCGATCACCCCAGAAAAAAGTGACTGAAAAACGCTCGGGGCAGCCTAAAAACAGTGAGCAATTCAATAGCAGCAGTTCAAGCATCCACAGCTGCAGATCGATCTCTGAATGAAGTCTTTTGGAGGAGTTAATCACTGCCTAATCTCGCCCTAACGTCGCAGCTGCAACCTCTCCCTATACTGATCAGAGCAGAGTGACGGGCGGCGCTATGTGACTCCAGCTTAAATAGAGGCTGGGTCACATGCTGCACTGGCCAATCACAGCCATGCCAATAGTAGGCATGGCTGTGATGGCCTCTTGGGGCAAGTAGTATGACGCTTGTTGATTGGCTGCTTTGCAGCCTTTCAAAAAGCGCCAAGAAAGCGACGAACACCGAACCCGAACCCGGACTTTTACGAAAATGTCCGGGTTCGGGTCCGTGTCACGGACACCCCAAAATTCGGTACTATACAGTTCGGGTTCGCTCATCCCTATTCATCAGTCCACAGCACCTTATTCCAAAATGAAGCTGGCTTGTCCAAATGTGCTTTAGCCCACCTCAAGCGGCACTTTTCGTGCTGTGGGCGGAGAAAAGGCTTCCTCTGCATCACTCTCGCATACAGCATCTCCTTGTGTAAAGTGCGCCGAGTGGTTGAACGATGCACAGTGACTCCATCTGCAGCACGATGATGTTGTAGGTCTTTGATGCTGGTCTGTGGGTTGACTCTGACTGTTCTCACCATTCGTCGCTTCTGTCTATCCAAGATTTTTCTTGGTCTGCCACTTCGAGCCTTAACTTGAACTGAGCCTGTGGTCTTCCATTTCCTCAATATGTTCCTATCTGTGGAAACAGACAGCTGAAATCTCTGACAGCTTTCTGTATCCTTCCCCTAAACCATGATGGTGAACAATCTTTGTCTTCAGGTCATTTGAGAGTTGTTTTGAGACCCCCATGTTGCTACTCTTCAGAGAAAATTAAAAGAGGAGGGAAACTTACAATTGACCCCCTTAAATACTCTTTCTCATAATTGGATTCACCTGTGTATGTAGGTCAGGGGTCACTGAGCTTACCAAGCCATTTTGAGTTCCAATAATTAGTTCTAAAGGTTTTGGAATCAATAAAATGACAACAGTGCCCAAATTTATGCACCTGCCTAATTTTGTTTAAACAATTATAGAACACTTTCTGTAAATCCAATAAACTTCATTTCACTTCTCAAATATCACTGTGTGTGTCTCCTATATAATAAATTTAACTGACATTTTTTATCGTAACAACCAACGATTTATACAGGAAAATCATGACGATTAACAAGGTTGCCCAAACTTTCGCATCCCACTGTATGTGGAACTCCTATTTGTATTGTCATGTATTAGGAGCCTTCTAACATTTACTATGTATTGTATGTGCACATCTGAATGTGTCATGTTAGACCCCTTGCTTATCAAATATGTACCGTGTATTGTTTTCTTTAATTGAGAAAAAAAAAAGCCTTTGCAGGTAGCTGCTTTTGAGATTCTGCAGCAGCTGCAGCAGTGTTTTAAGGCAATAATTGCTTCTAGAATGCTCTGGCAGTCACATCCAGCCTTAGCTTTTCATTTCTCACTTCCTGGCTGACAGCTTTCCCTACCTTTCCCTATTCTACACAATTTTTCTTATTTCTAGATTTTCCCTTCACCAGGAATCAGCAACTTCCGGCACCACTCCAGCTGTTCAGAAACTACAACTCCCAGAATGCTTCATTCACTTCTGTGGGAGATAGAAAACAGCCAAGCAAGCTTGCATGCTGGGAGTTATAGTTTCAAAGCAGCTGGAGTGCCGAAGGTTGCTGATCCCTGTCAAAGACCCATCCACCCCCATTCACAGCCCAACACAGAACAGCGTTCTGCCCATTCTGCAAGGGAACCTCCATGCTTGCTGCAGCACTGATTGGCTCATCCAGTGAAGCCCTCCCCTCTTACCTCCTCTTAGGGTCATGTGAGCATTCTTCTTCTTTCTCCCTAGTGCTTTTTCCTACAGATGTGGGGGAACGCACAGTATAATGGTTCCACTTGCCGTTTTACTGGGTTTGTAAATAACCTGGAAATGGTTTGAAAATAACCTTTGGGTTTGTTTGCTGGCCAAAATTTAGGGAAGTTCGTAAAGAATTCAGTTTATTCATCCCTACTTCCTAGTTAAAATAGAGCCTGAAATATCCAGCCAATATCCTCACTGTTGATTGGTTGTCAGGCTGTCTGCAAAGAATTGTAAGCAAGCCGGTACTCTCTGGGAATTCATATTGTGTCTTTGAAAAATTTATGGTACCTGTTTGACTTTTTTTTCACCATTTTACTTGTGAAGGGACAGTTTTATGTATACCTTAATACAAAAATATACATATCTGACATACTTTACAAAACGATTTGCCCCTCTGAATTATCAAAAGTAAAGATGCCTAACAAAGAACACATGCAGAAATTCTTTGTTTAATAAAGACAGAAAACGATATTGTTTTAATTTTAAGAATCTCTTTCATTTTGTGTTTATTTAATATGATGGGATCCTTGTTCATGATCCCAGCACCCCCATTAGCTGAAGCTGAGAGCTGTGCACAGTCTTGAATGCAGCAACTGTATAAATAATTAAAAACCATGAACGCCTGGTTCCTTTAAGGCTGAAATGAAACATATTTGTTAGAATAAAGCTTGTGATTGTCATAGCAATAGTAGCGTTCTCCTATTTTGCTGCCTATAAATATTTCTCTTGCATGTTCCTTCCACGCCTGTTCTGTATCTTTCAGTCTGCTGCCCACTCATCCCTTGTTTGCTGTGTAAAGAATCCTCAGCCAGCCACAGCCCTTATATCTTTGAAATACTGCATTTTATACTAAGCCATCTGATTTTCAAACTTGCTTACCTTTAAAGCACTTTGAATTGAGCTCTTCCTATGTAAATGTCTTGTTTCAATATCTTTTATTACATAGTTTACAAAATAAAAAAATACAATTAGAATTACAATCTTTAACACCAGAACTGCATTCCACCCATTTATTTTCCATAATGATTCTGATTATCATGCTGTGCTTTTCAATGCAGTGAAAAAAATAATAAATACATAAATAAAGCATGTTCTAAAAAAAAAGTTCCATCTGTTCTAAAATCCCAGCTAACAAACTGAAAATTCATAACCTACCTAGAGCTGGTCCCACAAACCAGGTTCTATGTACTTAACCCCATGGATACCTTAGGTTTTTAGTTTTTCCATTTTCACTTTTCTTCCCTGTTTTCTCCAGAGCCATAAAATTTTTATTTTTCCATTCACATAGCCATATGTGGGCTAGCATTTTGCATGAAAGTTTGTACTTTTTAATGCAACGAATTGATATAGAATACAATGTAGTGTGAAGCATGAACAAATTAAAAATGGGGCCGAATTGGAAAAAATATGCAATTCTGCCACAGTTTTATGGGTTTTGTCCCTACGGTGATCACTATGCGGAAAAACTGCCCTGTACCCTTCATTCTCTAAGTCGGTACGATTACAATAATACCACATATGTGTAGTTTTTTTGTAGTTTAATTCTGAAAAAATAATAAAAACTTTGAAAAAAATATATTTTTTTACATTGCCATTAGAGTTGAGCGAATCGAAGCTGACGAAGTGGAATTCGATCCGAACTTCAGGAGAAATTTGATTCACAACACATGCAAATTTCCTCACGCTTCGTGGTAATGAATCGCAATTTTCCTAAAATGGCGGCTACATGTGTGAGGACTGAGGACATGGGGCAAGGAACTCTGGGAAGGTGTGATTGCCCAGATTGACATGCCTGCATGCAGCCAATCAGCAACCAGCCCTGTTATGTCATAGCCCTTTAAATACAGCAGCCATCTTAGATTCTGCCATTTTCCAGCATTCAGAGTCAGGGCCGTCTTTACCAAGGGGCAAAAGGGGCAGCTGGCCCGGGCCCAGTTGCTCCTGGGGGGCCCAAGGGAGCTGCCTCTTGAGCCCTGCTAGCCACTGCCCCGGGTGTCAGGCTGTCAGCTACACAGGGGGTGCTGCCATGCCATGCCTGCCGGCACTGAGTCCAGGCATCGTACTGTGTTAGAGCTGTGAATGTGATCTAGGACCTTAGATTACATCATCACCATGTGACCAGTAACCTAGCAATATTACTGGTCACATGGCTATGAGGTCATCACAGGTCCTAGCAGGAGTGTTGCAGAAGTTAACCCTGGGTTCAGACCTGAGCGTTTCTGAGATGCGCGTTTAACGCGCGTTTTTATGTGCGTTTTTTTTATGCGCGTTTTTTGCAATAGTAAACGCGCGTTTGACGCGCGTTTCTGTGATTGACTGCAGTGTTGTCCAATGAGCAAATATCCCTGTGTATATGAAGTTTGGCCAATCTTAGGGCATTGTAGGTGTGAAATTCCATGTGTGTTGGTAGAGTGTGTGGTTTGTAGTCATCATGGAATGCTATAGACGGCGACGTGTTGCGGCACTTGTTGCAGCTATACACCTGGAACGCTTGAGGAGAAGGCGGGACAGCAGGCAACGTTTCTGGGTCCATCCTGTGATTGCGAATAGACAGGAGAGGGGCCAGTTCTGGGCACTGTATGCCAACCTCCGTGCCCATGAGGACAAGTTTTTTGACTACACCAGGATGTCCATCCACAGGTTAGTACGTATACGTGGTTGCAATGTTTTTGCAATGGTTAAGCTAAGTGTTTTGTGCTTTTTGTATAGTTAACCATGAACATTTTATTGTTTCCCAGCTTTGATGAGCTCCTGGTGCTGTTGTCCCCTCATTTGCAGCATCAGGACACCTTCATGCGGGACTGCATCCCACCAGTGGAAAGACTGGTCATTACTTTGTGCGGGGAGTATGTGATGTGTATGTTGTCAACGTGTGGCATAGATATCCCATACATGCATCATGTATCCACATTTGGCCATGTTTTACCCCTCACTTTCCAAAAATAGTCCAAACAGTTGCTTCAATTTTTTTAACTTTGGTGAATGTATTCACATCATACATTTCCAAATTAAATTTGTTAAAACTGGTTTACTAACAAAGGATCAATGTAGTATAAATAACATAAAAATATAACAAACATTTTTCTATATAAGTGCCCTTTTGGGCTCCCAAACCCTTGAGCCGGAGAATTTCCCTCTTCTAAGTTTCTCAAAGGGTTTCATATTGCGGCCCTGAAAACTCTGCCTCGGGATCCCGCCGTGTCTCTCTGGCTCCGCGAGACTGATTGGCGGGTGGCATTTCAGTGGTGGTGATGGTGGAGGTGCTTGGGCCCGTGCTTGAAGAGGGATATGGGTATGATGTGTGTTGTGTCTGCCATGTGTCAAGAGGGTGTTGTATGTTACTTTGTGTGTATGTGTGTGCTGGGTATGTGTAAGGGTGTTGTTGTGCATGTTGGGGATGTAGTGGGCCATATTGTGGGCCATATTGTGGGCAATATTGTGGCCCATATTGTTGCCCATATTGTGGTGGCTGCTGTGGTGGCTGCTGTGATGGCTGCTGTGGTGGCTGCTGTGGGGCCTGCTGTGGGGCCTGCTGTGGGGCCTGCTGTGGGGCACTGATAGACGTTGCTATCTCATAAGGGAGGCAATACTTATCTATGGTGTTAGTCACCTCCTCCCTTACTTTTGTGACCAGATGTCTCGGCACATGTAGCATTTTCTCCTCTAGACTGAGGAGAAAATAGGCATCGCTGCTAAGTTTTGGCACAGGATGTGCCAGGGCATCCAGGCAGCCTATTAGCCTGTCCTCGTGCCTCTCTGTTCTCCTCCTTTTATGTCGGGGCTGCCAACTTGCCTCTGGTACGGCTTGGACAGTCTGCATGGGGCTGACGATACTCGGAGTGGGGGGGGGGGCCTGGAGGACTCATTGGCCCCATAGATGGTCCGGCCTCACTGTCCATGATTGTGGCCTCGTCCTCTTCCTCATCAGCTTGCGCCTGGCTGTGTTCCCAGCTGCTATCGGTGCTGTGAAGTGGAAAATATAGGTAAGTATGTTCCCCATATGAAATTGAATGTATGCAATGTCATACCACATCCTCTCCTCAATGTGTATGCCCTTGACTCACCTCCGCATTTCCGTGCACGGTATCAAAAATGACATTTGTGCTGCATGCACATAACTGGAGCGTGCGCCTGGGGACGATCCGCTCCTCTGCTCCCTTTCTTTGCGGCGATGGCGGATAAAGGCGTCTTTCAGGCTTTTCCATTTGCCTTTGAGAGTGTTGACTATGAAAAACGAAATAAAAAACATCCGTTCATGTCTCTTTATTTTCTTACATTTGTTTCAGGTATTTAGCTACTGGACAGTCATTGGCCAGTCTACACTTCGCCTTTCTCATCGGGAAGTCCACAGCCAGTATGATCGTCCCGGAAACCTGCGTGGCAATTTGGGACGTCCTTCATCCTGCTGTGATGGCCCAACCACAGAAGGAGGACTGGCTGCAAATTGCGGATCAGTTTTTAGAATCCTGCAATTTTCCAAACTGTGTCGGCGCAATAGACGGCAAACACATCCGCGTTAAGAAGCCCATAAGGAGCGGGAGTCAATTTTTTAATTATAAAAAATATTTTTCGTTTGTTCTTTTTGCGGTGTGTGATGCAAACTATTGCTTCAGGTACATTGACGTGGGGTCCTACGGCAGCAGCTCAGACTCAGCTGTTTTGGGGCATTCTGCCTTTGGGCAAATGCTCAATAATAATGAGCTGGACCTCCCGGGGAACACCACACTGCCTGGGACCACTTTTCCGGCTATGCCCTTTGTTTTTGTGGGGGACGAGGCCTTTGCGCTGGGGGAGCATCTGATGAGGCCGTACTCAAGCCGGGGACTCTCCATTGCCAGGCGGGTATTTAATTACCGGCTGACAAGGGCACGCAGGGTGGTGGAGTGCGCCTTCGGCATTTTAGCTAACAAATGGCGCTTTCTCCATTCTCCCATTTATTTACAATTGGAGACCGCCATCTCGGCCGTGAAGGCAGCGTGTGCTCTGCATAATTTTGTCCGTGTACGGGATGGCTTTAATTTTGAAGATTCCCTCAGCCATTCCTTTGAGAGTCCTAATCCGAGCGGTGTGCGTGGGAACCGGCACGGTGCAGCTGTCCGGGACCACTTCAACGCATATTTTTTGACACCACATGGGGCGTTACCCTGGCAATTGGAAGCCATCTAAGTTTATGTTCATTTATATTTTTGGTCTGAAAAGAGTGTTTATATATTATTTGATTTTCAAATTTGGTTGTTTATTACTAGGGCTAAATTAGAAATTTGGAAACGATCTTTTGTGCATTTCGGTTTTTTCACCTATATAGTGCCCCTTGAGGATGCCCCTATAGTGGCCATCAATAGTCACACATTAACAAGGGTTAAAAATGTGGCCAAAATCATGTGTCCCATTTAAGTGGCCAATACTCGGCCAGTAGAATATAAGCCAAGGAGGGTGAAATAACGGATCCCATCAAGGTGCCCAATACTGGCACGTTAGAAACCAAAGCACCTAACATATGCCTGGCCACCCATAGCCCACAAACAGTCTAATTCTAAAAAGTACACAATATCAATAACAACTTAGGATTCAAATCCCTCAAACCAAACTTAGGCCTACATTTCAAAATGCCACTACATTTGCGGATTGAAAGAGCACAGTCTGGCACAAGATAGTGGAACCACTGCAAATTGAACATACTGGGCCATTGCATTGTACCAGAATGTGGGGGAGGGTGAACCAGGACAGTACTAAAAACTAAAGGGGTGAGGGGACACTATACAACATGTAATGTGCACATCATTCTTTGTAAACTAAGGCCACTGAGTGCCCATATACGAGAACAGGGATGGTGATGCTGTGTCCCTCTAGCTGTTGCTAAACTCCATGCATGCCTGCACAGGCTCCAGCAAGGAAAATACAGCCCAGCATTTGTGGAGGTGGCGTTTGACAACAGCTGGAGGGCTGCAGGATGAGCTGGCCAGGGCTATTACATATAGTTGGGACACCACTGCACACAAGGAGTTTACTTTTCACATTAGAACACACATGGAAATACCTTTTCCCTGTTTCACTGTCTTGGTGAAACTTCTCCAATCTGGCCAGATGCTTTTGCCAATATCCTCCCAGGCCTGCTGCCTGCTCCTCCGATTTTTGTAGTTGGCATCCTGTGTGTCATACAGGCAGCGTTTGCCTTGCACCAGCCTGATGAGGTTCTCGGTGTCACACAGAGACTCCTCCATGCTGGATTCTCTCCACAAAACTGTGCTTTGCACCTGGTGTTGGGCCTTTTCCTGCATGTTGCAAAATCCAAGACGCACGTTCAGTGTCAAAAACGCGCAAAATTCAAGCGTTGCGCGTTCCCATTGAAGTCTATGGGCCAAAACGCACGACAAACGCCCCAAAAAAAGCTCAAGAACTTGTTTATAAGTCGGGCGTTTTTCAGCGCGTTCAAACGCGCTGTAAAACGCTCAAGTGTGAATCAGGTCCATAGGGAAGCATTGGTTTTCCAGTGTTGAGCGTTTTACAGCGCGTAGGAACGCGCTGTAAAACGCTCAGGTGTGAACTTAGGGTAACTGTGGAGCTTTTTTGTGTGAAGATTACATCAGAAAAGGGTGGCTGTTATGTTAATATACTGTAAACTACTGTATAGTGGGGTGCTGTATACTGTGTGGGGGCCTGTATACTGTGGGGGGCTGTATACTCTGGGGGACTGTATATTGTGGGGGGCCTGTATACTGTGTGGGACTGTATACTGTGGGAGCCTGTATACTGTGGGGGGCCTGTATACTGTGGGGGCCTGTATACTGTGGGGGGCTGTATACTGTGTGGTGGGCTGTATACTGTGTGGGGTTGTATACTGTGTTGGGGGCCTGTATACTGGGGGGGCCTGTATACTGTGGGGGGGTTGTATACTGTGGGGGGGCCTGTATAGTGTGGGGGGCCTGTATAGTGTGGGGGGCTGTATACTGTGTGGGGGGATGTATACTGTGTGGGGGCATGTATACTGTGGGGTCTGTATACTGTGGGGGGACTGTATAGTGTGGGGGGCCTGTATAGTGTGGGGGGCTGTATATTGTGGAGTGCTATACTGCTGTACTGTATACTGTGGGGGTCTGTATACTGTATACTGTGGGTGCTGTATAGTGTGGGGTGCTATACTGCTGTACTGTATAGTGTGGGGGGCTGTATCGAGTATAGTTTGGGGTGCTGTATACGGTGAGGTGCTATACTGTGGGGTGCTGTATACTGTGGGCTGCTATACTGCTCTACTATATACTATGCGGTACTGTATAGTGTGGGGTGCTATACTGCATACTGTGGGTTGTTGTATACTATAGGGTGCTATACCGCATACTGTGGGGTGCTGGGGTGCACTGTAACACTAGGGTGAGCCGAGCCCTGGTCTCCTTCCTGCAGAGCGGTGCCCACTTCCAGCCTGAGGTCAGAGCACTGATCCTGAGCCGCTGGAGTCTTCAGAACTGGAAGTATTTACAGTCATTCACTGTACTCTACCAGGTGTGCGGATTTTTTGTGTGTGTGTTGTGGTGGTGGGCGTGATTGCCTGCTAGCGTGTGGGAAGGCAGGATCTAGAGGGCCCAAGTAAATTTTTGCCCAGGGTCCAATCAATATTAAAGACAGCCCTGTTCAGAGTGCAGGGACAGACGTGTGAAGTCGCTAGGGACAGAAATTGGAAAAACCTCTATGTTTAACAAAAACATTAAAAAAAAGGATTTATAAGTGCAGGGAAAGGATAAGGAGTGGGGTTGAGCAAACCTGAACTGTAAAGTTCGGGTTTGTACCCAAACCCGAACATTTTCGAAAAAGTTTGGGTTCGAGTTCGGTGTTCAGCGATTAAATGGCGCTTTTTGAAAGGCTGCAGGGCAGCCAATCAACAAGCGTTTAACTAGTGTGCCCTTAGAAGCCATCACAGCCATGCCTACTAATTGCATGGCTGTGATTGGCTAAGTGCAGCATGTGACCCAGCCTCTTTATAAGCTGGAGTCATGTAGCGCCGCATGTCACTCTGCTCTTAGTAGTTTTAGGGATAGGATGCTGCTGCTGTGAGGGAGAGATTAGGAAATACTCTGATATCTGCACTTGGTTTGAAGTCAGCGATCTACAGCGTTTTTTGTTTTGAGGGTATAATGCAACATTTTTTAACTCTGCCCTGAGCCCAGTGAGACTGAAAAAAAGTTTAATCCTTTTGTTAGTTTGGTGGGTGTCGGCAGCCATTTTGTACAGCAGCAGTGCACCAGCGCTGCATACGTGCCAGGGACAATAATTTTATCCTGTTCTTGTAGTTTAGTGGCTGACATATAGCCATTTTTAAAGTGCACCTGCACTGCATATGTGCCAGGGGAAGGGGAAATAATACTGTCTGTGAGTTCAGGGACCCAGGGGGTGACATAATCCTATTTTATTTCTGTAAAGTACCCCTGTGCTGCATTTCTGAGAGTTAAATATATTCAGTTAAATCCATCTGTTCCATTGTGGGGTAACATATTTACATTATTTTTTTTTTTTGTAAAGTACCTCTGAGGCCTGCACTGTATATGTGACAGGCAGGCACATAAATTCAGCAAATCCATCTGTTCCATTGTAGGGGTGACATATCCACTTATTTTTTAAGTAAAAACCCCTGAACTTTATTTGTGAGATTGAAATATAATCTCAGTTAAATCCATCTGTTTCATTTATGGTTAAAGAAACCCTTTTTTGGAGGGCAATAAAGTACCTATTTCTGACAGTCTAATAAAACTGCCAAATACTTCTGTTAAATTTTTTGGGTGAAAAATTCAAATTTTGGGTTGCTATAAAGTACATTTGAGGCCTGCGCTGCGTTCCTGTCAGTCAAATAAAACCATTAAATACCACTGTTACATTTTTGGGCTTCAAATTCCCATTTTTGTTTGCAATGTACCTCTGAAGCCTGCACATGTGACAGGCAGGCACATAAATTCAGCAAATCCATCAGTTCTATTGTAGGGGTGACATATCCACTATTTTTTAAGTAAAAAAAAAACTGTACTTAATTTTTGAGATTGAAATATAATCTCAGTTAAATTCATCTGTTTCGTTTATGGATAAAGAAACCCTTTTTTTGGGAACAATAAAGTACCTTTTTGCCCTGTACTGCATTTCTGACATTATAATAAAACCGCCAAATATTGCAGTTAAATTTTTGGATGAAAAATTCTGATTTTCATTTCCTTAAAGTACATTTGCGGCCTACGCTGCGTTCCTTCAGTCAAATAAAACCATTAAATACTGCTGTTACATTTTTGGGCTTCAAATTCCAATTTTTGGGTGTAAAGTACCTCTGAGGCCTGCACATGTGACAGGCAGGGACATAAATTCAGTAACTGCATCTGTTCCATTGTAGCGGTGACATAGCCACCATTTTTTACATTAAAAACCCCTGTGCTTCATTTGTAAGAGTGAAATGTAATCAAAGATAATTCCATCTGTTTCATTTAGGGTTAAAAAAACTCTTTTTGGGAGGCAATAAAGTACCTTTTTGCCCTATTCTGCATTTCGGACAGTACAATAAAACCACCAAATACTGCAGTTACATTTTTTGCTGAAAAATTCAATTCAATTTTTGGTTGCTATAAAGTACATTTGCGGCCTACGCTGTGTTCTTGTCAGTCAAATAAAACCATTAAATACCGCTGTTACATTTATGGGCTTCAAATTCCCATTTTCAGATGTAAAGTACCTCTGAGGCCTGCACATGTGACAGACAGGCACATAAATTCAGCAAATCCATTTGTTCCATTGTAGGGGTGACATATCCACAATTTTTTTATGTTGAAAGCCCCTGTGCTTCATTTGTGAGAGTGAAATATAATCACAGTTAAAGCCATCTGCTTCATTTAGGGTTAAAAAATAACTTTTTTGGGGAGCAATAAAGTACCTTTTAGCCCTGTGCTGCATTTCTGGTAGTTAAAGAAATACAGTTAAATCCATCTGTTTCATTGTGTGTGCGATTTATTTTATTTTTTTGCAATAAAGTACCTTTGCTGCCTGCACTGAATAGCAGATCGGGCAATAAGTTTAAAAAACGTGTCTGTTCCATTGTTGGGTGACATCAACCCATTTTTCCCGTCCTGCCTAGGTGACAAGGACCTAAATTTAAAAAATGTGTCTGTTCTATTGTTGGGTGACATTAACTCATTTTCGCCATCAAAAAACCCCTGCTCTGCATTGTTCACAGGGAACTTAATTTAGTTAAAACTCCTGTTACTTCAGTGGGTGACCACAAAAAATGAGGAGAGTGTCAAACAAGGGACGTGGCCCTGGTCGTGGTGCTGCTGGTGCTGATGGAGCTCCTGTTTCAGGGAAACAAATCAGGCAAGCAGTCTGAGCCCAAAGTCATGCAGCAGTCTGTTCTGCTTTTTGATGACCCTGCTGGCAGTGTTTCCCAGGGCCATACACATAGCCCTGCCTCAGACGTGGAAGAGATTGAGTGCAACGATGCCCAACCACTTATGTTTCAGGATGAGTAAATGGGAGGACCACCGCAGCACGTCTCGGATGATGACGAAACATAGGTGCCAACTGCTGTGGCTTTTGAAAGTGTGCAGACCAACAAGGAGGGCAGGGGTGAAGACTGGGTGGAAGATGATGTGGAGGACGGTGAGGTCCTCGACCCCACATGGAATCAAGGTCATGTGAGTGACCTGTGTAGTTCAGAGGAAGAGGCGGTGGTCGCACAGAGCCACCAGCACAGCAAAAGAGGGAGCAGGGTGCAAAAGCGGAGCGTCCGTCCCCTAGACAGTACGCCTGCTACTGCCCACCGCACTAAGGGACCAAGCACACCAAAGCGAGTTCCAAGGAGTTCCTTGTCGTGGCAGTTCTTCAGACAATATGCTGACAACAAGACACGAGTGGTTTGCACGCTGTGCAATCAAAGCCTGAAGCAAGGCATAAACGTTCTAAACCTGAGCACAACCTGCATAACCAGGCATCTAAGTGAAAGCACGAGCTGCAGTGGAGTAGACACCTCAAAAACTAAGAAAGGTCTCTGGCTCCTCCTGCTTCCTCTTCTGCTGCAGTCGCGGCCTCTTCATCCCCCCCTGGAGTGACAGTGACACCTGCCACCCAGCAAACAGAGTATGTGGCAGCAACGCCACCACCTCAGTCACAAAGCATCTCCACAATGTCCCATGGAAGCACTCAGCTGTCTATCTCCCAAACACTGGAGCAAAAGAGGAAGTACCCCCCTACCCACGCGCGATCACTGGCTCTGAATGCCAGCATTTCCAAATTCCTGGCCTTTGCAATGCTGTTATTCCGTCTGGTGGAGACGGAGAGTTTTAAAAGCTTTATGGCGGTGGCTGTCCCACAGTACGTTGTGCCAAGCCGCCCCTACTTTTCCAGGCGAGCCATCCCTTCCCTGCACAACCAAGTGGGGGACAAAATCATGTGTGCACTGCGCAATGCCATCTGTGGCAAGGGACACATAACTACGGATACGTGGACAAGTAAGCATGGTCAGGGACATTATATCTCCCTAACAAAACACTGGGTAAATGCAGTGGCGGCTGGGCCTGAGGCGGATAGCAGTTTGGAGCATGTCCTTCCACCACCGAGGATTGCAGGGTGTTTCTCTTTGCCTCCTGTTGCTTCCTCCGACTACTCCGCTTCCTCCTCCTCTACCGCCTCCTCATCTGGTCAGCGTAACACCTTCACCACCAACTTCAGTACAGCAAGGGGGAAATGACAGCAGGCAGTTTTGAAACTTATCTGTTTGGGGGACAAACTCCACACTGTGCAGGAGCTGTGGACGGGCATGGAACAACAGACCGATGAGGGGTTGGTGCCAGTGAGCCTCAAGCCCGACCTGGTGGTGAGCGATAATGGGCGAAATCTCGTAGCAGCTCTGAAGCTTAGAGCTTGCCTGGGGCATGTGCTGAATTTAATTTATTAATTTGACCCTCCCTCTCCACCGAATCAGATTTCAGCCATTTACCTCCCTGGGATGTGGTATCCCTTTCTCAGGCTCCCTCTACAGCATGGAACCCTGATTCCCCATTACTCGTGATCACCATGGTAGGCACATAAAAGAACATTGAAAGTTAAAAGGGAAGATATCCAAATGGATCGTGGACATTACGGGGATGTGCGATCAGGCAAAAGTTATCAAGAGTCAACAAAACGGCAGCAGGGCCTCTCCTGTATAACGTTCCCTAATCCAAAATACTGCCGTGACATTCCCTGTAATTTTTTATTACTCATTCCAATAACACCCCTTCTGAAGAAGCTGAGCGAAACGCGCGTCAGGGGTGCGCTCACCAGGGCCCCAAGGTTGGTTCCCCTTTACTTATTTCTATATGTGTTGTCCATGCTGGTTATGACTTCTTATGTGTTGGATGTATATTGCATGCTATTTAGCTGCTGCTGGGGTGGAATATCCACATACTGCATCCATTCACATTTACAACATGGCTAGCATGGCAACAATTGTATCATCATTGAAAGCCCACTCTTTCACCTGGCCTGTGTATGAGAAATCTTCTCACTTTAGCCATTGGCTTATTCAGGCTAATAGGTGAGGTGTGCTTGGGGGATAGTTCCATATTGGTACCTTGGTGGGGCGCTGATTCGCAGTGCTGCCACTTTACTGCTGCTATTTTATACATATTTATTTATGTCTAAGATTTTGTCTTTTTTGTGATGAACTAATAAAATATCTTGTGATGTATGCACATGTGTGTTGTTGTTTATCGGATCTATCTTTCCAATAACAGGGCATCTTAGAAGTCCTGTATTGTTATTCATCTTCACTACCTCCCTGTGTCGCGAGTGGGTAGTTGCCGCGTGCCTCCTACCTTCCATCGATTTTTCTGCTTTAATAACTTGTCCCACATCTCCACCCAATCAGATTTCAGCCATTGACCTACACCACCACATCCACCACCTCCTCAACCTCCTACTCCATATGGACCTCCTCCTCCTAGATCAAGATTATATTTTTTTATTTTTATGTATTTTATGTTATTTTAAGTCATTTCCCTATCCACATTTGTTTGCAGAGCACTTGCCATGCTTTTAACCACATTTTGCTGCCATTTGCAGCCCTCTAGCCCTTTCCATTTTAGTGCTCCAAAGTTTAGGTCCCCATTGACTTCAATGGGGTTCGGGTTCAGGGTCAAGTTCGGGTTAAGTTCAGGTCCCGAACGTGAACTTTTTTGAGAAGTTCAGTCGAACCTGTCGAACCCAAACTTCCAGGTGTCTGCTTAATTCTAAAAAGGAGGATTTATTTCACAGCATCTTAGTGCAGGGCGAGATGTCAAAAAGCGCTAGGGACATTGATAGGAAAGTGACTTACAAGTGCAGAGAACAATTATTTGGGTAACCAAATAATCATTAGACAGCTCTGTCATTCCAGCGTTTTGTTATTGGGCTGCAAGTGTTATGTTGGAAAGCCTTTAGTGGCTTATATCTTAGTATCTTATTCAGTACGACAACAAAAATATATAAACATTTCACTTCTGCAGTTATTTCTTTTGAAAGCATATAGGGGCGTTTTTCAGTCGAACAAGAAAAATATATACGTGCTGTACTGTTGCAGTTATTTCTAGTGAAAGCGTATAGGAGTGTATTACAGTAAAAAAAAAAAAAACATATATACACAGTGCACTGTTGCAGTTATTTCTGGTGAAAGCATATAGGGGCATATTAAAGTAAAAAAAGAAAAATACATATAAGCACTATTGCAGTTATTTTATTTTTTTGCAATAAAGTACCTTTGCTGCCTGCACTGAATAGCAGATCGGGCAATAAGTTTAAAAAACGTGTCTGTTCCATTGTTGGGTGACATCAACCCATTTTTCCCGTCCTGCCTAGGTGACAAGGACCTAAATTTAAAAAATTTGTCTGTTCTATTGTTGGGTGACATTAACTCATTTTCGCCATCAAAAAACCCCTGCTCTGCATTGTTCACAGGGAACTTAATTTAGTTAAAACTCCTGTTACTTCAGTGGGTGACCACAAAAAATGAGGAGAGTGTCAAACAAGGGACGTGGCCCTGGTCGTGGTGCTGCTGGTGCTGATGGAGCTCCTGTTTCAGGGAAACAAATCAGGCAAGCAGTCTGAGCCCAAAGTCATGCAGCAGTCTGTTCTGCTTTTTGATGACCCTGCTGGCAGTGTTTCCCAGGGCCATACACATAGCCCTGCCTCAGACGTGGAAGAGATTGAGTGCAACGATGCCCAACCACTTATGTTTCAGGATGAGTAAATGGGAGGACCACCGCAGCACGTCTCGGATGATGACGAAACATAGGTGCCAACTGCTGTGGCTTTTGAAAGTGTGCAGACCAACAAGGAGGGCAGGGGTGAAGACTGGGTGGAAGATGATGTGGAGGACGGTGAGGTCCTCGACCCCACATGGAATCAAGGTCATGTGAGTGACCTGTGTAGTTCAGAGGAAGAGGCGGTGGTCGCACAGAGCCACCAGCACAGCAAAAGAGGGAGCAGGGTGCAAAAGCGGAGCGTCCGTCCCCTAGACAGTACGCCTGCTACTGCCCACCGCACTAAGGGACCAAGCACACCAAAGCGAGTTCCAAGGAGTTCCTTGTCGTGGCAGTTCTTCAGACAATATGCTGACAACAAGACACGAGTGGTTTGCACGCTGTGCAATCAAAGCCTGAAGCAAGGCATAAACGTTCTAAACCTGAGCACAACCTGCATAACCAGGCATCTAAGTGAAAGCACGAGCTGCAGTGGAGTAGACACCTCAAAAACTAAGAAAGGTCTCTGGCTCCTCCTGCTTCCTCTTCTGCTGCAGTCGCGGCCTCTTCATCCCCCCCTGGAGTGACAGTGACACCTGCCACCCAGCAAACAGAGTATGTGGCAGCAACGCCACCACCTCAGTCACAAAGCATCTCCACAATGTCCCATGGAAGCACTCAGCTGTCTATCTCCCAAACACTGGAGCAAAAGAGGAAGTACCCCCCTACCCACGCGCGATCACTGGCTCTGAATGCCAGCATTTCCAAATTCCTGGCCTTTGCAATGCTGTTATTCCGTCTGGTGGAGACGGAGAGTTTTAAAAGCTTTATGGCGGTGGCTGTCCCACAGTACGTTGTGCCAAGCCGCCCCTACTTTTCCAGGCGAGCCATCCCTTCCCTGCACAACCAAGTGGGGGACAAAATCATGTGTGCACTGCGCAATGCCATCTGTGGCAAGGGACACATAACTACGGATACGTGGACAAGTAAGCATGGTCAGGGACATTATATCTCCCTAACAAAACACTGGGTAAATGCAGTGGCGGCTGGGCCTGAGGCGGATAGCAGTTTGGAGCATGTCCTTCCACCACCGAGGATTGCAGGGTGTTTCTCTTTGCCTCCTGTTGCTTCCTCCGACTACTCCGCTTCCTCCTCCTCTACCGCCTCCTCATCTGGTCAGCGTAACACCTTCACCACCAACTTCAGTACAGCAAGGGGGAAATGACAGCAGGCAGTTTTGAAACTTATCTGTTTGGGGGACAAACTCCACACTGTGCAGGAGCTGTGGACGGGCATGGAACAACAGACCGATGAGGGGTTGGTGCCAGTGAGCCTCAAGCCCGACCTGGTGGTGAGCGATAATGGGCGAAATCTCGTAGCAGCTCTGAAGCTTAGAGCTTGCCTGGGGCATGTGCTGAATTTAATTTATTAATTTGACCCTCCCTCTCCACCGAATCAGATTTCAGCCATTTACCTCCCTGGGATGTGGTATCCCTTTCTCAGGCTCCCTCTACAGCATGGAACCCTGATTCCCCATTACTCGTGATCACCATGGTAGGCACATAAAAGAACATTGAAAGTTAAAAGGGAAGATATCCAAATGGATCGTGGACATTACGGGGATGTGCGATCAGGCAAAAGTTATCAAGAGTCAACAAAACGGCAGCAGGGCCTCTCCTGTATAACGTTCCCTAATCCAAAATACTGCCGTGACATTCCCTGTAATTTTTTATTACTCATTCCAATAACACCCCTTCTGAAGAAGCTGAGCGAAACGCGCGTCAGGGGTGCGCTCACCAGGGCCCCAAGGTTGGTTCCCCTTTACTTATTTCTATATGTGTTGTCCATGCTGGTTATGACTTCTTATGTGTTGGATGTATATTGCATGCTATTTAGCTGCTGCTGGGGTGGAATATCCACATACTGCATCCATTCACATTTACAACATGGCTAGCATGGCAACAATTGTATCATCATTGAAAGCCCACTCTTTCACCTGGCCTGTGTATGAGAAATCTTCTCACTTTAGCCATTGGCTTATTCAGGCTAATAGGTGAGGTGTGCTTGGGGGATAGTTCCATATTGGTACCTTGGTGGGGCGCTGATTCGCAGTGCTGCCACTTTACTGCTGCTATTTTATACATATTTATTTATGTCTAAGATTTTGTCTTTTTTGTGATGAACTAATAAAATATCTTGTGATGTATGCACATGTGTGTTGTTGTTTATCGGATCTATCTTTCCAATAACAGGGCATCTTAGAAGTCCTGTATTGTTATTCATCTTCACTACCTCCCTGTGTCGCGAGTGGGTAGTTGCCGCGTGCCTCCTACCTTCCATCGATTTTTCTGCTTTAATAACTTGTCCCACATCTCCACCCAATCAGATTTCAGCCATTGACCTACACCACCACATCCACCACCTCCTCAACCTCCTACTCCATATGGACCTCCTCCTCCTAGATCAAGATTATATTTTTTTATTTTTATGTATTTTATGTTATTTTAAGTCATTTCCCTATCCACATTTGTTTGCAGAGCACTTGCCATGCTTTTAACCACATTTTGCTGCCATTTGCAGCCCTCTAGCCCTTTCCATTTTAGTGCTCCAAAGTTTAGGTCCCCATTGACTTCAATGGGGTTCGGGTTCAGGGTCAAGTTCGGGTTAAGTTCAGGTCCCGAACGTGAACTTTTTTGAGAAGTTCAGTCGAACCTGTCGAACCCAAACTTCCAGGTGTCTGCTTAATTCTAAAAAGGAGGATTTATTTCACAGCATCTTAGTGCAGGGCGAGATGTCAAAAAGCGCTAGGGACATTGATAGGAAAGTGACTTACAAGTGCAGAGAACAATTATTTGGGTAACCAAATAATCATTAGACAGCTCTGTCATTCCAGCGTTTTGTTATTGGGCTGCAAGTGTTATGTTGGAAAGCCTTTAGTGGCTTATATCTTAGTATCTTATTCAGTACGACAACAAAAATATATAAACATTTCACTTCTGCAGTTATTTCTTTTGAAAGCATATAGGGGCGTTTTTCAGTCGAACAAGAAAAATATATACGTGCTGTACTGTTGCAGTTATTTCTAGTGAAAGCGTATAGGAGTGTATTACAGTAAAAAAAAAAAAAACATATATACACAGTGCACTGTTGCAGTTATTTCTGGTGAAAGCATATAGGGGCATATTAAAGTAAAAAAAGAAAAATACATATAAGCACTATTGCAGTTATTTCTGGTAAAATCGTATAGGGGCGTATTTCAGTACTTAAAGAAATATATATACGCACTTCACTCTTAAAAAATTTTCTGGTCAAAGCGCATAGTGGTCTATTTCCGTCCAACAAGAAATATGCAGTATATTCTCAGTTTACTGCTGCAGTTATTTCTTGTGAAAGCGTAAAGAGGCGTATTTCTGTAAAAAAAGAAAAATATATACGCACTGCACTGTTGCAGTTATTTGTGGTCAAAGCATATAGGGGTGTATTACAGTAAAAAAAGAAAAATATATACACACTGCACTGTTGTAGTAAGTTCTGGTGAAAGCATATAGGGGCGTATTACAGCAAAAAAAGAAATATATATATACGCAATGCACTGTTCCAGTTATTTCTGGTAAAAGTATATAGTGGCGTATTTCAGTACTTCAAGAAATATATTTATAGGCACTTCACTCTTTCATTTTATTTTGGTGAAAGCGAATAGTGGTCTATTTCAGTCCAACACATTTTTTTTATATTCTCAGTACTGCTGCAGTTATTTCTTTTTTTTTGTAAATCTCTTTTTATTGTTTCAGAGCTTACAAGTATAAAAAGTTACCATTCCATACTGTAACAAAGGAATAATTGTATAGTAATGTATATCACAATATGTATCACAGTATAGGTCCTTGTTCAGACACATTGTTATTACAGATTTTTTGATAACAGCGGGGGAAGAAAGGAAGGGGATAAGGGAAACATAACATTGATAAAAGGGACGAAATAATACAAGGTAAGTATAAACAGGTAGGCTCTTGTCTTCAGCCAGATAATACTTTGGGGACGTTCAAATCCCGTGAAATGGACAATATCACATACCAATCGATATATTTTCATCACACAATGAGTTGGGCTAAATTATGGATGGACCTATCTATCCCCCACTCTGAAATCTAATTCTGTGCGTGAATCGGAGGCGTCTATGAGGGCCTCACACTGAATTTGTCTAAAACTTCTGCATCTCTGGCCTCCTGAGATTTTTTCCAGGGAAGCCAAGTCTTTAAATATCCAGACCTACTACCTTGGATCCATCCCACCATCTCCTCCATCCTGTGGAGTTGGTGCATTTTGTTAAACCACATTCTCAAATCTGGCGGTGACGAGTCTCTCCATTTTGTTGGGATAAGTAGTTTTGCTGTAGCAATCATATGCGTTATTAGGTCTGCTTTAGATGGCTTAAAGTTGGGGGCTGGGAGCCACAACAAAACCAGCTCTGGAGATAAAGTTATATCGGTTGAGCATACAGAGTTAATAGTCTGTTCGACATCTCTCTAAAACTGTTTAACTCTGGGACAGGACCACCAGATATGGATCATGGATCCTACCCCTGATTGGCATCTCCAACACCGATCTGTGGGAGATACACCTATAGAGTGTAGGTACTCAGGAGTCCTGTACCATCTGGTAATGGTTTTATATGAGTTCTCCTGATAACGGACGCAAGAAGAGAAACCCTGCGCATGTGATAGAATATATGCGAATTCAGTGTCTGAAAAGGTCTTACCCAGATCTCTCTCCCAGTGATGCAGATAGTAAGGTTTGGTTATACTAAGGTCAGTCAGTAGATTATTATATGTAACCGAAAGTGGTTTCTTTAATATTGTGGGGAGGGCCGTGAAGTTTTCGAGCCATGTGGGTTCCAGGAACTTGTGACCAGAATCTTTTTCATATTTCTTGCATATGTGTTTGAAATCCCAGCTATGAATTAGGGTAGGAGGCCCTCTGCCCAGTTTATCATGTGCCTCTTCTAATGACAAGAAGTTATTATTTTCTATAACCTCACCTATCCTTACATCTCCCCATAAATGCCACCAACTTCTATCATCTCCTCCCATTTTATCCACCAGATAAGGAAGGACATTCAGTGGAGCTATTTTTGAAACCATCTTCTCCCTTAGTGAAGCTATCTTAGAGCTTCGGTAACACATCAACATACTCTTTGTCAGAGTGCACATGTCCCTGCAAAGAGAAAGTGGGGCGCCTGGAAGCCACATCAGGGCATGTCTATGTGTACCTAAGAGGCTCCTCTCTATATCTAGAAAGGGTGCCTGCAACTTTTCATTTGCTATGAGTGCCCATCTAGTCAAGTGGATAGCTTTATTATAAAGAGCCATATCCGGTAACGATATGCCACCTTTGTGCTTTTTCTGGGAAAGGAGTGAATATGCCAATCTAGGCCTGTTAGATTTCCACAAAAAAGAGGAGAAGAGTCTTCTCATTTGCGTGAGATAGGATGCGGGTATTGGTAACGGAAGGGCTTGGAACAAATATAAAAGTTGTGGTAGGACGAATGTAGCCAATAAGTTTTTCCTACCAAACCATGACATGAATGGTACTTTTAATGTAGAGATAAAGGATTTGGTTTTTGCAAGTAGTGGGGTATAATTAATCCTAAATAGCAGGTTTAAATCACTCGAAATATTGACCCCCAGGAATTTAATTGCTGTTGTTGGCCATTTGAACATTGATGAGCGCTGGATAGAGTCGAGAACCTTATTTGGGATATTCACCTGTAGTGCTTCTGATTTAGAAAAATTAATTTTGAAATTGGAGACTATACTATATTGGTCAAATAAAGACATAATCGTGGGTAGTGCCTCTTCAGGGTTCGAGATGATGATTAAAAGATCATCTGCAAAAGCTGCAGTTCTGTGGTGATAGTGACCCAGAGAAACACCCTGTATGCTATCTGACTGCCGAATCTTTAGGAGGAACATCTCTAAACATAGAATAAAAAGGGTAGGTGATAGGGGACAACCTTGTCTAGTACCATTTCTGATGGGGAAGGCATCCGACAGGGCACCATTAACCAATACCTGTGCCATAGGACATGAATATAAAGAGAAAATAGCTGAGATAAATATGGGAGGGAAACCGAACTTCAATAAAGAGGCTCTCATGAAATCCCAGCTTACCCTGTCGAATGCCTTCTCCGCATCAGTTCCCAACAACAACAAAGGTGTTTTCTTAATTCGGGCATTATGAATCAAATGGATCACTCTCCAGATGTTATGTTTCCCCTCTCTCCCTGGTATGAACCCTGCCTGTTCGGGGTCTATGAGTCTGTTTAACATGGGGGAAATTCTAGACGCTAGCAATTTGGACCACCATTTCAAGTCACAGTTGAGAAGAGATATAGGTCTGTAGCTCCCACAGTCCTCAGGGTCCTTCCCTTCTTTATGCAGTATGGTGATATGCGCCCTCAAGGCCTGGGGAGCCAGAGACATCCCTCCCAGCAATGAATTGCATAGGTCTGTAAAGTGAGGGAGTAGAACCTTTTTAAATTTTTTAAAATAAATAATAGGGAGCCCATCTGGGCCTGGGCTCTTCCCTATGGGAATAGAGTTGAGAACTTTCTCTACCTCTGTTGTGGAGAAGGGCCTAAGGAGGTTTTCATTCTCTTCTTCTGATAATATGGGTGCTTTAATTGAGGCAAGAAATTCCTCAATCAAAGAAGCTCTCGTTTTCTCACCTAATTCCGAGATTATCTCTGGTTCCGGGAGATTATAAAGTTTTGAATAAAATGTCTGAAAGGCTTTAGCTATGAGAGGGGTTGAGGTCATCTTTTGCGTAGGACTAGACTTTATTGAGGATACAAAAGTTTTTTCCCTTCTTTTTTTGATCAAGTATGCCATCATCTTATTTCCCTTATCCCCATGTTCATATAATCTACTCTTCAGACTCAATAGTGACTTTGCCCCTTTGATATTAAGAAGATCTTTTACTTTACGTCTAAGTGTAACCAAGGCATCTTTGTGGGATTCAGAGTGTGTTAGTTTATGCAATTTCTCTTGTGATTGAATCTGGGAAAGTAGGGACATCAAATCTTTAGTATATTTCTTTTTAACATACGATCCCAGTGCTATCAGTTCCCCCCTTATATATGCCTTATGTGCCTCCCATAACATTGGAGTAGAAGTCTCTGGGGTGGTATTAGTTTTAAAGTAGTTGTCCAATTTGTCTTCTAATGTGTCCACATAGGACTTTGTCTCTAAAAGTGTGGTATTTAACCTCCATGACCATGCCCTATGCGGGAGACATTGGAGTGAGAGCGACATTGAGACAGGTGCATGATCAGAAATCACTATATTCCCTATCTCCACATTTTTCACACATGTTAAATATGAGTCTGATAAGAAAAGATAATCTATCCTACTATAAGAATTGTGAACATGAGAAAAATGTGTGAAGTCTTTTTCAGTTGGATGAATGGTCCTCCAAACATCTATCAGTCGTAATTCTGCTAATGTCATCATTAAATTCCCCATTTGTTTCCTAGAAATAGTATGGGATCTTGGTGTAGTAATGTCAAGTGAAACATTTAAATCACCCCCCACTATTAACATACCTTCTGAGAATTCCTTAATTTTCTTAAGGGCCTTGGTCAACCAGGGAATCTGACCTGTATTTGGTGAGTACAGGTTAGCTATTGTGACTTTGAGATTAAAAATGGTACCTTGAATAATAAGCATGCGTCCTCCTGGGTCAATATAGGACTTAACAAGCTTAAATGGGATTGAGGAGCTTATAGCGATGGATACCCCTCTAGAAGCAGATGTGTGAGTTGCATGGAACCACTGAGAGTACTTTGTTGTGGGCATTGAGGGAATACGTTCATGACGAAAGTGGGTTTCTTGCCAAAGGACAATGTCTGCCTTCTGTTTATATAGTAAGTTCAATATCTGACGTCTTTTTTGGGGGATATTAATACCATTCACATTATGTGATAACACGTTAAGATTAGCCATTATCTCTAGATGAAGATGCAAGTTTTGAACCTTCGAGAGCCTTGAACGAATGAGGAACTGGGGTGAAACACTCTGTACAGCGAAACATGTATGTCATAAATTTGCTAACTGACATTAAAACAATCAATAATAATAATAATAATAATGGAGCCGGTGGCGTTCCACCCAGCCCGACCTCACCATCCCCGCCAAATGAGCGGGAAGGGCGGGCCAGGCCCAATGCAACACCCCAGCTCTGCTTGAAAGGGAGGAAAGCCTTTGTCATCAAGACTAACTGCCTTATTATAAGCCTAATGATTTACACCTTATTGTGTAGCGGGTGAAAAAACATATACTGGTTTACATGAAATAAAGTAACCTATAAGCCTAAGGTGGTGAAAAGGCGTCTACATCTGCTCAAGATTTCTGCACTCAGGGGTGACATTAAATACTTCTCCCCTCTGTAGGAAGTATATAATAATGAAAAACATAACGTATCAGCTTAAACTCACGCCCCCTGGTGCAAGTAACAGGTATCATCTAACCACTTCGCGTTTACCAGCGCCCCCTATGGTGGTATTTGAGGGCGCATGTGAAGAGCTAAAATGAGAAAAAACAAAAAAGAAGCAGAGAGACGAAGACAAACAGATCACAGAAACGTTCAGGTATTCTTCCTGTTCTTTGGTGATTTGGGCTTTTTGACCACCTGCCACGGTGGAATCTCTGGCAGGTCAGGCAGGCCCAAGTCTTCTGGAACCGGCATCCATGATTGGACTTCGACCGGAGCTATACCAAGCTTGTCCCAGGCATCTGTTAAGTCTTGCGGTGTTCTGATAACGATCTGTTGGCCCGCTTTAAAGGTGGCAAGGCCAAATGGAAAGAGCCATCTCACTGGT
The DNA here is from genome assembly GCF_014858855.1 of Bufo gargarizans. Taxonomy (NCBI): domain Eukaryota; kingdom Metazoa; phylum Chordata; class Amphibia; order Anura; family Bufonidae; genus Bufo; species Bufo gargarizans. Next base: position 543,459,024 of record NC_058081.1, read on the forward strand.
AGCTTGTGGGCTCTTAGTGCCTCTGTAACTGGCTTTAGCGCCCTGCGTTTTGCCAGGGTACTAGACGCTAGGTCCTGAAAGAATTGGATGCGTGCTCCATTATAGGAGATGTCCTTAGCCTCTCTAGCAGCTCTTAAAATAGAGGCAGTGTCCAGAAAGTTCAGCAAGCCGCATATGATATCCCTCGGTGGGCCATTTTCAAGTGGTTTAGGCCTCAGGGCTCTGTGGGCCCTTTCAATTACTATCTGTGTGGCCCTGTCCTCCCCGACCAGCGAAGCAAATATGGCGGTAACTGCAGATGTAATTTCTCCAGGGGGGACATCCTCCGGAACCCCTCTGATGCGGACATTCTTCCGCCGACTTCTATTTTCCTGATCTTCCAGGTTAAGAATCGCTGAGGTAAGTAACGCATTGTGGCTTTGCAGAGCTTTTTTAACAGCATCGCTGCGACTAATAATAGCCGCCTGCGTCTCCTCTAGTGCTACCACGCGGCCCCCAATCTGCTTTACCTCCGTCTTTATGTCGGATAAGTCTCTGTGCAGGGGCTGAAGCGCCTTATAGAGTGTCTTCTTGAAGAAGGCTCTGGACAGAGGAAGGTCTGCAGGCTCCGTTCCTTCAGACATGGCGCAGGAACTCTCACCATCGGAGTCTTCTGGTGGTGCAGCGGCTCTGGCTCCCTCCGGCGCCATCTTGGATCTGTGAGCTGGCGAAAAGCTCCTTTTTTTGAGAAAACAATCCATTTCAGATTGTGTTTGACACGATTTCTGTGCGCCCTGTACTGTATCGCTCTTTTCTTTATTGGATTTCACCATCTTAGGGGAGTCTATCACCCGCTAGACCGAAGCTGCAGCAGCGTCTGTGTGGAGCTCCGAGATCAGGCGTCCATCTCGGCTCGCGGCTAGCTCCGCCCCCTGCTGCAGTTATTTCTGATGAAAGCGTATAGTGCTGCATTTCATTAAAATAGGAAAACTATATACGCACTGCACTGTTGCAGTTATTTCTGGTGATAGCGTATAGGGGAGAATTTCAGTCCAACAAGAAAAATATATACGCACTGCACTGTTGCAGTTAATTCTGGTGAAAGTGTATAGAGATGTATTACAGTAAAAACAGAAAAATATATACGAACTGCACAGTTGCAGTAATTTCTGGTAAAAGCATATAGGGGCGTATTACAGTTTAAAAAATACAAATATATATAAGCTGCACTGTTACACTTATTTCTGGTGAAAGCGTATAGGGGCATATTTCAGTAAAAAAAAGTAAAATATATGTACGCACTGCACTGTTGCAGTTATTTCTGGTGAAAGAGTATTGGGGTGAATAACAGTAAAACAAGAAAAATATACATACACACTGCACTGTTGCAGTTATTTTTGGTGAAAGCATATAGGGTGCGTATTTTAGTATTAAAAGAAATATATATAAGCACTTCACTCTTATTTTTATTTTTCTGGTCAAAGTGTACAATGGTCTATTTCAGTCCAACAAGAAATATATATTCTCAGTTAACTGCTGCAGTTATTTCTGGTGAAAGCATAAAGTGGCATATTTTATCAAAATAAGAAAAATATATATGCACTGCACTGTTGCAGTTATTTCTGGTGAAAGTGTATAGGGGCATATTTCATTACAACAAGAAAAAAATATACACACTGCATTGATGTTGTTATTTCTGCTGAAAGCTTATAGGTGTGTATTACAGTAAAAAAGATAAATATATATGAACTACAAACTTCACTGCTGCAGTTATTTCACGTAAAAGCATATAGGGGTAAATTACAGTAAAAAAATAGAAATAAATACGCACTGCACTGTTGCATTTATTTCTGGTGAAAGAATATAGGGGGTATTACAGTAAAAAAATTAAAATATATACACATTGCACTGTTTCAGTTATTTCTTGAAAAAGCATGTAAGGGCGTATTTCAGTCCAACAAGAAAAAAATATATATACATATATGAACTGCAATGTTTTGAGTTATTTCTGGTGAAAACCTATAGAGGCATATTACAGTAATATATATATATATGTAGATATATATACGCACTCCCCTGATGCAGTTATTTCTGGTGAAAGCGTATAGGTGTGTATTACAGTAAAATAAAATAAATAAATACAAACTGCACTGCTGCAGTTATTTCACATGAAAGCATATAGGGGCGTATTACCGTAATAAAAGAAAAATTCATACGCACTGCACTGTTGCATTTATTTTTGGCAAAAGCTTATAGCGGGTATTACAGTAAAACAAATATATATATATATACTCGCACTGCACAGTTATTTCTTGTGAAAGCACATATGGGTGCATTTCAGTCCAACAAGAAAAATATATACTGTATACAGTGGGATGCGAAAGTTTGGGCAACCTTGTTAATCGTCATGATTTTCCTGTATAAATCGTTGGTTGTTACGATAAAAAATGTCAGTTAAATATATCATATAGGAGACACACACAGTGATATTTGAGAAGTGAAATGAAGTTTATTGGATTTACAGAAAGTTTGCTATAATTGTTTAAACAAAATTAGGCAGGTGCATAAATTTGGGCACTGTTGTCATTTTATTGATTCCAAAACCTTTAGAACTAATTATTGGAACTCAAATTGGCTTGGTAAGCTCAGTGACCCCTGACCTACATACACAGGTGAATCCAATTATGAGAATGAGTATTTAAGGGGGTCAATTGTAAGTTTCCCTCCTCTTTTAATTTTCTCTGAAGAGTAGCATCATGAGGGTCTTAAAACAACTCTCAAATAACCCGAAGACAAAGATTGTTCACCATCATTGTTTAGGGGAAGGATACAGAAAGCTGTCCCAGAGATTTCAGCTGTCTGTTTCCACAGTTAGGAACATATTGAGGAAATGGAAGACCACAGGCCCAGTTCAAGTTAAGGCTCGAAGTGGCAGACCAAGAAAAATCTCGGATAGACAGAAGCGACGAATGGTGAGAACAGTCAGAGTCAACCCACAAACCAGCACCAAAGACCTACAACATCATCTTGCTGCAGATGGAGTCACTGTGCATCGTTCAACCATTCTGCGCACTTTACACAAGGAGATGCTGTATGCGAGAGTGATGCAGAGGAAGCCTTTTCTCCGCCCATAGCACAAAAAGTGCCGCTTGAGGTGGGCTAAAGCACATGTGGACAAGTCAGCATCATTTTGGAATAAGGTGCTGGGAACTGATGAAACAAAAATTGAGTTATATGGCCATAACAAGGGGCGTTATGCATGGATGAAAAAGAACACAGCATTTCAAGAAAAATACCTGCTACCTACAGTAAAATATGGTGGTGGTTCCATCATGCTGTGGGGCTGTGTGGCCAGTGCAGGGATTGGGAATCTTGTCAAAGTTGAGGGACGCATGGATTCCACTCAGTATCAGCAGATTCTGGAGACCAATGTCCAGGAATCAGTGATAAAGCTGAAGCTGCGCCTGGGCTTGATCTTTTAACAAGACAACGACCCTAAACACTGCTCAAAATCCACTAAGGCTTTTATGCAGAGGAACAAGTACAACGTTCTGGAATGGCCATCTCAGTCCCCAGACCTGAATATAATTGAAAATCTGTGGTGTGACTTAAAGAGAGCTGTCCATGCTTGGAAGCCATCAAACCTGAATGAACTAAAGATGTTTTGTAAAGAGGAATGGTCCAAAATACCTTCAACCAGAATCCAGACTCTCATTAGAACCTACAGGAAGTGTTTAGAGGCTGTAATTTCTGCAAAAGGAGGATCTACTAAATATTGATTTAATTTCTTTTTTGTGGTGCCCAAATTTATGCACCTGCCTAATTTTGTTTAAACAATTATAGCACACTTTCTGTAAATCCAATAAACTTCATTTTGCTTCTCAAATATCACTATGTGCGTCTCCTATATGATATATTTAACTTACATCCCCTGCAGTGCTGAGTGTAGGTGATCTAAAAAAAAGTGTTTGCTTGGTACATGTTTTAAGGATATCCCTGAATTTCAATGTCCACCATTGTCATCCTATCGCCAATCCAGAAATCTGCGGGATCAGTTGGTCAAAGCGGATATTGGCTCTAAGGGATCCCTTAGACAAACTAAGTTGACGCACTATGGCCTGGGCTGTTTTCCCTGTCTGAATTGTGTCAACTGTAAATATATTCGCAAAGGGAGGAGTTTTACACACCCCAGTACTGGTGCATCCTACAATATATTATTTCACTTAACCTGTGATTCCAATTACGTCATTTACGCACTATCCTGCCCGTGTAATTTACTTTATGTTGGCGAGACCACAACTAAACTCAAGACTCGTCTTAATAATCATCGCTTGAGCATCCGGAAAAAACGGTTGGATTTGCCGGTGTCCAAGCATTTTACTGAGGCCAAGCACAAGGAAGGTGATCTGAGGTGTTGGATCCTCGATCACATACCTCAGCCCAGATGAGGTGGTGACAGGTCCAGGATGCTTAAGCGCAGAGAACTCAGCTAGATCCACAAGTTGGACAGCTTAAAACCTAATGGCCTAAATGTTGAGTATAATTTTGGGGATGTTTTATGAGGGTTGGTTTGCCTCCATCGTCTAGCTGGATGTCGTTCAGCTATCTGTGTACATGCTTTGAGAGTTATATAGCTCAATTTATTCTCGCTCTAATACTTTTTTCTCTCTTTTTTTTAGATCACCTACACTCAGCACTGCGGGGGATGGAATACACGGATGGTGTGTACGCAGTATACGGCAGGAGGGGGTCATTTAACTATACTATATATTTTGTTTATTCAGATTATGGCATTTCTTATATCCGATTCTAATCAATCAACACCGCGGGATTGGTTCATTTGGCACAATAGTCTTGTTGATGTAATTTTTTTATTTCTTTTAACATTATGTGATGAGTTATCTACACCCTGTGGCATCCATGCAGCTAGATGAGGAGATCCCTCTTGGGTTTGATGTAAGCTGGGTACCTGTGGCGAGATCCCTGCAGACACTGTGTATTCCGTGGATGCAGTGGATTCTTGCCTGGGTTGGACATGTAGGCACCCTGAATTACGGGGAGCTCAGTGCCCGTACGAGCCACCAATACCCTTTGTTGCTTCAGATTGGATGCGATACACAGGACGTCGTTCTATGGGCTATCTTCCAATCACCAAGATGGCGCTCCCAGTGTAGTTCTTTACTGGGCATGCGTATGGGGCGATAGATCGCGGCTGGCTGGAAAGACGTCTGTGTGACGTATGAGTGCCGGCGTACTCTGATGACGCGTTAGCCGCTCCCACTCGTCTAAAGTCAGCTACTGGTGCTGGCCCGCGCCTGGGCAATGAGATGACCATAACGCCTACACAGCGGCATGAATGAGCCTCTCTGCTGGTCGGGTATGTCTGCGACACTACTTCCCTGTTCCTCCCTCTGCATCACTTACACTTATGTACAATCAGTGTTTATACATGTTGATTAAGTTCATTGCACCCGATCTGTGTGCATTGTGCACTATGTTTTGGACATATACAGTTTTTATGATTTTGCTTCTTTATTCATGATATGTATTTCCATTTTTACACCATATGTCACTGTATTTACTTACTACAATGTTGTTATGATTTGTAAACACACCCACTGGGTGGGTATGTGATCACATGATTTGTATGGTAATTGATTTTCCTATATAATTGCCACTATTTGAGTTGTATCCTTGCTTGAAGAAGGCTCATGTTTGGAGCCGAAACGTTGCACCACCTGGGTGAATAAAGGGTTCACTTGCTTTTACCTACTGGAGTGCCGCTCTATTTTCTGGATCCATTAATTGGGGTAATAAGTCCATTCCCCCTGGCACGTGCACCCTCATCTTTCCTTTTTTTGCCAGTGCCGCCATTTTTCTTCATATATACACTCACCTAAAGAATTATTAGGAACACTTGTTCTATTTCTTATTAATGCGATTATCTAGTCAACCAATCACATGGCAGTTGCTTCAATGCATGTAGGGTTGTGGTCCTGGTCAAGAAAATCTCCTGAACTCCAAACTGAATGTCAGAATGGGAAAGAAAGGTGGGCTACAACAGCAGAAGACCCCACCGGGTACCACTCATCTCCACTACAAATAGGAAAAAGAGGCTACAATTTGCACAAGCTCACCAAAATTGGACTGTTGAAGACTGGAAAAATGTTGCCTAGTCTGATGAGTCTCGATTTCTGTTGAGACATTCAAATGGTAGAGTCCGAATTTGGCGTAAACAGAATGAGAACATGTATCCATCATGGCTTGTTACCACTGTGCAGGCTGGTGGTGGTGTAATGGTGTGGTGGATGTTTTCTGGGCACACTTTAGGCCCCTTAGTGCCAATTAGCCATCGTTTAAATTCCACGGGCTACCTGAGCATTGTTTCTGACCATGTCCATCCCTTCATGACCACCATGTACCCATCCTCTGATGGCTACTTCCAGCAGGATAATGCACCATGTCACAAAGCTCAAATCATTTCAAATTGGTTTCTTGAACAAGACAATGAGTTAACTGTACTAAAATGGCCCTTACAGTCACCAGATCTCAACCCAATAGAGCATCTTTGGGATGTGGTGGAACGGGAGCTTCGTGCCCTGGATGCGCATCCCTCAAATCTCCATCAACTGCAAGATGCTATCCTATCAATATGGGCCAACATTTCTAAAGAATGCTATCAGCACCTTGTTGAATCAATAGGACATAGAATTAAGGCAGTTCTGAAGGCAAAAGGGGGTCCAACACCGTATTAGTATGGTGTTCCTAATAATTCTTTAGGTGAGTGTATATATATATATATATATATATATATATATGCACTGCACTGTTTCTGTTATTTCTGATGAAAGCGTATAAGGGCGTATTACAGTAAAAAAATACAAATATATATATACACACTGCACTGTTGCAGTTATTTCTGGTGAAAGCTTATAGGGCGTATTTCAGTACTTCAAGAAATATATATACGCACTTAACTGTTAAATTTTTTTCTCTATCAAAGCGTACAGTGGCTTATTTCAATCCAACAAGAAATATATATATAATTAAAATAAGAAAAAATGTTTCAGTTGTTTATGGTGAAAGTGTATAGAGGCATTTTGCAGTGCAACAAGAAAAATATATACGCACTGCACTGTTGCAGTTATTTCTAGTGAAAGAGTATAGGGGCGTATTACAGTAAAAAAAAAATATATATATATATATAAAGGCAATGCATTGTTGTTTTTATTTCTGATAAAAGCATATGGGGTGTATTACAGTTTAAAAAAAAACTAATATATATATATGTACTGCACTGTTGCAGCTGTTTCTAGTGAAAGCGTATCGAGGCATATTTTAGTTTAAAAAAAATAATATATATATATATATATATATATATATATACATACACCGCACTGTTGCAGTTATTTCTGGTGAAAGCATATAGGGGCAAATTTCAGTCCAATAAGAAATATATATTCTCAGTTGAATGTTGCAGTTATTTCATGTGAAAGCATATAGGGGTATATTACAGTAAAAAAAAGAAAAATATATATGCACTACACTGTTTCAGTTATTTATGGTCAAAGCGTATAGGGGTGTAGTACAGTAAAAAAAAGAAATATATATATACGCACTGCACTGTTGCAGTTATTTCTGGTGAAATCATATAGGGGCGTATTCTTCAAGAAGTACTTCAAGAAATGCATATATGCACTTAACTCTTTAAAAAAATTTCTGGTGAAAGTGTATAGTGGTTTATTTCAGTCCAACAAGAAATATATTTTCTCAGTTCACAGCTTTAGTTATTTCTAGTAAAAGCGTATAGTGGGGTACTTCGTTAAAGTAAGAAAAATATATACTCACTGCAATGTTGCAGTTATTTCTGGTGAAAGCGTATAGGGGCGTATTTCAGTCCAACAAGAAAAATAGATACGCACTCCACTGTTGCAGTTATTTCTGATGAAAGAGTATTGGGGCGTATTTCAGTTTAAAGAGAAAAATATTTTCCCACTCTTCACACACTGATAGCAACACCGCAGGAGAAATGCTAGCACAGGCTTCCAGTATCCGTAGTTTCAGGTGCTGCACATCTCGTATCTTCACAGCATATGCTGTGAAGATACGAGATGTGCAGCACCTGAAACTACGGATACTGGAAGTCTGTGCTAGCATTTATCCTGCGGTGTTGCTATCAGTGTATGAATAGGGATGAGCGAACTCGAACTGTATAGTTCGGGTTCGTACCGAATTTTGGGGTGTCCGTGACACGGACCCGAACCCGGACATTTTCGTAAAAGTCCGGGTTCGGGTTCGGTGTTCGTCGCTTTCTTGGCGCTTTTGTGACGCTTTCTTGGCGCTTTTTGAAAGGCTGCAAAGCAGCCAATCAACAAGCGTCATACTACTTGCCCCAAGAGGCCATCACAGCCATGCCTACTATTGGCATGGCTGTGATTGGCCAGAGCACCATGTGACCCAGCCTCTATTTAAGCTGGAGTCACATAGCGCCGCCCGTCACTCTGCTCTGATTAGCGTAGGGAGAGGTTGCGGCTGCGACAGTAGGGCGAGATTAGGCAGATTAACTCCTCCAAAGGACTTGATTAACTGATCGATCTGCAGCTGTGGATCATTGAGCTGCTGATCCTCAATTGCTCACTGTTTTTAGGCTGCCCAGACCGTTTGTCAGTCACATTTTTCTGGGGTGATCGGCGGCCATTTTGTGTCTTGTGGTGCGCCAGCACAAGCTGCGACCAAGTGCATTTAACCCTCAATGGTGTGGTTGTTTTTTGGCTAAAGCCTACATCAGGGTGAAGCTGTCACACCAAGTGCATTTAACCAGCAATAGTCTGTTCATTTTTTGGCCATATACAAAATCAGGGGCAAGCTGCGCCTGTCACCAAGTGCATTTAACCCTCAATGGTGTGGTTGTTTTTTGGCTAAAGCCTACATCAGGGTGAAGCTGTCACACCAAGTGCATTTAACCAGCAATAGTCTGTTCATTTTTTGGCCATATACAAAATCAGGGGCAAACTGCGCCTGTCACCAAGTGCATTTAACCCTCAATGGTGTGGTTGTTTTTTGGCTAAAGCCTACATCAGGGTGAAGCTGTCACACCAAGTGCATTTAACCAGCAATAGTCTGTTCATTTTTTGGCCATATACAAAATCAGGGGCAAGCTGCGCCTGTCACCAAGTGCATTTAACCCTCAATGGTGTGGTTGTTTTTTGGCTAAAGCCTACATCAGGGTGAAGCTGTCACACCAAGTGCATTTAACCAGCAATAGTCTGTTCATTTTTTGGCCATATACAAAATCAGGGGCAAGCTGCGCCTGTCACCAAGTGCATTTAACCCTCAATGGTGTGGTTGTTTTCTGGCTAAAGCCTACATCAGGGTGAAGCTGTCACACCAAGTGCATTTAACCAGCAATAGTCTGTTTATTTTTTGGCCATATACTACATCAGGGGCAAGCTGCGCCCGTCACCAAGTGCATTTAACCCTCAGTAGTGTGGTTGGTCAAGCTGTGACACCAAGTGCATTTAACCAGCAATAGTCTGTTCATTTTTTGGCCATATACTACATCAGGGGCAAGCTGCGCCCGTCACCAAGTGCATTTAACCAGCAATAGTGTGGTTATTTTTTGGCCATATCCCAGTCTAATTCTGTCACTAAATCCATACCGGTCACCCAGCGCCTAAATACTAGGCCTCAAATTTATATCCCGCTAAATCTCTCGTTACCGCTGTCCTGTTGTAGCTGGGAAAGTTATTTAGTGTCCGTCAAAGCACATTTTTTGTTCTGGGTTGAAGTACAATTCCCAATTTAGCAATTTCATAATTTAGTGGTTTCTGCTATATCAGAGCTATTTGAAATCTATCCCTAAAAGGGTATATAATATTCAAGGTGCACATTGGGTCATTCAGAATAACTTCACACACACCCGCTACTGTGTATTTTCAAGTCTAATTCTGTCACTAAACCCATACCTGTCACCCAGCGCCTAAATACTAGGCCTCAAATTTATATCCTGCTAAATCTCTCGTTACCGCTGTCCTGTTGTAGCTGGGAAAGTTATTTAGTGTCCGTCAAAGCACATTTTTTGTTCTGGGTTGAAGTACAATTCCCAATTTAGCAATTTCATAATTTAGTGGTTTCTGCTATATCAGAGCTATTTGAAATCTATCCCTAAAAGGGTATATAATATTCAAGGTGCACATTGGGTCATTCAGAATAACTTCACACACACCCGCTACTGTGTATTTTCAAGTCTAATTCTGTCACTAAACCCATACCTGTCACCCAGCGCCTAAATACTAGGCCTCAAATTTATATCCTGCTAAATCTCTCGTTACCGCTGTCCTGTTGTAGCTGGGAAAGTTATTTAGTGTCCGTCAAAGCACATTTTTTGTTCTGGGTTGAAATACAATTCCCAATTTAGCAATTTCATAATTTAGTGGTTTCTGCTATATCAGAGCTATTTGAAATCTATCCCTAAAAGGGTAGATCATATTGAAGGTGCACATAGGGTCATTCAGAATAACTTCACACACACCCGCTACTGTGTATTTCCAAGTCTAATTCTGTCACTAAACCCATACCTGTCACCCAGCGCCTAAATACTAGGCCTCAAATTTATATCCCGCTAAATCTCTCGTTACCGCTGTCCTGTTGTAGCTGGGAAAGTTATTTAGTGTCCGTCAAAGCACATTTTTTGTTCTGGGTTGAAGTACAATTCCCAATTTAGCAATTTCATAATTTAGTGGTTTCTGCTATATCAGAGCTATTTGAAATCTATCCCTAAAAGGGTATATAATATTCAAGGTGCACATTGGGTCATTCAGAATAACTTCACACACACCCGCTACTGTGTATTTCCAAGTCTAATTCTGTCACTAAACCCATACCTGTCACCCAGCGCCTAAATACTAGGCCTCAAATTTATATCCTGCTAAATCTCTCGTTACCGCTGTACTGTTGTTGCTTGGAAAGATATTTAGTGTCCGTCAAAGCACATTTTTTGTTCTGGGTTGAAGTACAATTCCCAATTTAGCAATTTCATAATTTAGTGGTTTCTGCTATATCAGAGCTATTTGAAATCTATCCCTAAAAGGGTATATAATATTCAAGGTGCACATTGGGTCATTCAGAATAACTTCACACACACCCGCTACTGTGTATTTTCAAGTCTAATTCTGTCACTAAACCCATACCTGTCACCCAGCGCCTAAATACTAGGCCTCAAATTTATATCCTGCTAAATCTCTCGTTACCGCTGTCCTGTTGTAGCTGGGAAAGTTATTTAGTGTCCGTCAAAGCACATTTTTTGTTCTGGGTTGAAATACAATTCCCAATTTAGCAATTTCATAATTTAGTGGTTTCTGCTATATCAGAGCTATTTGAAATCTATCCCTAAAAGGGTAGATCATATTGAAGGTGCACATAGGGTCATTCAGAATAACTTCACACACACCCGCTACTGTGTATTTCCAAGTCTAATTCTGTCACTAAACCCATACCTGTCACCCAGCGCCTAAATACTAGGCCTCAAATTTATATCCCGCTAAATCTCTCGTTACCGCTGTCCTGTTGTAGCTGGGAAAGTTATTTAGTGTCCGTCAAAGCACATTTTTTGTTCTGGGTTGAAGTACAATTCCCAATTTAGCAATTTCATAATTTAGTGGTTTCTGCTATATCAGAGCTATTTGAAATCTATCCCTAAAAGGGTATATAATATTCAAGGTGCACATTGGGTCATTCAGAATAACTTCACACACACCCGCTACTGTGTATTTCCAAGTCTAATTCTGTCACTAAACCCATACCTGTCACCCAGCGCCTAAATACTAGGCCTCAAATTTATATCCTGCTAAATCTCTCGTTACCGCTGTACTGTTGTTGCTTGGAAAGATATTTAGTGTCCGTCAAAGCACATTTTTTGTTCTGGGTTGAAGTACAATTCCCAATTTAGCAATTTCATAATTTAGTGGTTTCTGCTATATCAGAGCTATTTGAAATCTATCCCTAAAAGGGTATATAATATTCAAGGTGCACATTGGGTCATTCAGAATAACTTCACACACACCCGCTACTGTGTATTTTCAAGTCTAATTCTGTCACTAAACCCATACCTGTCACCCAGCGCCTAAATACTAGGCCTCAAATTTATATCCTGCTAAATCTCTCGTTACCGCTGTACTGTTGTTGCTGGGCAAGATATTTAGTGTCCGTCAAAGCACATTTTTTGTTCTGGGTTGAAATACAATTCCCAATTTAGCAATTTCATAATTTAGTGGTTTCTGCTATATCAGAGCTATTTGAAATCTATCCCTAAAAGGGTATATAATATTCAAGGTGCACATTGGGTCATTCAGAATAACTTCACACACACCCGCTACTGTGTATTTCCAAGTCTAATTCTGTCACTAAACCCATACCTGTCACCCAGCGCCTAAATACTAGGCCTCAAATTTATATCCTGCTAAATCTCTCGTTACCGCTGTACTGTTGTTGCTGGGCAAGATATTTAGTGTCCGACAAAGCACATTTTTTGTTCTGGGTTGAAATACAATTCCCAATTTAGCAATTTCATAATTTAGTGGTTCCTGCTATATCAGAGCTATTTGAAATCTATCCCAAAAAGGGTATATAATATTCAAGGTGCACATAGGGTCATTCAGAATAACTTCACACACACGCTTCTGTGCATTTCCAAGTCTAATTCTGTCACTAAATCCATACCGGTCACCCAGCGCCTAAATACTAGGCCTCAAATTTATATCCCGCTGAATTTGAATACAATACATTGGGCCAAATAATATATTTGTTGTTGTGGTGAACCATAACAATGAGAAAAACATCTAGTAAGGGACGCGGACGTGGACATGGTCGTGGTGGTGTTAGTGGACCCTCTGGTGCTGGGAGAGGACGTGGCCGTTCTGCCACATCCACACGTCCTAGTGTACCAACTACCTCAGGTCCCAGTAGCCGCCAGAATTTACAGCGATATATGGTGGGGCCCAATGCCGTTCTAAGGATGGTAAGGCCTGAGCAGGTACAGGCATTAGTCAATTGGGTGGCCGACAGTGGATCCAGCACGTTCACATTATCTCCCACCCAGTCTTCTGCAGAAAGCGCACAGATGGCGCCTGAAAACCAACCCCATCAGTCTGTCACATCACCCCCATGCATACCAGGGAAACTGTCTCAGCCTCAAGTTATGCAGCAGTCTCTTATGCTGTTTGAAGACTCCGCTGGCAGGGTTTCCCAAGGGCATCCACCTAGCCCTTCCCCAGCGGTGAAAGACATAGAATGCACTGACGCACAACCACTTATGTTTCCTGATGATGAGGACATGGGAATACCACCTCAGCATGTCTCTGATGATGACGAAACACAGGTGCCAACTGCTGCGTCTTTCTGCAGTGTGCAGACTGAACAGGAGGTCAGGGATCAAGACTGGGTGGAAGACGATGCAGGGGACGATGAGGTCCTAGACCCCACATGGAATGAAGGTCGTGCCACTGACTTTCACAGTTCGGAGGAAGAGGCAGTGGTGAGACCGAGCCAACAGCGTAGCAAAAGAGGGAGCAGTGGGCAAAAGCAGAACACCCGCCGCCAAGAGACTCCGCCTGCTACTGACCGCCGCCATCTGGGACCGAGCACCCCAAAGGCAGCTTCAAGGAGTTCCCTGGCATGGCACTTCTTCAAACAATGTGCTGACGACAAGACCCGAGTGGTTTGCACGCTGTGCCATCAGAGCCTGAAGCGAGGCATTAACGTTCTGAACCTGAGCACAACCTGCATGACCAGGCACCTGCATGCAAAGCATGAACTGCAGTGGAGTAAACACCTTAAAACCAAGGAAGTCACTCAGGCTCCCCCTGCTACCTCTTCTGCTGCTGCCGCCTCGGCCTATTCTGCTGCTGCCGCCTCGGCCTCTTCCTCCGCCTCTGGAGGAACGTTGGCACCTGCCGCCCAGCAAACAGGGGATGTACCACCAACACCACCACCACCACCTCCGTCACCAAGCGTCTCAACCATGTCACACGCCAGCGTTCAGCTCTCCATCTCACAAACATTTGATAGAAAGCGTAAATTCCCACCTAGCCACCCTCGATCCCTGGCCCTGAATGCCAGCATTTCTAAACTACTGGCCTATGAAATGCTGTCATTTAGGCTGGTGGACACAGACAGCTTCAAACAGCTCATGTCGCTTGCTGTCCCACAGTATGTTGTTCCCAGCCGGCACTACTTCTCCAAGAGAGCCGTGCCTTCCCTGCACAACCAAGTATCCGATAAAATCAAGTGTGCACTGCGCAACGCCATCTGTAGCAAGGTCCACCTAACCACAGATACGTGGACCAGTAAGCACGGCCAGGGACGCTATATCTCCCTAACTGCACACTGGGTAAATGTAGTGGCAGCTGGGCCCCAGGCGGAGAGCTGTTTGGCGCACGTCCTTCCGCCGCCAAGGATCGCAGGGCAACATTCTTTGCCTCCTGTTGCCACCTCCTCCTTCTCGGCTTCCTCCTCCTCTTCTTCCACCTGCTCATCCAGTCAGCCACACACCTTCACCACCAACTTCAGCACAGCCCGGGGTAAACGTCAGCAGGCCATTCTGAAACTCATATGTTTGGGGGACAGGCCCCACACCGCACAGGAGTTGTGGTGGGGTATTGAACAACAGACCGACGAGTGGTTGCTGCCGGTGAGCCTCAAGCCCGGCCTGGTGGTGTGTGATAATGGGCGAAATCTCGTTGCAGCTCTGGGACTAGCCAATTTGACGCACATCCCTTGCTTGGCGCATGTGCTGAATTTGGTGGTGCAGAAGTTCATTCACAACTACCCCGACATGTCAGAGCTGCTGCATAAAGTGCGGGCCGTCTGTTCGCGCTTCCGGCGTTCACATCCTGCCGCTGCTCGCCTGTCTGCGCTACAGCGTAACTTCGGCCTTCCCGCTCACCGCCTCATATGCGACGTGCCCACCAGGTGGAACTCCACCTTGCACATGCTGGACAGACTGTGCGAGCAGCAGCAGGCCATAGTGGAGTTTCAGCTGCAGCACGCACGGGTCAGTCGCACTACAGAACAGCACCACTTCACCACCAATGACTGGGCCTCCATGCGAGACCTGTGTGCCCTGTTGCGCTGTTTCGAGTACTCCACCAACATGGCCAGTGGCGATGACACCGTTATCAGCGTTACAATACCACTTCTATGTCTCCTTGAGAAAACACTTAGGGCGATGATGGAAGAGGAGGTGGCCCAGGAGGAGGAGGAGGAGGAGGAGGAAGAGGGGTCATTTTTAGCACTTTCAGGCCAGTCTCTTCGAAGTGACTCAGAGGGAGGTTTTTGGCAACAGCAGAGGCCAGGTACAAATGTGGCCAGCCAGGGCCCACTACTGGAGGACGAGGAGGACGAGGATGAGGAGGAGGTGGAGGAGGATGAGGATGAAGCATGGTCACAGCGGGGTGGCACCCAACGCAGCTCGGGTCCATCACTGGTGCGTGGCTGGGGGGAAAGGCAGGACGATGACGATACGCCTCCCACAGAGGACAGCTTGTCCTTACCCCTGGGCAGCCTGGCACACATGAGCGACTACATGCTGCAGTGCCTGCGCAACGACAGCAGAGTTGCCCACATTTTAACCTGTGCGGACTACTGGGTTGCCACCCTGCTGGATCCACGCTACAAAGACAATGTGCCCACCTTACTTCCTGCACTGGAGCGTGATAGGAAGATGCGCGAGTACAAGCGCACGTTGGTAGACGCGCTACTGAGAGCATTCCCAAATGTCACAGGGGAACAAGTGGAAGCCCAAGGCCAAGGCAGAGGAGGAGCAAGAGGTCGCCAAGGCAGCTGTGTCACGGCCAGCTCCTCTGAGGGCAGGGTTAGCATGGCAGAGATGTGGAAAACTTTTGTCAACACGCCACAGCTAACTGCACCACCACCTGATACGCAACGTGTTAGCAGGAGGCAACATTTCACTAACATGGTGGAACAGTACGTGTGCACACCCCTCCACGTACTGACTGATGGTTCGGCCCCATTCAACTTCTGGGTCTCTAAATTGTCCACGTGGCCAGAGCTAGCCTTTTATGCCTTGGAGGTGCTGGCCTGCCCGGCAGCCAGCGTTTTGTCTGAACGTGTATTCAGCACGGCAGGGGGCGTCATTACAGACAAACGCAGCCGCCTGTCTACAGCCAATGTGGACAAGCTGACGTTCATAAAAATGAACCAGGCATGGATCCCACAGGACCTGTCCGTCCCTTGTCCAGATTAGACATTAACTACCTCCCCATAACCATATATTATTGGACTCCAGGGCACTTCCTCATTCAATCCTATTTTTATTTTCATTTTACCATTATATTGCAAGGCTACCCAAAGTTGAATGAACCTCTCCTCTGCCTGTGTGCTAGGCCTAAATATATGCCAATGGATTGTTGCAGTGGTGGCTGACGTGAAGCCTCATTCTCTGCTATGACATGCAGACTGATTCTCTGGTGACATGAAGCCAGATTGTCTGTTACGGGACCTCTCTCCTCTGCCTGGGTGCTGGGCCTGAATTTATGACAATGGACTGTTGCAGTGGTGGCTGACGTGAAGCCTGATTCTCTGCTATGACATGCAGACTGATTCTCTGCTGACATGAAGCCAGATCCTCTGTTGCGGGACCTCTCTCCTCTGCCTGGGTGCTGGGCCTAAATTTATGAAAATGGACTGTTGCAGTGGTGGGTGACGTGAAGCCTCATTCTCTGCTATGACATGCAGACTGATTCTCTGCTGACATGAAGCCAGATCGTCTGTTACGGGACCTCTCTCCTCTGCCTGGGTGCTGGGCCTAAATTTATGAAAATGGACTCTTACAGTGGTGGGTGACGTGAAGCCTGATTCTCTGCTATGACATGAAGACTGATTCTCTGCTGACATGAAGCCAGATCCTCTGTTACGGGACCTCTCTCCTCTGCCTGGGTGCTGGGCCTAAATATCTGACAATGGACTGTTGCATTGGTGGCTGACGTGAAGCCTGATTCTCTGCTATGATATGAAGACTGATTCTCTGCTGACATGAAGCCAGATTGTCTGTTACGGGACCTCTCTCCTCTGCCTGTGTGCTAGGCCTAAATATATGCCAATGGATTGTTGCAGTGGTGGCTGACGTGAAGCCTGATTCTCTGCTATGACATGCAGACTGATTCTCTGGTGACATGAAGCCAGATCCTCTGTTACGGGACCTCTCTCCTCTGCCTGGGTGCTGGGCCTAAATTTATGAAAATGGACTGTTGCAGTGGTGGGTGACGTGAAGCCTGATTCTCTGCTATGACATGCAGACTGATTCTCTGGTGACATGAAGCCAGATCCTCTGTTACGGGACCTCTCTCCTCTGCCTGGGTGCTGGGCCTAAATTTATGAAAATGGACTGTTGCAGTGGTGGGTGACGTGAAGCCTCATTCTCTGCTATGACATGCAGACTGATTCTCTGCTGACATGAAGCCAGATTGTCTGTTACGGGACCTCTCTCCTCTGCCTGGGTGCTGGGCCTGAATTTATGACAATGGACTGTTGCAGTGGTGGCTGACGTGAAGCCTGATTCTCTGCTATGATATGAAGACTGATTCTCTGCTGACATGAAGCCAGATTGTCTGTTACGGGACCTCTCTCCTCTGCCTGGGTGCCGGGGCCTAAATATCTGAGAATGGACTGTTCCAGTGGTGGGTAACGGGAAGCCAGATTCTCTGCTATGATATGAAGACTGATTCTCTGCTGACATGAAGCCAGATTGTCTGTTACGGGACCTCTCTCCTCTGCCTGGGTGCTGGGCCTAAATTTATGAAAATGGACTCTTACAGTGGTGGGTGACGTGAAGCCTGATTCTCTGCTATGACATGAAGACTGATTCTCTGCTGACATGAAGCCAGATTGTCTGTTACGGGACCTCTCTCCTCTGCCTGGGTGCCGGGGCCTAAATATCTGAGAATGGACTGTTCCAGTGGTGGGTGACGGGAAGCCAGATTCTCTGCTATGGAACCTCTCTCCAATTGATTTTGGTTAATTTTTATTTATTTAATTTTTATTTTAATTAATTTCCCTATCCACATTTGTTTGCAGGGGATTTACCTACATGTTGCTGCCTTTTGCAGCCCTCTAGCCCTTTCCTGGGCTGTTTTACAGCCGTTTTAGTGCCGAAAAGTTCGGGTCCCCATTGACTTCAATGGGGTTCGGGTTCGGGACGAAGTTCGGATCGGGTTCGGATCCCGAACCCGAACATTTCCGGGATGTTCGGCCGAACTTCTCGAACCCGAACATCCAGGTGTTCACTCAACTCTATGTATGAAGAGTGGGAGAAGAGGGTTGCATTGACAATCCAACACAATGGGCAGCACATTTTATAAGTGGTCAGAAACTCATGAAAGAATAAAGGTACGTTAAAACCAAGCACACCATTGTTTTTCTTGTAAAATTCCCAATAAATTTGATGTGTCACATGACCTTCTTCCTATTGAAAAAACAAAAGTTGGATTCAAAATGGCCAACTTCAAAATGGCCCCCATGGTCACCAACCATCTTGAAAAGTTTCCCCCTTTAGGGTCCATTCACACGTCCGCAAAATGGATCCGCATCCGTTCCGCAATTTTGCTGAACGGGTGCAGACCCATTCATTTTCAATGGGGCCGGAATGTGCTGGCGCATCCACATTTGCGGATCTGCACTTCTGCATCCGTGCTTCCGTTTCCGCAAAAAAATTAGAACATGTCCTATTCTTGTCCGCAATTGCGGACAAGAACAGGCATATTCTATTAGTGCCGGCAATGTGCGGTCCGCAAAATGCGGAACGCACATTGCCGCTTTCCGTGTTTTGCGGATCCGTAGCTCCGTGTATCCGCAAAACACATTGCGGACGTGTGAATGGAGCCTTACATATACTAATGTGCCACAAATAGGAAGTTAATATCACCAATCATTCCCATTTTATTAAGGTGTATCCATATAAATGGCCCACCCTGTATATTCTCAGCTCACTGCTGAAGTTATTTCTGTTAAAAGCAAATTGGTGAGTATATTAGTAAACAAAGAAAAATATATACACAATGCATTGTTGCAGTAATTTTTTGGTGAAAACGTATAGGCACATATTACAATAAAAAAGAAAAATATATAAGCACTGCACTGTTGCAGTTATTTTTGGTGAAAACGTATAGGGGCGTATTTCAGTACTTCAAGAAATATGTATTCGCACTTCACTATTACGTTTTTTTCTGGTCAAAGCGCATAGTGGTCTATTTCAGTCCAACAAGAAATATATATTCTCAGTTAATTGTTGCAGTTATTTCATGTGAAAGCATATAGGGGAATATTACAGTAAAACAATAAAAATATATATGCACTGCACTGTTGCAGTTATTTATGGTCAAAGCGTATAGAAGCATATTACAGTAAAAAAAGAAATATATATATATATATATATATATATATATATATATATGCACTGTTTCAGTTATTTCTGGTGAAATCATATAGGGGCGTATTTCAGTACTTCAAGAAACACATATATGCACTTCACTCTTAATTTTTTTCTGGTGAAAGCGTATAGTGGTTTATTTCAGTCCGACAAGAAATATATTTTCTCAGTTTACTGTTTTAGTTATTTCTAGTAAAAGCGTATAGTGGCATACTTCATTAAAGTAAGAAAAATATATATGCACTGCACTAAAGCAGTGATTTCTGTTGAAAGGTTATAGGAGCGTATTACAGTAAATAAAGACAAATATATATTCAGTATATGCACTGCACTGTTTCAGTTATTTATGGTGAAAGCATATAGGGGCGTAATACATAAAAAAAAAAGACAAATATATATATGCACAGCACTGTTGCAGTTATTTATGGTGAAAGCATATAGTGGCTTATTACAGTAAAAAAAGAAATATATATATACGCACTGCACTGTTGCAGTTATTTCTGGTGAAAGCATATAGAGGCTTATTTCAGTACTTCAAGAAATATATATGCGCACTGTTTAAATTTTTTTTAGTCGAAGCGTACAGTGGCCCCATTTCAATCCAATAAGAAATATATATTCTTAGTTCAATGCTGTAGTTATTTCTGGTGAAAGAATATAGTGGCGTATTTTATTAAAATAAGAAAAATAGATTCACACTGCATTGGTTCAGTTATTTCTGGTGAAAGTGTATAGAGGCGTATTTCAGTTCAGAAAGAAAAATATATACGCACTGCACTTTTGCAGTTATTTCTGGTGAAAGCATATAGGGGCATATCACAGTAAAAAAAAGACAAATATAAATATGCACTGCACTGTTACAGCTATTTCTGGTGAAAGCGTATAGGGGCATATTACAGTAAAAAAAGAAAAATATATACACACACTACACTTTCTGGTGAAAGTATGCACAGTTATTTCCGGTGAAAGCGTGTAGAGTCGTATTATAGTAAAAAAAAAATATATATATACATGCAATGTATATATTTATATAAATATATATATATATATATATATATATATACGCACTGTATATATTGTTGGGCAGACTAGATGGGCCAAATGGTTCTTATCTGCTGACACATTCTCAGTTTAATACTGCAGTTATTTCTGAGGAAAGCATATAGGGGCCGATTACAGTAAAAAAAGAATATATATATATATATATATATATATATATGTATATATGCACTGCATTGTTGCAGTTATTTCTGTTGAAAGCTTATAGGGGCGTATTACAGTAAAAAAAAAATACATTTATATATATATATATATATATATATATATACGCATTGCACTGTTGCAGATATTTCTTATAAAAGGGGTGTATTTTAGTTCAACAAGAAAAATATATACGCACTGCACTGTTGCAGTTATTTCTGGTGAAAGCATATTGGGGTGTATTTCAGTTTAAAAATAAAAATATATATTCACTGCACTGTTGCAGTTATTTCTGGTGAAAGCATATAGGGGCATATTACAGTAAAAAAAAATACAAATATATATGCATTGCACTGTTGCAGTTATTTCTAGTGAAAGCATATAGGGACGTATTACAGTAAAAAAAATAGACAAATATATATATATGCACTGCACTGTTGCAGTTATTTCTGGTTAAAGCGTGTAGGGTCATATAGTTAAAAAATAAAAATATATATATGCACTGCACTGTTTCAGTTATTTCTAGTAAAACCGTATAGGAGCATTTTTCAGTCTAACAAGAAAAATATATTTTCAGTTCACTTCTGCAGTTATTTCTGGGGAAAGCATATAGGGGCCTATTACAGTAAAAAAAAAAAAAAATATATATATATATATATATATATATATGCACTGCATTGTTGCAGTTTTTTTCTGTTGAAAGCGTATAGGGGCATATTACAGTAATATATATATATATATATATATATATATATATATATATGTCACAACCAGACATCTGAGAAGCTCTGACAGATGCCTTTCATAACCTCCTCCTTGAGCTTTCTTTGTGTTGGTTTTCAGTTCCTCATCTCGTTAGCCTCTCTCAGCTGTCTTGTAGTTGGACTGATTGCATCCCTTTAAATTCCTCCCCATAATGCATTAGTGTGTGGCTTATACAACTTCCTGGAGTGTGTGTGCATGCTGATCCTATTTCCCAGTCTTCTACAAGATAAGTGTTACATTCATTTGTGATTTTATGTTTGCTGGATCCCAGCTGACCCTGACTCCCTCCGTGTCTAGTGTAGGGAGCCGGTGGTCGTGTCCCCTCACTATTATAGGGTGTTCAGGTGTTATACAGTCGAGATACGAGGATATGCGATCATCTACCATTGGGATCTTCGCATAGGCTGAGCAGTCAGGGAGAGTGCCAGGTCTTATGCAGGGGTCTCCCTTTTGTTCCTTAGTTTTGGATCCAGTGAGTCATATTCATTTTGTATTGTCTTGTTTCCTGTACACCTTCCGTGACAATATATATATATATACTTACTGCACTGTTGCAGATATTTGTAGTGAAAGCATATAGGGGCGTATTTTAGTCCAACAAGAAAACTATATACAGTCGTGGCCAAAAGTTTTGAGCATTACATAAATATTGGAAATTGGAAAAGTTGCTGCTTAAGTTTTTATAATAGCAATTTTCATATACTCCAGAATGTTATAAAGAGTGATCAGATGAATTGCATAGTCCTTCTTTGCCATGAAAATTAACTTAATCCCCAAAAAAACTTTCCACTGCATTTCAATGCTGTCATTAAAGGACCTGCTGAGATCATTTCAGTAATCGTCTTGTTAACTCAGATGAGAATTTTGACGAGCACAAGGCTGGAGATCATTATGTCAGGCTGATTGGCAGTGTTTTGATTAAAATGGCAGACTTGACCTGTTAAAAGGAGGGTGATGCTTGAAATCATTGTTCTTCCATTGTTAACCATGGTGACCTGCAAAGAAACGCGTGCAGCCATCATTGCGTTGCATAAAAATGGCTTCACAGGCAAGGATATTGTGGCTACTAAGATTGCACCTCAATCAACAATTTATAGGATCATCAAGAACTTCAAGGAAAGAGGTTCAATTCTTGTTAAGAAGGCTTCAGGGCGTCCAAGAAAGTCCAGCAAGCGTCAGGATCGTCTCCTAAAGAGAATTTAGCTGCGGGGTCGGAGTGCTACCAGTGCAGAGCTTGCTCAGGAATGGCAGCAGGCAGGTGTGAGCGCATCTGCACACACAGTGAGGCGAAGACTTTTGGAAGATGGCCTGGTGTCAAGAAGGGCAGCAAAGAAGCCACTTCTCTCCAAAAAAACATCAGAGACAGATTGATCTTCTGCAGAAAATATGGTGAATAGACTGCTGAGTAGAGTTGAGCGAACACCTGGATGTTCGGGTTCGAGAAGTTCGGCCGAACATCCCGGAAATGTTCGGGTTCGGGATCCGAACCCGATCCGAACTTCGTCCCGAACCCGAACCCCATTGAAGTCAATGGGGACCCGAACTTTTCGGCACTAAAAAGGCTGTAAAACAGCCCAGGAAAGAGCTAGAGGGCTGCAAAAGGCAGCAACATGTAGGTAAATCCCCTGCAAACAAATGTGGATAGGGAAATGAATTAAAATAAAAATTAAATAAATAAAAATTAACCAAAATCAATTGGAGAGAGGTTCCATAGCAGAGAATCTGGCTTCCCGTCACCCACCACTGGAACAATTTTAGTAAGAAGCAGGGCGGCAATACCAGAGGGTTAGACGGATCGTTAGTGATAGGGATATGTGTCAAACAAGATTAGACAATATGACCAATAAATTTAGAGAGCGAGGCTACCCCCCTGATCTATTGAAAATACAGCGTAATAAAGCTGAGATTACACCACCAGATAGAACTAAGAAAGAAACAAGGATCCCCTTAGTGATTAAATACCATCCCTGGTCCCAGCGCCTTAGGACTATTGTTAATCAACATTGGCACATATTATCTAAGTCCTATCCACGGATAGGAGAGTTCCAGAGGCCACCCATGATATGCTATAAACGGGCAGAAAATATTAGGGATAAAATAGTCCGGGCGGATGTGGGAAGTAATAAAATAGAAAGAGGACAGAGTACTTTATCTACACCTAGACGGGGCACTTTTCCTTGTTTAAACTGTGTCAATTGTTCCAGCGTTATAAAGGGTTCATGTTTCTCCCACCCTCACTCAGGTGAAAATATTCCAATAAGGGGCACGTTCACTTGTGATAGTAGATTTGTGGTTTACATTCTTAAATGTCCATGTGGATTACTATATGTGGGGGAAACCTCAATGAGAATGAAGGACAGACTAAGTAAACACAAATCTACTATCCGTAAACAGAATTTATTACTCCCAATACCCCTTCATTTTTATGATAAAAAACACAACATCTCGCAGTTGAGGTATCAGATTATTGAAGGTGTATCATTACCCCGTCGAGGGGGTGACAGAAATAAATTGTTATTGAAAAGGGAGGCTTACTGGATCCATCGTCTTCAGACAATGGAGCCCAGGGGCCTCAATCGTGAGTACAATGTGTCCTGCTTCCTATAAGGCATTCGGCCTTATGCAATCTGATAAATATATTTCTTTTTTTCTTCAGCGTGATTAATCACTGCAAGAATGGACTATGTGACTGAAAATCTTCGCCAGTATAGAGTGGATATGTTTTTTGCGAATTTTCAATTGCGAATTTTCAGTTGCGAATTTTCAGTTGCGAATTTTCAATTGCGAATTTTCAATTGCGAATTTTCAGTTGCGAATTTTAAATTGCGAATTTTTCAATGCGAATTTTTCATTGCGATTATTTGATATGCGAATTTTATTTAATGAGGGAGGCGGAGCTTCTTTGATGATGTCAGTTCCTTTGTGTTTCATTTATGTATAAATAGCTGGAGTGTAAGATGTTTTATGCAGTCTGATGAAAGCACATCTGTGCTGAAACGCGTCACTATGCCACCACCTACTGGACAAACTTGTCTAGATACAGATCTAGACCTTGGAGCAACGGCCCTTTCCGACTTTTCTCTGCAGACGACAAAGGGCCAGTTATCTTTTTTATCCCTGCCCCCCCTACTTACACCAGTCTCAGCCTACCCAATAATGAAAAGCCCAACTACGGTAACGATTACCAACTACTTCCGTCCGTTGGGAACCAGAAATTTAAAAAGAAAAAATGTAGGAGAGGAAGTAGGGGGGGCCAAGCCCAAAAGGAGAATCTGAAATCAAAATATAACCAGAAGAGTGAGAGAAAAATCTTCAATCTTTCTAGTCACATATTGAATCATGATGAGAGGGAGGTTTTATCCAAAGGCCTTTCATTCTGTCCATCTGTGAGGGCAGATGGATTCAACCTCTTCCTAGACCTACATAATTTTATTAGAAATCTCACTCTAAGGAGACATTTCAATATTACAGCGAAACAACATAACAAAGAGGCAGAACAAACAGAAGTAACAGCAGAGTCTACATCTCAAGACCGTTTCATCAACACTGACCTAAGACCACGGTCCAACTTTTACCCTCTCCACCACAGGGGGAACTTCATCGAAACTTTCTATGATCTGGTCTTGGACGACTTTAGATCAGTTGATAAATTATCGATTGATAAACACAATCTTAGTATCAAAGAGAAACTGGCTATTAAACAGCTTCAGGACAATTCGGATCTAATTATCCGCAATGCAGACAAAGGGGGGGGCATTGTCCTCCAAGATAGGAATGACTACATTAAGGAGGCAAACCGGATTTTGTCGGATAGTGAATATTACCAACAGTTGACTGAAAACCCCCTTATGGAACATCAACAATCATTCAAAGCTCTCATTAACTCTGCATCCCACATTCTGAGTAAAAAGGAATTTAACTATATTCATGTCACTAATCCAGTTATCGCCACCTTTTACCACTTGCCAAAAATCCATAAAAGTATTTTGAATCCCCCTGGCCGCCCCATCATCTCAGGCATCTCATCACTTACGTGCAATTTATCCCACTATGTTGATATTCTTTTACAAAAATATGTGGTGAAATTACCATCTTATCTGAGAGACTCCACTACCTTAATTCAATTGCTACGGAATATTGAATGGAAAGAATCATACTATTGGCTGACCCTAGATGTTACATCACTTTACTCGAATATTAAGCATGAACTGGGTATAAAATGTGTAAAAGGCTTTTTAGATTCGGATGACCTATTACCAGTTGAACAAAATGATTTTATTTTAAGGAGTATTGATTTCATTTTAACTCATAATATTTTTAAATTTGAGGATAATTTATACCTACAGACTAAAGGAACCGCGATGGGCACGCGTTTCGCGCCCAGTTTTGCCAATCTTTTTATGGGGGCTTTTGAGGACACTTTTATTTATAAATCAAAATATTGGACACAGAATATAATTTTTTACCGCCGTTATATTGATGATTTGATTTTTATTTGGGAAGGTGACCTTTTAACAATAAACGATTTTATTAAGGAGCTGAACTCTACCGACTGGGGTCTCAATTTTTCAGGCAAAAGTGATAAAGCAAAAGCCGAATATCTCGACCTGGAACTACATCTAAATGATAGATCCATTAATACACGGACTTATTTCAAAGAAGTAGATTGCAATAGTTACTTGGACTATTCAAGTGAGCATTTCAAAAAGTGGAAGAAAAATATTCCGTTCAGCCAATTTAAGCGTATTAGGCGTAACTGCTCCAGGAATGAAGATTTTGTCACACAAAGCAATGTAATACGGTCTAGATTTTTACAAAAGGGTTATCCGAGAGACATCATAGATACAGCTTTTAATAGGGTAAAAACATTGACACAACTGGATTGTTTGGCGGGAAGTAAGAAACAAAGCGATACCAAATATCATAATACCAATTTTTTAACTACTTATAACAGCAATCATGTAGATATTCGCAAAATTCTGTCCAAACATTGGTATATTTTAAGAAAAGATCCGTTTCTGAACTCCGAGATAACGAAACAACCATCTCTAGTTTTCAAACGAGCGAAAACATTAAAGAATATGCTAGCTCCAAGTAAATTAAAGAAAAAAAGTGGAGATACAGCCAGCCAAGCTGTTACCAAGACTCCAGGGAGCTTCAGATGCAATCAATCAAGATGCCTCTGTTGCAGATCTTTAAACATTACCACGACTTTTTCTGGCCTAAATGAGGAATCTTTTAAAATTAAAGACGAACTAAATTGCGGATCATCCAATATTATTTACCTTATCACTTGTCCTTGTAACCTTCGTTATGTAGGGCGTACCATCCAGACCCTGCGCAATCGACTCAATAAACATAGATCTAATGTGAAGAAAAAATTCCTTCAACATAGCATATCCAGACATGCTACTGTCCACCATCAAGGTTCGTTTTTTGGATTCACGGTGACCCCGATTGAGCAAGTCCGATCAAACGGATATAATATAATCCAGATTTTGAGAAAACGTGAGATGTTCTGGATCTACAAATTAAACTGTTTGAAACCATATGGCCTGAACGAGGCCTTTGAAATCAATCTGTGATTTCTAGATAATCATCATCTTTTTTCACCAATTATTGCTCCACCACACTAATTAACGAACAATAGATAACTGAGACATTCTACAAACCAGACATTGAAATTAAGTTGCAATTATATCTAAACTATTGTTCTGGACATTCTGCCTCTGTTGCCACCCTATTAAATGAATAGATGTGGTTTTTTATTCTATTTTATCCATTACAAACTTTTTATCTATTCATATAATTTATTTTCAAGCATTTAGTTTATGCTATAGATCAGCAACAGCTTGGAATCAATGAATCAATATATTCTAATTATAAATATATTTTAGATCCTCCAAAAATATTTTACTATATCTTAACATCATCTGAATCATCCAATATACAATTTTATTCATTTTACATTTATATTGCCTCAGCCCTAAATTATGTTCTCTGAACAGGTCCCAATGCGGCAAGCCTGTGCAATGTGTATGTTCTGCCAAGTCCCCTAGCATCTAGCCGGTGTAGTACGTACACATCGCGCTCCAAGTCAGTCCGGCCCCACATCTCTTTTTCCTGACGTAGCCCCAGCGTCCAGTTACTAGGAGACGGAGCGTGACGTCATCCCACACACAATCGGCGGCTCCCTCAAGTAACCGCCCCCTGCATTCAGTAGCAGCTCCCGCCTCCATAGACACCTGCGGTCTCCTATTGGTGGCGGTCACATGGTATCGTCATGTGACCGCACCACATGACCTACTAAGGTCCTACATCCTCTGCATTCTGACATTGAATAACGATTGCATTTTAATAGTTAAACAAATCGTAATAATTCGATGGATCTCCTATTGGTAGGGACATTTAAGCCACATATTAACAAATGATTTTAAAAGCATTTGATTTGTTTCAACCTTTCTGTTTACCTAGTTTTGAGAGCATATTCAGCACCACCCATTTGACCCGCCTTTACCCCGCCCCCCTGCGTGGTTTTTGGCGGTTTTTTATTGTATTTAAATGTATGCACTGTTATATATATGTATGCAAGACATTTTGTACCTGAGGAAGGGGTTAAACCCCGAAACGCGTTGTACTATTTTACCTGAATAAACAAGCATCGATATTACTCCAACCTTTGGGTGATTTTGCGCCGTGGGATTCTTTTATCTCTTTTATTTGAACCACTGGTCTTCTGCGGGATCCCAGGCATCCCTGAACAGGAGCATCCATCCCGGGCTGCACATCATCCGTTGCAAGGAGTCTATGGGAAATCGTTCTATGTCCTCATTAGAGTTGTGCCTAAATTAGCACAACTCTATCAGGTGAGCCTCCCCAGTGGAGATACCTATTTTATATATTTCCTAACTTTATTACCCTATGGTGCGCCATTCTTTTTTGTTCTCTAGTGGAACGACGCCTGTTTCCCGATTTTGAATATGTGACTGAATAAATCTACATTGTGATCTACATCAGCGAAGTGCCGGTCCTTTCCTTTGAAACCACCACTGGAACAGTCCATTCTCAGATATTTAGGCCCCGGCACCCAGGCAGAGGAGAGAGGTCCCGTAACAGAGAATCTGTCTTCATGTCAGCAGAGAATTAGTCTGCATGTCATAGCAGAGAAGGAGGCTTCACGTCAGCCACCACTGCAACAGTCCATTGGCATATATTTAGGCCCAGCACCCAGGCAGAGGAGGGAGGTCCCGTAACAGAGAATCTGTCTTCATGTCAGCAGAGAATTAGTCTGCATGTCATAGCAGAGAATGAGGCTTCACGTCAGCCACCACTGCAACAGTCCATTGGCATATATTTAGGCCCAGCACACACACAGGCAGAGGAGAGAGGTCCCGTAACAGAGAATCTGGCTTCATGTCAGCAGAGAATCAGTCTGCATGTCATAGCAGAGAATGAGGCTTCACGTCAGTCACCACTGCAACAGTCCATTGGCATATATTTAGGCCCAGCACACACACAGGCAGAGGAGAGAGGTCCCGTAACAGAGGATCTGGCTTCATGTCAGCAGAGAATCAGTCTGCATGTCATAGCAGAGAATCAGGCTTCACGTCAGCCACCACTGCAACAGTCCATTGTCATAAATTTAGGCCCAGCACCCAGGCAGAGGAGAGAGGTCCCGTAACAGACAATCTGGCTTCATGTCAGCAGAGAATTAGTCTGCATGTCATAGCAGAGAATGAGGCTTCACGTCAGCCACCACTGCAACAGTCCATTGGCATATATTTAGGCCCAGCACACACACAGGCAGAGGAGAGAGGTCCCGTAACAGAGAATCTGTCTTCATGTCAGCAGAGAATTAGTCTGCATGTCATAGCAGAGAATGAGGCTTCACGTCAGCCACCACTGCAACAGTCCATTGGCATATATTTAGGCCCAGCACCCAGGCAGAGGAGGGAGGTCCCGTAACAGAGAATCTGGCTTCATGTCAGCAGAGAATCAGTCTGCATGTCATAGCAGAGAATGAGGCTTCACGTCAGCCACCACTGCAACAGTCCATTGGCATATATTTAGGCCTAGCACACAGGCAGAGGAGAGAGGTCCCGTAACAGACAATCTGGCTTCATGTCAGCAGAGAATCAGTCTGCATGTCATAGCAGAGAATGAGGCTTCACGTCAGCCACCACTGCAACAGTCCATTGGCATATATTTAGGCCCAGCACACACAGGCAGAGGAGAGAGGTCCCGTAACAGAGAATCTGGCTTCATGTCAGCAGAGAATCAGTCTGCATGTCATAGCAGAGAATGAGGCTTCACGTCAGCCACCACTGCAACAGTCCATTGGCATATATTTAGGCCTAGCACACAGGCAGAGGAGAGGTTCATTCAACTTTGGGTAGCCTCGCAATATAATGGTAAAATGAAAATAAAAATAGGATTGAATGAGGAAGTGCCCTGGAGTCCAATAATATATGGTTATGGGGAGGTAGTTAATGTCTAATCTGGACAAGGGACGGACAGGTCCTGTGGGATCCATGCCTGGTTCATTTTTATGAACGTCAGCTTGTCCACATTGGCTGTAGACAGGCGGCTGCGTTTGTCTGTAATGACGCCCCCTGCCGTGCTGAATACACGTTCAGACAAAACGCTGGCTGCCGGGCAGGCCAGCACCTCCAAGGCATTAAAGGCTAGCTCTGGCCACGTGGACAATTTAGAGACCCAGAAGTTGAATGGGGCCGAACCATCAGTCAGTACGTGGAGGGGTGTGCACACGTACTGTTCCACCATGTTAGTGAAATGTTGCCTCCTGCTAACACGTTGCGTATCAGGTGGTGGTGCAGTTAGCTGTGGCGTGTTGACAAAAGTTTTCCACATCTCTGCCATGCTAACCCTGCCCTCAGAGGAGCTGGCCGTGACACAGCTGCCTTGGCGACCTCTTGCTCCTCCTCTGCCTTGGCCTTGGGCTTCCACTTGTTCCCCTGTGACATTTGGGAATGCTCTCAGTAGCGCGTCTACCAACGTGCGCTTGTACTCGCGCATCTTCCTATCACGCTCCAGTGCAGGAAGTAAGGTGGGCACATTGTCTTTGTAGCGTGGATCCAGCAGGGTGGCAACCCAGTAGTCCGCACAGGTTAAAATGTGGGCAACTCTGCTGTCGTTGCGCAGGCACTGCAGCATGTAGTCGCTCATGTGTGCCAGGCTGCCCAGGGGTAAGGACAAGCTGTCCTCTGTGGGAGGCGTATCGTCATCGTCCTGCCTTTCCCCCCAGCCACGCACCAGTGATGGATCCGAGCTGCGTTGGGTGCCACCCCGCTGTGACCATGCTTCATCCTCATCCTCCTCCACCTCCTCCTCATCCTCGTCCTCCTCGTCCTCCAGTAGTGGGCCCTGGCTGGCCACATTTGTACCTGGCCTCTGCTGTTGCCAAAAACCTCCCTCTGAGTCACTTCGAAGAGACTGGCCTGAAAGTGCTAAAAATGACCCCTCTTCCTCCTCCTCCTCCTCCTCCTCCTGGGCCACCTCCTCTTCCATCATCGCCCTAAGTGTTTTCTCAAGGAGACATAGAAGTGGTATTGTAACGCTGATAACGGTGTCATCGCCACTGGCCATGTTGGTGGAGTACTCGAAACAGCGCAACAGGGCACACAGGTCTCGCATGGAGGCCCAGTCATTGGTGGTGAAGTGGTGCTGTTCTGTAGTGCGACTGACCCGTGCGTGCTGCAGCTGAAACTCCACTATGGCCTGCTGCTGCTCGCACAGTCTGTCCAGCATGTGCAAGGTGGAGTTCCACCTGGTGGGCACGTCGCATATGAGGCGGTGAGCGGGAAGGCCGAAGTTACGCTGTAGCGCAGACAGGCGAGCAGCAGCAGGATGTGAACGCCGGAAGCGCGAACAGACGGCCCGCACTTTATGCAGCAGCTCTGACATGTCGGGGTAGTTGTGAATGAACTTCTGCACCACCAAATTCAGCACATGCGCCAAGCAAGGGATGTGCGTCAAATTGGCTAGTCCCAGAGCTGCAACGAGATTTCGCCCATTATCACACACCACCAGGCCGGGCTTGAGGCTCACCGGCAGCAACCACTCGTCGGTCTGTTGTTCAATACCCCGCCACAACTCCTGTGCGGTGTGGGGCCTGTCCCCCAAACATATGAGTTTCAGAATGGCCTGCTGACGTTTACCCCGGGCTGTGCTGAAGTTGGTGGTGAAGGTGTGTGGCTGACTGGATGAGCAGGTGGAAGAAGAGGAGGAGGAAGCCGAGAAGGAGGAGGTGGCAACAGGAGGCAAAGAATGTTGCCCTGCGATCCTTGGCGGCGGAAGGACGTGCGCCAAACAGCTCTCCGCCTGGGGCCCAGCTGCCACTACATTTACCCAGTGTGCAGTTAGGGAGATATAGCGTCCCTGGCCGTGCTTACTGGTCCACGTATCTGTGGTTAGGTGGACCTTGCTACAGATGGCGTTGCGCAGTGCACACTTGATTTTATGGGATACTTGGTTGTGCAGGGAAGGCACGGCTCTCTTGGAGAAGTAGTGCCGGCTGGGAACAACATACTGTGGGACAGCAAGCGACATGAGCTGTTTGAAGCTGTCTGTGTCCACCAGCCTAAATGACAGCATTTCATAGGCCAGTAGTTTAGAAATGCTGGCATTCAGGGCCAGGGATCGAGGGTGGCTAGGTGGGAATTTACGCTTTCTATCAAATGTTTGTGAGATGGAGAGCTGAACGCTGGCGTGTGACATGGTTGAGACGCTTGGTGACGGAGGTGGTGGTAGTGGTGTTGGTGGTACATCCCCTGTTTGCTGGGCGGCAGGTGCCAACGTTCCTCCAGAGGCGGAGGAAGAGGCCGAGGCGGCAGCAGCAGAATAGGCCGAGGCGGCAGCAGCAGAAGAGGTAGCAGGGGGAGCCTGAGTGACTTCCTTGGTTTTAAGGTGTTTACTCCACTGCAGTTCATGCTTTGCATGCAGGTGCCTGGTCATGCAGGTTGTGCTCAGGTTCAGAACTTTAATGCCTCGCTTCAGGCTCTGATGGCACAGCGTGCAAACCACTCGGGTCTTGTCGTCAGCACATTGTTTGAAGAAGTGCCATGCCAGGGAACTCCTTGAAGCTGCCTTTGGGGTGCTCGGTCCCAGATGGCGGCGGTCAGTAGCAGGCGGAGTCTCTTGGCGGCGGGTGTTCTGCTTTTGCCCACTGCTCCCTCTTTTGCTACGCTGTTGGCTCGGTCTCACCACTGCCTCTTCCTCCGAACTGTGAAAGTCAGTGGCACGACCTTCATTCCATGTGGGGTCTAGGACCTCATCGTCCCCTGCATCGTCTTCCACCCAGTCTTGATCCCTGACCTCCTGTTCAGTCTGCACACTGCAGAAAGACGCAGCAGTTGGCACCTGTGTTTCGTCATCATCAGAGACATGCTGAGGTGGTATTCCCATGTCCTCATCATCAGGAAACATAAGTGGTTGTGCGTCAGTGCATTCTATGTCTTTCACCGCTGGGGAAGGGCTAGGTGGATGCCCTTGGGAAACCCTGCCAGCGGAGTCTTCAAACAGCATAAGAGACTGCTGCATAACTTGAGGCTGAGACAGTTTCCCTGGTATGCATGGGGGTGATGTGACAGACTGATGGGGTTGGTTTTCAGGCGCCATCTGTGCGCTTTCTGCAGAAGACTGGGTGGGAGATAATGTGAACGTGCTGGATCCACTGTCGGCCACCCAATTGACTAATGCCTGTACCTGCTCAGGCCTTACCATCCTTAGAACGGCATTGGGCCCCACCATATATCGCTGTAAATTCTGGCGGCTACTGGGACCTGAGGTAGTTGGTACACTAGGACGTGTGGATGTGGCAGAACGGCCACGTCCTCTCCCAGCACCAGAGGGTCCACTAACACCACCACGACCATGTCCACGTCCGCGTCCCTTACTAGATGTTTTTCTCATTGTTATGGTTCACCACAACAACAAATATATTATTTGGCCCAATGTATTGTATTCAAATTCAGCGGGATATAAATTTGAGGCCTAGTATTTAGGCGCTGGGTGACCGGTATGGATTTAGTGACAGAATTAGACTTGGAAATGCACAGAAGCGTGTGTGTGTGAAGTTATTCTGAATGACCCAATGTGCACCTTGAATATTATATACCCTTTTAGGGATAGATTTCAAATAGCTCTGATATAGCAGAAACCACTAAATTATGAAATTGCTAAATTGGGAATTGTATTTCAACCCAGAACAAGAAATGTGCTTGAACGGACACTAAATAACTCGCCCAGCTACAGCACTAACGAGAGATTTAGCAGGATATAAATTTGAGGCCTAGTATTTAGGCGCTGGGTGACAGGTATGGGTTTAGTGACAGAATTAGACTTGGAAATACACAGTAGCGGGTGTGTGTGAAGTTATTCTGAATGACCCAATGTGCACCTTGAATATTATATACCCTTTTAGGGATAGATTTCAAATAGCTCTGATATAGCAGAAACCACTAAATTATGAAATTGCTAAATTGGGAATTGTATTTCAACCCAGAACAAGAAATGTGCTTGAACGGACACTAAATAACTCGCCCAGCTACAGCACTAACGAGAGATTTAGCAGGATATAAATTTGAGGCCTAGTATTTAGGCGCTGGGTGACAGGTATGGGTTTAGTGACAGAATTAGACTTGGAAATACACAGTAGCGGGTGTGTGTGAAGTTATTCTGAATGACCCAATGTGCACCTTGAATATTATATACCCTTTTAGGGATAGATTTCAAATAGCTCTGATATAGCAGAAACCACTAAATTATGAAATTGCTAAATTGGGAATTGTATTTCAACCCAGAACAAGAAATGTGCTTGAACGGACACTAAATAACTCGCCCAGCTACAGCACTAAGGACAGATTTAGCTGGATATAAATTTGAGGCCTAGTATTTAGGCGCTGGGTGACAGGTATGGGTTTAGTGACAGAATTAGACTTGGAAATACACAGTAGCGGGTGTGTGTGAAGTTATTCTGAATGACCCAATGTGCACCTTGAATATTATATACCCTTTTAGGGATAGATTTCAAATAGCTCTGATATAGCAGAAACCACTAAATTATGAAATTGCTAAATTGGGAATTGTATTTCAACCCAGAACAAGAAATGTGCTTGAACGGACACTAAATAACTCGCCCAGCTACAGCACTAAGGACAGATTTAGCTGGATATAAATTTGAGGCCTAGTATTTAGGCGCTGGGTGACAGGTATGGGTTTAGTGACAGAATTAGACTTGGAAATACACAGTAGCGAGTGTGTGTGAAGTTATTCTGAATGACCCAATGTGCACCTTGAATATTATATACCCTTTTAGGGATAGATTTCAAATAGCTCTGATATAGCAGAAACCACTAAATTATGAAATTGCTAAATTGGGAATTGTATTTCAACCCAGAACAAGAAATGTGCTTGAACGGACACTAAATAACTCGCCCAGCTACAGCACTAACGAGAGATTTAGCAGGATATAAATTTGAGGCCTAGTATTTAGGCGCTGGGTGACAGGTATGGGTTTAGTGACAGAATTAGACTTGGAAATACACAGTAGCGGGTGTGTGTGAAGTTATTCTGAATGACCCAATGTGCACCTTGAATATTATATACCCTTTTAGGGATAGATTTCAAATAGCTCTGATATAGCAGAAACCACTAAATTATGAAATTGCTAAATTGGGAATTGTATTTCAACCCAGAACAAGAAATGTGCTTGAACGGACACTAAATAACTCGCCCAGCTACAGCACTAACGAGAGATTTAGCAGGATATAAATTTGAGGCCTAGTATTTAGGCGCTGGGTGACAGGTATGGGTTTAGTGACAGAATTAGACTTGGAAATACACAGTAGCGGGTGTGTGTGAAGTTATTCTGAATGACCCAATGTGCACCTTGAATATTATATACCCTTTTAGGGATAGATTTCAAATAGCTCTGATATAGCAGAAACCACTAAATTATGAAATTGCTAAATTGGGAATTGTATTTCAACCCAGAACAAGAAATGTGCTTGAACGGACACTAAATAACTCGCCCAGCTACAGCACTAAGGACAGATTTAGCTGGATATAAATTTGAGGCCTAGTATTTAGGCGCTGGGTGACAGGTATGGGTTTAGTGACAGAATTAGACTTGGAAATACACAGTAGCGGGTGTGTGTGAAGTTATTCTGAATGACCCAATGTGCACCTTGAATATTATATACCCTTTTAGGGATAGATTTCAAATAGCTCTGATATAGCAGAAACCACTAAATTATGAAATTGCTAAATTGGGAATTGTATTTCAACCCAGAACAAGAAATGTGCTTGAACGGACACTAAATAACTCGCCCAGCTACAGCACTAACGAGAGATTTAGCAGGATATAAATTTGAGGCCTAGTATTTAGGCGCTGGGTGACAGGTATGGGTTTAGTGACAGAATTAGACTTGGAAATACACAGTAGCGGGTGTGTGTGAAGTTATTCTGAATGACCCAATGTGCACCTTGAATATTATATACCCTTTTAGGGATAGATTTCAAATAGCTCTGATATAGCAGAAACCACTAAATTATGAAATTGCTAAATTGGGAATTGTATTTCAACCCAGAACAAGAAATGTGCTTGAACGGACACTAAATAACTCGCCCAGCTACAGCACTAAGGACAGATTTAGCTGGATATAAATTTGAGGCCTAGTATTTAGGCGCTGGGTGACAGGTATGGGTTTAGTGACAGAATTAGACTTGGAAATACACAGTAGCGGGTGTGTGTGAAGTTATTCTGAATGACCCAATGTGCACCTTGAATATTATATACCCTTTTAGGGATAGATTTCAAATAGCTCTGATATAGCAGAAACCACTAAATTATGAAATTGCTAAATTGGGAATTGTATTTCAACCCAGAACAAGAAATGTGCTTGAACGGACACTAAATAACTCGCCCAGCTACAGCACTAACGAGAGATTTAGCAGGATATAAATTTGAGGCCTAGTATTTAGGCGCTGGGTGACAGGTATGGGTTTAGTGACAGAATTAGACTTGGAAATACACAGTAGCGGGTGTGTGTGAAGTTATTCTGAATGACCCAATGTGCACCTTGAATATTATATACCCTTTTAGGGATAGATTTCAAATAGCTCTGATATAGCAGAAACCACTAAATTATGAAATTGCTAAATTGGGAATTGTATTTCAACCCAGAACAAGAAATGTGCTTGAACGGACACTAAATAACTCGCCCAGCTACAGCACTAAGGACAGATTTAGCTGGATATAAATTTGAGGCCTAGTATTTAGGCGCTGGGTGACAGGTATGGGTTTAGTGACAGAATTAGACTTGGAAATGCACAGTAGCGGGTGTGTGAAGTTATTCTGAATGACCCTATGTGCACCTTGAATATTATATACCCTTTTAGGGATAGATTTCAAATAGCTCTGATACAGCAGAAACCACTAAATTTTTAAATTGCTAAATTGGGAATTGTATTTCAACCCAGAACAAAAAATGTGCTTTGACGGACACTAAATAACTTTCCCAGCCACAACAGGACAGCGGTAACGAGAGATTTAGCGGGATATAAATTTGAGGCCTAGTATTTAGGCGCTGGGTGACCGGTATGGATTTAGTGACAGAATTAGACTGGGATATGGCCAAAAAATAACCACACTATTGCTGGTTAAATGCACTTGGTGATGGGCGCAGCTTGCCCCTGATGTAGTATATGGCCAAAAAATGAACAGACTATTGCTGGTTAAATGCACTTGGTGTCACAGCTTGACCAACCACACTACTGAGGGTTAAATGCACTTGGTGATGGGCGCAGCTTGCCCCTGATTTAGTATATGGCCAAAAAATGAACAGACTATTGCTGGTTAAATGCACTTGGTGTGATAGCTTGACCAACCACACTACTGAGGGTTAAATGCACTTGGTGTGACAGCTTCACCCTGATGTAGGCTTTAGCCAAAAAACAACCACACCATTGAGGGTTAAATGCACTTGGTCGCAGCTTGTGCTGGCGCACCACAAGACACAAAATGGCCGCCGATCACCCCAGAAAAATGTGACTGACAAACGGTCTGGGCAGCCTAAAAACAGTGAGCAATTGAGGATCAGCAGCTCAATGATCCACAGCTGCAGATCGATCAGTTAATCAAGTCCTTTGGAGGAGTTAATCTGCCTAATCTCGCCCTACTGTCGCAGCCGCAACCTCTCCCTACGCTAATCAGAGCAGAGTGACGGGCGGCGCTATGTGACTCCAGCTTAAATAGAGGCTGGGTCACATGGTGCTCTGGCCAATCACAGCCATGCCAATAGTAGGCATGGCTGTGATGGCCTCTTGGGGCAAGTAGTATGACGCTTGTTGATTGGCTGCTTAGCAGCCTTTCAAAAAGCGCCAAGAAAGCGTCACAAAAGCGAGAAGAAAGCGACGAACACCGAACCCGAACCCGGACTTTTACGAAAATGTCCGGGTTCGGGTCCGTGTCACGGACACCCCAAAATTCGGTACGAACCCGAACTATACAGTTCGAGTTCGCTCATCCCTACTGCTGAGGACTGGGGCAAAGTCATATTCTCCAATGAAGCCTCTTTCCGATTGTTTGGGGCATCAGGAAAAAGGCTTGTCCGGAGAAGATAAGGTGAGCACTACCATCAGTCCTGTGTCATGCCAACAGTAAAGCATCCTGAGACCATTTATGTGTGGGGTTGCTTCTCATCCAAGAGAGTAGGCTCACTCACAATTTTGCCCAAAAGCACAGCCATGAATAAAGAATGGTACCAAAGCACCCTTCAACAGCAACTTCTTCCAACAATCCAACAACAGTTTCAGAACAATGCATTTTCCAGCACGATGGAGCACCGTACCATAAGGCAAAAGTGATATAACTAAGTGGCTCGTGGACCAAAACATTGATATTTTGGGTCCATGGCCTGGAAACTCCCCAGATCTTAATCCCATTGAGAACTTGCGGTCAATCCTCAAGAGGCGGGTGGACAAACAAAAACTCACTAATTCTGACAAACTCCAAGAAGTGATTATGAAAGAATGGGTTGCTATCAGTCAGGAATTGGCCCAGAAGTTGACTGAGAGCATGCCCAGTCGAATTGCAGAGGTCCAGAAAAAGAAGGGCCAACGCTGCAAATACTGACACATATGCATAAATGTCATGTAATTGTCGATAAAAGCCTTTGAAACGTATGAAGTGCGTGTAATTATATTTCACTACATCACAGGAACAACTGAAACAAAGATATAAATGCAGTTTAGCAGCAAACTTTGTGAAAACTAATATTTGTGTCAAGACACTTTTGGCCACGCATGTACATGCACTTCTCTGTTACAGTTACGTATACGTATAAGGGCATATTACAGTAGAAAAATAAAATTATATACACGGACTGCACTGTTGCAATTATTTCTGTGAAAGCATATAGGGGTGTATTTCAGTCCAACAATAAATATATATTCTCATTTTACTACTGCAGTTATTTCTGGTGAAAGCATATAGTGGCGTACTAAAGTAAAAAAATTGAAATATATATAAGCACTGCACTGTTGCAGTTATTTCTGGTGAAAGCATATAGGGGTGTATTACAGAAAAAAAAAGAAAAATATATACGCACGGGACTGTTGCAGTTATTTTTAGTAAAAGCATATAGGGCCGTACTTTAGTCCATCAATAAAAATATAAACACACTGTATTGTTGCAGTTATATCTAAGGAAAAGCATATAGAGGCGTATTAGAGTAAAAAAAAAATATATATATATACGCACTGCACTGTTGCAGTTATTTCTGGTGAAAGCGTATAGGGGAGTATTTCAGTAAAAAAAGAAAAATATATTTGCACTGCCTTATATTTATGGTCAAAGCATATAGGAGCATACTTCAGTACTTAAAAAAATATATGTATGCACTAAACGATTAAATTTTTTTCAGGTCAAAGCGTATAATGGTCTATTTCATTCCAACAAGAAATATATATTCTCAGTTCACTGTTACAGTTATTTCTAGTGAAAGCGTATAGTGGCGTATTTTATTAAAATAAGAAATAAGAAAAATGTATACACACTGCACTGTTACAGTTCTTTCTGGTAAAAGCATATAGGGGCGTATTTCAGTCCAAAAAGATAAATATATACGCACTGCACTGTTGCAGTTATTTCTAGTGTAAGCGTATAGGGGCGTATTTCAGTAAAAAACACAAATATATACACACGGCATTTTTGCTATTATTTCTGGTGAAAGTGTATAGGGTAGTATTTCAGTAAAGTAAGAAATATATATATATATATACTCCCTGTACTGTTGCAATTATTTTTGTTGAAAACATATAGGGGCGTATTACAGTAAAAAAAGAAAAAAATATATACACACTGAACTGTTGTAGTTATATCTGGTGAAAGCGTATAGTGGCGTATTTCAGTACAACAAGAAATGTATATTCTGAGTTCAATGTTGCAGTTATTTTACATGAATACATATAGGGGCGTATTACAGTAAAAAAAATATATATATATACGCACTGAACTGTTTCAATAATTTCTGATGAAAGCTTAAAGTGGCGTATTACATTCAAAAAAGAAAAATATAAATGCACTGCACTGTTGCAGTTATTTTTGGTGAAAGCATATAGGGGCATATTGCGAAAAATAAAAGACACTTATATATATATGCTGTGTATATATATATATATTTATATATATATATATATATATGTATTAAGGCAGATTGCCTGGATTTGTGGGAGGGGCTGAGGTCCGCCTCCAGCCTATTTAGGGCACTCCCCTTACCTGGCTCCTGCATCATTGAGGTCTGAGCTTTTGAGAGAGGAGGTCGCTTGTGGAGTGTCTGGAGAGTTGCCTGCGAGTCGCTGAATTTCTGGGAGTTTTTCGTTGCCATCAGTTCTGGATTTGGAGCATTTCGGTTCTATTTTTCCGGCTTTACTCAGGTTCACTGGGGGTCACGTTTTGCCTGTTAATTTGCGAGTCATCCATACGGTGCAGCCGGGGCCTCACGGTTGTCCCCTGTACCGGTTCAATTCATTTCACCAAATGCTGCACCATGTCACTGTTTTCTCATACAAGTCACCAGTATTTCATTTCTGTCACCCCTTGTTCATGCACAATTTGTCACACCGTACCACTATTCCGGTCAGCACCCCTGCGGCAAGCATGCAGTCGTTTCCTGGGCAATCCCCCATTTCTGTTAATTTCATTTCACCAAACGCTGCACTAATGTCACAGCTTTCTCGCCCAGGTCACCAGCATTTCATTTCTGTCATGTCTTGTTCATGTATAAATTTACCTACACCGTATCACCACTCCGGACAACACCCCTGCGGCTGCAGGCAGTGGGTTCTGAGTCATCCATACGGTACAGCCGGGGCCTCACGGGTGCCCCTGTACCGGTTCATTTCATTTCAGCATACGCTGCACCAATGTCACTGTGTTCTCATACAAGTCACCAGTATTCATTTCTGTTACGCCTTGTTCATGCGCAATTTGTCCACACCGTACTACCATTCCGGTCAACACCTCTGCAGCATGCGGCATGGTTTCTGGCCTAATCCCCCATTTCTGTTTATTTCATTTCATAGACGCTGCGCAATATCACGCCTTTCTCACAGTCACCAGCATCTAATTTTGTCATGTCTCGTTCAAGCAATCTTCCCACAGGCAACACTGCGGTCAGCACCCCTGTGGTTTCCAGGCTCGTTCCCCATTTCCTTTTCAGTCCATATCACCCCACAATCATCCACATTCATGCCCCCCCCCCTCCTCCTCCTCATGTTCATGTGCACGGCTGCAGGGGCACAAATGCGTATGAGTTATTTCGTACGGGTCAGCAGGGCCTCACGGTTGCCCCAGTACTGGTTCAGCTCTTCATCATGGCGCACCAATGTCACGGTTTCAATACAAGTCACTAAACATTTCTGTCACACCTGGGCATGCATTCTCTTTCACATCTGCACCACCTCCGGCCTTACACTCTGACGGCATGCGGCAGGGTCCCCCCTTTTCTGTTGGTCCAACACACGCTGCACCCAGGTCACGGCTTCTCGCAGCAGTCACCGCCAGCTCGTTCTCAGGCATTTCTCACGTCTCCCCAGCAGATTCCGGTCAGCCCCTGTCGGTCCCAGCCCCATTCCCTGGTGGGATCACCCCCCAACATCCATCATTCAGGCCCCCCCCTTCCTCCCCCGTTCATGTCCACTTCACCAGGCTGGCGCTCTTACATACAGATAGTATGGCCCCATGCGGATGGCAGAATCCTGCATAGAAGACAAATCACCAAGGTAAACAACAGCCAAACTTTCCTTTGCTTGTTGCGGCCTCCTCTCCACTCGTTGTCTCACTCACGTGGGAAGACTCTCACCTCCTGACCCGCAGCCTCCTGCCTGTTGCCGCTCCGCTTGCACGCGGCCAATGGCGCCCGGCCGCGTCCTGGGGCCGGTTCTGCGCATGCGCGGCGATTTTCTCGGCGCGTGCGCGGCAATTTTCTCGGCGCATGCGCGGTATCCCGGCGCCCGCGGGCGGACTCCGGGCGCATGGGTTCGCCGCCAGGGGATAGTCACCGATGTCGCTCCATGCGGCCACCATCAGTCAGGCCCCCCCTTCCTCCCCCGTTCATGTCATCATCAGGCTGGCGCTCCCCGCCGCCTCCTGCGCACACCACACCCGCACACACTCATCCCCCCCCCCGGTCAGTACGGGCGGCTCATTTCACCTTCACAGGGCTCACCGCGGCCCTGTCGTCCCCTCCCCGCTACATCCTGCTGGATCACCACTCCTCCCGCCGCGCGGCCGGTGGCGCCCGCCCGCGTCCTGGCGCCTGGTCTGCGCATGCGCGGCCGGGATTCGGCGCATGCGTGGCGATTCCGTCGCCGCGTGCGCGGTGTCCCGGCGGCCGTGCGGGCCGCATCGGGTGCGGGGGGCACGCCGGCGGACGACGAGAGAACCTCCCAGCACGCCCCATCATCATACTCCCCAGCAGCCCCCCCCCTGTTCTCCATCATGGGCACTACCATCATCATGCAGCAGCAATTTGCATATTCACAATCATCCTTCTTACCGGTGTTCACCAGGGATTCAGCATGTCCCACGGATTGCAATGGATTTCAGTGCCAAATGTGAATCTCATCAGTTGGACCGGCAGTGTGATGCATGTTTCATTCCCCTTTTGATAATCAGATCATCAGGGGACGGGGAAAAAAAAAAAAAAAAAAAAAAAAAAAAAAAGACTCACGTCGCCGCTTCACACACAAATGGACAGGTGGAATGGCTGGGGCACGGTCCCTATGCGCCATCCAATTGCAGACACGCACTTTCACCTGGGCATGGCCACACGGCACGCACCGGCCCCCCCTTTCATACCAGGCGCAAGCTGTCATTTCACGGACAACCACCATGATCCTCCCGGTCATGCACATGTACCACATGCTTTACACATTTTCTCACACTTTGTCATGTCTACCCCCCCCCCCTTGTGTTTTAGGCGGTTAACCTATACTGTTTACACTACCGTGTAGCCGGAGAATTTTTTCTTGGTACCAGGTACGTTCACCTGCTCATTTACCTAAATCTTCCTCACAT
This sequence comes from Bufo gargarizans, assembly GCF_014858855.1. NCBI lineage: Eukaryota > Metazoa > Chordata > Amphibia > Anura > Bufonidae > Bufo > Bufo gargarizans. The sequence continues at coordinate 543,502,010 of NC_058081.1, forward strand.
TTCGGACGGTCCCGTTAGGGTCAGCGTGCTGGCTTTAGGGCCACCATCATCCCACTAGGTACCCCCCCCTTCTTTGGCTTCGCCAGTAGTTAGTGGTCCCGCGAGGCCGACACCCCACCTCAAACGTACGGAGGCACCTGCCCAACGCGCCATCTCGTTAGTAAGCCGCCTCGCATGTCGCATAGAGAGGGCCTCACCTGTCACTCCCTTCCCCTAGTCCTTTCTTACAGTCACCGAGAGGCCAACGATCCTGCCACTACCTCGAGTGGCCTCATTATCCCCTCGCGCCAAATCATAGGTAGAGCCTCTCAAAGCCGCTTGGCAACTAGCAGGGCCTCATCTGTCACCATGCAAGTATAATTTTTCGCCATCCGGCCTAGCTAGCCTGCCAGCACGATCCTGTGTTTCCCCAAGCTAATCAACTGTTTTGTTTTACCATGTCTCTGGAAGGGATAGAGAACTTCTCCCTACCTGGCACCCCTGCTAGATCCGTCACTGCTACCCAGGGAGACGGTCTAGCCAGTCCAGCACCCATCAGATCCTGGACAAACCCGCGCATAACGACAGAGTTAAGGTGACTGCATGTTCCCTTCCCCGCCACGGCGAGGAAAGCAGAGCTTTTCCGGCTGCTGCACACGCCAATCGATAAACAGGGAGGCAGGGGAAGGACCTAGCCAGTCCAGCACAGGGGATATACATACCATGCTGTCCTCCCTAAATGTCATCCATGTCTAAAGTCAATGCCAGGTTGGAGAGGCTGGAATCAGTCACCGCGACCCTCTCCTTGGCAGGGCCACCACCGGCAGCATCACCGGCGCCGGCCGGATTGCCAGTGATCACGTCGACCGTTAGCCTGGAGGACCAAGAAGTCAGCCCGGCGCACATAATACCGGAGGAGGAACCTGGGGTACCCATCGCCACCAAGAAGACACAAGGGCCAGACACGGTCATCACCTTTCCTGGGTACCCAGTTGGATTCAGCCTCAATGCAAGCCAGTTTGACATCCGGGAAGATCCAGGACATTCTCGCCCACATAGTCAACTACCTTCAACTCAGCACCGGCAACCGCAAAGAACTGCAGTCCCTGTTGGGCTCCCTGATCTTTGCCATGCGCATCCACCTCGGGGTCGCTCATTTATATCACGGCTCCTGCACCTCTCCCCTTTCTCCTACACGACTCGCACGGGGTGTCCCTGGATGCCCACGCTGCAGGCAGCTCTGGGCATGTGGGGGAGATTTCTGTCCGCCTGGAGTGGCGGGGGCTTGTTTCTCCCTCAGCCGTCGGACTCTTCCCCCTCTATCTGGTCAGATGCGGCATCTACCACAGGCTTCGCGGCCATTTTTGGGAACGATTGGCTGTGGGGCAGCTGGCCTCCTGCAGTCCGGGGTGTAGAGGGATTCTCCGCTGCCTCAGCGCTTTTCAAGTTCTACCCCGTCGGGGCGGCTGCCGTAGCGTGGGGTCATTCAGGGGCAAACATGTCGGTCCGGTGCTAGCCAGACAACCATACGACCTGCCAGTTCATCAACAGGATCGTTCCAAATCTCTCACAATCGTGAGGTTTCTGCGGAGACTTCCTTGGTTGGCCACTTGCAATAATAATTTCTTCTCACATTGTTTCCATTTCCCAGGGGTGGGCAATACGGCAGCTGTCAGTCTGTCTCGCGTCAAATTTCAGGCATTTCATCAAGCTCTCCCATCAGCGTCACCCACGGCCTCCATCACTCCATCATTCAAACAGCTCATTCTGGATCAGAAGGCATCATGCGGCATAGCCAGTCTTTGTCCCGCTCAGCACTATCAGACGATACACATAGAACACACGACAGAGCGTTCACACTATTCAACAGGTCCTGTTGGAACACAACATCCCGCACCCCTTTTTATCATGAAGTCTCTTCCGGGGTTGGCTTCTTTTTGCCACCTCAAAATCATGTCATATAACACCATCAAACTATATCTCACTGGCATGTCAACATCATATGCTAATCACACACCCCAATAATATCAGCTTCATGTCCTCGCACCAGATCAAATCCATACACAGAGATATTCAGGAAACGGAACCCGCACGACCAGCCCAGAGGCTACCCATAGTCAATCGGATCTTCAAAGCATTATCCGACTTACTGGACGCCACGCCTCTTGGAACAGATACCAACTCCGTCATCAAAACAGCAATTTACTTGACCATCTACGGATTCCTGAGTTCCTGGAAATTCACTACAGCCTCCACGACCCGAACCTCACCTTGTCTTCTTGTCTCCCACTTGTCAAAACACATGGTTCCCTACATCCTGTCCTTACCTCACTCCAAGAATAGTCAGCACTTACCCGTCAACATTTCATTACCCCACGCACAACAGTTCCAGTCAGGGTCCTGGATGCTCACAATCAGCGTCACAAGTTCTACCCTCTCAACCGCTACTTCAACTACATGGTTCGGTACTCACCACCACCACCTTCATGACCCATGCCGGGTCATCCCTCACACAACTAGGCCTCAACGCAGCCAACTACTCAGGGCACTCCTGTCGCATTGGAGCCACGTCCACGGCCTCCAGTGCCAACATCCTCACTCATGTCATCAGGGGATTGGGGCGCTGGGAGTCATCCGCTACGCGCAATACATTCCCAATCCAACACAAGAGTCAAGAGTGGCTTTCCAAAACATGTCGGGTTAAGCCATTGATACATCAATTGGTTACAATAAACTGGTTATTTCCATTTTTGCCCTCTTCTTTCTCAGGCCTACCTCATCCTCGGTTTCGGCACACCACAACCGACTGCACTCATTCCCTGCTTTCCCAGGGCTCTTCACTGTACTACCGTAAGCCCCTTACACAAGTATTAAGGCAGATTGCCTGGATTTGTGGGAGGGGCTGAGGTCCGCCTCCAGCCTATTTAGGGCACTCCCCTTACCTGGCTCCTGCATCATTGAGGTCTGAGCTTTTGACCCTCCCACCACTCCACTCTTTTACAACTCATTTCTTCCATATCTTTTCCTTGGGTGGGCCCTCTTCTTTCTCAGGCCTACCTCATCCTCGGTTTCGGCACACCACAACCGACTGCACTCATTCCCTGCTTTCCCAGGGCTCTTCACTGTACTACCGTAAGCCCCTTACACAAATATATATATAGATATGTACAGTACAGACCAAAAGTTTGGACACACCTTCTCATTCAAACAGTTTTCTTTATTTTCATGACTATGAAAATTGTAGATTCACACTGAAGGCATCAAAACTATGAATTAACACATATGGAATTATATACATAACAAAAAAGTGTGAAACGACTGAAAATATGTCATATTCTAGGTTCTTCAAAGTAGCCACCTTTTGCTTTGATTACTGCTTTGCACACTCTTGGCATTCTCTTGATGAGCTTCAAGAGGTAGTCACCTGAAATGGTCTTCCAACAGTCTTGAAGGAGTTCCCAGAGATGCTTAGCACTTGTTGGCTCTTTTGCTTTCCCTCTGCGGTCCAGCTCACCCCAAACCATCTTGATTGGGTTCAGGTCCAGTGACTGTGGAGGCCAGGTCATCTGGCGCAGCACCCCATCACTCTCCTTCATGGTCAAATAGCCCTTACACAGCCTGGAGGTGTGTTTGGGGTCATTGTCCTGTTGAAAAATAAATGATGGTCCAACTAAATGCAAACCGGATGGAATAGCATGCCGCTGCAAGATGCTGTGGTAGCCATGCTGGTGACTCTTGGTCTTCCTTTCCTGGGGCGGTCTGCATGTGAGCCAGTTTCTTTGTAGCGCTTGATGGTTTTTGTGATTGCACTTGGGGACACTTTCAAAGTTTTCCCAATTTTTTGGACTGACTGACCTTCATTTCTTAAAGTGATGATGGCCACTTGTTTTTCTTTACTTATCTGCTTTTTTCATGCCATAATCCAAATTCTAACAGTCTATTTAGTAGGACTATCAGCTATGTATCCACCTGACTTCTCCACAACGCAACTGATGGTCCCAACCCCATTTATAAGGCAAGAAATCCCACTTATTAAACATGACAGGGCACACCTGTGAAGTGAAAACCATTTCAGGTGACTACCTCTTGAAGCTCATCAAGAGAATGCCAAGAGTGTGCAAAGCAGTAATCAAAGCAAAAGGTGGCTACTTTGAAGAACCTAGAATATGACATATTTTCACTTGTTTTACACTTTTTTGTTATGTATATAATTCCACGTGTTAATTCATAGTTTTGATGCCTTCAGTGTGAATCTACAATTTTCATAGTCATGAAAATAAAGAAAACTCTTTAAATGAGAAGGTGTGTCCACACCTTTGGTCTGTACTGTATATATATATATATATATATATATATATATATATATATATGCATTGCACTGTTGCAGTTATTTCTGGTGAAAGCGCATAGGGGCGTATTACAGTAAAAAAAAGAAAAATATAAATACGCACTGCACTGTTGCAATTGTTTCTGGTGAAAGCGTAATGCGGGCGTATTTCAGTCCAACAAGAAATATATATTCTCAGTTCACTGCTGCAGTTATTTCTGGTGAAAGCATATTGTGGCATATTACATTAAAAAAGAAATATATACTGTATATACACTGCGCTTTTGCAGTTATTTCTTGTGAAAACATATAGGGGCGTATTTCAGTCCAACGAGAACAATATATCTGCACTGCACTGTTACAGTTATTTCTGGTGAAAGCATATTAAGGCGCATTACAGTAAAAACACTAAAATATATACGCACTGCTCTTTTGCAGTTATTTCTAGTGAAAGCGCATAGGGGCGTATTACAGTAAAAAAAGATAAATATATACACTGTTGCAGTTACCTCTGTTGAAATCATATTGGGGCATATTTCAGTAAAATATATATATATATATATATATATATATATATATACACACTGCATTGTTGCAGTTATTTCTGGTATAAGCGTATAGGGGTGTATTTCAGTTTAATAAGAAAAATATATATGCACTGCTCTCTTGCAGTCATTTCAGTTTAAAGTGTAGAGGGGGCTATTTCAGTAAATAAAACAAATATATACAAACTGTATTGTTGCATTTATTTTTGTTGAAAGGTTATAGGAGGTTATTACAGTAAAAAAAGACAGCTATATATATGCACTGCACTGTTGTAGTTATTTCTGGTGAAAGCGTATAGGGGCGTATTACAGTAAAAAAAGAAAACTATATTTACAAACAGAAAAATATGGAAAATTCAGCCCGCACTACCCCTAGCAGGTGCAGATTGCTATGGCGAAATGGAGATATAAATGTAAAAACACAAAATGCAATCGCACACTGCAACCAGCACTCTGCCCTGCCTTTATGCTGGATGTTGAATAAGGCATTGGTGTACATTTTGGCCAAAGCGTAATAAGCCACTCACCACGTCAAGGTCGCCTTCATGAGTGGTCCCTAACACTAGTTCCTACCTTTTATGGGCCATGACAGCCACGTAAAGTCCAGGGAGCGCAGGTACAGCATGCACGCCAAGCACACTCTGCTTTTAACCCCGTCCGGTGCCATTACAGCTTTCATCGGATCCAGGGATGCAAGTACTCACATGCATGCTGAACCCACTATATACTTCTCCTGGAGCCTAATGGCCTGGTAGGTGCTATATAAGCAGACTCAGTTTTATACTGACTTTAAAACCAGCCTCCAGGGGGCAGATTAACTGGACAGGTGTGCTTGACTGCTTGGAGATCGCCACGCCTCCAATACGTATTACAAAGAGAAAAATATGGAAAATTCAGCCCGCACTACCCCTAGCAGGTGCAGATTGCTATGGCGAAATGGAGATATAAATGTAAAAACACAAAATGCAATCGCACACTGCAACCAGCACTCTGCCCTGCCTTTATGCTGGATGTTGAATAAGGCATTGGTGTACATTTTGGCCAAAGCGTAATAAGCCACTCACCAAACTCTTTAAATGAGAAGGTGTGTCCAAACTTTTGGTCTGTACTGTATATATATATATATATATATATATGCATTGCACTGTTGCAGTTATTTCTGGTGAAAGCGTATAGGGGCGTATTACAGTAAAAAAAAGAAAAATATATATTCTCAGTTCACTGCTGCAGTTATTTCTGGTGAAAGCATATTGTGGCATATTACATTAAAAAAGAAATATATACTGTATATACACTGCGCTTTTGCAGTTATTTCTTGTGAAAACATATAGGGGCGTATTTCAGTCCAACAAGAACAATATATCTGCACTGCACTGTTACAGTTATTTCTGGTGAAAGCATATTAAGGCGCATTACAGTAAAAACACTAAAATATATACGCACTGCTCTTTTGCAGTTATTTCTAGTGAAAGCGCATAGGGGCGTATTACAGTAAAAAAAAGATAAATATATACACTGTTGCGGTTACCTCTGTTGAAATCATATTGGGGCGTATTTCAGTAAAATATATATATATATATAAATATGCAAGATTTGCCATAATATGGGTGAATAAAACCACTTGATTTTTTCATCAATATCCGGAGTGCAGTCCTATTTCTTCGCTTATACTATTGGGGACTGCCGTCATCCCCCTTGGATTTTGCACCCACTCTTCAGGCTGGTGCTCCCGCTGGACTTTCTTTTTCCATATATATATACACACTGCATTGTTGCAGTTATTTCTGGTATGAGCGTATAGGGGTGTATTTCAGTTTAATAAGAAAAATATATATGCACTGCTCTCTTGCAGTCATTTCAGTTTAAAGTGTAGAGGGGGCTATTTCAGTAAATAAAACAAATATATACAAACTGTATTGTTGCATTTATTTTTGTTGAAAGGTTATAGGAGGTTATTACAGTAAAAAAAAAGACAGCTATATATATGCACTGCACTGTTGTAGTTATTTCTGGTGAAAGCGTATAGGGGCGTATTACAGTAAAAAAAGAAAACTATATTTACAAACTGCACTGTTGCAGTTATTTCTTGTGAAAGCATAATGGGGCGCATTTCAGTACTTCAAGAAATATACATACAAACTTCACTCTTTAATTTTTTTCTGGTCAAAGTGTACTGTATATTGGTCTATTTCAGTCCAACAAGAAATATATATTCTCTTTTCACTGCTGCAGTTGCAGTTATTTCTAGTGAAAGCCTATAGTGGCGTATTTCAGTCCAACATGAAAAATATATACGAACTGCGCTGTTGCAGTTATTTCTGATGAATGCATATAGGGCCTACTACAGTAAAAATATATATATAATTGCACTGCACTGTTGCAGTTATTTATGTTAAAAGCATATAGGCGCGTATTGCAGTAAAAAAAATACATATGTACTGCACTGTTGCAGTTTTTTCTGGTTAAAGCGTATAGGGGCGTATTGCAGTAAAAAAGGAAAAGTAGAAAATTAGTACCTGGAATTTTACTTTCCTTGAGTCTGAAGGCAGCACAGAATGGGTTAAATGTTGGCCTCATTAGTCTGTAGGACTGCCCACCTAGATTAATAATTAAATATTAAACAGATTAACATGGCTATAAATAGATGACAGATGCAACTGCTACTTGTATTGAAAAAATAGATCCCCCAGTTGCAGAAATTAAGAATGAAAAATGTATTAGGGAGGGTAAGCCTGTGCTGTCTTAGGACTCAAGGAAAGTAAAATTCCAGGTACTAATTTTCTTCTTTTCCTTATCGTCCTCGGCAGCACAGAATGGGACTTTTATAGATTCCAAAAGCGGTGGTGATTTAGACCAGTACCGAATTTAGAACACCTGTGCCAAAGGCTGAGCTCCTAGAGTCGATGTCCAGACAATAATGCTTTGCAAAGGTAAATGGAGTGGACCAAGAAGCCGTGTTGCACATTTCTTGTATGGACACTTGAGCGTATTCTGCCCAGGAGGCTGCTGTAAATCTTGTGGAATGAGCCTTGATGGACAGGGGTGGAGTCTCTCCCTCTAGCAAGTAGGTTTCAATGAATGTAGCTTTTATCCATCGGGAAAAGTGAATCCTTGGATGGCATTTGACCCTTTCTTGGTCCAGAATACATCAGGAAAAAATTATTGGCTATTCGGTTTCTTCGCAAATAGGTTTCCACCGCTCATTTCTCATCAAGTGTATGTAACTGGTCTTACTCTTCGTTAGTCGGATTCGGAAAGAACACCAGAAGAAAAGTCTCCTTATTGATGTTTGTAGAGGAAGGGATCTTTAGTAAGAAAGATGGCATGGTCCTAATTAGTATTCCATTGGGAAGAATTTGTAGATATGGATATCTGGATGAGGGCCTGCAGTTCTCCTAATCTTTTTGCTGGAGTTATAGCTATAAGGAATAAGACTTTGCAGGAGAGACACCTAATGTCCACTTGCTCCAATGGTTCAAAGGGTGGCTAGGTGAGCCCTCTAAGCACTAGGGACAAATCCCATACTGGAAAGAGTTTGTGCACCACAGGTCTTAATCTTCTTAAGGCTTTGAAGAACCTGAATATCAGGGGATGAGAGACGAATTTATTTTCTGTCATGATATTAATGGCAGTCATCTGGGACTTTAAGGTGTTTGGTTTCAAGCCCGTATCAAACCCCTCTTGAAGGAACTGAAGAATTTTGGAGATATCTACTTTAGCATAACTTTTTTCAGACAGCAAAGATCTAAATTTTCTTAAAACTTTGGCATATTTTAAATTGGTTAAGTGCTTGCGGGAATTCAGTAGTGTATCAATGACTGTAGCGGGAAGACCCTTTCCTTCTAATTTGGTTCTCTCAACATCCAGGCCGTCAGATGAAGCCTGTCCAGGTTCTGATGATATAGCTTCTGCTGGAGGAGCAAGTCGTGAGCTTTCGGGAGTTTCCAAAAATTCCCTCTGAATAGCTGGAGAAGAAGAGGAAACCATGACCTCTGGGGCCAGAATGGTGCGATCAGTATTGCTCTGTGCTTATCTACTACAATCTTCTGTAGGACCTTCAAGATAAGAGGTACTGGTGGAAATATGTAGAAAAACTGGTGCTTCCAAGAAATTGAAAATGCATCCACCACTGTTGGTCCGTCGAATCTGCTCAGGGAACAAAATTTCTGCAGATTCCAGTTTTGTCTGGAGGCCATCAAATCCCAGGTTGGAGTGCCCCATCTGGTTATAATTTGATCAAAGTAGAGTGGGTTTTTTCACCACTAGTTCCAAGGCTCCTTTTTTCAAGAACTGTTTGACGAGGTGATTGATTCGTGGCTCTTCTTTTTGATAAATAAATCTGTCTCTTGGGTAATGTTGAAACTCTAGAGAATATCCTTCTCTTATGACCTTATGACTAGAGTTGAGCGAACACCTGGATGTTCGGGTTCGAGAAGTTCGGCCGAACTTCCCGGAAATGTTCGGGTTCGGGATCCGAACTCGACCCGAACTTCGTCCCGAACCCGAACCCCATTGAAGTCAATTGGGACCCAAACTTTTCGGCACTAAAAAGGCTGTAAAACAGCCCAGGAAAGAGCTAGAAGGCTGCAAAGGGCAGCAACATGTAGGTAAATCCCCTGCAAACAAATATGGATAGGGAAATGAATAAAAATAAAATATTTTTTTTTTACCAATATCATGTGGAGAGAGGTCCCATAGCAGAGAATCTTGCTTCACATCACCCACCACTGTAACAGTCCATTGTCAGATATTTAGGCCCAGGCACCCAGGCAGAAGAGAGAGGTCCCGTAACAGAGAATCTGGCTTCATGTCAGCAGAGAATCAGTCTGCATGTCATAGCAGAGAATCAGGCTTCACGTCAGCCACCACTGTAACAGTCCATTGTCATATATTTAGGCCCGGGCACCCAGGCAGAGGAGAGAGGTCCCGTAACAGAGAATCTTGCTTCATGTCAGCAGAGAATCAGTCTGCATGTCATAGCAAAGAATCAGGCTTCACGTCAGCCACCACTGTAACAATCCATTGTCATATATTTAGGCCCAGGCACCCAGGCAGAGGAGAGAGGTCCCGTAACAGAGAATCTGGCTTCATGTCAGCAGAGAATCAGTCTGCATGTCATAGCAGAGAATCAGGCTTCACGTCAGCCACCACTGTAACAGTCCATTGTCATATATTTAGGCCCAGGCACCCAGGCAGAGGAGAGAGGTCCCGTAACAGAGAATCTGGCTTCATGTCAGCAGAGAATCAGTCTGCATGTCATAGCAGAGAATCAGGCTTCACGTCACCCAACATTGGAACAGTCCATTGGCATATATTTAGGCGCCGGCACCCAGACAGAGGAGAGGTTCATTCAACTTTGGGTAGCCTCGCAATATAATGGTAAAATGAAAATAAAAATAGGATTGAATGAGGAAGTGCCCTGGAGTCCAATAATATATGGTTAAGGGGAGGTAGTTAATGTCTAATCTGGACAAGGGACGGACAGCTCCTGTGGGATCCATGCCTGGTTCATTTTTATGAACGTCAGCTTGTCCACATTGGCTGTAGACAGGCGGCTGCGTTTGTCTGTAATGACGCCCCCTGCCGTGCTGAATACACGTTCAGACAAAACGCTGGCCGCCGGGCAGGCCAGCACCTCCAAGGCATAAAAGGCTAGCTCTGGCCACGTGGACAATTTAGAGACCCAGAAGTTGAATGGGGCCGAACCATCAGTCAGTACGTGGAGGGGTGTGCACACGTACTGTTCCACCATGTTAGTGAAATGTTGCCTCCTGCTAACACGTTGCGTATCAGGTGGTGATGCAGTTAGCTGTGGCGTGTTGACAAAACTTTTCCACATCTCTGCCATGCGAACCCTGCCCTCAGAGGAGCTGGCCGTGACACAGCTGCCTTGGCGACCTCTTGCTCCTCCTCTGCCTTGGCCTTGGGCTTCCACTTGTTCCCCTGTGACATTTGGGAATGCTCTCAGTAGCGCGTCTACCAACGTGCGCTTGTACTCGCGCATCTTCCTATCACGCTCCAGTGCAGGAAGTAGGGTGGGCACATTGTCTTTGTACCGTGGATCCAGCAGGGTGGCAACCCAGTAGTCCGCACACGTTAATATGTGGGCAACTCTGCTGTCGTTGCACAGGCACTGCAGCATGTAGTCGCTCATGTGTGCCAGGCTGCCCAGGGGTAAGGACAAGCTGTCCTCTGTGGGAGGCGTATCGTCATCGTCCTGCATTTCCACCTAGCCACGCACCAGTGATGTGCCCGAGCTGCGTTGGGTGCCACCCCGCTGTGACCATGCTTCATCCTCATCCTCCTCCACCTCCTCCTCATCCTCGTCCTTCTCGTCCTCCAGTAGTGGGCCCTGGCTGGCCACATTTGTACCTGGCCTCTGCTGTTGCACAAAACCTCCCTCTGAGTCACTTCTAAGAGACTGGCCTGAAAGTGCTAAAAATTACCCCTCTTCCTCCTCCTCCTCCTGGGCCACCTCCTCTTCCATCATCGCCCTAAGTGTTTTCTCAAGGAGACAAAGAAGTGGTATTGTAACGCTGATAACGGCGTCATCGCCACTGGCCATGTTGGTGAAATACTCGAAACAGCGCAACAGGGTACACAGGTCTCGCATGGAGGCCCAGTCATTGGTGGTGAAGTGGTGCTGTTCCGCAGTGCGACTGACCCGTGCGTGCTGCAGCTGAAACTCCACTATGGCCTGCTGCTGCTCGCACAGTCTGTCCAGCATGTGCAAGGTGGAGTTCCATCTGGTGGGCACGTCGCATATGAGGCGGTGAGCGGGAAGGCCGAAGTTACGCTGTAGCGCAGACAGGCGAGCAGCGGCAGGATGTGAACGCCGGAAGCGCGAACAGACGGCCCGCACTTTATGCAGCAGCTCTGACATGTCGGGGTAGTTGTGAATGAACTTCTGCACCACCAAATTCAGCACATGCGCCAAGCAAGGGATGTGCGTCAAACCGGCTAGTCCCAGAGCTGCAACGAGATTTCGCCCATTATCGCACACCACCAGGATGGGCTTGAGGCTCACCGGCAGCAACCACTCGTTGGTCTGTTGTTCTATACCCCGCCACAACTCCTGTGCGGTGTGGGGCCTGTCCCCCAAACATATGAGTTTCAGAATGACCTGCTGACGTTTACCCCGTTATGTGCTGAAGTTGGTGGTGAAGATGTGTGGCTGACTGGATGAGCAGGTGGAAGAAGAGGAGGAGGAAGCTGAGTAGGAGGAGCTGCTACGCTGTTGGCTCGGTCTCACCACTGCCTCTTCCTCCGAACTGTGAAAGTCAGTGGCACGACCTTCATTCCATGTGGGGTCTAGGACCTCATCGTCCCCTGCATCGTCTTCCACCCAGTCTTGATCCCTGACCTCCTGTTCAGTCTGCACACTGCAGAAAGACGCAGCAGTTGGCACCTGTGATCGTCATCATCAGAGACATGCTGAGGTGGTATTCCCATGTCCTCATCATCAGGAAACATAAGTGGTTGTGCGTCAGTGCATTCTATGTCTTCCACCACTGGGGAAGGGCTGGGTGGATGCCCTTGGGAAACCCTGCCAGCGGAGTCTTCAAACAGCATAAGAGACTGCTGCATAACTTGAGGCTCAGACAGTTTCCCTGGTATGCATGGGGGTGATGTGACAGACTGATGGGCTTGGTTTTCAGGCGCCATCTGTGCGCTTTCTGCAGAAGACTGGGTGGGAGATAATGTGAACATGCTGGATCCACTGTCGGCCACCCAATTGACTAATGCCTGTACCTGCTCAGGCCTTACCATCCTTAGAACAGCATTGGGCCCCACCAAATATCGCTGTAAATTATGGCGGCTACTGGGACCTGAGGTAGTTGGTACACTAGGACGTGTGGCTGTGGCAGAACGGCCACGTCTTCTCCCAGCACCAGAGGGTCCACTAACACCACAACGACCATGTCCGCGTCTGCGTCCCTTACTAGATGTTTTCCTCATTGTTACCGTTCACCACAATAAGAAAAATATTATTTGGCCCAATGTATTGAATTCAAATTCAGGCCTTTTTTTACAGACACCTAACACTATCTGGCTATCTATTTAGGTACCGTATTACACTAATACAGGCACAGCAGTAACAACAGATTTAGCTGAATATAAATTTGAGGCCTAGTATTTAGGCACTGGGTGACAGGTATAGGTTTACTGACAGAATTAGACTTGGAAATGCACAGTAGCGTGTGTGTGAAGTTATTCAGAATGACCCTATGTGCACCTTGAATCTTATATACCCTTTTAGGGATAGATTTAAAAAAGCTCTGATACAGCAGAAACCACTAAATTAGGAAATTGCTAAATTGGGAATTGTATTTCAACCCAGAACAAAAACTGTGCTTTGACGGACACTAAATAACTTGACCAGCCACAGCAGTAACGACAGATTTAGCTGAATATAAATTTGAGGCCTAGTATTTAGGCGCTGGGTGACAGGTATAGGTTTACTGACAGAATTAGACTTGGAAATGCACAGTAGCGTGTGTGTGAAGTTATTCAGAATGACCCTATGTGCACCTTGAATCTTATATACCCTTTTAGGGATAGATTTAAAGTAGCTCTGATACAGCAGAAACCACTAAATTAGGAAATTGCTAAATTGGGAATTGCATTTCAACCCAGAACAAAAACTGTGCTTTGGCGGACACTAAATAACTTGACCAGCCACAGCAGTAACGACAGATTTAGCTGACTATAAATTTGAGGCCTAGTATTTAGGCGCTGGGTGACAGGTATAGGTTTACTGACAGAATTAGACTTGGAAATGCACAGTAGCGTGTGTGTGAAGTTATTCAGAATGACCCTGTGTTCACCTTGAATCTTATATACCCTTTTAGGGATAGATTTAAAGTAGCTCTGATACAGCAGAAACCACTAAATTAGGAAATTGCTAAATTGGGAATTGTATTTCAACCCAGAACAAAAACTGTGCTTTGACGGACACTAAATAACTTGCCCAGCCACAGCAATAACCACAGATTTAGCTGACTATAAATTTGAGGCCTATTATTTAGGCGCTGGGTGACAGGTATACGTTTACTGACAGAATTAGACTGGGATATGGCCAAAAAATAACCACACTATTGATGGTTAAATGCATTTGGTGTGACAGCTTGACCAACCACACTATTCAGGGTTAAATGCACTTGGTGACAGCTTGCCCCTGATGTAGTATATGGCCAAAAAATAACCAGACTATTGATGGTTAAATGCACTTGGTGTGACGGCTTGACCCTGATGTAGGATTTAGCCAAAAAACAACCACACCATTGAGGGTTAAAGGGAGTCTGTCACCACATTTGACCATATTAGACAGATCCTATAGCGTTATATGTGCCACCCAGCAGTTAAAAACGGTACCTTTGTTGCATATAACCGAGTCTTCTTTCTGCCAAAAATGAACTTTGAAGATTATGTAAATAAGCCCTCTCAAGTGCCCATGGTGGTGTCTCAATCTTCCGAGCCCAAGACCGGACCTCCCCAACGACTCATAACACTGCCCTCCGTGTGCCTGTGCCCGCCCGTTTACTCCCCTCGCCTTTTCCATTGCGACTGCGCGGACAAATTCGAGTCTCGTAACTGGCGCATGCGCAATGTGATGCCCGGTCCTGGCAGGGCATCGCAACACCTACTGCGCATGCACCAGCTACGAATTTGTCTGCGCAGCCGCAATGGAAAAGGCGAGGGGAGGGGAGTAAACGGGCGGGCACAGGCACACGGAGGGCAGTGTTATGAGCCGTTGGGGAGGTCCGGTCTTGGGCTCGGAAGATTGAGACACCGCCCTGGGCACTTGAGAGGGCTCATTTACATAATCTTCAAAGTTCATTTTTGGCAGAAAGAAGACTCGGTTATATGCAACAAAGGTACAGTTTTTAACTGCTGGGTGGCACATATAACGCTATATGATCTGTCTAATATGGTCAAATGTGGTGACAGACTCCCTTTAAATGCACTTGGTGACAGCTTGCCCCTGATATAATATATGGCCAAAAAATAACCACACTATTGCTGGTTAAATCCACTTGGTGTGACAGCTTGACCCTGATGTAGGATTTAGCCAAAAAACAACCACACCATTGAGGGTTAAATGCACTTGGTGACAGCTTGCCCCTGATGTAGTATATGGCCAAAAAATAACCAGACTATTGATGGTTAAATGCACTTGGTGTGACGGCTTGACCCTGATGTAGGATTTAGCCAAAAAACAACCACACCATTAAGGGTTAAATGCACTTGGTGACAGCTTGCCCCTGATGTATTATATGGCCAAAAAATAACCACACTATTGCTGGTTAAATGCACTTGGTGTGACAGCTTGACCCTGATGTAGGATTTAGCAAAAAAAAAAAAAACACACCATTGAGGGTTAAATGCACTTGGTGACAGCTTGCCCCTGATGTAGTATATGGCCAAAAAATAACCAGACTATTGATGGTTAAATGCACTTGGTGTGACAGCTTGACCCTGATGTAGGATTTAGCCAAAAAACAACCACACTATTGAGGGTTAAATGCACTTGGTGGCAGCTTGTGCTGGCGCACCACAAGACACAAAATGGCCGCCGATCACCCCAGAAAAAAGTGACTGAAAAACGCTCTGGGCAGCCTAAAAACAGTGAGCAATTCAATAGCAGCAGTTCAATCATCCACAGCTGCAGATCGATCTCTGAATGAAGTCTTTTGGAGGAGTTAATCACTGCCTAATCTCGCCCTAACGTCGCAGCTGCAACCTCTCCCTTTACTGATCAGAGCAGAGTGATGTGCGGCGCTACGTGACTCCAGCTTAAATAGAGGCTGGGTCACATGCTGCACTGGCCAATCACAGCCATGCCAATAGTAGGCATGGCTGTGACGGCCTCTTGGGGCAAGTAGTATGACGCTTGTTGATTGGCTGCTTTGTAGCCTTTCAAAAAGCGCCAAGAAGCGACGAACACTGAACCCAAACCCGGACTTTTACGAAAATGTCCGGGTTCGGGTCCGTGTCACGGACACCCCAAAATTCGGTACGAACCCGAACTATACAGTTTGGGTTCGATCATCCCTACTTATGACATCCAGAGTCCACTTGTCCGTGGTGATTTTTTCCCAATTTGCATGAAAGTGTGACAGACGCCTACCTTCTGACTGACTTCTGGCGTCAGAAGTCTGATTTGGGGTTTTTATCGATGTCTCCTTTCCCCTTTGCTTTTTCAGAAAAAACGGGAGGAACTCTTCTATCCGTTCTGCCTCTACTGGATCGTCCAGGAAAACCTGCTCTGAAAGCGGATTGTCTTCGATAGGGACGAAAATACTTAGTACGATCCTTAGTTTTGTACTGTGGAAAATTCAAGGTCTTTTCTTCTGAATTAGCTTCCAACAACTTCACTTGTGAACCAAACAGCTTCCCTGGTTCAAAGGGCAAGGAACATAGATTATTTTTTGAAGAGGCATCTCCTGCCCATAACTTCAGCCACAAGGTTCTTCTTATTGAATTCGAGAGCGCCATGTCCTTAGCAAGGAGTCTCAGTGAATCCACCGGAAAGTCACATAAAAATTCAACCGCCAGCTTAAGGGATGGTAGTTGCTGAAGTAGGTCTTCTCTGGAGATTCCCTCTTCAATGTCCCTTCCCAAATGACTCGGCCAGACTCTGAGTGCTCGGGCTACCAGTACCGCGGCCATTGCTGCCTTATTTAAGGCGGCTAGGTAAGTATGCAGTCTTTTCAGCACGTTATCCACTTTTTTATACTTAGGGTCTTTGAGCAGTGTGGAGTCATCCACGGGAAAGAAGGACCTCTTAGCTAACCTTGTTACCGCAGGATCAACTCGGGGATTCCTAGCTTGAAGACTCATTGGGATAAATTTTATAGACGGAACGGAATCTAGAACCAAGGACACTTGCATTATTTTAAGAATATGGATTCCAGGACTGGGTGGCTTGGGAGTACACAGGCCTTTTTCTTTGGAAAGTAAAAAGACTCTCTTTGTCCTGCTCGGCAAATGGATCTTTTTTTGTTTCCATAATATTCTTAACTTCCTTGATTAAGTATTCTTCTATATTAGAAATTTCCCAGACAGAATCTGATGAGAGTTCTCCTTCAGATCGCAGTGAATCGTCAGAGGTGGATGAGGGAGAAGGTTCCGGCCTTCTTTTTGACATTTTCCCTTTCCTTTTTGTCTGTGTCAGAAAGGACTTAAAAAGTCCCATTAACCTCTTAGTTTCTGCGTCAGATACCTCTTCAGGCTGTGTGCAGGAAGCACAGATATTAGATTGCGAGTAGTCTGGCAAAGGCTGAATACATGAAATGCAGAGGGATTGTTTCCTCTTTTGTCTTTTTTTCCAGCATAAGATCTTTGAGAATGAATGGAACCAGCAGCATTACAGCCTTCACAATAGTCCTCTGGATGTTCATCAGATAGGGGCTGCTCACAGGATAGGCAAAATCTGTGTCTGTGTTTTTTAGACTTATTCCCTCCAGAGCTGGACTGACTGGACATCTGGAAGAATCAAGAGGCAATATAAGAATCTAATATAAGCAGGGGCCCCCTGACACAATACCTTAACACTGCAGGAGCTCGGCTGCCAGGCACACAAGGCACCCTGCTCCAGCCTGCATCCACATTCAAATACCTGAAAAGGGCGCCAAAAAACGCACAGTGTTAGACCCAGGATGATGATGCCAGAAGCTCCTGCGTCTGCGTTGCATGTGCGTCCCAGGACCGGAATAGGAGTGCGGTGGCAGCCTTCAGTGGTGCATGGAGATGATGTCAGACGCTCCTGTGTCTGTGTTCCACCTGTGTTTCACAGCCCGGAAGTTCGGGATACCGCTGATCATGCCTGCCCGCACACCGAGGATGCAGGGGAGTGTCAACGCCAAGGACACACCACATGGCATAGCTAAACACTTGGCCTGGAGCCTGGAACCCCCATAGCATATGTGGCCAAACACTTGACAAGGTAGGCAACTTCCTCAGAATGAGGACAAAAGAAAATACAAGGAGCAGTTGCATCTGTCATCTATTTATACACATGTTAATCTGTTGATTATTTAATTATTAATCTAGGTGGGCGGTCCTACAGACAAATGAGACCAACATTTAACCCATTCTGTGCTGCCGAGGACGATAAGGGAAAATATTTATACGCACTGCACTGTTACAGTTATTTTCTGGTGAAAGCGTATAGGGGCGTATTTCAGTCCAACAAGAAATAAATATTCTCAGTTCAGTGCTGCAGTTATTTCTAGTGAAAGCATATAGTGGCGTATTACAGTAAAAAAAGAAAAATATACACGTACTGCACTGTTGCAGTTATTTCTTGTGAAAAAATATAAGGGCGTATTTCAGTCTAACAAGAAAAATATATACGCACTGCACTGTTTGAGTTATTTCTGGTTAAAGCATATAGAGGCGTATTACAGTAAAAAAACTAAAATATATGCACACTGCACTTTTGCAGTTATTTCTAGTGAAAGCGTATATAGGCGTATTACAGTAAAAAAAGAAAAATATATATACATTGCACTGTTGCAGTTATTTCTGTTGAAAGTGTAAAGGGGCGTATTATAGTAAAAAAAGAAATATATATACACACACTGCACTGTTGCAGTTGAGTCTGGTGAAAGCGTATAGGGGCATATTTCAGTTCAACAAGAAATATATATTCTCAGTTCACTGTTGAAGTAATTTCACGAGAAAGCATATAGGGGCATATTACAGTAAAAAAAAAAAATATATATATGCACTGTGCTGTTGCATTTATTTCTTGCGAAAACATATAGGGGCGTATTTCAGTCCAACAAGAAAAATATATACTCATTTCATTGTTGCAGTTATTTCTGGTAAGACATATAGAGGAGTATTACAGTAAAAAAACTCAAATATATACACACTGCACTATAGCAGTTATTTCTGGTGAAAGCGTATAGAGGTGTTTTACAGTAAAAAATGAAAAATATATTCTCACTGCACTGTTGCAGTTATTTCTGTTGAAAGCATATAGGGGCGTATTTCAGTAAAAAAGACAAATATATACACACTGCATTGTTGCAGTTATTTCTGGTGAAAGCATATAGGGGAGTATTTCAGTAAAATAAGAAAAATATATACGCACTGTACTGTTGCAATTTTTTTCTGGTGAAAGCGTAAAGGGGCGTATTACAGTAAAAAAAGAAAAATATAAATGCACTGCACTGTTGCAGTTATTTCTGGTAAAAGTATATAGGGGCCTATTGCAGTAAATAAAAGACAAATATATGCGCACTGCACTATTGCAGTAATTTATGGTCAAAGATTTTTGGGGTGTAATGCAGTAAAAAAAGAAAACTATATATAAGCACTGCACTGTTGCAGTTATTTCTGTTGAAATCGTTTAGTGGTGTATTTCAGTACTTCAAGAAATATATATATATGCACTTCACTCTTTAATTTTTTTAAAGTCATACAAGAAATATATATTCTTAGTACACAGTTGCAGTTTTTTCTAGTAAAAGCGTATTAGTGAAAGCGTATAGTGGCGTATTTAATTAAAATAAGAAAAATATATACACACTGCACTGTTGCAGTTATCTCTGGTGAAAGTGTATATGGGGCGTATTTCAGTCCAACAAAAAAAAAGATACACGCACTGCATTGTTGCATTTATATATATGCACTGTTGAGTGTTATTTCTGGCGAAACCATATAGAGTCATTATACAGAAAAAAAAAAGATAAATATACTGTATATATGCACTGTTCAAGTTATTTCTGGTGAAAGCGTATAGGGGCGTATTACATTAAAAAAAAATATATATATATATATATATATATATATATACAGTACAGACCAAAAGTTTGGACACACCTTCTCATTTAAAGAGTTTTCTTTATTTTCATGACTATGAAAATTGTAGATTCACACTAAAGGCATCAAAACTATGAATTAACACATGTGGAATTATATACATAACAAAAAAGTGTGAAACAAGTGAAAATATGTCATATTCTAGGTTTTTCAAAGTAGCCACCTTTTGCTTTGATTACTGCTTTGCACACTCTTGGCATTATCTTGCTGAGCTTCAAGAGGTAGTCACCTACGATTTTTATACAGTGCGGTTCCATTGTGTTTTTGCTATAGTTCAATTTTATATAGATCACCGCTCTTATCAGACGTATATTGACATTCTAATTTTGTATGTAATAAATATATAACGTTAATAATACATATATTGTTTAAAATTACATATACTATATACAGATCTTTCACAAAGTCTTTCATAAAATCTTCTAAATATTTCTTCCCAGGAAGGTATTCTATTTATTTAATTCAACAGGGAAAAGGGAGATCCGACATTTGAGGATATCTATACTTTGATTATTTATTATCACCCATTGAGAGTGAGCTCCCTGTTTCTCAAAAAATGGATATTTGGAGCCACATGGAAAACAAACGTCTGAAGGTGGAAGCTTTCACGTTTGAAAAAGACGAGGAAGGACACACAAATCTGCCCAATGAAAAATCAATGGCAGACATATTTAGAGAATTGGAAACTTTACTGCAAAAGCAGTTAAGACAACTATGGGAGATAAGAACTCTTAGGCAATATATTATACAAGGAATAATACCAACTGGATTGTTGTTGTCCAAAACCCCAGCATACGATCTGTATAACATCGATTTTGAAAAAGAATGGGATGATTTCCTATATGCACAGTCCATTGTATTAATGGAAATGGTTATAAAGAGGAGATCCCAGATTTTGGAGCAATTAAGAATCCAGATTGAGAAATTAAAAGTGACTATGACAAATTTGCCTAAAAATGATGAATATAAATTATGGCAAGAGAGGATTTGTAAAAACATAGATAAAATTGAGTATGATATAATTTCCAAGAAAAGCAAGAAACTTCGGAATGCAAAAAATAAAAAAAAAGAGCCGAAAAAACAAACACAAAAAAAGACTAATAGTCAACATACAAAGCAAACTACAGGGAGTGCAGAATTATTAGGCAAATGAGTATTTTGACCACATCATCCTCTTTATGCATGTTGTCTTACTCCAAGCTGTATAGGCTCGAAAGCCTACTACCAATTAAGCATATTAGGTGATGTGCATCTCTGTAATGAGAAGGGGTGTGGTCTAATGACATCAACACCCTATATCAGGTGTGCATAATTATTAGGCAACTTCCTTTTCTTTGGCAAAATGGGTCAAAAGAAGGACTTGACAGGCTCAGAAAAGTCAAAAATAGTGAGATATCTTGCAGAGGGATGCAGCACTCTTAAAATTGCAAAGCTTCTGAAGCATGATCATCGAACAATCAAGCGTTTCATTCAAAATAGTCAACAGGGTCGCAAGAAGCGTGTGGAAAAACCAAGGCGCAAAATAACTGCCCATGAACTGAGAAAAGTCAAGCGTGCAGCTGCCAAGATGCCACTTGCCACCAGTTTGGCCATATTTCAGAGCTGCAACATCACTGGAGTGCCCAAAAGCACAAGGTGTGCAATACTCAGAGGCATGGCCAAGGTAAGAAAGGCTGAAAGACGACCACCACTGAATAAGACACACAAGCTGAAACGTCAAGACTGGGCCAAGAAATATCTCAAGACTGATTTTTCTAAGGTTTTATGGACTGATGAAATGAGAGTGAGTCTTGATGGGCCAGATGGATGGGCCCGTGACTGGATTGGTAAAGGGCAGAGAGCTCCAGTCCGACTCAGACGCCAGCAAGGTGGAGGTGGAGTACTGGTTTGGGCTGGTATCATCAAAGATGAGCTTGTGGGGCCTTTTCGGGTTGAGGATGGAGTCAAGCTCAACTCCCAGTCGTACTGCCAGTTTCTGGAAGACACCTTCTTCAAGCAGTGGTACAGGAAGAAGTCTGCATCCTTCAAGAAAAACATGATTTTCATGCAGGACAATGCTCCATCACACGCGTCCAAGTACTCCACAGCGTGGCTGGCAAGAAAGGGTATAAAAGAAGAAAAACTAAACTAATGACATGGCCTCCTTGTTCACCTGATCTGAACCCTATTGAGAACCTGTGGTCCATCATCAAATGTGAGATTTACAAGGAGGGAAAGCAGTACACCTCTCTGAACAGTGTCTGGGAGGCTGTGGTTGCTGCTGCACGCAATGTTGATGGTGAACAGATCAAAACACTGACAGAATCCATCGATGGCAGGCTTTTGAGTGTCCTTGCAAAGAAAGGTGGCTATATTGGTCACTGATTTGTTTTTGTTTTGTTTTTGAATGTCAGAAATGTATATTTGTGAATGTTGAGATGTTATATTGGTTTCACTGGTAAAAATAAATAATTGAAATGGGTATATATTTGTTTTTTGTTAAGTTGCCTAATAATTATGCACAGTAATAGTCACCTGCACACACAGATATCCCCCTAAAATAGCTAAAACTAAAAACAAACTAAAAACTACTTCCAAAAATATTCAGCTTTGATATTAATGAGTTTTTTGGGTTCATTGAGAACATGGTTGTTGTTCAATAATAAAATTAATCCTCAAAAATACAACTTGCCTAATAATTCTGCACTCCCTGTATAGAAAGAGATACAATACATAACATAGACCAAGGGGGATTTAACATACCAACCTCCAATAGATATGAAGTATTTACGGAGAACCATTTTTTAGATCAAACTTCACCTCACCACAAAGTAAGATCACGGCAGAAAACACCAAGACGATCACCACAGTCACACCCAATACAAATAGAGTCCCCAACACATCAATACAATTTGAGGCACAGGGATATCAATCAGGATCAATACCATCACAAAATTCATCAACAATACAGGACACCACAATCCCCACCAATAACACGATACAAGGAATCTCAGAACACACAAAGACACCAATACAAATCACAAAGACACGGAAAAGGAAATTACGCAGAGGACTCAAACAGAAGAAAACACAACAACCACTACAATTAGAAGATACAGATGCAATTGTAAATTTGAGTACGATCACTCTCACTTCTTCACAGATAAAACTACTGAACAAAGGACTTAAATTTGCACCCTCTAACCAATTAAACAAGTTTGATACATTAATTGGCATAGAAAAATATATTAGAAAACTATGCCTAAAGAAATATTTCATTAAAAACCCTATAATAAGTGGAGGTAACCCAATAGAAGGAAAAAAGTACATACATACAGATGTGAAAAGTAAATCGGTAAAATACCCACGTCAAGAAATTAGTGAGGAGATGACAGCTTTTAGGCAAGCAGTAGAATTTGATATCAGGAAAATAAAAACAAATAACAGTAGAGATAATAATCTGTCAAAAGCTGAGATACAGGCAATAAAACAATTACAGAAGGATCAACAAATAATAATACGCCCAGCAGACAAAGGTGGAGCTATAGTTGTATGGGATAAAGACAACTATAATAAAGAATGTATCAGACAACTGTCTGACACAACCATGTTTAAACGTCTACGTACTGACCCAACCACAGAATTTCATAAACAATTGATACATTTATGTGAAAATGGCCAAAAATATTTTTGGTTTGATTCGGATATATATCTGCAGATATGCGGGACTGCAATGGGCACCAGGTTTGCCCCCAGCTACGCTAATTTATTTATGGTGAATTGGGAACAAGAGATCATTGATCCCAGGCTGGGGACAGACCTGGTGCTCTGGAAGAGGTACATTGACGATGTCCTCTTCATATGGAAAAACGATCAGGAATCATTGGATAAATTTTTGGAGGATATTAATAAAAACGACTACAACTTACGGTTTGCAGGAAAGACCAGTCAAAAAATGGTTGAATTTTTAGACCTACAAATTAAAATAGAAGAATCTAAATTAGTCTGCAACACATTCCGGAAGCCAACATCAAAGAATAGTTATATTCTGTATAATAGTTGTAATTTGCCGCAATGGCTTCTAAATATACCGACAGGACAATTCAGACGAATTAGGAGAAATTGCTCAAAGCTGGAGGTTTTTGAAGAAGAGGCAGTAGCTATGAAAAATCAATTTCTGGAGAAACAATACCCTGCAGAAATTCTAGAGACAGCATTAGACACGGTTAGACAATTAGATCGAATGTCCTAAAAACTAAAAAGGAACATAAAGATGAAAGCACAAGAATAATTCTACCTTTTAACACTCAACACAAAAAAGTTAAGTATATAATAAATAAACTGCCATTTTTTAAATAAAGACAAAATAATTGGGCACTTAATTTCACAATTTCCACAAGTCACCTTTACTAAAACACCAAATTTAGCACTTATGGTGGCACCTACTATCCCAAAAACTAATAAAAACAAAGTAGATTCATCTTTACAAAAATGGTCAAATACCACAGGTTTTTTCCGATGTGAAAAATGTATGGGTTGTAAAAACACTATGTTCCCTAAAAAGACATCGATAGTAAAATCTACAACAAGCACTCACCAACATACAATTAAAGGTTTCCTTACATGCAACTCTAATAGCGTCATCTATGTCATACAATGTCCCTGCAAAAGACAATATGTAGGAAGAACTAAGAGACAGCTGAAGGTCCGTATAGCGGAACATATCTCTAATATAAAGAAGGGTTACGTAAAACATACCCTGTCAAACCACTTTAAAACTACACACAATCAAGATCCTAAAGGACTTGTTTTTTCGGCTCTTGAAAAAGTAGAAGTAGACTGGAGGGGTAAAAATCATATTAAGAAAATGTCAAGGATTGAATCAAGATATATCTTTGACTTTAACACCCTATTACCAGCAAGATTAAATGCTGAAATCGAAATATATGGATTTCTATAACTATGTATTAAGGAGGGAGGGAGCTCTCCACCGAGGAGAAACCCGTAAGTATTCTTGATCTCCGGGTCTTCCCCCGGTGGTGGACCCCCTCCCTACCATTCTCAAATGTCGGATCTCCCTTTTCCCTGTTGAATTACAAAAATAGAATACCTTGCTGGGAAGAAATATTTGGAAGATTTTATGAAAGACTTTGTGAAATATCTGTCACACTAGAAGAATGCATACTGTCTTTCAGTTAGTGAATATCAACAGTATGCGTAATTTTTATAGTATATGTAATTTTAAACAATATATGTATTATTAACGTTATATATTTATTACATACAAAATTAGAATGTCAATATACGTCTGATAAGAGCGGTCATCTATATAAAATTGAACTGTAGCAAAAACGCAATGGAGCCGCACTGTATAAAAATCGTAGGATTATCGCACAAAGAGCTGTGCGTTCTTAATTATCTATTTTTCTTGCCATATATGTCCATTGCCATAGATGAGCGTTATGAAATATCGGGATATATGTATAATAAAATGGATCCTATTCCTATGAATGTGTTTATAAAATGGATCTTATCCATAAAGATACGTGCATAATGAGATTGCGGTCTTATATATATATGACCGCTTGTTTCATAATTCTATATTGACACATCCTACCGTATTTGTTCTTATGTTTAAAGTGATATATCCAGATATCTATTTAATTCTTTTTTAAACTGAGAAATAATGAGTTTATAAGCGATATATTTGTCCTGCAAACATGAGAAGGAACTTACGTCACTTCCTATTCATAGTTAATTAATTCAGACCACACCTGAGCAGGTGTATAAAAACTACTCACTTTCATGGGTAACTTAGCCACTGAAGAAGGAGTCGTAGTCTACTCCGAAACGCGTATGGTAACTATCCCATGAAATGAAGTACAACACCGGAGGACCAAAAAGCGCTTAAAGAAAAGAAAGAAGCGAGGGATCGGTGAATATCCACCTTTAAAAATAAAGACAGGCCGGACATCTGCTTCCCTGGAGAGTCAATTTTTGGCAAAGTCCATTCCTGCGAGATATCAACTAAAAGCGCAGAACGGAACACACTACCAACCGACATCCAATAAAGCACGGCTGGATATAATCACCGAAGATCCCGAATCCGCATAAACTTTGTGGAAATTAAGTCTCTACATATCGCAGCCTGTGAAGAACCCCATCACACGTGGGAGGCCACCAGTGATGCAACAAAAGCCGGTACCACTACATTTGAAACTGTGAGTAAAACAGCTCCGGCTTATTCTCATCAACAGGCAATAACATTGTAGCGAGAATACATGTGAAACCACTATTAAGTCGCAAGGATATAAGTGACTATTCAAAAGACTGTATCTAAATATCAAGTCTATCCCCACTATTGCAATCTACTCATTGGGGTATTGATCGGGTTAATTAACCCGTCTAGAAAGACATTATTGCACCATACAACAAACTCTGGTTAAAATACAGGAAATATTCAAATTTTAAACAACAATATTATGTATTACTGTATTTAATATTTTATTAATCTTATCAATTTTAGATTGTGTAATTTTAAGCATGCTTATTTAATAGTGTATATTCATTTAATAGTGTATATTACTGGTAAATAATAAATATTTTAATTGTCCGTGTGGAACCGAATAGTGGTGTGCCCTACTACTTTTCTTCTGAATGTCAGAATGGGAAAGAAAGGTCCTCTTTAAGCAATTTTGAGCGTGGCATGGTTGTTGGTGCCAGACGGGCCGGTCTGAGTATTTCACAATCTGCTCGGTTACTGGGATTTTCACGCACAACCATTTCTAGGGTTTACAACGAATGGTGTGAAAAGGGAAAAACATCCAGTATGCGGCAGTCCTGTGGGCGAAAATGCCTTGTTGATGCTATAGGTCAGAGGAAAATGGGCCGACTGATTCAAGCTGATAGAAGAGCAACGTTGACTGAAATAACCACTCGTTACAACCGAGGAATGCAGCAAAGCATTTGTGAAGCCACAACACGCACAACCTTGAGGCGGATGGGCTACAACAGCAGAAAACCCCTCCGGGTACCACTCATCTCCACTACAAATAGGAAAAAGAGGCTATAATTTGCACAAGCTCACCAAAATTGGACTGTTGAAGACTGGAAAAATGTTGCCTGGCCTGATGAGTCTCGATTTCTGTTGAGACATTCAAATGGTAGAGTCCGAATTTGGCATAAACAGAATGAGAACATGTATCCATCATGCCTTGTTACCACTGTTCAGGCTCGTGGTGGTGGTGTAATGGTGTGGGGGGAGTTTTCTGGGCACACTTTAGGCCCCTTAGTGCCAATTGGCCATCGTTTAAATGCCACGGGCTACCTGAGGATTGTTTCTAACCATGTCCATCCCTTCATGACCACCATGTACCCATCCTCTGATGGCTACTTCCAGCAGGATAATGCACCATGTCACAAAGTTCGAATCATTTCAAATTGGTTTCTTGAACATGACAATGAGTTCACTGTACTAAAATGGCCCCCACAGTCACCAGATCTCAACCCAATAGAGCATCTTTGGGATGTGGTGGAACGGGAGCTTTGTGCCCTGGATGTGCATCCCTCGAATCTCCATCAACTGCAAGATGCTATCCTATCAATATGGGCCAACATTTCTAAAGAATGCTATCAGCACCTTGTTGAATCAATGCCACGTAGAATTAAGGCAGTTCTGAAGGCAAAAGGGGGTCCAAAACCATATTAGTATGGTGTTCCTAATAATTCTTTAGGTGAGTGTATATGCACTGCGCTGTTGCAGTTATTTCTAGTGAAAACGTATAGGGGCGTATTTCAGTCCAACAAGAAATATAAATTCTCAGTTCTCAGCTACAGTTTTTTCTGTCGAAAGCATATAGGGGTGTATTACAGTAAAAAAAAGACAAATATATATTCACTGCACTGTTGCAATTATTTCTGGTGATAGTGTATAGGGGCGTATTTCAGTAAAGTAGACAAATATGCACACACTGCATTGTTGCAGTTATTTCTGGTGAAAGCGTATATGGGACTCTTTTATTAAAATAATGTTTGTATTTTGGATATTTCATACTCTTTTGGAGTTTACCTTAATTTTACAAAATGAAATTAAAACCAAAAACCTGTGTTGGCAATCTCGTCCTCTTCCACCGCCGCTTCCACTTACTCCGCTGCGTCCACCACCTCCTCAAACTCCTACTCCATATGGAACTCCACCTCATAAATCCATTTTTTTTTTGTACGTGTTTTATTTAATATCATTTCACTACTTTGTCATTTACTTTTTCGGGTGAAATTAACCAATTGTTGGGTGTATAGTACCACTGCTATACCTAGTAGACAGTTTAAATAAACAAAAAAAAATGCCATTTTCTCTTTCGGGTGAAATTAACACATTTTTGGGTGTATAGTATCACTGCTATACCTAGTAGGCCGGTTAAAAAAAAAAATTGTCATTTACATTTTTGTGTGAAATTCACCAAATTTGGTGTGTATAGTAGCACTGCTATACCTAGTGGATTGTTAAAAAATAAAAATAAATTGTCAGTTACATTTTATGCTGAAATTAACAAATTTTGGGGTGTATAGTACCACTGCTATACCTAGTAGGCCGGTTAAAAAATAAATAAATTGTCATTTACATTTTAGTGTCAAATCCACCAATTTTGGTGTATATAGTACCACTGCTATACCTAGTAGACAGGTTAAAAAAAAATTGTCAGTTATTCATTCTGGTGAAATTCACAATTTTTTGGGTGTGATGTATCACTCCTATACCTAGTAGACCGAAAAAAATATAAAAAATTGTCAGTTACATTTTTTGGTGAAATTCACCAATTTTTGGTTGTAATATACCGTCCTCTACCTAGTTGACAGCTTAATAAATTTCAATAATTTTTCTGTTATATTGTTGGGTTGACATTATAAAATTTTAGACTTGAATAAACACCTGCTTTGCATAGGTGACAGGGAATAAAATTGTATAAATTATTCAGTAATTAATGCACACCACATCCTTACATTCAATGCTTTAACTTTGAAAAGTTGTAACACTTATGCTTTAATAATTTCTCCCATATTTTAATGGATCCTCCCTTAAATTTGGTCTCTTTATCTCACGCTCCCTCTCCGGCCTGGAACCCTGATTCCCCGCCACCAGTAATCACCATGGTAGGCGCATCAAAGAACATTGAAAATTTATAGAGCAGATATCAAATTGGATTGTAAATATCACGGGGACGTGCGACATGGTGGGGCAGTAAGTGTGCACACGCCTACATGATCTGACTGACAAGGGTCAGCCCATGCAACTTCTGGGTGTTCAAATTGGGCACATGGCCTGAGCTTGCACTTTACCCCTTGGAGGTGCTGGCCTGCCCTGCAGCCAGTGTATTGTCTGAATGTGTGTTTAGCATGACTGGAGGGGGTTATCACAGGTTATATTTCCCAATGTTTTGGGGTGTACCCTAATTTTAAAAATAAAATTTTAAACCAAAAACCAGTGTAGGCTACCTCCTCCTCCACCGCCGCTACCACCGACACCGCCACATCCTCCTCAACCTCCTACTCCATATGGACCTGGTCCTCCAAGATCAAGATTATAATTTTTTATTTTTACGTATTTTATGTTATTTAAAGTCATTTCCCTATCCACATTTGTTTGACACTATTTGCAACCCTACAGCCCTTTCCATGACAATTTTACAGCCATTTCAGTGTTCAAAAGTTCGGGTCCCCATAGACTTCAATGGGGTTCAGGTTCGCGGTCAAGTTCGGGTCCCGAACTCAAAATTTTTTCCGAAGTTCAGCCGAACCCGTCGAACCCAAACAACCAGGTGTCCACTCAACTGTAATCATAAATTAATTTTACTTTTTAATACTTGGTTGCAAATCCTTTGCACTTAATTACAGCCTGAAGTCTGGAATGCATAGACTTAACCAGATGCTGGCTTTCATCCCTGGTGATGCTCTGCCATGCCTCTACTTCAACTGTTTTCAGTTCCTGCTTGTTCTTAGGGCATTTTCCCTTCAGTTTTGTCTTCAGCCAATTAAATGCATGCTCAATCGTATTCAGGTCAGGTGATTGACTTGGCCATTGCATAACATTCCCCTTCTTTCCCTTAAAAAACTCTTTGGTTGCTTTTGTAGTATGCTTTGGGTCATTGTCCATCTGCACAGTGAAGCGCAGTGCAATGAGTTCTGAAGCATTTGGCTGAATTGAGCAGATAATATTGCCCAAAACTCTTCAGAATTCATTCTGCTGCTTTTGTCAGCAGTCACATCATCAATAAATACAAGAGAACTAGTTCCATTGGCAGCCATACATGCCCACGCCATGACACTACCACCACCATGCTTCACTGATGAGGTGGTATGCTTAGGATCATGAGCAGTTCCTTTCCTTCTCCATACTCTTCTCCTCCCAGCACTCTGGTACAAGTTGATCTTGGTCTCATCTATCCATAGGATGTTGTTCCAGAACTGTGAAGACTTTTTTAAATGTCATTTGGCAAACTCTAATCTGGACTTCCTGTTTTTGAGGCTCACCAATGGTTTACATCTTGTGGTGAACCCTCTGTATTCACTCTGGTGAAGTCTTCTCTTAATTGTTGACTTTGACACACATATACCTACCTCCTGGAGAGTGTTCTTGATCTGGCCAACTGTTGTGAAGGGTGTTTTCTTCACCAGGGAAAGAATTCTTCGTTCATTTACTACAGTTGTTTTCCGTGATCTTCCTGGTCTTTTGGTGTTGCTGAGCTCACCGATGTGTTCCTTCTTTTTATGAATGTTCCAAACAGTTGTTTTGGCCACGCCTAATGTTTTTGCTATCTCTCTGATGAGTTTGTCTTGTTTTTTTTAGCCTAATGATGGCTTCTCTGATAGTGACAGCTCTTTGGATCTGATCTTGAGAGTTAACAGCAACAGATTCCAAATGCAAATAACACACTTGAATTAAACTCTGGACCTTTTATCTGCTCATTGTAATTGGGATAATGAGAGAATAACACACACCTGGCCATGGAACAGCTGAGAAGCCAATTGTCCCATTACTTTTGGTCCCTTAACAAGTGGGAGGCACATATGCAAACTGTTGTAATTCCTACACCGTTCACCTGATGTGGATGTAAATCCCCTAAAATTAAAGCTGACAATCTGCATTTAAAGCACATCTTGTTCATTTCATTTCAAATCCATTGTGGTGGTGTATAGAGCCAAAAATGTTAGAATTGTGTCGATGTCCCAATATTTATGGACCTGACTGTATTTCTAGTGAAAGCGTTTAGTGGCGTATTTAAATAAAATAAGAAAAATATATACGCACTGCACTTGCAGTTATTTCTGGTGAAATCATATATGGGTGTCACAACCAGACAGCTGAGAAGCTCTGACAGAAGCCTTTCAAAACCTCCTCCTTGAGTTTTCTTGGTTTTGGTTTTCAGTTCCTCATCTCGTTAGCCTCTCTCAACTGTCATGTAATTGGACTGATTGCATCCCTTTAAATTCCTCCACATAATGCATTAGTGTGCGGTTTATTCAGCTTCCTGGAGTGTGTGTGCATGCTGATCCTATTTCCCAGTCTTCTACAAGTTAAGTGTTGTACATTAATTTGTGATTTTCTGTTTGCTGGATCCCAGGTGACCCTGACTCCCTCCGTGTCTAGTGTAGGGAGCCGGTGGTCGTGTCCCTTCACTATTGTAGGGTGTTCAGGTGTTATATAGTCGAGGTACGAGGATATGCGATCATCCACCATTGGGATAATCGCATAGGCTGAGCAGTAAGGGAGAGAGCCAGGTCTGATGCAGGGGTCTCCCTTTTGTTCCTTAGTTTTGGATCCAGTGAGTCATATATTCATTTTGCATTGTCTTGTTTCCTTTACACCTTCCGTGACATTATAAACCGCCAAAACCGTCTCAAGCATGGATCCGGTTTCACTTCTGACTGAACGCTTCCAGGGTTTTTCATTGGAGGTAGCTGATCTCCGTAAGACTCTTTCTCAGTTTCTAGTGACTGGTTCAGCTTGCGTTCATGGAGTTTGTTCTGAGCCTAAGATCTCGCTCCCGGATATGTTCTCCGGGGGTAGTGAGAATTTTGTGCGTTTCAGAGAGGCTTGCAAACTCCATTTTCGCCTTCTTCCCCATTCCTCTGGTGATGAGGAACGGAGGGTGGGGATCATTATATCGCTGCTCAGGAGTAACGCTCAGTCGTGGGCTATTTCGCTGCCGGTGGGGGCACGGCCCCTCCGTTCAGTGGATGAATTCTTTTTAGCCCTGGGTCAGATATATGATGATCCGGATCGTGTTGCTTTGGCTGAGTCTAGACTACGTCTGCTATGCCAGGGTAAACAATCCGCAGAGATATACTGCTCAGAATTTTGGAGATGGGCAGCTGATACTGGTTGGAATGATGCTGCACTCCGAAGTCAATTTTGCCATGGTCTTTCAGAGGGATTGAAAGATGCATTTGCCTTTCATGAGAGGCCCATCTCCTTGGACTCTGCTATGTCTCAGGCCGTTCGTATTGACAGGCATCTTTGAGAGAGAGGAGAGATCTCTAATTCCTGTCATACTCAGTCCCAGGACAGTGCAGCAGTCTCATTATGTGCGCAGGGGTCTCAGTCGCTGTCAGCCCCTTCTGAGCAGGAGCCCATGCAGCTGGGGTTGATTGCCTCTGACAATAGAAGATTCAGCCCGCATGGGAAGGTTTGTTTTTGTTGTGGAGGTATAAATCATTTGGCAAATGTTTGTCCCTCTAGGAGATTCAGGCAGTTTTCTGGGAGTAATAAAGAAACAAAAAGGAAAAAATCTTTTAAAAATGTTCCATCTGTTTCTATTGGCAGGGTTGAGGCGGAAATTGAAGGTTTTCCGTTTGCTTGTAGTTCCCCTTTTGTCCTGCCTGCCAGGGTGGCGCTAGAGAGCAAGAACATTTTTTGTGAGATTTTTGTAGATAGTGGAGCAGCTGTCAATCTCATTGATAACCATTTTGCGATAACTCATGGTTTCCAGGTGTGCACTTTAGGAAAGGATATTCCTGTTTTTGCTATTGATTCGGAAATCATTAAAGGGCATAGTTCACAATATTCGTTTAATTGTGAGTGATGCTCATGTTGAGGATGTGTCATGTTTCGTCCTTAGCGGATTAACTACTCCTCTTGTGTTGGGGCTACCCTGGCTCACTAAACATAACCCCACCATTGATTGGCAAGCGAGGCAAATAAATGGTTGGAGTGACTTTTGCAGAGAGAATTGCCTCACGACATCTGTTTCTGAGGTTTCTACTAAGACTGTACCACCTTTTCTCTCTGAATTTTCGGATGTCTTCTCTGAGAGTGGAGTTCAGGATTTGCCCCGCACAGGGAGTACGATTGCCCTATTAATCTCATCCCAGGCGCCAAGCTGCCTAAATCTCGTTTATACAATCTTTCCCAACCTGAAAGGGTCGCTATGCGTGATTATATCTCGGAGAGTCTGAGAAAAGGACACATACGACCCTCAAAGTCACATGTTGCCACTGTTTTTTTCTTTGTTAAGAAAAAAGATTGTTCTTTAAGACCTTGTGTGGATTTCAGGGAGCTGAACAGTATCACTATTCGTGACCCTTATCCGCTTCCTCTGATCCCGGACCTGTTTTACCAGATTGTTGGGGCTAAAGTCTTTTCCAAATTAGATCTAAGAGGGGCATACAACCTGGTCAGGGTCAGAGAAGGAGACGAATGGAAGACGGCCTTTAATACCCCTGAGGGCCATTTTGAGAATTTGGTTATGCCTTTTGGTTCGATGAATGCCCCTGCCGTTTTTCAGCATTTCGTGAACAGCATTTTTTATCATTTAATGGAAAATTTGTATTAGTGTATTTGGATGACATTTTGATATTTTCTCCTGATTTCAAAACTCATAAGGAACACTTACGTCAGATCTTGCTCATCCTGCGGGAGAATAAATTATACGCGAAACTGGAAAAATGTGTGTTTGCGGTTCCAGAAATTCAATTTCTTGGGTTTCTTCTCTCCGCTTCTGGTTTTCGCATGGACCCCCGAGAAGGTCCGCGCTGTGCTTGAGTGGGAGCTTCCTGAGAATCAGAAGGCGCTGATGCGTTTTTTGGGCTTTGCCAATTATTACAGGAAGTTTATTTTGAATTATTCCTCTATTGTTAAACCATTCACTGATATGACTAGAAAGGGGGTAGATATTTCTTCCTGGTCGGTAGAGGCGCGTAAGGCCTTTTCTAATATCAAGGAGAGTTTTGCTTCCGCTCCCATCTTGGTACAACCTGATATTTCTCTACCCTACATAGTTGAGGTTGATGCTTCTGAGGTGGGTGTGGGTGCGGTCTTGTCTCAGGGTTCCTCTCCTGCCAAATGGCGACCGTGTGCCTTTTTCTCGAAGAAGCTCTCCTCCGCAGAGAGAAATTTCGATGTGGGAGATAGGGAATTGTTGGCCATCAAGTTGGCTTTAGAGGAATGGCGCCATTGGCTAGAGGGAGCCAGACACCCTATTACCGTGTTTACTGACCATAAAAATCTGGCCTACTTGGAGTCAGCCAAGCGTCTGAACCCGAGACAGGCCAGATGGTCTTTGTTCTTTTCAAGGTTTAATTTTGTTGTCACGTTCCGCCCTGGGGTTAAGAATGTGAAGGCAGATGCCCTGTCACGTTGTTTTCCGGGAGGTGGGAATTTTGAAGACCCGGGTCCATTTTTGGCTGAAGGTGTGGTGGTCTCTGCTCTTTTTCCTGAATTGGAGGCAGAGGTGCAGGCAGCCCAGTCAGAGGCTCCTGATCTTTGTCCTCCTGGGAGGTTGTTTGTGCCTCTCGCTTTAAGACACAAGATTTTTAAGGAACACCACGATACGGTCCTTGCTGGGCACCCGGGGGCAAGAGCCACAGTGGATCTCATCGCTCTGAGATTCTGGTGGCCTGCGCTTCGTAAGTCGGTTGAGTGTTTTGTGGCAGCCTGCGAGACTTGCGCTCGTGCCAAAGTCCCTCATTCACGGCCATCAGGTCCTCTCCTTCCCTTACCCATTCCTTCCCGTCCTTGGACACATTTGTCCATGGACTTCATAACAGACCTGCCTCGTTCCTCTGGGAAGACTGTGATTCTGGTGGTGGTGGACCGTTTTAGCAAAATGGTGCATTTCATCCCTTTTCCTGGTTTGCCCAATGCTAAGACGCTGGCGCAGGCATTTATTGATCACATTGTCAAATTGCATGGTATTCCTTCAGACATAGTCTCTGATAGTGGCACGCAGTTTGTTTCCAGATTCTGGAAGGCTTTCTGTTCTCGCTTGGGGGTTCGGTTGTCATTCTCTTCTGCTTTCCACCCGCAGTCGAATGGCCAGACAGAGCGCGTCAATCAGAATCTGGAGACATATCTGCGCTGTTTTGTGGCGGAGAATCAGGAGGATTGGTGTTCTTTTTTGTCCCTTGCTGAGTTTGCTTTAAATAACCGTTGTCAGGAGTCCTCTGATAAGTCACCATTTTTTGGTGCATATGGGTTTCATCCGCAGTTTGGGACTTTCTCGGGAAAGGGGTCTTCTGGTTTACCTGATGAGGACAGATTCTCCTCGTCTTTGTCGTCTATTTGGCAAAAGATTCAGGATAATCTAAAGAGCATGAGTGAGAGATATAAGCGTGTGGCGGATAAGAGACGTGTGCCTGGTCCGGACCTGAATGTTGGTGATCTGGTGTGGTTGTCTACTAAGAATATCAAATTGAAGGTTCCCTCCTGGAAGTTGGGTCCTAAGTTTATTGGGCCTTACAAAATCTTCTCTGTCATCA
Organism: Bufo gargarizans; assembly: GCF_014858855.1. Taxonomy (NCBI): domain Eukaryota; kingdom Metazoa; phylum Chordata; class Amphibia; order Anura; family Bufonidae; genus Bufo; species Bufo gargarizans. The sequence goes on from NC_058081.1 coordinate 543,537,428, forward strand.
ATCCTGTTGCCTACCGTCTTGATCTTCCTCAGACTTGGAAGAGCCATAATGTTTTTCATAAGTCCTTATTTAAACCTTATGTCCAACCCATTGTACCCTCGTCTTTGCCTCCTCCTCCGATTATGGTTGATGGTAATCTTGAATTTCAGGTCTCTAGGATTGTGGATTCTCGTGTTGTCTGCGGTTCTCTCCAGTACCTCGTTCATTGGGAGGGTTATGGTCCTGAGGAGAGGATGTGGGTCCCAGTGACGGACATTAAGGCCACTCGTCTCATCAGGGCTTTCCATAGGTCCCATCCTGAGAAGGTGGGCTCTGAGTGTCCGGAGTCCACTCGTAGAAGGAGGGGTACTGTCACCACCAGACATCTGAGAAGCTCTCACAGATGCCTTTCAGAACCTCCTCCTTGAGCTTTCTTTGTTTTGCTTTCAGTTCCTCATCTCGTTAGCCTCTCTCAGCTGTCATGTAGTTGTACTGATTGCATCCCTTTAAATTCCTCCCCATAGTGCATCAGTTTGCGGTTCATATTACTTCCTGGAGTGTGTATGCATGCTGATCCTACTTCCCAGTCTTCTACAAGATAAGTGTTGTGCATTCATTTGTGTTTTTCTGTTTGCTGGATCCCAGGTGACCCTGACTCCCTCCGTATCTAGAGTAGGGAGCCGGTGGTCGTGTCCCCTACTATTATAGGGTGTTCAGGTGTTATACAGTCGAGGTACGAGGATATGCGATCATCTACCATTGGGATTTTCGCATAGGCTGAGCAGTCAGGGAGAGTGCCAGGTCTGATGCAGGGGTCTCCCTGTTTGTTCCTTAGTTTTGGATCCAGTGAGTCGTATATTCATTTTGTGTTGTCTTGTTTCCTGTACACCTTCCGTGACAGTTATAAGCATTTTAAGCATTTATTGGCTTGCATTAGTGGGGAAAAAAGGCTTGTTAGCCGTTGTGTGGTTAAGTGCTAAAATTACATCCCTTTTTGTCGTGTATTAGTGGCTAAAGTAAAATATATTTGCCGTTCAGCGGTGCAGTTATATGTTCTAAAGCCTTTTGTGGCATGCATTATTTGGAAAAAGAAAAAATATATTTGCCATTCAGCAGTGCAGTTATATGTTCTAAAACCTTTTGTGGCGTGTATACCTGTATTTGTAGAAAAATAAAATATATATTTGCCGTTCAGTGATGCAATTATATGTTCTAAAGCCTTTTGTGGAGAGTATTAGAGGAAAAAGAAAAACTATATTTGTTGTTCAGCAGCGCAGTTATATGTTCTAAAGCCTTTTGTGGTGTGTATTAGTGGAAAAAGAAAAAAATATATTTGCAGTTCTGTGTTGCAGTTATATGATCTAAAGCCTTTTATGGCATGTATCAGTGGAAAAAAAAAATATATATTTGCCGTTCAGCTGTGCAGTTATATGTTCTAAAGCCTTTTGAGGGATGTATTAGTGGAAAAAGAAAAAAACATATTTGCCTTTCAGTGGTACAGTTATATGCTCTAATGCATATATGCATCCTCCACCGTGTCCTCAGCCTCCACTGCAGAGACAATTCACAGTGCTCCTCCAGCATACCACATGACATGAGCAGGGCATGGCGGTGTCAGTCAGGCTGTTCTACACCTCGTTTTCCTGGGCAAACAGAATCACACAGGGAAGGAACTGCTCCAAATCCTTTATCAAGAAATCAAATCCTGGCTTTCTCTGTGACAACTCTAAATCGGAACCATGGTGACCAACAATGGGATGAACATGGTATCGGCGCTGCGTTAAAGAAGGCTGAGCCATGCGCCCTGCATGGCACATGTATTCAATCTTGTTGTCAAGCGGTTCCTAAAGTCTTTCACCCATCTGCAAGACATCCTAAAAATGTCTAGGAAACTTTGCATGCACTTCAGCCACTCGTACACCGCAAAGCACAAGCTCCTTGACCTGGAGCAACAGAACGGCATCCCCCAATATAGGCTGATCTGCGACGTTTGCACCCATTGAAATTTCACCTTCCGTATGTAGGACCGACTATGCGAACAGAGAAAGTCCATCAACTATTTCTTGATGATCCAAGCAGACATGAGTACTCCCCTGTGTAACTTCAATGTCAGCCAGTGGCAGCTCATGCGTGACACCTGCCGTTTGCTCAGCCCTTTGAGGAGCCTGCCATTTGCTCAGGCCCTTTGAGGAGGCCATGTTATTTGTCAGTCGCCAGGACTACGAGATGAACAATGTCATTCCACTACTTCATGTCCTGAAACAGATGCTGGTAAATCTGTCTGGTCAGGGGACTGGAGACATGGCACCTAGATCTCACTGTCACATAAGCCCTGTGGGGGCTAAACTGGAGGAGGAGAAGGACATTGGAGCACTAGCAATGTGTAGCAAAATGGGTGGTTTTTACACATAGGTGACAGAAGAGGAGGAGCAGGAGCAGCCAGTGGAGCTTCAGGGCGATGAGGAAGAGGAGGCAGAGGACCCAGACACACCATGGCAGTATGCAGTGGAGATTGCGGCAGGGAGTCCCTCTAAGTCACTTACACAAATGGCTCTCCATCTTGTTGGACCCTCATTACCAGTCCAAAATGGGGGCCTTTTTTACACCCACTGAGAGGGAGGACAAAGTAAACTACTATAGAGACATCCTATGTAGTCAGTTGGCCTCTGCCTATCTTTGCCATCGTCTGTACTCTTGCAGGTCTGACAAGGGGGCCCTCTGTGCTCACGTTCCACTGCCATGGCTGCTGGGGAGGGGTGAGGTGGCAGGAGCAGTACCAGCTCCATCAGCAGCAGACTGATTCTAGAGTCACTAATGAGCAGCTTTCTTCACCTGCATAGTGAAGAAACTACTCACCAGCAGTAGCATCTAGACCTGGAGCAGAACCTGTACCATCAGGTAGTGGCATACTTGCAGTGCACCCTGCCAGCCGTCATTGAATATCCACTGGACTACTGGGTAGCCAAACTGGATTTGTGGCTGCAACTGTCCAAGTTTGCCCTGAAAAAGCTGACCTGCCCGGCCAGTAGTGTGGCATCAGAGCAGGTGTGGGGGGGGGGCATAGTTACCCCAAGGAGAACTCGCTTGTCCACCCAAAATGTGGAGCGACTGACTTTTGTCAAGATGATTCAGGCGTGGATCAGCTAGGTTTTCCAACCACCAATTCCTGATGCATCAAACTAGATCATCCATGGTGTCACACCAACACTTTGACAAAAGAGATCGGTTTCTTATGGCTACCTGCCTCAGCTACTATTCTGATGCTGCCACCCGCTTTATGCCATACATCTGATGCCGAGTGCTCCTTCTTTAACCCCCCATCTTCAGCTGGTACTGGTATTGCCACCCACCTCCACATTATGTGACCAAGCCACTCCGTGGCCTCCTCATGCTGCTGCTACCTCCACACTATGTCACCTTGCAACTCTGTGGCCTCCTGATGCTTCCGCCAACTCCACACTGTCATTGTGGTACTCTTTGGCCTCCTCATGCTGCTGCTTCCACCTCCACACTATCATTGTGCCACTCTAATGCTGCTTCCTCCTCATCACTATGTCATCGGGCCACTCTGTGGACTTTTCATGCTGTTCCCACCCTCCCCACTTCATGACTGTGCCACTATTTTGCCTTTCGGCCTGGCTGACGTAATCATTTATTTGACACTTCTTCTGATCTGTCAGAAGGAAGGAAAAATGAGACGCACAACAGATCCTGTTGGTATAGCAGCTGTAAGGCCTATATGGTCCCATCAGAATTGGCTTATGATTTGATTGCCAAAAGCAGGAGTGGGTACAAAACACAGAAGACATGCAAATATTCCATTCATGTGTCATCTCTGTTTCGGATCCACTCCTGTTTTTTTTGGCATTAGCAATCCTGATGGATTACTGACCAAATACTGACCGAGTGAAGGCGGATGCTCAACAGACAGGATCAGTTTTTTCGTGGTTATAGTTCTGACGGATCAGAGGAAGGGCAAAATAATCTGTGATGTTGACACAAACTTACTGCTGACACCCTCTCCACTCTGTCGGGGGGGGGGGGGGGGGGAGTGGAATCTATAGATAACATTTACCCAATTATTCTGGTTATTCTAGTTTGCATTTCTTTATCACTGGAGCTGGAGGTGGTTTTATTTCTCACAGTGCATTGCTGAGCTGCCCTGCCAGTTTGTCACAGCACATACGCTTCTAACCGCACAGACACAGTGAAAGCCATTTCTTTCTACTAGCAGCAGCATAGCTTTTCCCTGCAGTATTCCTTCTGACAAAAAAAAAAAAAAAGAAAAGAAATTACGAATCTGTTTGTTCCATGTATTTGCCAAGCAATCTGCATGTCCTTCCTTGAAATCAATAAATAATTTGCAGAGAGAGACATTTTACAAGCAATCAGCCAAGATATTTGCTTGTTTGTTTTATTTTTTTTTCAGAGAAACGATTATTTTCATTCCACAGGTTTCCATCTTTGGTATTCATAAATTAGAGATGAAGGTCTCAATCAATAATCATAGTGGAATCCTGGCATGAATAATGCCCTTCTAATCTGCAAAGAAGCTACTATTAAGTGTGACAGCCAGGCAAAAGTTGCCCTGGGATTTTAGTTCTACTGGAAGAAGATAAAATCATAGCAGATGCAGAATAAAATCCAGCATAGAGACAGCAGCTAAGCATGTGAACATGCAGCATTGAGCAGATACCGAGGAGATCCAGGAAGATCCAGGGCAGGTGCAGATATTACAGAAGGCTGAACTGGGATACGTAAACTTCATTTTGCTTCATTCTGATCTCTGTCGCCTGTGCATGAGGCAAGTGCCTTTAAGGGAACCTTAAAATAACAGCTCTGCCTGGGAGATGTGATGAATGTAACAGGTGCAGAGATTATTTCCAGGCCATGTGTGTGCGTCTGTGTGTAACAGCAAGAGGGGGAGAGAGAAAGCAGAAAAGGAGAGAGCACATTGATGTCCCTGCTGCGTCTCTGTAGCCAGTGAAACTTACAGCAGATTGCTTTTCAGCGACCTAAATACTAGGAGGAAAGAGAAGGAATAACGGAGAAGAGAAGAGGGTGTACACCTAAAGGGTTATTTTCATCAATTCCTGCAGTTGAAGGGAAAAAAAGATTCTCTACACAAATGATGTGGCCTAATTTTTTCATGCAAGAGGAGGAGCAGCGCTTCTCGGGAAGAGGTAGAGGACAACGTGGAAAAGGCTTTACTGATGCACAAGAAGGCAAGATCAAATTGGCCTTTTTTGTGGCCCTTGTGGGGGTGACATTGTCTGTGCTGGCAGTTGGGACAGAGTTTTGGGTGGAGGTGAATACTTATAAGCAGAACCACAGTGTGACATGTGAAGCTGCCCATTTTGGGCTATGGAAGTTCTGCTACAAGAAACTGTGGATCTCGGATGTGGATGAGTACCGTGCAACCTGTGGCCCCGCAGAGCTGCCTGGAGGTATAGTACTTTTTAACATTTTGTAGTTGTGTTATGTACAAGGCAACTCGCAACTTGCTTTAGGGCATAGTAAAGTTCAGAGTTCAGTAGATCACTCTCACAAAGGTAAAAGGTCTGAATAGCCAAACGTTTAGCCTAACGGATTGTCACATCTGCGCAACATGGTCCAAAAGCCACAGAAAGATTTGAGTGTTGTAAATTTTATTTTATATGTCCAGTGGTTATAGACTAGTTTTTGTGGATGTTAGGTTGGATGTTATGCAGATTTTAAATGCTATGATGAAGATGGTTATTGATACTGTTGTTAGGAACAGGTTAATGTAGAAAAAAATGAAGCTGAAGGAAAAACATTAATTTTAACCAACACTTTGAATACTACTCTATGTATGTTCTTTTGTGCACATAAGATTTGACAATGCACCTGCTGGTATTTTTCTTACAATATGGCGGTCCATCAGGTGTTGCTATATATTCAATGATTCACATCAAATACTTATTTTTATCAATGCAAAATCATCATCGTTGGAGCTGATAGATTTCTAAAAGTGTCATCCTGCACTGGTCATCAAAAATAAAGCTGTAACCCAAGTAGGTGTCATAACTCAAGCGTATTCCTTTAAGAAAATGGAAGCAGACACTGTATTTCCCAGTTGTTGCTTATTGTTTTTTCTACATAAAGTAGCTTCCTACATGAAATACCTTAACATATTTTCACCTAGATATGCGGTACAATCTTCAACTAACAAGATGCCACGTAAAAAGTGGTAAAGATGTTTAGAAAGGCTTAAAAAAAGCTGAGGATTGTGTCTCACAGTTGCATGATACCACAAGCGAGTTGCAGTGAAATTGTGGGACTATAGCAACACAACCACAAGTTCACTATGGAAAATATTCACACACAACATTGCCACCATCACAAAAATTGTGACATGATCATAAGCTGCCTTGTAATTTTTTTTCTAATGAAGAATATGGTAGAACACAAGTCAAACTGCAGCCACAAAAATAAAGTAATATGGCTATTTCATTATGACCATTTTAGGTGACAAAGATGAAAAAAAAACACATTCTAAAAAATGTTTTTGTTTTTTGCACCAAAAGTACAGAACCAAACATATCAGAAACTGGGATAGTTTAATGTTCATTGATTCTTAAGATGGGCTTCATAATAGGAAAACATGGGATATAAGATAGATAAAATACCATATTTTAAACTGTAGCTCTCTTAGTATGTGATTGGGGTTGAATAACATGTTCCTAAATAGCTTCAATAGTTAAGCCACTAGTAGTAACATGCTGAAAGGGAAAGCATTTTTGATATTGGAGAGGGGTTTGTGTTTTCTTGTACTCATCTTCTCTTGTGACTAAGAGTTGATTCATAAACCTAATTGAAGCCAAAGTGGATCACAAGCTATGATCTGATATATTCAAAAAGAAAATCTTTGTTCTGAGTATTCTAAAGTGATTAAGAAAAAACTAAATGAATTGCAGATGCTGTCTTATAGCTTGAGGCACTTGGGTCACATGAGGCAGGGATACAAGGGTACCTTTTATTTTAAAAATTAAAAATAAATCACAAGCATTATAAAAATTCAATGCCATTCATCACTTTCCATAGAATCTGGCGGTCATTCATATTATTGGTCTAGACTTCAACAAAATTAACAGAGCGCCTGGACGCTTCTTACTGAGCCACTGATGGCTGGCAATGTACTTGCATTTACCAGAGCTAGTTGAGCTACTTTAGGCACAACTCTGAGAGGTGCGTACAGTCAAATGGAGTGAACACTTCTTCCAACCAAGCCGGAATGCGATGACATTGTTTTCGTGCCCGCTAATGTAAGTGAATCCTGAGCTTGGGATCCACTCTTTTAGCTTTCTATGCCCTAATAATATAAAAGCTTCATCCACAGGAGTCTAAGATTTAATAAGATTTAATACTCATATTGCAATATCGCTTTGCTAGCACAATAAAATCCAAACCCTATTCCATAAGCCTTCACTATAAAGCTGACCAGTGTAAATCACCATGTGGTAAATTATAACTTAAAAATGTGTAGTCAGTAATCTCACAGTTTTGGAATGATGTATTTTAATAATAAAGATAACCTAGACTCATATCACTAATGAAAAACCACCTTTAGTAGAAACTTGCATAGCCAAACCACCTCCATAACTCAGTATCAGTCGTTCCCATCCTGGTAAGGAATCTTAGCCCACATTTCTTGGTATAACTCATTTATTTCAGACACAGATAATTTGACATCCACAAAATGATTATTTCAACACCAGACCGGATCATTATTAAGTTCATGTCAGGACTTTGGCTAGAGCAATCTGAAATATATTTTTGTGTTTCTGTTCCTCCAGTATGATGTAGATTTTCCCTTTACATTTTTTGGTGTTTGGTGTATTGGAAAAGTGAATATTTCAAGAATGGAAAGTTATTCCAAGTCTTTGGGGAAATAAAAAGCTTCACACCATCACACTACCACTACCATGTTTGACTATTGATCTTACATTGCAGACTTTTGAAGTAGCTTAAGTTCAACACTCTATTCTCACAAATCACAAGGGGATCCAGAGAAAATAAAAACCACCACTGAACAGCACTGACCAATTTGCCATAGTAAGGAAAAAATTACTTTGGATCTGTGTTGCATAGAGATCTTGTTTAGTTCAGTAATCATCTGTTATCATGCAATCACAAATTCTGAAGTTTAAGGAGTATGCACATTTTTTGCAGTGTCCATCTTATTATAGAACTTTACTGAGTTTAAGAGGCCTGTAGTTGTTAGATGCTCCTGGATATTTCGCCCTCCAGATCAGCCTAGGGGTCACTAGATCATTCATTACTGGTGTTCACTGCGATTCAGTGAAGTCCCACAATCTTCTAAAGGGCTTGGTAACCCTTTCCAGGATGATGGAGATTTATCAAACTGGTGTACAGTAGATCTGGCTTAGTTGCCTATAGCAGCCAATCAGATTTCATCTTTTATTTTCCAATGTGAAAACTAAAAAGTGGAATCTGGTTGTTATGGACAACTAAGCCCGTTTGATAAATCTCCCCCATTGTCTTTGAAATAAAATTGTTACTGTTTAATAGTAACACATCTCCTCTTTTCTAATCTGTTTTTATTTTCTGATTGTAGATTTTTTTATTATATTTTTGGAATATTATTATGGGGGCTGCCATCTTGCCTGAGCTGTTCTTAACAGGATTTACACAGCATCAAAAAATTGCTCTGTGGCAGCCCGTGGGCCATAGACACAATGTACAGGAGGGGACCTCATTGACTTCTAGTTTTCTAGGCATTTTCTGTGTCCCATGCAGAGGTCATTGTACAAGGAAAGATTAGATAAGCTCTCACAGTCACCTATTGTGCATGGTGGATCCTGTTTTATCTATACACAGAGGTGATATCATATAGGCAGGATTATAATGAGTTAACTGCAGTAAATTGATATGTACAAACCAAGAAGTGGCTCCATTATTAGACATAATGGCCAGTGCAAAAACTGTAGGATTTTTTGTTTTAGTTAAAATATAAAAAATGACATGAAACATTAAAATAAACATAATCAAAAATTATTAAAAAAATGTTAAACATAAAAAGTGATTGAAACAGCAGGTGATTTTCTGATGACACATGACAAATTATAGCAGCATGTAGTTGTTGATACAGGTGAAAATAGTTGTCAAGTTTAATGGGGTCATTATTTTTTTCTTCACAAGGCTTACATGATTAATATAAATCAATAAATCATAGTAATAGTGTTATAGCTTTAATTATATTCATGTGTTAACAGTGCAGGCAAACAAAAAAGAAAATAAGTTCATTAATTCAAAAAAGAAAAAAGCAATGAAGTTTTTTAAAAAGTAATGAAGTAAATCTAACAGTATTCAGTTTTCATTAAGTTTCTATACAGCACCACTGCAGTGGAAATTAAAGGGGCTGTGTTACAATATTGATGATCTATCCTTAGGATAGGCCATCAATATAAGATTGGAATGGGTCCGACTCCCAGCACCCCTGCTGATCAGCTGTTTCAAGTGGTAGTGGCGCTCGTAAGAGCACTGCTTCTACTTCTAAATTCCTAGTGCTCAATCTAATCTGCAGCGGAGGCACAGTGTATTCACAGTTGCTCGTCCTGGGCAGTAGTAATTACCAGGGGTTAGCAAATTGAGCTTCAGATCCAAGATCCAAAGTAGATTTGTTTAAAAACTTAATTTTAATGCTGTATGGAGACCTGTCTCCGTACAGAATCAAAATGTATGTGCTTCCGCAATGCAAAATTAGTTAAGTCCGAAGTCGTGCGAGAATCGGGCTTTGATTCAACAACTTTTAAAACAGGAATCCGAAGTTGGGTTCAGTACCGCCTGAAACCTCGGTACCGAAGCCAACTTTGGACTTTGCCTTGTGAGAGAACATACATTTTAATGCTGTAGGGAGACAATTCTCAGTACAGCATTAAAACAAAGTTTTTGAACAAATTGACTTTGGATCTTGTATCCAAAGCTTGATTCGCCCACCCCTAGTAATTATACTACACTTCCTCTACAAGCTACACAACACGCAGGTAATTTTGAAGCGTAAGCAGCACTTGCACAAGCACCGCTGCCCCTTTAAACAACTGGTGATCAATATTGGATAGGTGATCAATATTGTAGCACTACACAACCCCTTTAACCATTATAGTTTCCATTTTCATGGACTTACCAAGTCACCTACATTGAGACACACTCTTGTGGCAGCTGTCTGCTCTCATCAGTAGATGAGGGTCCTGAATAGGAGACTCTCCTATTAAAGAATCACTCTCACAAATGTTTACTCTTTTGCCCTTTTAAAAGGTATGCAATGTAAATTATAGTAAAGTTGATATTATTCTGGAGACTGTAATTGTGGCTTATTCTTTTGCTGTTCCTCAGCTGTCACATGACTGACAGTCTGACTCTCCAACTGACACAGTATGTCAACAGGAAGCCAGTTTCTCTATTTAGTCCAGTGTCAACTGTCCATGTCTCACAGTAATTAATTGGTAAACTGACTTCCTGACCATGCAGAAGATACTGTTTTAGCTGTAGAGTCAGAGTGTCGGTCATATGACACAACTGAAGACCAGAAGGGAATGGCTACCTGACAATTACAGCCACTGGTAAAAAAAAAATTACCTCACTACAATTTGCATCATGTAATTTTCTAACATGTCAGATAATTAAAATATTTGTGGGAGTGCTTCTTTAATTCACGATTTTAAAATAAGTTTTATAAAACAGAAAACCCTTTTAAACATAAGAGACTTATTGAAATAAGTATATCAATGTAATACCTTAATAGAGTTATACTAGAGAGTAAAGTTACACCCACTAAAGACCCCCAAAGTGCCAAATATAGTGTCTGAAAAAATGACCACTTCTTAATTGTATTCATAAGACGTGCAAGAGGCTACCTTACATCTTGGTTATCTGAAGTATTGTTCGAGGTGCATGTAACAAGCTTATAGATGGGAGTGAGCGAATCAACTTCGATCCGAATTTCAGAGAAATTCGACTCTCCGCGAAGACGAGTTTCCTTGTGCTTCGTGTTAACAAATCAATTTTCCCTGAAATCGCAGTAAAAAAAAAAAAAATCATACTCCCCTCATCTATTCGAGCGCAAATATCTTGTGCTTAGTTATTTATGGCATCACCACGCCGTCCAGTGGGATCTTCAATTAAGATGGCCACGGCGTCTTCGCACTCAAATGGATAAGGTGAGTATTATTTATATTTTTTCCAATAAATGAACCCCTGAAAGCACTCACTATTATTCTCAGATGCCGTGATCAGCAAAGAACGTGGCATCTGAGGGGTTCAATGATGGGAGGTGGCGCAATCGCTGTTCCCCGTCATTACCTCCACTACTGACAAAGAAATACGTTTTGTAACAAAGTCAGTTTTTCTAAACTTTGCTCAACACTACTCACGGCCCATGAAGCTGGTGACCTAGTGGCCATAAGGAATTACAGAGGCATAGGGCAGATCTAAATAAGCTCAACCCTGTGAGATGTTCCTAGGCAAGCTGTGGCAGAGGCATGCACCCCACTGGGACTGTTAAATGGGCAAAAGCCAACAGTTACTTTGGGTGCAACCTGATTGTAGTGGACCTATGGCATTATCTTACTGTCCTCAGTCCAAATTATACACTCACCTAAAGAATTATTAGGAACACCATACTAATACGGTGTTGGACCCCCTTTTGCCTTCAGAACTGCCTTAATTCTATGTGGCATTAATTCAACAAGGTGCTGATAGCATTCTTTAGAAATGTTGGCCCATATTGATAGGATAGCATCTTGCAGTTGATGGAGATTTGAGGGGTGCACATCCAGGGCACGAAGCTCCCGTTCCACCACATCCCAAAGATGCTCTATTGGGTTGAGATCTGGTGACTGTGGGGGCCATTTTAGTACAGTGAACTAATTGTCATATTCAAGAAACCAATTTGAAATGATTTGAGCTTTGTGACATGGTGCATTATCCTGCTGGAAGTAGCCATTAGAGGATGGGTACATGGTAGTCATTAAAGGATGGACATGGTCAGAAACAATGCTCAGGTAGCCCGTGGCATTTAAACGATGGCCAATTGGCACTAAGGGACCTAAAGTGTGCCCAGAAAACATCCCCCACACCATTACACCACCACCACCAGCCTGCACAGTGTAACAAGGCATGCTGGATACATGTTCTCATTCTGTTTACGCCAAATTCGGACTCTACCATTTGAATGTCTCAACAGAAGTCGAGACTCATCAGACCAGGCAACATTTTTCCAGTCTTCAACAGTCCAATTTTGGTGAGCTCGTGCAAATTGTAGCCTCTTTTTCCTATTTGTAGTGGACATGAGTGGTACCCGGTGGGGTCTTCTGCTGTTGTAACCCATAAGCCTCAAGGTTGTGCGTCAACGTTGCTCTTCTATCAGCTTGAATCAGTCTGCCCGTTCTCCTCTGACCTATAGCATCAACAAGGCATTTTCGCCCACAGGACTGCCGCATACTGGATGTTTTTTGCTTTTCACACCATTCTTTGTAAACCCTAGAAATGGTTGCGCGTGAAAATCCCAGTAACTGAGCAGATTGTTAAATACTCAGAACTGCCCGTCTGGCACCAACAACCATGCTATGCTCAAAATTGCTTAAATCACCTTTCTTTACCATTCTGAAATTCAGTTTGGAGTTCAAGAGATTGTCTTGACCAGGACCACAACCCTACATGCATTGAAGCAAATGCCATGTGATTGGTTGACTAGATAATCACATTAATGAGAAATAGTACATATGTTCCTAATAATTCTTTAGGTGAGTGTAGACTCTTTCATAGGGTGTCATGTAACAACCAATTACCCTATTACCAAATGTATTTCTATAACCATCCAGTGCATTGTGCCTTTAATAGTACAGCATTTAGCAACCATGATACATGCCGAAAAGATTTGATTAGATCCAAAATTGTGTCAAATTGCATTAAAAAACAGCTATTTCCTGGCTGCAGAGAGCCTGTAAAGTGGTGTAGAACACTGTGCCTTGCAGTAACACGCATAGAGAGTCTGCTATGGTAGTGAAACAATACTGTGAGTCAGTATGACTCGTAGATGACATACTGTTAGATAAAATAATTAAAGCAAACATTTAACCTGCATTTCACCTAATAAACTATTAAAAGTACCTTATAGATCATCCTCATTGTGTTTTCATACAGTCTTGTCCCGCTTTTCTGCCATGTATATGCATGAAAAAATCGCCTTATAAAGTACTCTTCTCCAGCTCCACAAGTCACAATAGAAGTCAAGGGGGTAGCCCTTCCCTCACTCCAGGCTGTAACTCCCCTGCCCTAACCCCGCCTCTATGCAGTCTAATTGACACCCGGCTCAGTCGCCGGGACCGCGCGTGTACAGGTGGCGCATGCGCTGTCTGCCTCAGTAGCAGCGCGATCCCGTCTATCGGAGAAGAGTACTTTATAAGGCAATTTTTTCATGCATATACATGGCAGAAAAGCGGGACAAGACTGTATGATAACACAATGAGGATGATCTATAAGGTACTTTTGATAGTTTATTAAGTGAAATGCAGGTGAAAGGTTCGCTTTAAATTAAAAGGAAATTAATACACCCCACAAAAAAGCTGTAGAACAATGTAACTTGACCACAGAGCGGCAAATAAAACGTACTTGTTTTTTTCCCCTAATACACCCAAAAAAAGGCTGTAGTACGATGTAACTGTGCATAAATCTGAATAAAACTATTTTTAAACATTTAATATTACCAAAGTTTTAAATATTTGCATTATGTATATTGGTGCATTCCATTAGTAGGGCATAAAGCACTCTTTAAATACTGTATGTATACAAAATTCATGAATTGAATTTGCATATGCTGAGGAAAAGTTATTGCATTATGTTCCCCTTTTTCCTAGACTTCTATTATGGCAGAGGATAGACCTTTAGGCACAGAAAAGTGAAACACAGGCAAATGTAAAGAAGTTGCCATTTCCTCCTAGCAGCATATATTACAAAGTTTGATGTTTTATACACTTTTGCGTATTTGCTATTTTTTTTTATTATATCATAATACATATTTGTTAGACGTTTACAAGTCTAGCCTACCAGAAGACAATTATGTGGTACAATATATTTTTCCTTAAGTGGTTCATTTCAAGTTTAAACAGCATAATGCTGTAATATTAGATCATCAATTCTCTTGCCAAAATGTGCATTTTGAATCAGTCTTCATCCCCAGAGACTATATCACATGCTTCATAGAAATGATTTTGCTTTGTAATGCTTATGTGCCTTTATGTTGTATCCCAACATACTGCTTGTCTGAGAGCTGAAGATAATCTAATTCCCAAGTACCAATTCACTAATGTAAACGGGAGAAATTGGCTTCTAAGTTACAATAAACTTTTTTTTTAAGTGATTCTCTTAAAACTTCTAAAACTGCTCAGTATTATTTAGTGATGTTGGAATTTATTTGGTCACTTGGAAATTGAATTATAGTATTACATGAAAGCCATATTTCAAGAGTGCAGTACTTAGTTATTGCACATGATGTGTACTGTTTGCACTTTCTGATGGAATTTCAAGATAGTGGTTTATGGCGGCATCTGTGTGGTATCATTCGAATATAAAAATTTGGGTAAAAAGTGCCTGCTTTGCTTGTTGTTGTGGGCCCCATTTTCTATAAAGCTGGTCCTAATGCCATGTAAACAGTTATGGAAGATGGGCAGATCTTCAGACCCTTTCACTTATTTTCGTATTTTGCTATGTTGCAACTTTGTGCTAAAATAATAAAAAATAAAAAAAAGAAGACCATAATTCTGCACTCAATACTACCCCAATATTTCTAAGCATTTTTCTGTGGTTTTCTTTATCATTTTTGCAGTACTATGCCAATAAAAATAAATACAGTCCAAAATGTTTTGCTTCTGGAGTAGGCATTTCAAAGAGAGAGAAAACTCCTATATAGGTAGGGAACAAAGAGGGACAAAACTCTCATATAGATAGGGAACATAGTGTCAGTTTACTGCAGCTATGAAGGGTAATACTCATTATAATAGGGATAATAGGGCTAGGATTGCAGCATGACAGCTCTTTTGTTCTCTTGATAATCCTAAATAAAGATGTCCACAGAAGAGTGTTGCGCTTATCCGTATAATGTGTAGTGCTCTAATTGAGTCACTTACCCAGCTTCCCTTTCTGGCCTTAGTGAATAGTCTGACTGAGAAAGTCAAGCAAAACTGTTTGCTGTGCTAAATGTTCAAGCAAATGAGAAGTTAAAGAGCCAGGACAGGATGCAGGTCACATGTATTGACTTTAAAAAATGATATAGGCCATTCACATACAGGTTATTATATGATTAACCCCTTAACACATAATCAAGTGCATATGCGCCATTATGCTTAAAGAGGACCTTTCACTTGTATAAACTATGTGAACTGAGTATGCTGCCATATAGAGCGGCGCCCGGGGATCTCACTGCACTTACCATTATCCCCGGGCGCCGCTCCGTTCTCCGGTTATAGGTTTTTTTCTCCCAGGCTGTGAGCTTTGCGCTGCGATTGGCCAGCGCTGCAGCCTAGGAGAAGGAGACGCCCACAGGACAAGGGAAGACCCGCCTACTATAACTTAAGGAGCAAAGGTACCGGAGCCTATAACGGGAGAATGGAGCGGCGCCCGGGGATAATAGTAAGTGCAGTGAGATCCCCGGGCGCCGCTCTATATGGCAGCATACTCAGTTCACATACTTTATACAAGTGAAAGGTCCTCTTTAAGGGGTTGTATGGAGCGGGCTGACGTGTTGAACCTGTTCTATATGCAGCGGGTGCTGGCTGTATAATACAGTAGGCACCTGGGCACAATGACTGGGATCAGTGATGACTCCGAACCTCAGATACTATAGCAATAGCAATCGTAGAATCTGCGGGGTTAGGTAGACGGAGGGAAGTCACCACCCTTTGCTCACTGTGTATTCTTGTGTAAATACTGCATGATCCCGGCCTAGGGATGCATATGATTCCTGACAAGTCGCCCTATCTTCCTGAAAGAAAAATGCACTCTTGTTGTTTATTTAACAGTGCATAAAATTGCTGAAAGAGATCCTTGTACAATGCTGTCTTCAAATTTTCATCCACAAATACTGGACCCACAATCCACATACTTTGAGAACTGCAACAACTTGCGAATTAACATTTGGTAATTAAAATCATGTGAATGGGATTTTATTTAAAAAAAATTTCATTGCAAAGCATTTTTGTAATAGAAAAAAGGTGTATTTTCTACCTTGGATTTTTTTTTACATTTTCTTAACCATTTATTAGTCCCACAAATGGTGATCTATTGATTGCTTCTATAATTCTCTGGATCTCTTATGCACTGCAGAAAAATATACTATACTGACAGTCACCAGCATTTTTTCTAATGATAAGCCTTGGATTAACCCAGAAATAAAGGCTCTACTCAAGGAAAAGAAAAGTCTGTAAATCTGGAAACAAGGAGGAGCTTAAAACTGTGCAAAAGGAGCTGAGAAGGAAGACTAGAGAGTGGAAACCCATCTACAGGAAGAAGATGGACGACCAGCTGCAGCAGAATAACACACAAGGGGTCTGGGAAAGCCTGAAAACCATCTCAGGTCACAAACCAGGTCAAATCCTGGACACTCAGCTCTCCTCTTCTCTTTTCTGCAAGGATAGTGCCATTGTAAAGTAAACTGGGAGTACCTTTTTCTAATCATCAACCTACTTAGGAGTCATTCTGTGATACAATCATCATCAACCTAGTGAATTCCCAAAGGTTATAAAGTGCCTTTCTTATTATAGAGAAATTAAAGATTTGTCTTCATCACAGTTAGACCTTACTGTAAATGATGAGGAAGCTTATGCAATACTGCACACGTATTAGTTCAGTTTTCTACCAGTAAAATAATTTACGAGGCCTACAAGGGTGAAAGGAAAAAGGGTGAGGTTTTAAATTACGAAACATGTAACACTTTCCCAAAGCCTGCTCCATACTTCTGATCAACAACCTCCTCGTATAACAAGCAGAATGCTGAGAAGTAAGAATCAAGTTGACAGTACTGAAGTGATATTCATAAGAATAATTGAGATATTTTATGTAAATACTGTATTAGGTAACTCTATTTATGTTACAATTGTGTCCCAGTAAGACCTTTATTCCAGTAACCGCACTTTGGATGCAACAGTTTACTGGCTTTATTCAAGGAAGAAAACAAACTGCTATATGACACTCTGATGATGCCTTATGATATTTAAGGAACTAGACTTACTGTACTAAATAGTTTGCTTTACAAGGAAAAAGTAGGATCATTAAGAAGTATCCTCTGACTGTATTCTTGTGTTGTGAATAGGGACAAGCAAATCAATTTTAAAATTTGGAAATTCAAACTGAATTTTTCAAAAAGTTCTCATTTTACTGACCTGAATTTTGTGTAATCCAGTTAAGAAGAATCAAAGAGACAGAGAGAGAGAGAGACTTTTCCAGGCAATTAGAGCAGTTTCAATTTGGGCAGAATTTATTTGGACCTGAATCAAATCAGACAGTTGGACGAATCAGACTCAAATTGAATTTTAAGAAATATGCTAATCACTAATTTTGAATAATCCAATAGTAATACTTTTAAAGGCTATTTATGTACATCTTTGCTACCAAGGTCTTACTCCCACTATATTCATATGCTACAGTTTTGTGTCTACAGTTCCAAAACAGATCTATACATCTCTATGGTTACAGGCAAAATTCAAACCTTAGTAGTGTGATTCTACAGTTACTCCATTCCATCCACCCCCACTTCATGCAAACTTAGCTACGGTAGGCTAAAAAGAAGTACAAAACAGATGGACAGAACAGATAGAAGCCGATAGCAAAGATGCACTGAGGCAATAAAAGTGGCTGAAAAATGGCATATAGCCTTTAATTTCTCTTCTGCCCTTAATTTTCTGACTGGTAATTTTCTAAAAAAAATTGTGCAATTATAATACAGGTTGATAGGTTTAAATGGGCTGTCCGGCATAGGAGCCGACAATCTATATGGTGCAAACTATGCCTGTGCCTCTGTCTCGTTCCTGGCCACCTATAGTCCCTACAATACCTGAAAATGGCTTACTCTTAAGACTCCTTCACACTGAACAATTTATCAGTTGATTGTTGGGAAGGAAGCATTCCTTCCAGACAATCACCTGCTCGTCAGTTTAGGAGACAGCTGCCTTTAGAGGCAGCAATGTCCTCTACAGTATGGGAGGAGCAATCTCTAATAGCCCAATGGCGATATGGCCCAATGGTCAATATGGGCCAAACCCTTTTAAGTCACACTGATGTGATGTATCATTCAAGCAGGTATAAAGGCTAAGGCTTATAATTTGCTACAGTGGTGACAGAACCAAGCCAGTTCCTAGTCTTGTGGGGACTGTAACCATGCAGGAACAAGACACAGCAGGACCACTGACAGCCAAGTGTGTTTTTATGGGGCACAAATTAGTACGAAAGTGGTTGATTTGCTGAATGAAAACATTATTAAGAATGATTTTGAATATTGATACAGTCTAATTACCAGTGGTAATTAAAAGATATTTTTTCCTGCCTTGTTTGTGAAGTTTTTACTTCTGGATCAAATATCCTGTATTTATATTCATAAATCTACTAGGAAACTCCACAGAGGGTTACCATCACTTTCAGACCATCAAGGACTCATTGAAACAAATAATCATGCTTTCTACACAAAATAATATCTAAACTGGAGTGTTCGGGAGCCCATAGAAATGAGCATGCCCTTAGGTTTGCTATTATTTTTATCCCTCTCTTCCAAATCCTAATTGGTAGTGTTATAATAAATCCACTTAGTAGAAAAAGAAATATATTGATTTTGTAAACATAGAGTTAGTAACGGTAAGTCACCCCTCTTTAGGCCTTTAGTAGTCCAATAATAAAAAACACAAATATATTGTTACTTTCTTTAAATTTATATTCTTCACTAAACATTGATACTAGCAGAGTTACTTAAAGCTATATAGCTTACAAGTAGAGCAAATACCAAAATTAGCATTCTAAACTTCCCTTGGACTAGGGCACTTTGCAATGTTTTGGGAGTCATTCTGTTATCTCATCTTTTAGGAAGGGGGAGGACCCCTGAAATGTCACCATCTAATCAGGTTCGAGAATAGTGGAGAGCACCAAGGTGGTATTGCCTAGGAGCTGGCTCTAATTGTAAGCTATCTAGCTTTTTGTAACTGTGTTAATTTGAACATGGACTTCTTGTATGCACATACAAGCACCTACATGTAGTGTAACTTTGTATCTAAGCAAATATATCATTTCATTTCAAGTTTATTGTGTGCGGGCACACAATTCTTTAAAAGATAACATAATCTATCATTCTAAATGTGTCATCAATCTCCAATCCGCAATATGACCTTTCCAACTGTAATCCATAATTGTCAAATCCTAAACATAATCTACCATTATAACTAGGGATGAGCGAATCGACTTCGGATGAAACATCCAAAGTCCATTCACTCATCCCTAATTTTAACTAATAGTAGGATATATGAAGGATTTTTGTGGAAATATTTGAAAATGGACATTTTTACTTACAATCAGCTTGTTGTAATTTAATTTCTAGCTGATGAAATTATTTTATAATTTTGTTATCTTTACAACTGTATTTTGGATAGGTGTTGACAAAGAACTAGTCATAGGGGTGTACCTTGTGACTTGGAATATAAAATGTAAAAATGTATAAAAACTATATAGTATCCAGGTGATATTACCAGTAAGCTGCATTCCAAACTTTCCCATGCTTTGTGTTGCTGTTGATGTGTCTTCAAAAAGTTATCAAAAGGGTGAGTGTCACAAGTTTTTTCTATCACATGGAAACTGACTTACAGCCTACTTTAAATTGATTACTGAACACCATAGCAATTGTCCTGTCTTTCCATAAATAACATTTGAAAAAGCTATGTATGTATGGACAAGAGTTACTGATCATCCAATTTCTTAAGAATGTTATTAAAATGTGCTTTTGTGTGTTTGTGTGGTGCAAATACTTAGTACAACTTATTTGACTTTGTAATCCTGGTACTGGTAGCAGAGTCATACAGTGGGCTTATTAAGTGCAGGAAGTCATTAGATCAGCTATTGCTTATTAGTGATGAGCGGCATAGGCAATATTCGTTTTCGCAATATTTTGCAAACTTTTCACATAATATTCACAATAAATTAGCGAATTCTAGAATTCGTGATCTCCAGTCATTAGTTTGGTGATTGTGCAAATCGGCACTAATAATGCACATATTTTTTGTGCAATACATGCAACTTCACATTTTTTGTCAGGTCTGAGTAGATATTACTGATTGGTGTGGCATCACAGCACTATGTCTGTAGCATGTATGTATGGGCAGCAGAGAAACAGTAATTCCTATCACACTACCTAACACCCTGCACTGGAACTTATCAGCTACACTATATCAGGATATAACCTACACTGACTATCTCCCACTAATTATCTGTACTATATATATGAGCTAACTAACTATCTAATGTAATTGGATAAGGAATAGGATCCAGATGAAAGCATAGAGCACAGCAATGACACTGCTCTCTCTCTCTCTCTCTCTCTCTCTCAGAACTGCAAAAATCTGCAGAAAATGGCTGCTGGGGAGGTTCTTATATAGTAAGGGGTAGGCAACTTTCCTATTGGTTGTAGGGATGTTGCTAAGCTCTGACAAAGACATTGCAGCCTTCTCATTGGCCCACAAGCAAGAAGGGAGGTTACTGATTAAAAGAAATCTAGAATATTCCCGATTACGAATACATAGCACTATATTCTACATCTTTGCGAATTCTCAAAGTGCCAATGTTCGCGCTAAAAATTTGCCATTAGAATATTTGCGATCAACACTATTGCTTATCTCATTACCTATTGTGTATGCCTCCAGGGAATAGTGTTAGGGTGCTGTTACACACTGGGCAGAGATACGTGTAAGTACAGCTGCAGCCCAACAATCAGCCGCAATATGGGTGTCATTACCGTGGTTTGGATACAACTATGTACTAGTGTTCTTAGTCACTAACAAAGATCATTTAGACCTTGATTCCCTCTGGGCTGGATTCCCTTTGTGTCACTAAAGTTGAACCAGGTAGTTATGTTTGTAATGTGACTTCTGTGTTTACAGTGCCCTAAAATGATTGGTGACTTGTCCTTTTGGATGTCAGACCATTTCAGGTGATTCAAATCATAACTATGCCCCTAAACTCATGAAAAAAAACAATGTTTGGACTCATTCCTGAAGGAAGACTATCCTTCTGGAATGTGAACTTCACATGCACAGCAGGAAAAGTGTTAAACTAATGTGACAATCTTAAGAGGGTTGTTTAAGATTTTAAGAAACTAACATAAGAG
The DNA here is from genome assembly GCF_014858855.1 of Bufo gargarizans. Lineage (NCBI taxonomy): Eukaryota > Metazoa > Chordata > Amphibia > Anura > Bufonidae > Bufo > Bufo gargarizans. The sequence continues at coordinate 543,558,801 of NC_058081.1, forward strand.
CCAGATATGAAAGAATAATAATAATAATAATAATAATAATAATAATAATAATAATAATAATAATAATAATAAGCTATACTCTCTCAATAAATTCTGCACCACTCCAGTATCAACACTTTGATGATCTCTGCCAGTCCTGCAAGATGATATCACATAATTCACAGGACTGCTGCAGATAATCACTGGCGTCAGTGGTGATGCTTGCGTGTATGAGACATGACCCGCTGAGGTCAGTGACTGGCTGCAAAACTTGAATGCTTGAGGTGATGTTATTTTGGGAGACCTGGCAAGAACCACAGAAATGATGCAACTAGAACAGTTAGGGATTTAGGTATAGATTATTATTATTTTTTTTTAATCATTTCTGGTTCTTATAAAACTTTCTTAATTTCACGAAGGTGCAGCACAATAACTTAACCACTTCAGCTCCGCTAGCTGAAACCCCCTTCATGACCAGAGCACTTTTTACACTTCGGCACTACACTCCTTTCACCGTTTATCGCTCGGTCATGCAACTTATCACCCAAATGAATTTTACCTCCTTTTCTTCTCACTAATAGAGCTTTCATTGGGTGGTATTTTATTGCTGCTGACATTTTTACTTTTTTTGTTATTAATCGAAATGTAACGATTTTTTTGCTGTAACTTTCAGCTGTAAAATTTTGCAAAAAAAACGACATCCAAACATAAATTTTTCGCTAAATTTATAGTTCTACATGTCTTTGATAAAAAAAAATGTTTGGGCAAAAAAAAAATGGTTTGGGTAAAAGTTATAGCGTTTACAAACTATGGTACAAAAATGTGAATTTCCGCTTTTTGAAGCAGCTCTGACTTTCTGAGCACCTGTCATGTTTCCTGAGGTTCTACAATGCCCAAACAGTAGAAAAACCCCACAAATGACCCCATTTCGGAAAGTAGACACCCTAAGGTATTCGCTGATGGGCATAGTGAGTTCATAGAACTTTTTATTTCTTGTCACAAGTTAGCGGAAAATGATGATGATTTTTTATTTTTATTTTTTTCTTACAAAGTCTCATATTCCACTAACTTGCGACAAAAAATAAAAAATTCTAGGAACTCGCCATGCCCCTCACGGAATACCTTGGGGTGTCTTCTTTCAAAAATGGGGTCACTTGTGGGGTAGTTATACTGCCCTGGCAATTTAGGGGCCCAAATGTGTAAGAAGTACTTTGCAATCAAAATGTGTAAAAAATGGCCTGTGAAATCCGAAAGGTGCTCTTTGGAATGTGTGCCCCTTTGCCCACCTTGGCTGCAAAAAAGTGTCACACATCTGGTATCGCCATACTCGGGAGAAGTTGGGGAATGTGTTTTGGGGTGTCATTTGACATATAACCATGCTGGGTGAGAGAAATATCTTGGCAAAAGATAACTTTTCCAATTTTTTTATACAAAGTTGGCATTTGACCAAGATATTTTTCTCACCCAGCATGGGTATATGTAAAATGACACCCCAAAACACATTGCCCAACTTCTCCTGAGTACGGCGATACCACATGTGTGACACTTTTTTGCAGCCTAGATGCGCAAAGGTGCCCAAGTTCCTTTTAGGAGGGCATTTTTAGACATTTGGATCCCAGACTTCTTCTCACACTTTCGGGCCCCTAAAAAGCCAGGGCAGTATAAATACCCCACATGTGACCCCACTTTGGAAAGAAGACACCCCAAGGTATTCAATGAGGGGCCTGGCGAGTTCATAGAATTTTTATTTTTTTTGCATAAGTTAGCGGAAATTTTTTTCTTTGTTGTTTTCTCACAAAGTCTCACTTTCCGCTAACTTAGGACAAAAATTTCAATCTTTCATGGACTCAATATGCCCCTCACGGAATACCTTGGGGTGTCTTCTTTCCGAAATGGGGTCACATGTGGGGTATTTATACTGCCCTGGCTTTTTAGGGGCCCTAAAGCGTGAGAAGTCTGGAATATAAATGTCTAAAAATGTTTACGCATTTGGATTCCGTGAGGGGTATGGCGAGTTCATGTGAGATTTTATTTTTTGACACAAGTTAGTGGAATATGAGACTTAGTAAGAAAAAACAAAAACAAACAAAAAATTTCCGCTAACTTGGGCCAAAAAAATTTCTGAATGGAGCCTTACAGGGGGGGGGGTGATCAATGACAGGGGGGTGATCAATGACAGGGGGGTGATCAATGACAGGGGGGTGATCACCCATATAGACTCCCTGATCACCCCCCTGTCATTGATCACCCCAATGGTAAGGCTCCATTCAGACGTCCGTATGATTTTTACGGATCCATGGATCGGATCCGCAAAACACATGCGGACGTCTGAATGGAGCCTTACAGGGGGGTGATCAATGACCGGGGGTGATCAGGGTGATCACCCCCCTGTCACTGATCACCCCCCCTGTAAGGCTTCATTCAGACGTCCGTATGATTTTTACGGATCCATGGATACATGGATCGGATCCGCAAAACACATGCGGACGTCTGAATGGAGCCTTACAGGGGGGTTATCAATGACAGGGGGTGATCAGGGTGATCACCCCCCTGTCACTGATCACCCCCCCTGTAAGGCTCCATTCAGACGTCCGTATGATTTTTACGGATCCATGGATACATGGATCGGATCCGCAAAACACATGCGGACGTCTGAATGGAGCCTTACAGGGGGGTTATCAATGACAGGGGGTGATCAGGGTGATCACCCCACTGTCACTGATCACCCCCCTGTAAGGCTCCATTCAGACGTCCGTATGATTTTTACGGATCCATGGATACATGGATCGGATCCGCAAAACACATGCGGACGTCTGAATGGAGCCTTACAGGGGGCTGATCAATGACAGGGGGGTGATCAATGACAGGGGGGTGATCAGGGAGTGTATATGGGTGATCACCCGCCTGTCATTGATCACCCCCCTGTAAGGCTCCATTCAGACGTCCGCATGTGTTTTGCGGATCCGATCCATGTATCCATGGATCCGTAAAAATCATGCGGACGTCTGAATGGAGCCTTACAGGGGGGTGATCAATGACAGGGGGGTGATCAATGACAGGGGGGGTTATCAATGACAGGGGGGTGATCAGGGAGTTTATATGGGGTGATCATGGGTGATCAGGGGTTTATAAAGGGTTAATAAGTGACAGGGGGCGGGGTGTAGTGTAGTGTAGTGTTTGGTGCGACTTTACTGACCTACCTGTGTCCTCTGGTGGTCGATCCTAACAAAAGGGACCACCAGAGGACCAGGTAGCAGGTATATTAGACGCTGTTATCAAAACAGCGTCTAATATACCTGTTAGGGGTTAAAAAAATCAGATCTCCAGCCTGCCAGCGAGCGATCGCCGCTGGTAGGCTGGAGATCCACTCGCTTACCTTCCGTTCCTGTGAGCGCGCGCGCCTGTGTGCGCGCGTTCACAGGAAATCTCGGCTCTCGCGGGAGGACGCGTATATGCGTCCACCCAGAAGAGCAGGGCCGCCGGCAGGACGCATTCCTGCGTACGGCGGTCCTGAGGAGGTTAAAGGGATTTTCTGGGAGTAAAAAATTGAAGACATACTGTATCTACAGGATAAGTCATCAATATCTGATCGCTGGACTTCCAACTTCCTGCCGCCCTCATCGATCAGCTGTTTGAAGAGGCCATGGCGGTTCTGTGTGCACTGCTGTCTCTTCACATTATGCCAAGCACAGCACCTTAAATTGTATAATGGATGTGCTTGGAATTGTAGCCCAGACCTTTTCAATTGAATGTGACTGAGCTACACATAGCCTATGTGAGCAATGAACAGGATATCACTGGTTTAGTATAAAGCCACAGTGCTTACCAGAGTGCCATGGCCTGGACTCAGACTCCACCGATCAGATATTGATGACCTTTTCTGAGGGTTTTTTAAGGTTATCACTGTTCTTCCTCACTACAAAATGCATTGGTAGAAGAGGAACTGATATGAATGATTACATACTTGCGCACAGTAGCTGAATACTGTATGTTGGCACTATAGAAGTAGCAAGAAATTGATGGGGAATATTAGTGTGGCCGTTAAGGTCATAAAAAAAACAATATAAAGTCTCATGACTCCTGAAGGCAGATACTACAAGAATATTGGCTATAATTAAAGGGCAGGGAGCTTATAACACAGTCTTGCCTCTGGACTTTAATCTGAAATCACCATCATACTAAGCAGAACATAATAAGTGAGGGGCCACTAATGGATTGGCTCAGACTTTGCATTCACATTTTGTGATTTTTTTCCATGAAATGACAATGAATGATGATTAGTTTTTTTGTACTGGATCATTATTTTAAATGTTTTCGTACAGACAATTGCTCCTTATAGCTAAAAAAGACAATCTATGAACTGGAAAGGTTAGAATGAACTGATAGAATGGTTTTCACAGTGCACATTTGATAAAAATTGCAATATTGAGATGTTTTATCACCAGTAAACAAAACTGCATCTGTAATTATAAGCCATGAAAGCCTCCTGGAAAACATAGTAATTTTTCCCATATGCTGTAATTTAAGGGCTCATTCACACAACCGTATGGCCACAATGCCATGTTGTGGACCACAAAGGCTAAAGCCCACGGAAACGCTTTGAAGCCCTTCTGTGGGCTTTCAGGTCCGTGCCTCTGAACTGCAAAAGATGGAACATGTCTTAGCTTTCGCTGTATCTTGTGGTTCATGGACCCATTCAAGGTAACGGGTCTGAATCGCAGCTAGGAGTTCACATGGCCAGCACCTGTGTATTGAGGACTTCTATTTGCAGTCTGCAACACAGACACAGGCATACGTTTGTCTGAGCCCTTGATTGTTTCTGTATCATATTGAAGGAATATGCTCCTCAAAGGGGTTGATTTAGCATACACAATGTCTGATTAGCATGTAAACCCTGCTAATCACTAGAACGAAGTAGCAGCAATATTAGGAATGTCTTGTTGTTATTTTTTTTCCCTCTGCCCAATTTTATTGAGAGGCCATCTGGTTGGCCCATTATAGTCTATGACTGTCCATGCAGCTACCTGAAAAAAACAAGCAAAACTGACAAGTAACAAGTGGCATACTAGATGTTTTATCTACTGGTTGTGGATAGCAGTCAGAACTCCATCAATAGGACATTAGACATGCCATCTTTTAGGGATGTCTATGGCATACATTCCAACTGTTCCATAACAGGTTCCTGGAAAAACAGGAGGTCTCTGAGACTTCTAAAAGAGTTGGCAAATCTCCTGGGTGCCAGGGAAGCTTCTTGGTAACTCTTGGAATTCAGCCCAGTGTGTGGCGGCAGGAGGCTGTGTCATCATATACGCTACGGCATCCAAACACACAGTGAGGAGGCAGGCCACTTCACTTAAAGGGGCATGGACTGTATTTAAAGGGGGTGTGGCTTGTAAACAATGGGCATGCTTTGTGTTGAAAGTCAAACAAGGCTGAGCTAAAAAGTTGGCAAGTAACGATTATGCTGGGTCAACCCATAAAATGTATTGCTATATAAGGAGCCTTTAAAGGGTTTCTGTCAGCAGAAAAATGGGTATTAACCTGGCTGACATTAGTGATGTGTTAATGTCAGCTGGACATAACTATATTAGTCCCATGTCACTATGTACCGCCGTTATTTAGAAAAACAAACTTTTATAATATGCAAATGAGCCTCTAGGAGCGCGGGTGGGGGTTGCACCTGCTCCTAGAGGCTCCGTTCGCTTACCTCTTTCCACGCCCTTCTACACTTGATTGATAGGGCCAGGCCAGCATTGGTCTCCTGTCTGCCGGGGAAATCTCGTGCCTGCGCCATCCCGTTCAGAATTAGGCGCAGGCGCAGTGAGGGAAGGACGTTCGCCAACAGCCGGCTTCCTCACTGCTCCTGCGTTGAATACGTCACAGTGAGGAAGACGGCGAACGTCCGTCACTCACTGCGGCTGTGCCGAACACTGAACGGGACGATGCAGGTGCGAGATTTACCCGGCAGACAGGAGACCAACACTGGCCTGACCCGATCAATCAAGTGTAGAAGGGTGTGGAAAGAGGTAAGCGAACAAAGCCTCTAGGAGCAGGTGCAACGCCCCCCTGCTCCTAGAGCCCCCCCCCCTGCTCCTAGAGGCTCATTTGCATATTATAAAAGTTTGTTTTTCTAAATAACGGCGGCACATAGTGACATGGGACCAATATAGTTATGTTCAGCTGACATTAGCACATCGCTAATATCAGCCAGCTTAATACCCATTTTTCTGATGACTGAAACCCTTTAACACAAGCCAATGTTCATTTGTGGTGTAATAGCATCTTTTATGTTGCAAAAAATCATAGCTTTTTGGCAGCGCATTACTCCATTTATGAAGGGGATGTGGTGCCATCAAGTGAAAACTGTATGGGGACAAACAAACTTATTACCAATCATTTGTCCCCGTACTAGAGATAATTATGGCATATAGATGTAGATAGCTATTGTCAATTGTCAATAGATATTGCTGGTCAGCGATTATTATTGGGTCGAATTTTCTAGCACAAGATACACATTTATCATGCTCTTTATGCCACTGTCGTGGCATTAAAAAGTTGCAGTTTATGTCACATGTACTTTCAAGGCACAACTTGCAACCTTCTCAACACTTTTCTGAAGAAGCAAGAAAAGCGGGCATGGTGAGGCCGGGAGGTGTGTGGCCAGCAGGACCGACACATTTTTTTTCATTCCCACCAGCTTTCTGGTGTGAATAATGAAAATCTTTGACATTCATAGATTTTAGACCACCGCATGGCCTGCAGGAGGATTCGCCAAATCTATGTCGAGGCCTGCACCACAGCATCATTTTGGCACATCCACTGTCTACGCAGGCGGAATCAAGACCGACGATTAAACAGCCAGTCTTGATAATGCCCCCCTTAGTCTATTTACTTATAGAATGTATGCTTACGTAAATGCTTATTTGGCATTACCTAAATTGAAATTTAAATCTAAAGTTTTATTTAATCTAGGAACTGTGAAATCTAGAAGCAAATTAGTTTACTTTACTGACCTTCACGGCTGAAAGATTTATTGCTCCACTAATTGCTTCGAAAGAAGTTGACAAAAAGGGAAGGAAGAGAGATTTGCACATTTAAATGATTGCGTACTTATTTTCTCAAGGGCTCAAATGAGATTATAGAGTTCTAGCATACAGCTCCTTGTACTGGTTCCTGAAAGCTTAAACCAACTTGCAAGGCAGACCAGATTCAAAAGATGATGTCATTTGCTAGGTTGCTATATAAAGGGATCCCTGTTGTTACCATGGCAACAACGATTCTGAAATTAACCCAAGAAAGATGAGATAATCAATGCAAGGCACAGCTAGAAGCTATAGTTTCTAAGTGTAATTGCAAATCATACAATGATGCTCAAAGAGGGATTCAGGCGTTGGAGATCTTTATAATAAAGAATGTCCACCCTATTATGACTCATTCAACATAAAGTATGTAAAAATATGCACAGTGTATAATTAAAAGATGATAAAAGAACATTTCACATTATAGCAAATGAGCTCAGCTGGAAATAAGCAGAGGATGTATAGGAAGCAATGGAAGTTCTTCATGCTCACGAATCAATACAATCGCCCGTTTTCTTGAGAAGTCTGAGCTGAATTTTCCCCAGTTTGGTCTCCATGGTAACTGAACATACACAGTCCAACATGTAATCTTGCAGTACTGTAACATCACATCTAATAGTCACCATGGAGACACAAATAAAACAGCCGGATTCCATTCAGCAAGCACCATATATGGTCACCAAATGTATCCACAGGAACCAGTACGCAAAATAATCTCTCTGCAGGGCAAACAATAGCCACTCATTACGTTTTTTCGCATGACATTGTGAATGAGAATTTGTCACAGGCATCAGACAATGGAAGTGCTTCTTACATACAGTATGGTTAGGGTGATGGATATAAACATGACATGATCAGTACTATACTGCACTGGTTCAGGAGCCTTTTGCATTGATGAGAGAGACTTCCAACCACAGATAACACATGATTTACTATTTCTTTTTAATATACATCAGCAGTAAAATATTGGAAAAAAGCAAAAGGTGCTAAAAAATTCTTGCAAGACAAGTGTAATCATCAGTAAGCAAGGCTGTATCTATGGCTACAATCTATGCCTGTCTTTTTTTTTTATATATATATTTTTTATTTCAGGCCTTTATTTTACATTCAGACTAAATGGCATCTGCAGATTTGTATGAAACTGGCAGACCTGTTACCTGAAGGCATCTGTGCTGGTCTCATGTTCCCACATTGCTGTGAAAAATTATGTTTAAATATATGTAAATGAGCCTCTGGGATCAAGGGGGTTACTGTTACACCTAGAGGCTCAGCTCTCTCTGCAACTGCCATGTCCTCTCCACAGGGCCAGGCTTGATGACATTTTCACTGCCTGGTCCTGTCAATCAAAGTGGAGAGGGTACTGCAGTTGCAATAAGAGCATGTTAGCTAAACCTCTGTGTTGGTGGATGATTTATGTTATCCATGGGTTTTACCTTAGAGAGTACTCATTTGTTTGTCTTTGCTATTCAATGTATGGTGCTGTACTGAGAGTAAATCGCACTGTTCATCTGAATATTTTTTTATACATGTTACAAGTTAAGACTCTTTCATGTTTATACATGCATGTGTTTGGTGCTATTTTTTGGTGTGTACAAGTATGTCAGGCAGAGAAGTGTCAGGCCATGCACAGAGGAGTGGCAGAAGCATGAATGTTTCTGGCGCAAGCAGAGGTCGCAGCAGAATAAGGGGTCAAGACAGCAGTAGTCGCAGCGAGAGGCCTGAGCTCCGGGTGTCCTCTACCGGTCGTGTCTTGACCAGAAACCCAGCGGTTCTTGATTGGTTAACTTGGTCATCCACGTCATCCCAAATGACATCAGACACCACCAGCCAACAGTCAGTGGGTTCGTCAGACACAACCCTTAGTTGGCATGGCCTGGGAGTAGTATATGCTGTAGGCTCTGCTCCACTTTTCAGCAAGGGACAGCTACTAGAGGACAGTTAGCAGCTACTGCCCAGTCAAGATCTGGAGGAGACATCTGCCGCTTCCTCTGCTAGTCGGGCAAGTAGTGATGAGGAGAGTGGCATGAGAGCTTATGCTGCGAGTGGTCAGAGGCCGTTGAGGAGGACATAAGTGATGTGCAGACACTAATCAATGATGATGAAGCCGATCGCACTTGGGAGCCGGGAGCAGAAGGGGCTTCATCATCATCAGGAGAAGAGGGTGGCAGCTTGCCCGTGAGTCAGCTGCAGAGCCAGCAAGGTGGTAGCATGGCTGGGAGTCAGCAGGGTGGCAGCAGTGGGAGGTTGGGAGCCAAACCTGCCCTTGGTAGACCAAATGCTTTGCAGCCTACCTGCCTGGGAAGTAGTGGTGCAGGGGTTCGCGGAGGCAGCGGCTGTAGCAATCAGTCAGTGCAGACTGGGAGAAGATCACCTTTTCTGCGGTGTGGCAGTTTTTTTTTCAAAGGAGGCGAACATGGCCATATGTTGCATCTGTGGTCAGAAGGTGAAGCGTGGCCATGGTGCCAAAGTTGCCACTATAGCCCTGCGTCAACATATTCAGTGTCTCCATACAGTGGCCTGGGAGAACCGTGGCTCTGATGTGGTAGTCCAGCCTGCCGCAGCAACAGCTACATCGCCCAGTGGAACGCACCCAGTTTCAGCCAGTCAAGGCTCCACCACTTCAGCCGAAGGAAGCTGTCTGTCAATCCCATCGTATGCTAGTCCAGATGCTCCTGCTCCTACTCATCATCAGTCATTCTGTCAGCAATTGATCACTGAAGCGATTGCCAAGAGACAACAGTATGCGTGCATGCATCCAACGGCGCAGAAGCTGAACATGTTCCTGTCCAAGTTGCTGGTGCTTCAGTCCCTCCCTTTCCAAGTGGTGGACTCTGTACCTTTCAGAGAACTGATGGCTTGTGCCGAGCCAAGGTGGAGAGTCCCAAGCTGTCATTTATTTGCGAAAAAAGCAGTACCATCCCTGCACACACATGTAGAACAGAAGGTAGTCCTTGAGCCTGTCTGTGTCTGCCACAGTGCACGCAGTGCCGTCGTGTTGTGCTGTATCTACGGTCAGGGATAATACATGACCTTTACGGCCCACTGGGTGAATGTAGTTCCTGCACAGCCACACCAGCAACATGGACAGGTCACACCGCTTCCTCTTCCACATTGTTACGCCGTTGGTCCTGCGACAATGTCCGCCTCTGCCTCCTCATCCTCCAGCATGTGCTCAGCCTCCACTGTAGGGACAAGGCACAGTGCCCCTCCAGCATACTACATGTGCAGGACTCGGCGTTGTCACGCTTTTCTGCACCTGGCTTGCCTTGGCGAACAGAGTGACACAGGGAAGCAACTGCTCCGTGTGATGCATCAAGAAATCGAATCCTGGCTTTCTCCCCGACAACTCAAAATCTGAACTATGGTGACCGACAACGGGAAGAACATTGTGTCGGCGCTGCATCAAGGAAGGCTGAGCCATGCGCCCTACATCCACCCATCTGCAAGACATCCTAAGAATGGCCAGGAAACTTTTTATGCACTTCAGCCACTCGTATGCTGCAAAGCACATTCTCCTTGAGTTGCAGTGGCAGAACGGCATCCCCCAACATAGGCTGATCTGCGACGTTTCCATCCATTGGAATACCACACTCCATTTGTTGGACCGACTATATGAACAGAAAAAGGCCATCAACAATTTCTTGATGATGCAAGTGGATAGGAGTTCTCCCCTGTGTAACTTAGATGTCAGCTCATGCGTGACACCTGCCATTTGCTCAGGCCCTTTGAGGATGCCAGGACTATGGGATGAACATCTCATTACACTGCTTCATGTCCTGGAACAGATGGTGGTAATAATGGCTGGTCAGGGGACAGGAGACGTGGCGCCTTGATCTCACGGCCACATGAGCCCTGTGGGGGCTGAACTGGAAAAGGAGGGTTAGGAGGACATTGGAGCACAGGCAACATGTAGCCAAATGGGTGGTTTTTCTACTCATCTGGCAGGACAGGAGGAGCAGGAGCAGCCAGAGGAGCTGCAGGATGATGAGGAAAATGAGACAGAGGACCCGGACACACCGTGGCAGTATGCAGTGGAGATGGAGACAGGGAGTCCCTCCGAATGACTTGCACAAATAGCCTGCTGCATACTCACTTGCTTATGTAGTGACAGCCAAATTGTCGCCATTTGGCAGAGGGATGACTTCTGGCTCTCTACCTTGTTGGACCCTCGCTACCGGTCCAGAATGGGGGCCTTTTTTACACACACCAAGAGGGAGGACAAACTAAACTACTACAGAGACATCCTATGTAGTCAGTTGGCCGCTTCCTATTGGCCCCATCTTCCATCCTCTCGCAGGTCTGACTGGGGGGACCCTCTGCACTCACGTTCCACTGCCAAGGCTGCTGGGGAGGGGTGGAGTGGCAGGAGCAATACCAGCTCCATCAGCAGCAGCCTGAGTCTAGAGTCACTGATGAGTAGCTTTATTCACCCACATAGTGAAGAAACTACTCACCAGCAGCAGCAGCTAGACCTGGAGCAGGACCTGAACCAGCAGGTGGTGGCATACTTAGACAGTACCCTGCCACCCCACATTGAAGATCCGCTGGACTACTGGGTAGCCAAATCTGCATTTGTGGCCACAACTAGCAGAGTTTGCCCTGGAAAAGCTGTCCTGCCCGGCCAGTAGTGTGGCATCAGAGTGGGTGTTTAGTATGGCGGGGGCCATAGTTACCTCGAGGAGAACTCACCTGTCCACCCAAAATGTGGAGAGACTGACCTTTGTCAAGATGAATCAGGCGTGGATCAGCCAGGATTTCCAACCACCAATTCCTGAAGCATCAGACTAGATAATCCATGGTACCACACCAACACTTTCATACAAGTGACCATTGTCTGTGATAGCCAAACCTCTCACTGACTTAACCATAAAGGGGGCGGAGACTTTTAATTTGTCTCAAGGTTTTGGAGGGCTTTTTGTCATAATTGTAATATCTCTTTGTCTTTTTCTTTGGCCTTTCATCCTGAAACCAATGGTCAAACTGAACTTTGAATCAATCTCTAGAACAATATTTGAGGTGTTATGTCTCCGACAACCAATATCGGTGGGTGGAATACTTGTCTGTGGCGGAATTCGCCATTAAAACAATCAGGTGAATTTGTCTACTGGTATGTCTCCTTTATTTTGTAATCTTGGTTTCCATTCGTGATTTCGTTCAGTTTTGCCATCCTCCTCGCAGGTTCCTGAAGCTGATGTAGTAGTTGAAGAACTCTCCACAGTCTGTGCCCAGGTTCAGTCGAACCTGAAAAAAGCTCAAGAGATTCAAAAAGTGGAGGCGCTCGCGAGGAGTGGATTTTGGGTTGGGAGATAAAGTGTGGTTGTCTACCAGGAATTTGTCTCTGAGGTACTTTCAATTAAATTTGCACTGCGCTTTATTGGTCCATATTAAATCATTGAAATAATTAACCCTGTGTCGTTTAAGTTACGGTTACCTTACTCCTTTCGTATCCATAATGTTTTTTATAAAGCATTACTCAAAAAGTGGAGTGGAGGTTACCGGCCAACTAGAATTCAAAATTTCTAGAATCCTTGATGTGAGAAAGGTCCGGAATTTTGTTCACTGGAAGGGTTATGGTCCTGAGGAGAGGTCTTGGATACCAGTTAAGTAGTAAAAGTTTGAAACCGCGCTGCTAATGATTCAGTCAGACGCTGCACAAGTGAAAGAATCAGGGTATTAGCCTTCGTCCTCCTCTCTCAAGGGTTCGATCCTCCTCAGACCGCCTCCTCTGTAGGATTAAATGACCAGCATATAGTGAAGTACCCTCTTAGTTGTTAATCAAAAAGGTTTTATTCTACTCACAGACAATGGTAGATAACAGGCATATCACAATGATAAAATCAGTTCAAGTTCCTGCCCGACCCGGGTTTCGCTCTCTGGCTTCCTCAGGGGCGACAACTGCGCATGTCCACAGCTGGGCCCTTTAAATAGCCCAGTCTCCCATTATCAAATCATGGGAGTCATAGCCCAATCAAGACATCTCAAAATCCATCATAAAATACAATGCTTATATCCTTAATAAGAACATTCATTTCACCATAAAAATTAACTGTACGTCAAACTATATCAAAATCAGTTAGAAATGTCCAAATTACACATTATATCTTTCACTGTCATATTGCCGCAACTTTATACTATATGTAACCTCATCAGCGCATTTTAATTATCCCCTTTTTACTAGACCGCATTACAATAATTTATTTTTCCACAGTTTTAGTCCACATTACTTTGAAAACCTTTTAGTATACCGCATTCCTACTTCTCTTGTACCATTCATCACGCACTCACCTAGTTCCATCTCCACCCACTGTTAGTCACGTTACTCCGGACAGCCTCAGCCCACCCCTTCCCATTCATAAACTTCATACCACATGATCCAACTACCCATTCACTAGTCACTCCTCATGACGTTTCCTGGAAGGTCCTCAACACAACCTTTACTATTTGATTCCTTATGGGCACGATTTCTTATTTTATGCTTTATATTAAACATGGCTTCAAATCAAACTTCATTTGAAGCCATGTTTAATATAAAGCATAAAATAAGAAATCGTGCCCATAAGGAATCAAATAGTAAAGGTGTTACCTTTGTTGAGGACCTTCCAGGAAACGTTTAGGGCTGCGCTTCACTAAGATATTTAATTTGTTCTGAATTAATTTGCCACCAATTACTATAAATTAGGTATACCCAGGTCATTCTGCCTAATTATATTCTTCCTAATTGGTGGCTCAATCTCAGTATGAAGGCTTGGAACTTAACCCTTTCCTGACCGCTGACAGTAAATTTGCATCGGTGGACAGACATTTAAAAAGGGCCTCTGGGTGTCTGCTGTGTTAAAGAGCAGATACCTGGCTATAATGTCCACAACTGAAGTAATGCCAGTCGCAGACTTTTAACCCTTCAGATGCTGTGGTCATCCGGGTGTGCTCCGGCTTCCCACAGAAAAAATTAGGGAAGCTGGAACAGGTATGAAACAGACCTTGCCCCCCTGTGTGATGGTACTAGAGATGATACGTAGCATTTAGGCGGGAAAACCAAAGCAATAATTTTTAGAGATTCACAACAGGGATGACCATAATCTCATGTGGATCCCTCCCTACTTGTGTTTCACTTTTAAAATTATTAGGGTTAAAACCAGATGCTAAACATGATGGATAGATCAAACATGGTCACTACATTATTGCAGCAGCACTGTCCCTAGCGCATGAGCATTTGCCATGTCTCTCCCTATGTTCAGCTCACAGGACAAAGGCGGGATAAGGCTTTAATTGGACTGTGACATCATATGAGATGGCTACCTGCAGATAGGATGGCTGCACGGCATTATGGTTGATCTTACATTCCAGAGCTTTTTACTTTCGCTTTGTAACATGTGCAGCTGCCATTTTAGGAAAACCTGATTCGTTACCACAAAACACAAGGAAATTTGGCTTTGTTCCGAATCGAAGCTTTCCTAAACTTTTGACCAAATTTTGTTTCTAAGGCTTTGCTTCGCTCAGCCCTAATCAGTACTATTATGAAAAAAAGCCTGTTACTTAAAGGAAATCTATCATTAGCGACCTCCCTATCAAACTGTTTGCATAGACACATACAGTAGCTGACAGATTCCTTTAAAGTCGTGAATGCTTCAAAAGTCTTTCTTCTTTCTTACCAAATGTTTTCCATAGGACAGAAATATTTGTAATATAAAATACCCTGAATAATTGCACCCTCAGAGGACGATTTTCTGTTTTTGTGTTTTTGGTTTTAACTCCCCACTTTCCCAAAGTCATAACTTTATTTTACCGTTCATGTTGCATACAATGTAATTGTAAACATGAAAAAAAAAACGAAATATGGCGGAATTGAAAAAAAAAAAAGAAGCTATTTCAGCTTTCACTATGCAGTAAAATTGACGGTACCTTCATTCTCCAGGTCAGTATTATTACAATGATACCAGAGTTGTACAGTTTTTTACCATATTCTGACCCCTATAACTTTTTTTGTAGTTATGCGTACAGAGCTCATTTTTTTGTGGGGCGATCTGTACTTGATTCCAGATATTAGAACAGTGTAATGGGTCCCCCAATCTCAGCCGGGAAACACAGTTACGGGAGCTGCAGCACGTGGCTCCTGCTTCCGAACTGCTCAGATACCGTAGTCATTTGACCACGGAATCTGAGACGTGAAATGTTAGCTATCAGCCTTATGGCTGATCGCATACTTTGCCACTGGTGTCTGCTATTTCAAACAGCAGAAACCCAGCTGCTATGGCTCCTGCTGCACTCGCAAGTGGGCACCATGTTTAACCCCTTAAGGACTTAGGACGCACTGGTAAGTCATGGGTCCTTAAGGACTCGGCAAACATGGCGTACCGGTACGTCCTAAGTCCTTAAGGGGTTAAACATGGTGCCCACTTGCGAGTGCAGCAGGAGCCATAGCAGCTGGGTTTCTGCTGTTTGAAATAGCAGACACCAGTGGCAAAGTATGCGATCAGCCATAAGGCTGATAGCTAACATTTCACGTCTCAGATTCCGTGGTCAAATGACTACGGTATCTGAGCAGTTCGGAAGCAGGAGCCACGTGCTGCAGCTCCCGTAACTGTGTTTCCCGGCTGAGATTGGGGGTTAATCGGAACAGGTTGTCCGCCGAAATCATGGGTCATGTGACCCCCCCGCATCGGCGATCACAGCAAACCGCAGGTCAATTCAGACCTGCGGTTTGCGACTTTACCTGAGGTTTGCAGCGGTGATAGGCGGAGCCATCGGGTCCCCATGCGGCTGTAGGGGGGACCCTATGGCATGAAAGGCAGCGCGATGTCTTTCTTAGGCATCAGCGCTGCCTTCCGGTGATGAGCCTGTGAGATCCAGCCCCCTGGATCTCACAGGTCGGAAGCTGTATGAGTAATATACACAGTATTACTCATACAGCCAATGCATTCCAATACAGAAGTATTGAAATGCATTGTAAAGGGGATTAGACCAAAAGTTCAAGTCCCAAAGTGGGACAAAAAAAATAAGGTGAAAAAAAAGTTGAAAAAATAAAGTTTTCCCCCCCCCAAAATTTAAAGTTTCAAGTAAAAATAAACAAAAATGTAATTTTCCCCAAATAAAGTTAAAAAATTGGTAAAAATAGGGGGGGAAAAAAGTATACATATTAGGTATCACCGTGTCCGTATCGACCGGCTCTATAAACATATCACATGACCTAACCCCTCAGATGAACACCGTAAAAAATAAAAATGATAAAAACTGTGCTAAAGAAACAATTTTTTTGTCACCTTACATCACAAAAAGTGTAATAGCAAGCGATCAAAAACTCACACGCACCCCAAAATAGTGCCAATAAAACTGTCATCTCATCCCGCAAAAATCATACTCTACCCAAGGTAATCGCCTAAAAACTGAAAAAATTATGGCTCTCAGAATATGGAAACACTAAAACATGTTTTTTTTTGCTTCAAAAATGAAATCATTGTGTAAAACTTACATAAATAAAAAGAAAGTATACATATTAGGTATTGCAGCGTCCGTAATAACTTGCTCTATAAAAATATCACATGATCTAACCCCTCAGATCATGTGTAAAAAATGCCATTTTTTGTCACCTTACATCACAAAAAGTGTAATAGCAAGAGATCAAAAAATCACACGACCCCAGATCAAAAGATTACACGACCCCAAAATAGTGCCAATAAAACCGTCATCTCATCCAGCAAAACTCTTACTCTACCCAAGGTAATCACCCAAAAACTGAAAAAATTATGGCTCTCAGACTATGGAAACACTAAAACATGATTTTTTTTGCTTCAAAAATGAAATCATTGTGTAAAACTTACATAAATAAAATAAAAAGTATACATATTAGGTATCGCAGCGTCCGTGACAACCTGGTCTATAAAAATATCACATGATTTAACCTGTCAGACGAATGTTGTAAATAACAAAAAAATAAAAACGGTGCCAAAAAGTGTAATATAGAGCAACCAAAAATTATATGTACCCTAAACTAGTACCAACAATACTGCCACCCTATCCCGTAGTTTCTAAAATGGGGTTACTTTTTTGGGAGTTTCTACTCTAGGGGTGCATCAGGGGGGCTTCAAATGGGACATGGTGTAAAAAAAAAAAAACAGTCCAGCAAAACCTGCCTTCCAAAAACCGTATGGCATTACTTTCCTTCTGCGCCCTGCCGTGTGCCCGTACAGCGGTTTACAACCACATATGGGGTGTTTCTGTAAACTACAGATCGAGGGCCATAAATATTGAGTTTGGTTTGGCTGTTAACCCTTGCTTTGTAACTGGAAAAAAATTATTAAAATTGAAAATCTGCCAAAAAAGTGACATTTTGAAATTGTATCTCTATTTTCCATTAATTCTTGTGGAACACCTAAAGGGTTAACAAAGTTTGTAAAATCAGTTTTGAATACCTTGAGTGATGTAGTTTATAGAATGGGGTCATTTTTGGGTGGTTTCTATTATGTAAGCATCGCAAAGTGACTTCAGACCTGAACTGGTCCCTAAAAATTGAGTTTTTGAAAATTTCTGAAAAAATGTCAAGATTTGCTTCTAAACTTCTAAGCCTTGTAACATCCCCCAAAAAATAAAATATAATTCCCCAAATGATCCAAACATGGAGTAGACATATGGGGAATGTAAAGTACTAACTATTTTTGGAGGTATTACTATGAATTATAGAAGTAGAGAAATTGAAACTTGAAAATTTTAAACTTAATTTTACCAGTGTCATGAAGTACAATATGTGACAAAAAAACGGTCTCAGAATGGCCTGGATAAGTCAAAGCATTTAAAAGTTATTAGCACTTAAAGTGACACTGGTCAGCTTTGCAAAAAATGGCCAAGTCCTTAAGGTGAAATAGGGCTGAGTCCTTAAGGGGTTAAAGAGGACCTGTCCCCCTCTCCTGACATGCCTATTTTAATAGCTACATGGATTCCCTGCATACTAACAATTCAGGAGAATCTATTCTTATTTCTCTATGTTGTGCCATTCATTTATTATTTCTACTAGAAGTTATGAATGAATTGCTATTAGCCTGCAGTAAGGGTACAGAGGGGAGGTAACAAGTTGGGGGGCGTGTACCTGCACAGTCTGAACATGGCAGCACTAATTGGATAGAGTGAGTATAGGCAGATACACCCCCCCAATGTTTTACCACCACTCTGTACCCTTACTGCAGGCTAATAGCAATTAATTTATAACTTATAATAGAGATAATAAAGGAATGGCACATCATAGAGTCATAAGAATAGATGTTCCAGAATTGGTATTACATGGGGGATGCAGGAAGCTATTAAAAAAAGACATATCAGGAGTGGTGACAGGTCCTCTTTAAAGACACGACTTTAACCTGCAGTGTGAATTTTAAATATATAAATTGAAATGCTGTAGATTACCACCAGGAACTTAACCGTTTTGTTGTGAATTTTGTTTCAGTTCCACAGTAACATCTACTGTGGATTTTGCAGCAACAAATTATATTGCCCATCAACAGGGTCAGACTGGCCACCAGAGTACCAGGAGATGCTCCGGTGGACCCAGGCTCTGATGCAATAATGTTCCCCAAAGATCCAAGAGAAATAAAAAATCTGTCCGCCTTTGGAACCAATCACTTGTCTTTATGGTCTGTTTCTTTGATCCAAAAAGTTGAGCCCTGGAAATAAATTCCTTTAGTGGACCCCAGGAACCCCAGTCCAACACTGCCTATCAAAGTACCCTTCAATCACACATATTTTTATAGTGACTTTTTTTTTTTTTTACCAGTGCTATGACTTTCATTTTTAGGATGCTTTTCAGACAATTGAGAAATTTTCTAACTAGTTTTGTATTTAAAATAAAAAGTTTCAGACACATCGGATCCTATTCAAAAAGAATGTTGTCTGCTTGATGGGGCCCGCACTGAGGAGCCATGTAATTTATGAGGAGGTGCAGGCTGTACAATAAATTGCATGGCTCCTCCAGAAGTTTGTTCACTGGAATGGAATTTATGGCAGCCTGGAGCTGCCATGGATTTCAGTCATTATTTAAATTTTTTGTGGTGTAAATAATAATGAATAACCTGGGCCGATGAGCCACCCAAAGCCTACCCTCACCAGGCATCCTTTTCATACAATTGTTGAGGGCCGTTAAAAATGCCAATTGCAACTAGAAAAGTTTCCATGACATTGAAAAGTTACAAATCCATGCCATGACATTGAAAGGTTTATAGGCGTAAGCGGAATAATACAATTCTCCCACAGTTTTTTTTAATACTGGCTTTCCTCGCAGTGACAGTTTTTTGAAAGTTCAGGGACACCAATAGTAGTGTTGCCAGGCATACAACACTCTTTTTACTCTCCCTAATGATAAAGAGCACCTAAAAAAAATCCCCACAAGGCTAGTCAAACAAGAAAGGCACGTTTCTCTAAAGGCATTCTAGTTCTCTTGTCCTTCTAGAAAGAGAACTGGCTGACATGTTTTTTTGAGAGATGTGTAAGTTTTGTGGGATATTGTAATTCTGTTGGTTTATTTTCAGTTGAATGTTATTTTGGTGGTCTCGGTGGCTCATGTGACATTGATCCAAAATGGTGACGTAAAGTTGTTGAAGGTGTTGTCCATTTTTTCTATATTGATTATGCTATACTAATGATCTATACACAGCAAGCGGATGAACAGTAAGGAGCACACAGCAGTTGTTTACTAGGCTCTCGCTCTTTGATTAATAGCTGAATTTTTGTAAAAAAAATTGCTGAATGAAACTAATCTTGCCTGGTTTGCTCATCTCTGTAATACTACAGCTGAGTGAAGTTCTGCCAAAAAGAAAAAGCAACATAGAAGCGAGATGAGATTTGAGGTGATTAGTGGGCTTAATTTTCTGGTAATTCGTTATGAAACACCACTGGAGGTTCTACTTTACTGTGATCTTCGAGATTTATGACACCAATTATTAGAAGCTGGAATGTGAGGCACATATCCTACGTGGCAATAAAGGCACATTCACGCCTACAGATATATGTTTAGTAGTATTGCCCTGCTTTGTATCCTTAGTAGCCTCTCATATAGACTTCAATAAACATTTACTACTCTAGAAATTAAGAAACAAATCCATAATCCTTATATCTAACTCAGCAAGCTGTCCAAGCATCTCTTTTATTTTCCATCAACTCTTTACACTGTGGGAGTAATGACTATAAAGAGCCAATGTCAAAAGTATAAAATCAACACTTTTGCTTTTCTCCCTTTGGGGTTAGAAAAAAGGGCTTGGCAAATAGGCAGATTATTTATGTAATCTTCAATTTATTTGACAGTTTTATGTAATGCATATTATGAAGTGTTTTGTGTTTTTTATGTGGTTGTGTATTCTGAATGCTGCAGTCAATCTCCATGTTTTACTAGACTAAGTGTTGATTACTAGAATTAGGTAGACAAATGTACAGCATGCCCAGGGTAAGGAAGCAGAGAAGAGGATATGAGTGATAACAGCAAGAATAGGGGTCATAGTTATTACTCACTGTGATGCTCCTTTGGGCTGTGCAATGATGGAAAGGGCACACCTTTCTTCCCTTCGGGGCATAACCCGGTTCTGGGAATTTTCCTGCCTGATGGTGGTGTGGGGTGCCCCTAATAGGGTGTCTATACGTACCTCATCTCAACACTGGAATACCCTTCAAATACAGATATAGTAGAGTTAACAAGCTTAACTAGACAGGTTAACTAAACTAGCCGACACCTTTAATTACTTTTCATTGGGTTTTGTTTTGGGATATCATGATGGATTAAGAAATTTGAGTTAAGAATTTAAGTGTTAATTGTGCTACATCCATATATCTGTTGTTCTTATCTCTTTGCTTCTCTCTGGCTGGTCTTATCCAGGTCCTTGCATCTGCTCTATTCACCGTTTAGACCCTGTCCAGTGATGGCAGTGGACGGCTTATTAATGCCTTATGCATCAAAAACACATCCAATACATATCTGTTATAAAAGCATACAGTGCATTTGGAAAGTTCTCAGACCCTTTCACTTCTTTCAGGTTTTATTATATTGTGGACTTGTACTAAAATAAAAATAAAAAAACTGTTCACATTTTTCCCTCTCATTCTGCAATCAATAACCAATAATGGCAAAGTGAAAACTAATTAACTGAAAAAGAAAAGCTAAAATATTAAATTTACTTTAGTATTCAGACCCTTTACTTTGTACTTAGTTTAACCCCTTCCCGACCGCAATCTGTATATATACGTGATAGCTGCACATACCCCGTGCAGCTATCACGTATATAAAAGTTCTGGCAGCTCTTTATCCAAGCACTGCAAAGCGCTTGGATTAAAGCTTCTGCCCCTGCCCTGTATGCTGTCACGGACAGCATACAGTGCAGTAATGCCGGCAAGGGACCAATCAGAGTGGCCCCTTGCCGGCAATCGATCCGATTGGTTAGTCTGTGCAGACTAACCAATCGGATCGCGGCAGTGAAAAAATGCAGGTTTCAGGCTCTGATCTGTGCTCTGCAGATCAGAGCCTGAAATCACATGGAGTCCTCGTTCCCCCCCCCCTGATCTGTGCCCCCGATCTGTGTCCACCCCCAATCTGTGCCCCCGATCTGTGTCCACCCCCAATCTGTGTCCACCCCCAATCTGTGCCCCCCCGATCTGTGCCCCTGCACCTGAAGCTGTCTGCACTGTGCACTGCACATTGAATCAGCCTGCACTGATGCGCCCGCCCCCTCCCCGCCCCATACATTCAGTGACACCCCCCTCCCTTTCCAGCGCTGCCCCCTGCCCCCCGATACGGTTTGGTCCCCCTGCTGTGTTTGATGGTGGCGGCTCCATTCCTGAGCCGCCGCCATCATCAGAGTGTCAGCTCTATGCTGGCACTCTGCTGTAACCCCATAGATGCCGCGGCAGCGGCGTCCATGGGGTTAATAGAGGGAGGGGGCTTCCTCTCTCCACCATCAGGGCTGCTGCGCTGCGATGGCAGCCCCGATGGCAGCCCCGATGGCAGCCCCGATGGTTGCCATGGCAACCGGACGCTTTGCAAAAGCGTCCGCTGTTGCCACCTACAGGGCATCTGATTGTATTAAACTTTGCAATGCAATAGCATTGCAAAGTATAGTACAGCCCCACTGGATCTTCAAGATCCAAGAGGGACTTAATAAAAAATAAAAAAAATGGGAAACAAATATAAAAGTAAAAATAAATAAATAAAAATGTAAAATTAAAAAAATAAATTGCCTTTTCCTATAAAAAATGAAAAATAAAAAAACTACACATATTAGGTATCACTGCGTCCGTAACGACCGTCTCTATAAAGATATCACATGATAGACCCAGTCCGATAAACACCATAAAAAAAAAAAGTGTAAAAAAAAGCCATTTTTGTCACCTTACATCACAAAAAGTGCAACAGCAATCGATCAAAAAGGCGTATGACCCCCAAAATAGTACAAATCAAACCGTCACCTCGTCCCGCAAAATTGATACCCTATTTAAGACAATCGCCCAAAAAATTAAAAAGCTATGGCTCTCAGACTATGGAGACACTAAAACATAATTTTTTTGGTTTCAGAAATGCTATTATTGTGTAAAACTTAAATAAATAAGAAAAGTATACATATTAGGTATTGCCACGTCCGTAACGATCTTTCTATAAAACTATCACATGACCTAACTCCTCAGATGAACGCTGTAAAAATAAACAAATGAAAACTGTTCCAAAACAGCCAATTTTTGGGTCACCTTGCCCCATAAAGTGTAATAATGAATGATCAAAAAATCCTATGTACCCAAAATTGGTACCAATAAAAACCTCAACACTTTCTGCAAAAAACGAGCCCCTGCACAAGACGATCGGCAGAAAAATAAAAAACATATGGCGTTCAGAAAACCAATACAGCACAATCTGCCTTCCAAAAACCGTATGGCATTCCTTTCCTTCTGCTCCCTGCCGTGTGCCCGTACAGCAGTTTATGACCACATGTGGGGTGTTTATGTAAACCGCGGAATCAGGGTAATAAATATGGAGTTTTGTTTGGCTCTTAACTCTCAATGTGTTAAAGAAAAAAAATTTATAAAATGGAAAATCTGCAAAATAAGTAAAATTTAGAAATTTCATCTTCATATTCCTTTATTTCTTGTTAAACGCCGAAAGGGTTAACTAAGTTTGTAAAATCAGTTTTGAGTAACTTGAGGGGTGTAGATTCTATAATGGGGTTATTTATGGAGGTTTCCACTATGTAAGCCCCACAAAGTGACTTCAGACCTGAACTGATCCTTTAAAAAGTGGGTTTTGGAAATTTCCTTAAAAATTGTAAGAATTGCTTCTAAACTTCTAAGCCTTCTAACGTCCAAAAAAAATAAAATGACATTTCCAAAATGATGCCAACATAAAGTAGACATATGGGGAATGTTAAGTAATAAAAATTTTATTAGGTATGACTTTCTGTTTTAGAAGCAGAGAAATTGAAATTTGGAAAATTGTGAATTTTTCTAAATTTTTGGTAAATTTGGGATTTTTTCATAAATAAAGGTGAAATATATTGAATCAAATATCATGAAGTACAATGTGTCACGAGAAAACAATTTCAGAATGGCGTTGATAAGTAAAAGTGTTCCAAAGCTATTACCACATAAAGTGACGCATGTCAGATTTGTAAATTTTGACCTGGACACTGGGGCATCAATGACCCTTGGTCATGAAAGGGTTAAGCACCTTTGGCAGCATTAACATCCCCAAGTCTTCTTGGGTATGATACAAGCAGTGGCGTACCGACAATGGCGGCAGACCGCGTGATCACTATGGGGCCCGTGAGGTTGGGGAGCCCGGCAGGGCTGAATGGCCACGCCCCCTCACTTACTAGTCTTACGGCTTCAAAGCCGATTTACACAGCAGTAGAAGAAGGGAGCGTACTAATCAGTAGCGTACTAAGGGGGGGGAATGGGGGGTGGTCCACCCCTGGTACAGCCTCTCAAGGGAGTGCCAGAAGCAATGAGCGCTTCCATCAATACAGATGGAAGCGCTTATTGCTGGAGCCCCGGGAGCTGGGTCCTGTCACTCACCGCTAAGCTCCCAGTGCTCCTCCCCTCCATCAGGCCAGCGGTGCTCTGAATGGTGAAGCAGGAATAATTCTCCCCGCTCCACCATTCAGCTTGCAGACACAGATCGCTCTGCTGGCCTGTGTGGGTTGAGCCTGCAGCCTGGAAATGTGCATAAGCTCCGCCCACACAGTGCAGCAGAGTGATCTGTTCCTGCAGGGAAGAGAGGTATGTGAGCTTCTGGAACGGGACAAGGTGAAGGGTTACTGTGTTTTTCTGTTTTTGTTTTTTAATACAGAGGGGGCACAGAGGACTTTATTACTATGGAGGGGGCACAGACGACTTTATTACTATGGAGGGGACACAGAGGACATTATTACTATGGGAGAAGCACAGAGGGCATCACTAATGTGAAGGGGGCACAATGGGCATTTTTTACTATTGAGGAAGCACAGAGCCAGAGGGAATTACTACAATGAAGTAGACACAGAGGGCATTATTACTGTGAAGGGGGCACAGTGGGCATTATTACTGTGAAGGGGGCACAATGGGGGATTTCTACTATGGAGGGGGCACAAAAGGCATTACTAGCACAGTAGGCATTACTAATATTAAGGGGGCACAATGTGCATTATTACTGTGAAGGGGGCACAATGGGCATTATTACTATAAAGGGGGCACAATGGGGATTATTACTATGAAGGGGGCACAATAGGGATTATTACTGTAAAGGGGGCACAATGGGGATTATTAAGGTAAAGGGGGCACAATGGGGATTATTACTGTGAAGGGAACACAAAGAGGGCATTACAACTGTGAAAGGGGCACAGAGAGGGCATAACTACTGTGAGGGGGGCACAATGTGGGCAAAACAACTGTGAAGGTTGTACAATGAGAGCAATACTACAGTGAGGGGGTACCATATATTAAAGTATTGGGGAGGTGCCACAGAAAGCACCCGCCCCGGGTGCCAAACACCATAGGCACGTCACTGGGGAGAATCATCCTATCTGAACTCTGGCGTGGCAGGAGCATGCTTCCTGGTTGCCAGCGCCACTGCAGGGATGTGAAGCAGGTGCCAAGAGAAGTTTCTATATTTCCCTCCCAGTGTCTGCCTCTGTGACCACCACGTTGACGAACTCAGTGAGTAGCAAAGGCTGGAGGTCTACTGCAGCAATCTTGATCACATTGTGTGTGAGTGACTGACTCTTAGTTTAATAATCACTTAGTCACTCACACATACTGTGCTGCCATGCTGTAGGGGAGGGAGCTGTGAACCATGGCCTCTGTCTGTTCTATATGTATGTATATATATATACACTCACCTAAAGAATTATTAGGAACACCATACTAATACGGCGTTGGACCCCCTTTTGCCTTCAGAACTGCTCAGGTAGCCCGTGGCATTTAAACGATGGCCAATTGGCACTAAGGGGCCTAAAGTGTGCCCAGAAAACATCCCCCACACCATTACACCACCACCACCAGCCTGCACAGTGGTAACAAGGCATGGTGTATACATGCTCTCATTCTGGTTAGGCAATATTCAGACTCTACCATTTGAATGTCTCAACAGAAATCGAGACTCATCAGACCAGGCAACATTTTTCCAGTCTTCAACAGTCCAATTTTGGTGTGCTCTTGCAAACTGTAGCCTCTTTTTCCTGGATACAAGGTTTGCACACCTTGATTTGGAGATACCATTCTTCTCTGCAGATCCTCTCAAGTTCTGTCCGGTTAAATAGGGGCCATCGGTCGACAGCCATTTTCAGCTCTCTCCAGAGATGTTCGATTGGGTTCAAGTCAGGGCTCTGGTTGGGCCACTCAAGGACATTCACAGAGATATCCCTAAGCCACTCATATGATGTCTTGGCTGTGTGCTTAGTGTCATCATCTTTTTGGAAGGTAACTCTTCAGCCCAGTCTGAGTTTTGGAGCACTTTGGATCAGGGTTTCATTAGGAATATCTTTATACTTTGCTCCATTTCACTTTCCTTCTGACAAATCTCCCTGGCCTAGCCTCTAAAAAACACCCCCACAGCATGATGCTGCCATCAACATGTTTCACTGCAGGGATTGTATTGGGTATTGCCTGGCTTCCTCCAAACAGGATGCTTAGAATTGAGGCCAAAAAGTTCAATTTTGGTTTCATCCAGAGAATATTCTCACAGTTCAAGAGTCCTTTAGATGTTTTTTTTTGCAAACTTTCATGTGTCTTTTACTGACGAGAGTTTTTTTTTTGTTATTTATTGGCTGCTTTGCCACAAATCTGAGATTGGCAGAATGCTGCAGTGATGGAAACTCCTAGAAGTTTTTCCCATTTTCACACAAGATCTTAGGAGCTCAGCCAGAGTCACCAATGGATTCTTGGTCACCTCTCCTTTCAAGGCCTTTCTCCACAAATTATTTTGGTGGGCTGGCCAGCAGTAGGAAGAATCATAGTTGTTCGAAACTTCTTCCATTTAATATTTGTACCCTTTTCCAGATCTGTGCCTCCATGCAATCTTGTCCCTGAGCTCTACAGGCATTTCTTTCCTCTTCATGGCTTGGATTATGCACTGGAATGCATTGTCAGCTCAGCTGTGAGATCTATAAACAAGGGTGTGTATTTCCAAATAATGTACAAACAAATTTACTACAAGTGGACTCCTATTAGTGGGCAGAAACAGCCTAAACATGATCAAGAGAAATAGGAGGTCCCTGGAGCTAAATTTCAAAAGTATCATAGCAAGAGTCTGAATACTAATGTCTATGTACAATTTAAGTTTTTACTTTTTAATACATTTGCAAATTTTTCTAAAATTCTGTTTTCATTTTTGTATTAAGAAAGAAAAAGTGCAGATTGAAGGAGATGAAAACATTTTTTATTTTTATTTTAGCCCAAGGCCACAACATAAAATGTGAAAAATGTGAAAGGGTCGGAACTTCAGAAGACTTTCCAAATGTACTGCATTGATAACCCTTTTGCAGTAAACCACTGGGATTCTACAAAAGTACTTTTCCAAGGACATACAGTATTTTCTTCAGTCAGGACAGTGAAAGATTCTTCAGCTTCTCAGTTCTTTAATGGGGTATTCCAGTTGTGACAAATTTTTGCCGTTATTGTCATTATTTGCCGACTATTACATCAGTGGGGGTTCTACTGTTGGGAACCCCTACCAATTACAAGAACGGAGACCCTTGTACCCCCAGGGTTCCTCGAAATGAATAGAGTGGAAGGTTGGGCATGCACACCTTCTCTTTCTTCATCTTTGTAGAAAGACCACTGTATTCGACTGTCTTTGAAACTTTAGAGATGAATGGAGCAGGGCTGTGGATGCTTGACCTTCCAATTTGTTCATTTCAGATAGCCCAGAGGAGTACTTAGTCTCCATTCTCATGATCAGTAGGGGTCCCAGCAGTAGGAGCCTCTCCAATCCAATCATAATCTCCTATTCTATGGATAGGGGATAACTTGTCACAACCAGAACATTAATTTAAGTCAAGCTCCAAGACCCTGTTGGTTACTAGTATTTATTCAATAAATATGCCTAGCACACACCTAATATAGTGAATTTTACTTAAAGGGAGTGTGTCACCTCCAAAATCTGCATATCACCATATAGGGTGGGTGCCTCAAAACATAACCATAGCTTTCTTGTAAAAATACAGTCCTCTAAATCCTATTAAATGCTTCTATTTATTTTTATCTAAAAAGACTTTTGGTGCACCATGGGTGGAGTAAACAAACACTTGACCAGTTCACCACTCCCAAATGTTCCCACTTGTGCGGATCTAGATGAAGCAGGTCTAGCAAACAGAAAAGAAGCAGAATAGCTCAGTTCGGTGTCAGGCTTTTGATACACTATGAGTGGGGCTACTCCATTTGGTATACCTGAAATCCCCTGTTTGATTTTTGCCAGCTCTAAAATCTTAGGGATTGCCAGTCAAATAAGAAGAGAGTTGCTGGATGGTATTACTTGTACACAAAACTAAGCAGCCCACCTATGGTGAACAGAAAACTTAATATTCATAAAAGTAAGTATTTCTTAGGATACAAGACTGGATTTTCATAACAAAGGTATGGTTATTTTTGGGGCACCTAACCTCTATGGTGGTATGCTTACAATGGAAACTGTCTTTGAGGTAACAGACTCTCTTTAATATCTACAGTTTACCGGACAGCCTAGCAATGTTAGAATGCCAAGTAAGACATTGTTATTGAATAAGGAGACTATTTAATATATAATGTTAGGTAGCCAATGATGCTAAATTATTGGGTGGGAATTCAACATTTCAGTGGTCAGTAGGTACATCATTTTAAGTTTCCATTACTTTTACATATGAAAATCACAGCAGACCTTGCAAGCCTCTTTCTATTTCTCAAATCAAAGTCATACCAATGTGCAATGGATAAAGTTCCTATGCTAAATACTAAATTCCTGATGATTAACAAGAATGCTTGTGGAGTTTTAGATAATTGGATTAACTACAGATATAATAAAAACTAATGGCCCTTGCCAATAGAGACCCAGTCAACACAGTCCTTTACATGTCATCATTCCAGTAAGTTCTACCCATACTATTATGGGATGAGGAGTGCCAGTATGACTGCCAAGCATACCCATGCCCTTATAATAGAGACCATCAATATTCTAATTTCTTTTATTTAAAGGGGTATTCCAGCTGGTGCATATAACAAAACATCTGTGTGTGTAAACAGCCATCTGACTAATGATTGGTCACAAAACCTGTCTGATAATCTGTTGGTGTAATACAGCCTTAAGGGTCTGCACTGTAGACCCAAAAATATCAGTGATTTTGTCCCTCAGGGAGGTTTTCTGCTCATTCTTCTGGACTCTGTCCTGTAGACTTGATATCACCAATGATGTTTCTTACAGCTGGGTTTTTCAGCAGGATTTCAAGCAGGCTTGGCTCCAAGGCTGCAGTCGGAAACTTTGGGCCTCCATATAGGCAAACCATGTGTCTTCCCCCAATTTTCATATACTCTGTTTACCAATCACCATAAATAAAATGTTTACTATATTGCATATTGGTTATTATGATTACTGGAATACCAAATACTGTTTTGTGATGTTTAATCACAAGAACAGCAATACTGTGAGTCATAAAAAAATCCAATCTTTACTGCGGAGCTTTTCTAAGGAGGAGTAGATAAAGCAGCTGTTTACAGTACAGAAAAAAAAAGAAAAAAAAATGCAGCCTGATTAACTGATGCCATCCTGACTATGTTGGTTATTTCGGTTCGGTTATATCCAGCGCCACTCCACCCTGAGTCTCCCCTCCTCTTTAGATATTTGTGTAATGCTCTCACCTCCTCCACTCGCTTCTTTAGCCGCCTCCTCCCATTGCTCCATCTGTGATTGACGCTCCTCCTCCTCCCTTTGCTCCAACTGCATCTGACTTTTCCCATTGCACCATTTGCATCCGGTTCCTTGCATCACACCATCTGCGGTCATTGCCTCTTTGCATCTCTCCATCTGCAGAATATTTTATAGTCTCTTGGCTGAGGCGACAGGCCTGTCTGTGCTTGTGTGGTCCCTCTCCCAGCCTGGCATCTCTAAGCTCTCCGCTCTCTTACTCTTGCACTGGTCAGGTGGAACAAGATGGTAGAGCTTCTTTTTGGAAAGTGAGAGAGTTGGGCCTGTTGTTCGAGTCTTTTTCTCCTTTTCAGCACATGTACAGTGACGTACTGCAGTAACAGTGTTAATGATTACGGTATGTATACAGCTGTATGCACACACAGTATAATAGAGGGCTGTATGTGGTATACATGTTATAGATCTAACATTTTGTACACAGAAACTGTGCAGGAGGCTCAGGCTCATATACATGCATATGCAGTGAGTTGTGCGCCAAATACATGTTAGTGTTAGCCCTATGTATGTCTTCAATAACATTTTCCTCCTCAATAGCTCTGCCACAGCAAATTCTGCCTAGTGCCTATGCAGAGTTCCTCTCCCTTACCACCAAACATTCCCTCACACACATTACTGTGCATAAGAACATTATTGATGTCATAAAGCCCTGTCGCAGAATACAGTTCACACTGGGGGAGATTAATCAAAACTAGTGCAAAGGAAAGCTGACTTAATAAAAGGTAGAATCTGATTGGTTGCTACAGGCAACTAAGCCAGTTTCCTTAGCAGCTGCACCTGTTTTGATAAATTTACACACTCGATACTCTTGTCAGTGAACTATGGAAGAAAAAAGCAACAAAATAATTGTTCATTAATCATAATTGAGGTAAAATCTTCAAATAATTACTATTTTTATTTTGTTTTTGTTCAGCTACAATTTTTTTTACAAAGTTATTGTTACAAAAAAAACATAAAAACCATTGAAGTTTTTTGTAACACACTTAGAATGTAATATCGCAACCAAATTGTACAATATCATGAACACATTATTTATTCATAAATGGCACAATTTTTTCCCTCTTTATTTCAGTAACATACCATTTTTATGACATTCAGCCCTTCCAACAGAGCAGGTCTGAAGTGTAATAGTAACTCTTCTACTTGCCATACAGAAGGTCTAGGGTCCAAATCCTGATGAAGGCCTGTTAATATATTTCTTTAGTAAAAATCTATGTGCTGGAAGAGAGCCCCTCCTCCAACTCATTTCCAACACAACTTCATAAGTATTCACTGCACTGAAGTGAATACTAATGAGGCTATCGACTCTGCTTGGATCTGTGGTGTTCTAGCTAAGAGGAGAAGAATCTGAGTCAAAATGCATTCAGAACTTCATCATTTCACATATAACGTAGTAAGGTTGAATGATGGTTGGATTTTTTATTTTTTTTGTGTAACCATAAAACCCCTGCAGAACTGCAGCATGTCTGCAGTAATATATATATATATATATATATATATATATATATATACAGTGCTGCCCATAATTATTCATACCCCAGGTAAATTTTGACTTAAAGTTACTTTTATTCAACCAGCAAGTTATTTTTTTTACGGGAAATGACATAGGTGTCTCCCAAAAGATAATAAGACGATGTACAAGAGGCATTATTGTGGAAAAAAAAAACATTTCTCAGCTTTTATTTACATTTGAGCAAAAAATACAAGATGTTCCGCACTGTGGAAAATCTCAGAGGACGTGGTCGGAAGCCAAAAGTGACACCTGTGCTGACCAGGAGGATAGTTAGAGAGGTGAAAAAGAATCCAAGGATCACCACCAAGGCCATCCTGGTGAATCTGGGCTCTGCTGGTGGCAATGTCTCAAGGCAGACAATCCAACGGACACTGCACAATGCAGACCAAGGAGGACACCACTTCTCCAGAAAAGGCACACAAAAGCTCACTTGGCCTTTGCAAAAGCTCATCTGGACAAAGAAGACTTCTGGCCTTCTGTGTTATGGTTAGATGAAACTGAAATTTAATTGTTTGGTCACAATGATGTTTCCTTCATTTGGCGTAAAAAAGGAGAAGCCTTCAACCCAAAGAACACCATCCCCACTATCAAACATGGTGGTGGGAACCTAATGCTTTGGGGGTGTTTTTCAGCCAATGGACCAGGGAACCTAATCACAGTAAACGGCACCATTAAAAAAGAGCAATACATGAGGATTCTCAACGACAACATCAGGCAGTCTGCAGAGAAACTTGGCCTTGGGCACCAGTGGATATTTCAGCATGACAATGACCCAAAACACACAGCAAAAGTGGTGAAGAAATGGTTAGCAGACAACAACATTAACATTTTGGAGTGGCCCAGCCAGAGTCCAGACTTAAATCCAATTGAGAATCTGTAGAGGGAGCTAAAGGGTGATGGCAAGAAGATCCTCCAACCTGAAAGATTTGGAGCTCATTGCTAAAGATGAATGGGCAAAAATATCTGTGGAGACATGTAAAAGCTGGTCTGCAATTATAGGAAGCATTTGATTGCTGTAATAGCCAATAAAGGCTTTTCTATTGATTATTGAGAAGGGTATGAATAATTTTGGACTGGACACTTTTTGCTCAAATGTAAATAAAAGCTGAGAAATGTTTTTTTTCCCCCACAATAATGCCTCTTGTACATCGTCTTATTATCTTTTGGGAGACACCTATGTCATTTCCCGTCAAAAAAAATACTTGCTGGTTGAATAAAAGTTACTTTAAGTCAAAATTTGCCAGGGGTATGAATAATTATGGGCAGCACTGTATATGCAGTAAAATATCATATTAAACTGTATTCAGGATCATAATCCCTGACATTCAGAGCAGAGAAGAGGATGAGGCAGCTCTTTAGCTCAGTGTTGTGAAGTAACTTGTCCTCCTGTTTGATTAGGACAGGTTTTGAGTGTACTAATAGGACAGCGGCCATTTTATTTCTCCTAATGGTTGCTCCCCAAACAAAACGAGCCATTATAACTAATGATAGGTATTTGGGAATATATTTATAATAAAGTAATATTTACATATTTTCTTAATTCCCGGAGAACCCCTTTAATATCAAGCAGGTTGTTGACTGAAACTGGCCGCGTCCCGATCGGAACACCACTGTGCTGTGTGGTCATACCCTGGAACTGCATCCAACCCTTTTTAAACTCTTTAACGTCAAGACAACATTAGTAATGTCATAGTGACATATATGTCAATGGGTAAACGGATGGTAGTAAATGGTAACAACAAATTGACACATATATTTTTAGCATTTTTCATCCAGATCTTTTCCATTTAATAAAAGTATGACAAATAGGTGCATTTTTTAATTTACCTATTGACTGACTTGCCATGCTGGAAAACCAAAAGAAGTAAGCTAGTTACATGGATTATTGTTTTTGCTTTTTGGCACATTTACTTCATAAGAAGGTCAAAAACTTGATGCAATTATGTAACATAAAATTTGCAACTTTTGGCACATGTTACTACAAGGTCTAGGTGCAATCACATTTGTAAGTTTTCCCTATTGATTTCAGCATGTCACAAAAACTAAAAGCACAGCTGGCAACATACTAGTAGAAGGGCTAAGCTTTAAAATTGAGTTTTATTAGTGTTAGATTTTAGTTTTCACCGTATAGTCATAAAAAGCACAAACTAAAGATAAACTACTCTTAAATAAATATAAATATCACATTTACGGGACTACCAGAAAATCCTGGTCAACTACAAATAGTGAAATACACAAGCATTTTTTTCCTAAAGGGAAATTTATTTTTTGAAGGGACAGAGTGGCATAAAAAAACAAGACATACTTACCTCAACACTTCTGTTCCAAAGCTTCCTGATTCACCACTGGTCTCTACTTTTGTGTCTCTCTCAATACACAAAAATTTATTCTTAGCCATTTGCTGGCCACAGTCCTGACCTCCCACAGCCAATGAGTACAACCTCTTTTGTTTTTGTTTTTTATGCCATTCTGAACCTTTAAAAAATACTGGTTAAACAATCCCTTTAAGTATATTTATAGAAAGATCATTTATAAAAGGATCTGTTAGTAGCCAGTGCTTTCATTTGCCATCTACCGACTAAATGCTGCTCAGTATCTGAACCTAAAACAAGAGACTATAATGGTGAAATTCCAGGAACCTCATAGCACAAAAAGAAGATCCTTTCATTGGAGAAGGGAGGCACTATTGCCATCCTAATGTAGCACATAAAATTTAGTGCATTCCAATAGACTAATGTACATAAAAGTTGATTTGCCTGCAAATGTTGCAATTGTCAGATTACATACACAGGAATAATTTTAATGTTTTCAAAGGAGCGTGCCATGGCCGGTTGTTTGAGGGTTTCAGCGGTACATTTATGGCATATCCTTTCATTACACCATAAATGTAGACACTTGGAAAACCCATTTAAGGAAATTTTATGTTAAAGGCATTGACTTATCTGACATAACCTTCTCACTATGTAGTTGCCTCAGCAATCAGCTGGCCACAGGTACTGTTCTTGACACTGCTGACAAATAGCTTATTTTTCCACGGTCAGCCAAGCATTCATATGAATGGCTGTCCATGTATTACAAGGATGCCTCAAGTCCACCATAATGGGACTTGCTGTTATGGCTCACAGAAGGGTTTTTTAGTGGGGGACATCTCTCCATGGTATCCATATGCCTTAATTGGGTATTTGGAAATGGTTTGTCTTCAACTCCTGCAATATATGATGGATGAACCTAAAAAAATCTCATAACTCACAGTTATTGACCCATTTCTTGGGTGGTATGTATTGTTCAAGATGATACCAGATAGGTATATAAGAAAAAAAAAAAGACTTGGGGTTGAATCAGTTGTCCGATTTGAGTTGGGCCCCAATAACTTTGAATTGAATTGCAAATGCTCTGACTGCTTAAAGATCTGTC
Source organism: Bufo gargarizans (assembly GCF_014858855.1). Classification (NCBI taxonomy): domain Eukaryota; kingdom Metazoa; phylum Chordata; class Amphibia; order Anura; family Bufonidae; genus Bufo; species Bufo gargarizans. The sequence continues at coordinate 543,593,164 of NC_058081.1, forward strand.
TCTATTGAAATCACAAAAAAATTAATTCATTTAAATATTAATATTTTAGAAAATTAATGTAGAATTCATGAATTGTAGAACTGATTTCCTCATCTATAATGTGTTTGTATTAGTGTTGGTCGAGCACCAAAGTGCTCGAGTAGAACACCCCGGTATGCTCGTGTGCTCTACCGAGCATTAAACCAGGCACCCCCTGCTCTGAAGAGGGGAGGGTGTCTGGTTCACATGAAAAGGTCATAAATTGATGGAAACACCACTGAAATGGTTTGTGAACAGCATGGGGAGGATGTCTGGATGCATATTGGACTCCCAGGTCGCTGCTGGGAATGATGTTGTCCGAGTAGTACGCCACTTTTGCAAACTGACAAAGTTGCGTAAAACCTCACAGAGGTCAGACATCAATGCCCACTCGTCACTTGTGAAGAGCAGAAGCTGACTGGAATGGCGACTACCAAGTTGCAGATGGTATTCCACTACTGCCTTCTGCTGCTCACAAAGCCTGGCCAACATGTGTAACTTGGAGATCCAGCACGTGCTCACGTCGCACAACAGTCGGTGAGCTGGCAATTTCAAGCACTGCTGCAGCGTTGACAGACTGGTGGAAGCTGTCAATGACTTGCGGAAATGGGCACACACGCGGCACACCTTCACCAGTAGCTCAGGCAAATTGTGGTAGGTTTTGAGAAAACGCTGAACCACTAGGTTGAACACTAGTGATGAGGGGCAGGGGCAATATTCGAATTTGTGATATTTCATGAATATTCGTGAATTAGAAATTATATTCTTGATTGCGAAAATCGGCAATGTATTATTTGTGTAATGCGCACAAAATACCGGCGTGGGTCACTGTTGCTACATTTTTCAAGCTGGTATAAGTTTCCTGAGACTGGAGAAAATGGTTGACACGGCAGAACATTAGAATAGCTTTATATGCAGATAGAGTGATCCAATATTTTTGTGCTTGCGAATTTTCTGCAATTAATGATGCGCATATTTTTTGCAATACGTGCAACTTGTATAGTAAGGGACAGGCACATTTTTTTCATTGGTTGCTAGGGATGTTGCTAAGCTGTGACAAATGTAAGTATAGTTAGTATAAGTGGGCACTCACCATCTGGTTCTATGTCAATCAATAAATATACATGTATACGTTAACTAAGATAGGTTTATTCACATCACAATATACTTAAAATGCTAAAATTGGATGAAATAAGTAAAGTAAAAAAGTTAAAAACACCCTACAGATCAAACATATATTAGTACATAATATTAGTCCCAGATAATGCCTGGTAGTGCTTGTACATGTGTGCACACAGTATTAGAGATGTTTTCAATGACAAATAGCTATTAATGATGGGCTTGATAGCTATTACATAAAATTAGCTCTTTACTTTATAATAGCGTCAATCCCACTATAGAAGGTTATTTCTTTATTGGTAGTGGACAAACCATATACTGGCAACATTGTGTTTGACAATATTGTGTTCATAGTAGTGATTACGTTTGGCGACACTGTGTTCACAAGAAAACTTGTAGCTAATAGCAGCGCATACAGTTGATGGGTTCTCCTAATGACACTTAGTCGAGGAGCTCCACCACCTGGTTTCTATCCCCTGTTTTATTGGTATGTTGCCATTTATGCTACATGAATAATATAGCAAGTAAACTTGTTAGTCATTTTGCTATGCTTGTTACGCACTGGTCACTTTCTGGCATACTTACCATTGTATTCGCACTTTATATCCATATGACCATTGTTACCCTTCATGGGATATGTTATTTACATCTGTTGAGGTCATTTTTTGTATTGCTGCTAACTGTTACAGTCCTGGGGTTACTAGCAAGGTGGTGTGCTACTGTGTTTTGTCCCCGCTTGTTCACAAGTATGCATTGTGAATTACATTTTTAATATTGATATTAATACATTTTGCATTTTATTATCTATAGATGGTGTGTTTTTGCACTCCTTTCTGTTGTGATTTACTTATTATATTTAGTAGTACTCTATTTAACAGCAGTGCTTGCAGATGGAGAGGTTGTAAATAAATAACCAATTGTTAATAAATGTAGATGACAAGTTGTTACTAAAATGTCAATAACATTTGCAGATGGAAGTATCAATAGTATTTGCTGGTGGTAAGTTCTTTTAGTCACAACAGTATATAACGGAGACTAGTATTCCATTAACATCATTAGTAGTTAGTATCAACAGCTGAGTGTTAATAGTTGATGATGGTAGTATTGTTAGCTTAATATACATAACTAATGTTCACGGTCATAACGATCAGCAGACTTGTTTATCCTTATTTTCAGTGAGCATTTAATAGCAGTGATGGAGATTGCTTTGTAAATTGTTTTACTCACTGTTCAGTTGATTTGTATATTCTATTAGCGTCCCACCTGAGGATAAATACACTCACCCCACTTGAGTATACAATATGTGTTGCAGTCCGGACTCAGCGTTCTACATGGTGGTGGTTATCTGCTGTACTGGCGGCTGGGGACAGAGTAATGCGGGATGGCCACCGCCATCAGGCTGCAGAAAGCCTCAGTGTCCACAAGCCTAAATGGCAAAATTTACAGGGCCAATTTGGAAAGGTGCGCATTTAGTGATATGGCCTGTGGGTGGGTGGCTGGGTATTTGCACTTTCGTTCAAAGACCTGGGGTATAGACATCTGTACACTGGGACAAAGAAGTGGATGTGCTAGATGATGGTGCTTGCGAAGGTCCAGGTGCATGGCGGGAGGCATCCGGGCCTGCGTCTTGGACAGAGGATTGGCCAGAACGTAACACAGGGAAGAGAACGCAGTGGTGTGACCCGCAGACGCTGATTGTGGACCCAGGCGTTCGGCTTACCTATTAGGGTGCTTTAATGCCATGTGGCAGATCATGCTTGTGGTGGTGAGGTTGCTAGTGTTCATGCGTCTGCTCATTTTGGTACAGCAAAGGTTGCAAATGACAATTCTTTTATTGTCCGCACTTTCCTCAAAAAAGTGCCAGACTGCAGAACACCTACCCCTTGGCAAGGGAAATTGCTGCAAGGGGGTGCTTCAGGGAACAGTTGCGGGCCTGTTTGGTGTGGCCCGACTTCTCCCTTTCGTCACCCCACTGCCTCTTCCAGCCTGTTGCGGTGCTGCGGATCCCTCACCCTCTGTACTGCTGTACTCACTCGGCTTGCCACATTCCCAGGTTGGGTCAGTGAATTCATCGTCCACCACCTCCTCTTCCACTTCCTCACTTTGATTATCCTCCTGAATTGCCTACCTAACAACAACCTCATTTATTGACAACTGTGTCTCATCCTCATCATCAACCTTGTGAAACACTAATTGCCGTTCCCCACCATCATCTTTTTGTGACTGTGGGTGCTCAAGGGTTTGGGAATCAGGGCACAAGATCTCCTCATGTCCCTTTTTAAGCGGGCTTTTCGACAGGCCCAAATCAAGGAATGGCGATGAAAAGAGCTCCTCGGAATATCCGAGTGTGGGATCACTTGTTTGCTTAACCAACTGGAAGCATTATCTGCTGCAATCCAACTGACCACCTGATTGCGCTTGAAAACTGGGACATGAATCTAGGTATCGTGGATGAGTGTGTTTCTTGTGCTCTGGCAGCAGGCACAGTTTCACCACGGCCAGGGCCACGGCCTCTGCGTGCACCATCAGCACGGCCACTTCCCCATCCCTTACTGCTCGCCTTGCTCATATTAAATGGTGTATATGCTTGCAAGTATGTCATATGTACAGTAGCGCAGGTTTTTTAAGTGTATGCACAAATAAAGTACACAGAATGTCACAGATATTTTTAGGATGCACACACGTTAAACAGGACATGTAGCACAGATAATGTCTCTGTCAGCAGTGTCTATGAAAAAAGTACACTAAATGTCACTGATAATTTTAGTATGCACAAACGTTATACAGGAGGTATAGCGCAAGTAATTTCGGTGTCACCACCGGCTAATAAAAAATTACACTGAATGAATGTCACTGATATTTAGGTTGAACAAACGTTATACAAGAGGTATAGCGCAAGTAATGTCGCTGTCACCAGCGGCTAATAAAAAATGACACTGAATTAATGTTACTGATATTTAGGATGGGCAAACATTATACAGGAGATGTAGCACAGGTAATGTAACTGTCCGCAGCGGACACCATCTACAGAAAAAGTACTCTGGGCGTCAGATATTTTTAGACTGCGCACACGTTACACAGGAGATGTAGTGCATATAATGTCGCTGTGACCAGCGGCGAAAAAAATTACACTGAATGTCACTGATATTTATACTAGAGATGTAGTGTCGGTTATGTCCCTGCCACCAGCAGCAAAAAAAATAGACTGAATGTCACTGATATTTTGGATACACAAACATCGACCAGGACGGTTTGCGAACGAGATCGCGCTAACACGATCAAATGTTCGCGAACCGCAAGTTCTCGCCGGGCCCCATTCACTATAATGGCAAGCGAACCTGAAAAACCTTCAGCTCATATTTGCAGCCACCAAATACCTAGTAGAAGTGCACAAATAGTCCCACAAAAAGGACAGTGACATATTAGAGGGGATCAATGACAAAAATTCCAACAAAAATATGTATTTTAATCAGGGGACATTTTTATGCATCTTAGAAGGGAAATTCTCTGAAATGTGCCCTGTATGAGTCTAGAATTTTTTTTTATTTTAGGCCACAGGAGTACAGGCCTTAAAAACTAGGCATTCACCTGACATAAAATAAATTCTGATCATGTGGCTCAAGGTACATTATGAGGTCAATGGATAAAAATTTTACTGTAGGCCACTAAACTACAGGCCCCAAACATTAGGCATTCACTGAACAGAAAAGATCAAGTGATTATGTGTCCGGGGGTCTATTACACAGTCAATGTATATGAATTTTATTGCAGGCCTGTACAAATACAGGTCAAATACATATGAAATTGGATTAAAAACATAGTTAACAAAATCTCCCCTCTTGAAAAAAACCCTAATGATAATAGTTGAAATTCGATAACAAGTGATCGTCACTGGCCTCCGAGGCCCCAACATTTATTTATTCACCGTACAGAAAAGAACAAGTAAGTATGTAGCTGGATGTAGATTACACGGTCATTGGATATCAATTTTGCAGCAGGCCAGTGGACTACAGGCCCCAAAAATTATGCATTCAGCGGACAGAAAAGAACAAGTAAATACGTGGCTGGAGGTAGATTACACGGTCATTGGATATAAATTTTACTGCAGGCCAGTGTATTACAGGCCCAAAAAATTATGCATTCACCGTACAGAAAATATCAAATGATTATGTGGCTGGAGGTATATTAGATGGTCAATGGATATAAATTTAACTAAAGGCAAGTACAAATATAGGTCAAATACATATGTTTAAGAGAACTAAAAATATAAAATTGGATTAAAAACATAGGTAACAAAATCCCCCCTCTTGAAAAAAATACTAATGATAACAGTTGAAACACGTGGTCGTCAGAGGTATTGAATTCCTCCGAGGCCCAAAACATTAGGCATTCAATGGACAGAAACGGCCTTTTAGACCTCATTATTTACATAAAACAGCACGGTGGAAGGTGGAGAGGAGGACAAATGAGAGGAGAGAGGAGAAGGAGTAGAGGCAGGACGTGGAGTGCAGGGAGTGTGGCTTTGTGGGTTCTGACAGTGCTGCTTCCACTGGGCTCGGTGATGGGAGTCCAGGTGCTTTCTTAAGGCTTACCACGACTTATGCGTTGACAGTACCGGCTGCAGATGGCAACACTATTGTCAGAAGTGGACACGTTAAAAAAAAGCCCACACTGCGGAGTCATGTGCCGACATCCTTGGAGAGCCAGATGTGACCGTGCATGGTGGATGGCTCGTTCCAGATAGATTATCAGTCTGCTTTTTGACTCCTGTGCGCTGTAAGTTCTGCCTGCTTCTCCTCCTCCTCTCTATCTGCTGCTCTGTTGCTCCCTCTGAACTCCCCTCCTCTTCCTCTCTTGTGGGCACCCACGTGACATCCATCGACACATCATCATCGTCACCTTCACCACCACTGACATTAGAGATATTGTAGTAGGCAGCAACAGTGGGGACCACCCTCCTTAGGCTGATCTGGGTACTCTTGTCAGACTGCTGGGTGGAAACTGTTGATACCTTCTTTTCCTCATACAATGCCAAGAATGGCTGCGCATCGCAAGGTCTTGGAATGAATGGGAAAATAATTCCACTAACTCAAGCAGAGGGGATATGGTGGTGGTGGTGTCTTTGAGGGTGCACACAGCAGAGATTGAAGAGGGTGCAGATAGAGAGGATGAGGAGGGTGCAGAAGCGGAAGGCTGAGTAAGCCACTGAAAGGAGTCTGGTGCGTCCTTTGACATAATTGCACGCACCTTCTGCAACTTCCCACTTAGGTTCTAGCCTACTGCACCTGATCGACCCCTACAACCCCTGCGGAATGTCCTGCCTCTTCCTCTGCTTGTCATTTTCAAAATGACCCTGTGACAAAAGTCCCTATAGAAGAGCAGTATTTGTGGAAGAAGGTATATCACACCCCTGCCTCAATCAGTTTTTTTTTTTTTTTGGGGGGGGGGGGGGGCAACTGGTATATCACACCAGTAGAAATTATTTGTTCCAATAGCGTTTGTCACTCTGTGTAGCTGTGGTAACGCAGCAAAACCGCAAACAAATGCTGCACTACCGAAATGCACTATTTAGAAAGTATATTATTGGTATATAATACCCCTGCTTCAATCAGTTTTTTTGGGTTGTAACTGGTATATTACAGCAGTTTAAATGATTTGTTCCAATAGAGTTTATCACTCTGTGTAGCTGCGGTAACGCAGAAGAACTGCAAGCAAATGCTGCACTACCCAAAAGCACTATATCAAAAGTATATTATTAGTATATCACACCCCTGCCTCAATAATTTTTTTAGGGGAGCAACTGGTATATCAAATTAGTTGAAATTATTTGCTCCAAGAGCGTTTGCCTCTCTGTGTAGCTGCAGTATCGCAGCAGAAACGCACACAACTGCTGCACAATACAAATGCACTATAATATGCTTTCTATGTTAGAAAGTATATTATACAGTAAGTATATTACACCCCTCAGTAAGTCACACCTATCGATAGCACACCTATACCAGTCCTTATAAGGACTTTTGTGGCCCTATTAGCTAGTGTTTGGTGTCTCTAACAGTCTGTCTCTGCTCCACACAGCAACCTCTCCCTACACTAGCAAAAGACTGAATGAAAAATGGCGGCCATATCGAGTTTATTTATAAGGTAGGGGGTATGTCCATGTGCTGAAACGTCTCAATTCGCTGTCCTGTACCACCTGATGGATGTGTCGTGGGTCTAAGTTCTTCACAATGTAAAAGAATATGGTGTCGGTGGACATCGCCATATGTTCGCCCGTTCGGCGAACCGCGAACGAGCAAAGCTCGCCGTGAAACGACCGCTAGGCGAACCGCAAGGCCATCTACTACTGTATGCAACAATACCATTGGAATTTTTCTTCAGCTCTTATTGTAGACCTCTGGCAGTACACACTATTTACATTTGAAGGTAATGAAATGCTATCTATAAATATTTTACATGCTACATGCAATTGGTCCTGTTTGATGTTATGTTAGTTCATGAAGACTAAAATGTATGTTTCCTTCAACCTACCTTTACTGTTGTAAATTGTACATGACTCCTAAAGCAGAAATATAGTGTAGCAATGAAACCCAACAGCAATCTAATAACTGGAGGATTTGAAAGAAAAAAATACTTTTTTTTAGGGTTTTCAACAGTTTTTGAAGGCATTACAATTAATACTATCACTTTTTCACCTGTACTGCAATTGCAGTATTTCCATACGGTTTGCTATTGTGTTCATCCAAGAGGCTTTTTTGTGTGTTCTGGAAGAAGCGTGCATTAATGATTGTACAATCAATTTTCAATAGTCCCTTGCTGATAGCCTACCATCGAGGACAAAAGATGCTTGCATGCCTCCAGCTTTAATTAATGACTTATTATCATTAAAATAGATGCAATACAACCTGCAGGAGATTGTACTGAGCCGTTTACTACACAATTTACTGGATGCTAAAATATAGCTTAGAAGAAATGTACCCTTTATGCTTGAGCCTTACATGCAGTTTTTGTGGCTATTTTCATGTAGTTTTTTGAGAAAATATTAGAGGGTACACAGCAGGATTTCCTCAATTTATATTTCCCATTTCTTCTAAATTCAAGGGTTATGAATACTTTTTCAATGCATTGTACATGAAAGTCAAGCAATTTCAGCCAAACTAATTTGGCTGAATAAATTCAGCTTGAGTCGAAAGTGCCCTAATTGCCCTGAAAAATCATGCATGAAACTCTAATGTATCCTAGGACGCTACCCAACCCCATTTCAACCTCTTTAATGGCAAGACAGCATTAGTAATGACAAAGAGACGCTAACGTGTAGGGCTATGAGAAAATGGAGCCTGTTTAATAATACACTGCACTGATTTTTTTATTTTTATTAAAACTTAGGGACAGATCTATCAAACTGGTGTAAAGTAGAACAGGCTTAGTTGACCACAGCAACCAATCAGATTCCACCTTTAAATTTCCAAAAGAGCTGTGAAAAATTAAAGTTGTAATGTAATTTGTTACTATAGGCACCTAAGCCAGTTTGATAAATCTTCCCCTTAGTCCACAAATTATCCATTTTTTTTTAATCTGTCTTCTGACTGGTAAAATGGTGTCCGACAATTTTAGAGATTTGTCTGAATCAAATCACAAAAGATTTACATGCAGCTGTTTACAATCGATTTCCTTCACTCCTTCCTGATGCAGCGGTATTATACATATATATATATATATATATATATATATATATATATATATATATTTTTTTTTTTTTTTTTTTCATTTTTTACTCCCCATTTTTCTGGAGCCATAATCTTTTTATTTTTCAGTGAGACATTTTGTACTTTATAGTGGCACCAATTAATACTGCATACAATATAATGGAAATCTGTAAAAAAAATTGTACCTGTGGTGGAGTTAGAAAAAAAAAGTTTATAGGTTTAGGGGCACATTTATTAAGACCGGTGTTTTAGATGCCGGTCTTAATAAAGCCCTGCACTGGCGGTAGATCTACCGCAATTAGGCCTTGTTCACATTTCTGTTTTTCACTGACGTGTGCTGTCTGCATTTTCTGCCGACAGCACACGTACCCATTGATTTAAATGTGTCTGTTCACAGTGGGTCAGTAAAAAAATACACGGGGACATGCACTACTTTGATCCATGATGCACACCAAGTATGCCCATTGACGTCTATGGGTCTGTGAAAATCACTGACACACATCCGTGTTGTGTCCATTTTGCGTCCGTTTGTCACTGAAGACTAACAGGAGATTTTTTGGAAACTAATTTTCAGCTGAGGAATGTCAGTGAATAACGGATGACATACAGATGGTAAAAATGGACATATGGACCAACCGTGAATCCTTCACGGACATCTTCATGGATGATACATGTACGATTTTTTTCACGGATGGGACACTGACACGGAAATGTGAATGAGGCCTTATGTAGAGGCGCCGGCCTCTACATAAATTCAGTGGATCCAGCGTTGTTTCTAAATGTAAGACAGCTTCCTAGCCGGCGTAGAAAATGGGGAAAAGGTCCTTTGTGTCACAATCTGCGCCAGTTTTTACAGTGGTCTCTATGCAGCAAAAATGACAAGATAACTTCATTCTTTGGGTCAGTGTGATTACAGTGACATCACATTTTTTTTTATAGTTATTTCTTGTGTTTTAATACTTTTAAAAAACTAAACCTTTGAAAGATTTTTATTTTTTTTCTTTGCATTGACATATTTTGACCTCCAACATCATTTTTAGTTTTAGGTCTATGGGCTTATTTTTTGCTGGGCATTATTTCATTTTTATTGATACCAATATGTGTATGACTTTTTGATAATTTTTGTTAATTTTTGGGATGTGAAGCGCCAATTCAGCCATTTTTATTTATTTTTTAATTATGCCATTAACCGTATGGGATAATTGCTTTTATATATCAATAGAATCAGAATTTTGGGATGCAGCAATACTAATGATATTTTTTTTACAGTTTTTTACTGAAGTCATTAGAATTTTTGCTTTTGTTTAAAAAGTTGTTTTTAAACTTATTTTTGTGCTTTTGATGTCCTTATCACTTTTCCCATAGACTGCAGTGATTTACCATTTCAGCCTATAGGAGAATCATTATGTTCCTATCTAGCCTTGTTACAGGCAGAGCTTTAGAGGAACTTTGCTACAACAGGCTTTGAAGCCTTCAGAATGCCTGAGTCTGCCATATCATCTGAACAGCTTCCGCAAGATTGGAGGGCAGCCGTTCAGTCACCAGGAGCACTGCTCTCTGCTAATTTACTGCTCAGAATCTGTGGTCATAACTGTCTATAGCATCTGAGGGGTTACAAGTCCATGATCAGTGTTGTCACTGCTCATAGGCTCTGTGTAAAAAAGCAGGCACCCAATGACTATGACATCCTAAGTGAGTTCCACCTTTAAAGGCCTGACATCTGCCGTGTATGTACCAGGATATCGGGAAGGGGTTAATAGACCATCAGTCCATTCAGAGATGGTATTCCTTATTTCCTTTTTCCTGTTAGACTTGCCCATTCAAGGCACTGAGCCTGCAAAAAAAAATGACAGCACATGGACCCCAGCACTGTGTGGTCCATTTTTTTTTTTTTTTACTGGTGGTTGCTATGAGATGCTTGGCGGGTATGGCATTTTTCCTCTCTTTTTGATGGACATAAAAAATGTATAACACAAAAATGAAATCCATATGGGTAAAACTGACAAATGGAATGCAGCTGGGCAAAAAACATCAGTTTTTAGCAGACAGGACCCTTTCGCCTAAATATCTGATACTAGAAGCCTGACTGCTTGTGAACCCTTTGCTTGTATTCATAACCACAGCCCATTCAAAAGTCTAGACAAGAAGGTTTTACACAGAAATGCTATTTAACCCTTTCAAGCTTTATTTAAATAAAAATAAGATTTTCCCTTCAGAACAAACGTCATTGCAGAAAACAACAGGAAACTTTCTTTTTTTACAGTAATTTTCTAAAGCAGCAATCGCACTTCCTTAAAAATCCAGTTGTCATGACAACTTAAGCTACTTCCAGTGCACTCTAAATAAATTCAAGGTGATGTCAATAAGGCACATACAGAATATATACTGTATACACTCAAGAGGATACAAATACGAGATTAGTAACATAGTATATAGGGCCAAAAAAAGACATTTGTCCGTCCAGTTCAGCCTGTTATCCTGCAAGTTGATCCAAAGGAAGGCACAAAAAAAAAAACCTGTGAGGTAGAAGCCAATTTTCCTCCAGACGCAGAGGATGTCCCCTCCTCACAGTCACAATCCTGGGGATAAATAGATGATGGGAGAGATCTCTGTAATGACCCATGATATATTTATACATAGTAATTAGATTTTTTTCTAAAGTGAATAACCCTAATATTGATAATCTTTCAGGGCACTGTAGTCCCCCTATTCCAGTTATTACTTTAGTTGCCCTCCTCTAAACCCTCTGCAGCTCTGCTACGTCTGCCTTGTTCACAGGAGCCCAGAACTGTACACAGTACTCCATGTGTGGCCTGACTAAAGATTTGTAAAGTGGTAGGACTATGTTCTCATCACGGGCATCTATGCCCCTTTTGATGTAACCCATTACTGTCACGGATGATCCGCCAGAATATTGAACTGTCCTCCCAATATTATCAATATTACTCTGCCTTATTGAACAGTGGGCCTATTAAACAGTAATTATTTCCCTAGGCCCCAGAACCTACAATTTGATTATTCAGAGCGTCTCCTTCTGTCCTTATGTTGTACCCAGAGAACAACAGTCCTTTTGTTCAAGTCAGTCAATAGATGCCCAGCAGATAACGCAATTACAGCTGGCTTCCTCAGGTTGACAAAAGAACTTCCCTGTCTGAAGAGATATCACAGCTAGGTGTGAAGACAGCACCTGGGAGGAGCCGATTGGTGTCGCTGCCATAAGGGTCTGTAAGATAACTTGATTCAGACGGCCGGCACCAAGGTTCCCAGATTGACACATGAATCTGAGATATGATTTTTACCTTTTTAAGAGAGACCATGCATTTTAGGGACGTAAAAATTACATCATCGTGTCACTCAGAATTCACTGGACGTTTACATAGGACAAACATAACTCTAAGATGTACCCAGGTAAAGTTATGGTGTTACCCCATCATAGAACCAGTTATAATAGTAATATTTGGTATCCCTGAACTCCATATTTTGTGGGGAATGTGAATATGTGCTTGTTACTTGTGTACAGCGGAGACATCCCACGATATGGCACATGCCATATTTCAGAACTGACATTCACCTCAGGAATACAGCCTGCCTAGCAGGCGGACTCTCAATTCCCCGCCTTGATTCTAGGACCCTTTATAACACAGACCTAGGATCTGCTAAAGGAGTTCTCCACTTTTAACAACACCTAAAGAGGGCCTCAGCCAGAGAACCTGTGGGCTGTAGGCATATTACCCTGGACAAAGGCTTCTTGGACTTTATCCCTGCAACTAACTATTTCACCAACGGACATCTTTTCTGCGGAAACTAAGTATTTTCTTTCTTTTCTCCCTTTTGTTTATTGGACTATACTTTCCTTGATTATTGTGTTAATAATTACTGAGCATCGTGATAATTTGTATTGTATATAGATATATAATAAATGACCTCCAAGTCATTTCTCTAGCCATATGCCTGTTTTCAAACACTGCAAAAACTTACCCTAGCCTCTCCGAAGAGAAAGCTACTCGGTTGTGTTATCTAGATAGTGGGTTCCTCACTCCCATAAATTGTGAGATGGTGGCAGTTAAACTACCCTGTGTGTAGTTCCGGTCGCAGTTCGTCGCACGCTTACTTGCGGTCAATCGGAGGTCCACTCCCTGCGCTTTCAGCCTATCGACTGTACGGACTCAAGTTAGACTGTCGGTGTGCTGAAAGTGGCTGGGAGGCCTGTTTGCGGATTGACCACTAGGGGTGCTGTGACGGTTTCGTGACGTATTGTGGCTGCGGCGGTCGCAGTTCGTCAAACCTTATTATTACCTTATTGGCTTTGGCAGCAGCTGCCTGACACTGGTTTCTACAGCTTAGTTTGCTGTTCACTAAAATTCCTAGGTCCTTTTCCATGTCAGTGTTACCCAGTGTTTTACCATTTAGTATGTTCTGGTGACTTGCATTATTCCTTCCCATGTGCATAACCTTACATTTCTCAGTGTTAAACCTCATCTGCCTCTTCTCTGCCCAAGCCTCCAATCTATCCAGATCCCTCTGTAGCAGTATACTGTCCTCTTCCGTGTCAATTACTTTACACAGTTTAGTGTCATCTGCCAAAAATGATATTTTACTGTGCAAGCCTTCTACAAGATCATTAATAAATATATTGAAGAGAATAGGGCCCAATACTGACCCCTAAGGTACACCGCTAGTGACAGTGGCCCAATCTGAGTGCCTACCATTAATAACCACCCTCTGTTTTCTATCACTGAGCCAGTTACTTACCCACATACAGACATTTTCTCCCAATCCAAGCATTCTCATTTTATATACTAACCTTTTATGTGGTACAGTGTCAAATGCTTTGGAGAAGTCCAGATATACGACCGCTATCAAGTCTAGAACTTACCTCCTCATAGAAACGGATTAACTTAGTTTGACATGACCGATCCCTCATGAATCCATGCTGATATGGTGTTATTTGCTTATTTTCATTGAGGTACTCCAAGATAGCATCTCCTAGAAAACCTTCAAACAGTTTACCCACAACGGATGTTAAACTTACCGGCCTATAGTTTCCAGGCTCTGTTTTTGGACCCTTTTTGAATATTGGCATCAAATTTGCAATGCGCCAATCCTGTGGAACACTCCCTGTCAGTATAGAGTCCTTAAATATCAGAAATAAGGGTCTGGCTATGACATTACTTAATTCTCTTAGGATACGGGGGTGTATGCCATCTGGTCCTGGCGATTTGTTTATTTTGATTGCCGCTGTACTTCTTCCTGGGTCAGACAGGGCACTTTTAATGGGGAATTTAGTTTTACATTCTGCATTTCATCTGACAGTTTATTTTCTTCAGTGAATACAGTGGAGAATTTGTTTTTTTTATATATACCTTAGCTTTCTCCTCATCGCTCTCTGCAACTTTGCCCTCATTACTTTGTAGAGGGCTGACACCTTCAGATTTAGACTTTTTACCATTTATATAATTGAAGAACATTTTAGGGTTAGTTTTGCTCTCTTTGGCAAATAATTTCTCGGTCTCTAGTTTGGCTGCTTTTATTTGTTTTTTACATATTCAATTTTTTTTCTTATCGTTTTTCTGTGCTTCCTCGCTAGCCTCCTGTTTTAGTGAAATAAAAAAAGCTTTCTTTTTGTCATTTATTGCTTTCTTTACAGTTCTATTTATCCACATAGTTTTTTTTCTTGTTCCTTAACCTTTTATTCCCATAAGGTATGTACCTCTCACAATTAGATTTTAGGATGCTTTTAAAAATATCCAATTTTGTGGCTGTATTTTTTTTTTTTTTTTTTACTTTTTCCCAGTTAGTTAGGCCTATGGCCTCTCTAGTTGGCCAAATTTAGCTTTTTTGATGTTTGGTATTTTTGTTCATCCCTGAAGAAACACTCTTTTGAATGATAATTGGAAGGATATTACTTAATGGTCACTATTTCCCAGGTGTCCCCCGACCCGCTTATCTGTTGTTTTGTCAGGTCTATTGGTTAATACTAAGTCCAGTATGGCTGTCCCTCTAGTTGGGTCCTGAACCAGTTGGGAAAGGTAATTGTCTTTTGTTATTGCCAAGAACCTGTTTCCTTTATGAGATGTACAGGTTTCAGTTTCCCAGTCTATATCTGGGTAGATGAAGTCCCCCATAATAACGACCTCATTATGATCTACAGCCTCGTCTATCTAATTTAGTAGTAGATTTTCTGTGGACTCTGGAATATTAGGTGGTTTATAATAAACTCCTATTAGTAATTTATTATTGTTTTTGCCTCCATGTATTTCTACCCATAGTGTATTTCTACCCATGTCCCTCACTTATATCTTCTTGGACTTTGGGCTTTAGACAGGACTTAAAATAAAGGCAGACCCTTCCCCCTCTCCGGTTTTGGCCATCTTTTTTAAACAGACTGTAACCCTGTACATTAACTGCCCAGTCATAGCTATCATCCAGCCATGTCTCAGTTATAGTCCTCCTCACACATCACTAATTCCAGTTCGCCAGTTTTATTAGTCAGGCTTCTGGCATTAGTATACATACATTTAGGAGGTTTATGTATATTTTTTACCCTAAACTTTTCCTTTTGAACTGTTTCCTTCTGAGCTGTTCCCTCCTTTCATTCCTCCCCCACTAGCTTGCCCCCGGTCTCTATCTACACTGTCTTCCCATCCTATACCGTAATTACTCACCTCCAGTCCCTACTTTACACACTCCTCCAACCTTCTAGCCATCTTCTTCCCCAACACAGCTGCCCCTTCCCCACTGAGGTGCAGCCTATCCTTACGATAGAGCCTGTAGCCAACAGAGAAGTCGGCCCAGTTCTACAGGAACCCAAACCCCTCCTTCCTACACCAGTTCTTGAGCCACTTGCTAACCTCCCTAATATCCCGCTGCCTTTCTTGTGTGGCTCGTAGTACAGGTAGTATTTTGGAAAATACTACCTTTGAGGTCCTTGCTCTAAGCTTTTGACCTAAATCCCCAAAATAATTTTTAAGTACACTCCACCTACCTCTAACTTTGTCATTGGTTCTGATATGGACAATGACCACTGATCTTCTCCAGCCCCTCCCACTAGTTGTCAACCTGATCCGGGATGTGTCGAACTCGAGCACGAGGAAGACACACCATTTGACGATCCCGATCTTTGTGACAGATCGCCCTATCTGTACCCCTATCTGTACCCCTAATGATTGAGTCTCCCACTACCAGCACCTGTCTGGCCTGTCCTGCACTCCTGGTCCCCTGCTTACTGGAGCTGACATTCTCCTGACTGGTAGAGGAAGTGTCTGGTTGCATCAGTGCTCTCCCTGAACTGACATCCCCCTCATCTTCCAACTGTGCAAATTTGTCTTCTTCCCTCTACCCCGCTTTCTAACTGTTATCCAGTAAGCTACCTCACTTTCCTGAGCCTACTCGCTACCACCCTTCCCACATCGACCTCAAGAAAAGAGAAAAAAATACAATATAGTGCAGTGATAAGAATCTAACTTTCTGTAGTCTGCTCCCAAAGTTCCTGAATCTCAAGTCACATAATTTAAAGTCACACACTTAATACAAATCAAACACGCGAACACTCACAAACTCTCATTATTTGCCTGCTTGCATAAATGCAGATCTCAAACCAGCCTGCTTTTTTCCCCTCTGGATTAAAAAACTTATGAGCTGAAAATATACACAAATGTCCAGACATTCAGTGCATCTCAAGGTCAGTATTGAGGTCACAAAAGATTATCGAAACAAGCAGCAGGGATCTGAAATTGTAGCTCAGCATTATTGATAACCATGACTCACAAAAGTTTCCGTTTGTGCATGGATTAATAAAGCACTAAATCAAATGTGCCAACACCATCATGAGATGCTGGGAGGTTATTAAGCTCAAAAGTGAAGCTTAAAAATAAGTCCTGTGTTTAGTTGCCACTGGTATCAGAGGATTATGGTGGAATGTATAGTTTTACACAAGAATGAGCAAGTCTATCTTTATGGTGCTTGTATTAAAAGAAACCTGTTACCATGAAAATGTAATGTAAGCAGCAGGCAGCATGTTATAGAGCAGGAGGAGCTGATCAGAATTCCTGCTCATTCTAGACATTGAAGTCAAGGGATTGGTCCTATAAGTGATTGAGAGCTTTCCTTCTATGACTGTGTATACAGAGAGAGCTGTGAATTATTGATAGGACGGTCTCCTTGACTTAACAAGACTTTAACTGACTATTTTTCCCTAAAACTATATATCAGTCTGCTCAGCTCCTCCAGCTCTATAACATACTACCCGCAGCTTAAACATCATGTTCAATGTGACAGGTTCCCTTTAAATGAATTGAAATGAATGTAAACACTACTGGATAATCGGTTCCCAAAACCTTGGGGCATGCTAATTTCGGAGGAGATTTTGTGGTCATTACCATTGGAGCTGAAATGAAAGGGGAGGTACACACAGTTCCAGTTTACATAAACTTTAGGATACTCTGTGTCTGAAATTTCTGTCATGGATTTGATTTTTCATTTGGCTATTTACACAATTTTTATTACTTTTTTTCAGTGATACTGTACATAGGGACTTACTTTTAAGGCATTCTTACTGTAATATTTTTATTTTCCTATATCCTGGAAAATGCAAAAAAAAAAAGAAAATAAAAAATATAGATTATATTTTTTATAATACAAAGTGTAACTAAACAGAGAATATTCCAGCTCCACATGTGATTTCTTTTTCTTTTATTAAGCTTCCTTAAAATCAGACATCAATGGCAGACCAAGTACTGTGACGTGTTTGGGGCTACTTCATATTTCTCCCTTCATCAAGACATGTACGAACACTAAACGTTTTAAACCTAACTTTTAGTGTTCGTACATGTCTTGATAAGGGCGAAATATGAAGTAGCCCGAAACGCGTCACAGTACTTTGTATGCCATTGTATGCCATTGATGCCATTGAGGTGAACCTCACTGCAGAGACCTAGAAGCTTATGCAGTCCAGCTCCCAGCAATCATATGGAAAGAGCAGAAATTAGCATTGTCACGTCTGTATACGTAGCTCTGTGTATACAGCAAAGAAGAAGGCGAGGACCGGCTCCCTGCTCCTGCAGCTGCATAGCTGCTATCCCTGCAAGGACGTTCAGGAATATCCTTGCAGAGATAAACACAGACTGCCCAGATGTATATAGTCTATGAGCTGTCTGGAACTAGTTAACTGCTTTTAGTCAATGATGCCCTATTCTCAGCTAATCAGTGAGGTTCCAACAGCCCCTGCCGATCAGCTATTTGGATATAGTTCCACCATTGGAGGTCTTCCCCGGAACCAAAAACAGGCAGGGTCTTCATAGGAACTAATGTATGGCAGCCTCAACTCATTCAGGAGGACCGAGGCTGCCGCACACACCCATTACGGGTTTTTGCGCTCCCAGGTGCCATTGTCATGTTTTACCAAAGCATCTGAGGGTTTAAATGATGGTATTGTTGGTTGCATACATTAGCCTCAGGTGTCTGCTGTTTAAAACAGCAGGCACCTGGTGACTATGGTACCCTCTTTGCTTGCACGCGGACACCATCTTTAAAGAGCCGCCCTGGGTGGGAAGGGGTTAAAGGGGTTCTCCATGAATGATTTAACATGCAAATGCTAGATTGTAGTGTGTAGTAAGGCTCACCCCCTCATTTCCCTAGACAGCTCTGCATGTATTGGCAACCAGTCCTTTTCATATTCTAGAGCAGGTTGCCTGGGCCTTTTTAAATGAATCCCTTTAAAATGACCCTTCAGTTTAAGAATACAAAATCATAATCACTGGGGAACAGACAAAACACCCTCCTTCTTAACTTTTTACTTTCAGATATGTCAATACCTAGGCCCATCTTTTGCTGTCCAAGATGGCTATTCTGCTTCTCAGAATACCTGATGCACATTGTGTTTTTGGTAGCCCAGACACTTCCTGCTGGCATTAGATTGGCCAGTACTGCTCACATGATCAGTGCTGGCCAATCAACAAGCAGGGCTGGACAAGTAGGAAGTGTCTTGGCATAGCAATGCACAGTGTGCATCAGATTGTCTAAGAAGCAGTGCAGCCATCTTGGATGGTAGAAGAGGAGCCCAAGAATTAGAGGTTCTGTAAGTAAGTGTTGTGTTCATTCACAAGTTAATATGATTTTTTTTTTCTTGAACCGGAGGATTGCTTTAAAGAAATTAAGAAAAATGCAAAAATTAAAATTCTTATATAATGTGATGACTTTTCTATTGTGAAGGAGTACGAAGACCCTTACTATGTGGTATTAGCATTTCAAGATGGGGCTGTCTAATAGTGCACAGAACATTCTCATACAGTATATTCATTACTGACATCATTAACATCTCTGAACAGCAATAATAAAACTTTTCTAACAAGGTTCATCCTTTTATGGATCCTACCCCTCTTACCTCCTTCTTATCCATTCACTTTATTAAACAATTAACTCCAGTTTTATTGATGTTGACTTATTCAGTTAAAAAAGTCAGTGGAGCAAAAATGATTGGCAGACATATGCCATTATCAGCCCCTCATACCTATTTCTGGCTTTAAGTGGTTTTCCAAGACATTTTAACTGATGACCTATCCTCTGGCAATGCTTCTAGCTGCTACCAATCAGGAGCTATCAGCAGCTAAAGGAGCACTCCCCTCCGTCTACCACGTCTGCCTGAGCCCAGCTCAGACAAAACAGTCAAGTGCTTTTCCACAGCCCGAGCTCGGTCAAAACAGTAAATGGTTGAGTAAATCAAAAGTGCTTCCTGAAAAGCTGTGAAGGACATTCTGGTGCTCTTTCTTTTTCTCTCTTTCGCTCTCTCTCCAAAAACTCTCCTTAAAAAATTCACATGAAATTCTGATTCGATAGATTCCTACTTTTTGGAAAAATTCAGGTCAAATTATGAGTCCAGAGAATTAATTTGCTTATCTCTAGTCCCTGATATTCATCACCCAAACTAACAGCTGTGACTGAACTCAGCTTGCCTCATGAATTAATGTCTAGTCTGCTTGATTATTAGCTGTCACCAACAGAAGGCTGCCCCTGTGCGTATCATTAATTAACATTAAAATATAGAGAAAGGCTCTACATCCTAGTTACACTAATCTTAATGAAAGCTCACAAATTCAAGGAAACTCTGGTATTGAAATGTTGTTTTCATATTTGACTATACTCAGAAAATGCATTTATTGCCTTAATGCATTATTTGCCTCATGCACACGACCGTTTGCCCTCCAACATACGGTCTGTGAGCGGGCCATATGTCCCGGAGCGGCATACATCTTGCGCACGGGAGCACACAGTATCATATGATGCTGTGTTCATCGGGCCGCCCGCGGGACTATTGTCCCGCACTCATAATATCATATAAGTGCGGGACAATAGTCCCGCGGGCGGCCCAATGCGCACAGCATCATAGTATCCTATGATGCAGTGCGCTCACGTGCCCACGATGTATGCCGCTCCGGGACGCATGGTCCGCTCACGGACCGTATGTTGGAGGGCAACGGTCATGTGCATGATCCATAAAGGTCACGCCCATCTTTGCAACATGATTTTTTTATTGGCCACTCCAAAACAACTCAAAAAAATAAATAAAAATGGAACAACTTTTCAATAGATCTCCTCATTTTGTTTCAACAGCTCCTTTGCTAACCTATGTGCCTCCTTAGTAGAGATTTATCATGAGTGGAATATCTGACATTTCTGGTACCAGTAGTTTGTCAGA
Source organism: Bufo gargarizans (assembly GCF_014858855.1). Classification (NCBI taxonomy): domain Eukaryota; kingdom Metazoa; phylum Chordata; class Amphibia; order Anura; family Bufonidae; genus Bufo; species Bufo gargarizans. The sequence goes on from NC_058081.1 coordinate 543,613,696, forward strand.
TGTCACAGAATGTTTGATACATTTGGTGCATCTTTAACGCTACTGTTTTGAGATGTTTCTTCATATTCTATGCCACTCCTTTATTGTATTAAGAGTACAACATTTTTTTTAAAGTCACTGTTGAAATCTGTGTTAAATTAGCTCAACATGCCAACCATGTCCACTTCCCCACCCACATTTTAAAATTGAAGTGAGTAGTGTAAGTAATAAGTATGCAAAAAGTTGCAACATTTTTTCACAAATGAGTTCTGGCATGAACAGATTCGTAAATACCCCCTTAGTCGATTCCACTTATTGCTAAGATACATTTGGTAGGCCAGCAATATCATACTGCAGGATCACACTGAACAGAGTCTGTAGTCTGTTCCCTTGGAGACACATAGGTCTTCGTAAGTTGTTGTAGACACAAAATCATCTTAACCAACGACTTTATATGTTTGAATGGTTTCTGCTATCTCTTCGGTGACGTTTATAAAAAGCAGCTGTGATTTCTATATGCCTGAACATGGGGACATTGCTGGGCTCTGTAAATGCTGCTGTATCATACAGCACATTGAGGGAATAGACCCAGCAGAATAGTGCTGCTGCATAGCCCATTAGATTCCTCTGTCAACAGTGACCGCAGAACCTAGCTGGTTAGACATAAGAAAGGCGCTCCATCTGCCTTTCCATTGACCACATGCAACATGCTCATGAGGTGTCAATGGTTGCTATGGCAACCAGGGGTCTTAAAGAGACCTCCAGGGCCTGTTTAACATATTGGAAATCAGTTTATCACTAGCCTATCTATAGACTCATTAAACTCTCAAATGATCACATTGTAAAGTACCCTAGTGGGAGTAAAAAAACAAATGCGTTTAATAAATTGATATAACTTTATTATTTATTACTTAGGACATGATTTTTTTCTGTGCTTTTTTTCCGGAATAATTCATATAATTTTTTTCATACTGATGTCTGTTAAGAATTTTTAGCCATAAAAAGTGAAACAAAAGGTAAAAAAAATATTTATTTCTTTACAATGTAGCTACTTTTCTTATAATTACCTAATACTACCATAAAATGGACTTTTTCTTTGTCTATTTGTCTGTAAATATTGATATACCGTATTACATGTAGACTTCTGAAATTCAGGTCTTAGCTAGTGTTACAACAACAAATTCTGAGGGGACAGTTTTTTTTTTTTAGGGTGGGATTTAGTTTTGTGTATTTAAGTTTTTATTTTTCTGTTTTTGCTGTCCACACCTCAAAGTTCAGAAAAGATCATTGGTGGAAGAGTTTCATGAGCAGTAGAATGAATAGAAGCAGTGCACACATTGTGTATGAAACAATGGAGAAGACAGAATAGGAGAAAAGCGTTTCTGCTGAGTCTACTGGCAGACTCAGCAATTCGTTGCCTGATATATAGGGACAATCAGCTAAAGCCCACATTGTAAATATACTGTGGCACGGGCATTAGAGATGTGGACCACCTGCCATAAATATACAGCAAAATAACAATGGCAGAAATGTACCCAAAAGTGTTTTTTTTTTTTAAAATACGGCTCACCCTGCAAAAAGCCCACAGATGGCTGTATCTATGGAAAAATAACAATGTGCTATTAGTTTGCATAAGTAGTAAAACATAATTTTTTTCCCCCCACATGGAGCAGTATTGCATAATGTACACAGGCTCTATCAGGCACTCCTAGGTTGCGGCATCTGATGTCCGAACTACTGCGCACACTCTTATTCATTGGGGTATCTCTGCCTCGTGACATACACAGTCCCAGGTTGTGGTCTCTGCCTACACAACCACTGTGCACAGGCTTCAGGCTGGACTCTGCCTCCGACCTGTCCCTTTTACAGCTCAGGCTGCTTTCAGGATGCACAGACTAGGTGGCTCCAAACCTCTGTAGTATTTGGCTTCTACTGCCCTACCAATTTCCTGAGGTATTGTACCCTTTTTTCTAATAGCAGCCGACTCCATTAGTTCCTACTGAAATAACATTGGATCTCTGCAATGTCCATTACATCCTACCCAATGACTTCTCCAATGCACTGCTACAGTCTGCTCAGGAGACTATCAGTATACTTCCTCGCCATGGCCTCAATACTTACAGGGTGTTTCACCCACAGCACTGAATATGCATTTATCATTCCTTTCCTCACAGCGGCTTAACGGGGTTATCTGGAAAAATATACTGATGACCTATCCTCAGATCGGCAGGGGTCTAACTATGGCGCTGATCAGATGTTAGAAGAGATGAGCGAATTTTTGAAAAGTTTGATTCAGTTGATCTTCCGATTTTACCCCAAAAATTGATTTGTGTAACTAATTACTTTGTCACAAAGCGCATTTTTTTGTAATTAACGGGTGCGATGACAGGGAGCTGCGATAGCCCTCAGATGCCTAGTTTATACATTATTTCGGCATCTGAATGCAAAAACTGTGTAAAATTAACATACATTTTTTCTAAAATCAAACTTACTGTCTCCATTTGCTCGCGATGGGCCAGCTATCGCCTTCTGGCTTGAAGATCTGGCGCGAGATTACATCATTACGCCGGCAGGCGTGGTGACGACATATGTCACCACACAAGGGATTTCGGCCGAGATCTCCAATCAAGATGGTGGCTGGCGGCCCGTCGCGAGCAAATGAAGGAGGCAAGTATGAATTTTCTTTTAGTTTTTTACACTATTTCAGGTTAAATCGATTCGCTAATATGTAGCACGAGGAAATTTGGCTTCGAGGCGAATCACATCTATCCTGAAATTCGGATCGAGTTCCACTTCATAGTGTCTATGAGTAACTACTGTACTTGCATTCTCAATGTAATGAATTCTGAGCATCATTTCTTATGACTCAATGTTGTGAGTGATTCCTCTATGATTAGTATTAGAAGTTTTAAATGGAATTGCCAGCAGTCTGTCAGGTACAACTACTGGATGTTAACAGTTGGGGGGTGTCCCTGCACTCTCTGACGTTATCCAAGTGCTACCAGTGGCACAATGTGCAGGGACACATCTCTAACTGGTAACACCCAGTTGGACCTTTATTGCAAACTGCTGGCCAAGTTCTAGTAGGAATACTTGAAGAATGACACAATATAGAGATACACAATTGATGATCTTATAGGAAATGCAAGTAGTTGGTAAATCAGATGTGTCAGGAGAGGTGGCAGGTCCTCTTTAAAATAAAATTGGTGGGGTGCTGTATCACCTTTATGGACCACAATATCTGTCAGTGTGAAGTGCAGAACTATCCAACGCCACAGAATTTCACTTGACAAACAAGCTAATAGTGTTAATTATGCACCAAGTACTTTTCACATTCACTAACTACTTATTACCCTGCTTCGTGCCAAGGTGCAATTACTAAAGGAAGCAGAACAGATTAGAATAGGAATGAAAGCCAGTATGTATGTCAGTATATGTTCACTGTTGTATGGAAGAATGAACCTCTATTAAAACCGAGTGAGACTTCCCATAGCAACCAATCACAGCACAGCATTCATTTCTCCACAGCCGATTAAGAAAGCTGAGATCTGGTCATTATTGGCAGTCTAGGTTTTGATAAATGAGGCCTAGTATCTTCAATCATCTATTGCACTATAATGTGTGTTGACACCAGTCTAAGGGTGCTTTTACATGAGCCGATACCTCGGTAAAAGCAGCCTAGATCAACCGTATAACATCATATACCATATAAATACAGCCATGAACAATTGGTGTTCATTTAAAGGGCTTTTTACACTTCCCATTGTAAATTGTATGGGGACAAATTAGATCTTTCAGGCCCCATACAGGTTTCAGATTGTTTGCAGTACATCCCCATACTTACAACTTTGCAGTTGATAAATTCAGGACAAATAGGCCCTTGTCCCGGGAACGGCCCAGTCCATGTGGGACTGCTCATCTATGGATGGGGTTTGCATAAGTTTCATCCACTTTCAATCCAGGACACCTCGAATTTTCAGGGACAGTCCCTGCAAATTTGAAACTGTTGGCAACCATGCAGTCAGACGACAAATGATGATCACTGCCATGTTAACCGAGGCTAATGATCGGGAACGAGTGTCCTTATGAACCTACTTTCTGCTGGTTACTAACCTGTGTAAAAGGGCTTTAGGCTTAGCCACTGTAAATTATGACACATTTCTCAATGTGGATACTGGTAAATTTTGGGCATGCAAACCCTGCCCTAGGAATTCCCCAAACCCAATGGGAAAGCTCACATGAGTATGGCCTACATAAGCCCTACTCATTTTCGGCCTTGGACATTCTAAATTTGTGACTGTCTCTGAAAGGTCTGTTGAAAGCATAGTTTGTCATTTACTATGATGTTTCTGTGAAGGATCAGACTGACAAATTCAGCTTTGCCACTTTGGTATGTATTAGTCCCTTGAGAGTCAGGAAAGACTCTTATCTGCTCCATTTAGCATTTTATTTGCCTCTATCACACTCAAATCGTGTGATTGCAAACATATAACGTCTCATCGTTCCTTAAGGATCATTTGGAACATCAAGACAGACATGGCCAGTGTCAGCCTTCTAAGTGATGAAAGAGAGATTTTTACTCTAGAGAAAGCTTCTAATACATTTGGACTGCAAAATGAACATACTGATGCATATAAGGACTCCAATTGTAGCATCATTTGCGAAAGTTGAAATATTTGTTGCCACTGTATATGTTAGGCGAGCATGCCAATAAACGTGCGGGGAAGTACTGGCCCTTACTGTAATGCTGTAGCCATGTTGGTTACTGGCATTACAGTGATTGGCTGGCCAGAATGTGTCATCGGGTGCTATATAGCACCCGATGACGTGGTTCAGCTCAGTCTTAGTCAGGGAGAGGTGCAGCAGAAGGGGCAGATAGTGTAGGGACAGAAATTGTTTAGTGTTGAAAAGTGTTAGAGACACAAAAGTCCTTTTAAGGACTATTGTTTTATCTGGCTGCAATATATATTATTAGCGTAGCCTGCGCTAAATTAGATGCAATTGTTTGGCCACTGCTGACAGTGACACAACCTCTGCTACATCTGTTGTCTTACATTAGCCCATCCTAAATATCTGTGACATTCAGCGCAATTGTTTGGCCGCTGGTGACAGCGACATTACCTGCGCTACATCTCCTGTATAACGTTTGCGCATCCTAAATATCTGTGACATTCAGTATAATTTTTTTGTGCATACACTTACAAAACCTGCTCTACTGTACGTGTGACATACTTGCAAGCATATATACTATTTAATATTCTCAAAGCGAGCAGTAAGGGACGGGGAAGTGGCCGTGCTGCTGATGGTGCATGAAAAGGCCGGGGGCCTGCTGCCAGAGCACAAGAAACACACTCATCCACGATACCTAGCTTCATGTCCCAGTTTGAAGGATGGCGAAGGACACCACTCTCAAATTCACACCAGTGCAACCAGGTGGTCGGTTGGATTACGGCAGATAATGCTTCCAGTCGGTTAAGCACCACCCTGTCTTCCACAAAGTCCAGTAGCCAAGAGTCTGGTCCACAGAATCCTCACCCTGATCCTCCTTCCTCCCACCATGGAGAGTCTTGGCAAACAAGTGATCCCACACTCGAATATTCAGAGGAGCTCTTTTCAGCGCCATTCCTTGATTTGGGCCTCTTGCCAAGCCCACTTGAAGAGGGACATGAGGAGATCTTGGGCACTGATTCCCAAACTTTTGAGCATCCACAGTCAGAAGATGATGGTGGGAAATGGCAATTAGTGTTTAACAAGGTGGATGATGATGATGAGACACAGTTGCCAATAAGTCAACGGCAATTAGTGTCTCAAGAGGTTGATGATGAGGATGAGACACAGTTGTCAATAATAGGGATGAGCGAACTCGAACTGTATAGTTCGGGTTCGTACCGAATTTTGGGGTGTCCGTGACACGGACCCGAACCCGGACATTTTCGTAAAAGTCCGGGTTCGGGTTCGGTGTTCGTCGCTTTCTTGGCGCTTTTGTGACGCTTTCTTGGCGCTTTTTGAAAGGCTGCAAAGCAGCCAATCAACAAGCGTCATACTACTTGCCCCAAGAGGCCATCACAGCCATGCCTACTATTGGCATGGCTGTGATTGGCCAGAGCACCATGTGACCCAGCCTCTATTTAAGCTGGAGTCACATAGCGCCGCCCGTCACTCTGCTCTGATTAGCGTAGGGAGAGGTTGCGGCTGCGACAGTAGGGCGAGATTAGGCAGATTAACTCCTCCAAAGGACTTGATTAACTGATCGATCTGCAGCTGTGGATCATTGAGCTGCTGATCCTCAATTGCTCACTGTTTTTAGGCTGCACAGACCGTTTGTCAGTCTCATTTTTCTGGGGTGATCGGCGGCCATTTTGTGTCTTGTGGTGCGCCAGCACAAGCTGCGACCAAGTGCATTTAACCCTCAATGGTGTGGTTGTTTTTTGGCTAAAGCCTACATCAGGGTGAAGCTGTCACACCAAGTGCATTTAACCAGCAATAGTCTGTTCATTTTTTGGCCATATACAAAATCAGGGGCAAGCTGCGCCTGTCACCAAGTGCATTTAACCCTCAATGGTGTGGTTGTTTTTTGGCTAAAGCCTACATCAGGGTGAAGCTGTGACACCAAGTGCATTTAACCAGCAATAGTCTGTTCATTTTTTGGCCATATACAAAATCAGGGGCAAGCTGCGCCTGTCACCAAGTGCATTTAACCCTCAATGGTGTGGTTGTTTTTTGGCTAAAGCCTACATCAGGGTGAAGCTGTCACACCAAGTGCATTTAACCAGCAATAGTCTGTTCATTTTTTGGCCATATACAAAATCAGGGGCAAGCTGCGCCTGTCACCAAGTGCATTTAACCCTCAATGGTGTGGTTGTTTTTTGGCTAAAGCCTACATCAGGGTGAAGCTGTCACACCAAGTGCATTTAACCAGCAATAGTCTGTTTATTTTTTGGCCATATCCCAGTCTAATTCTGTCACTAAATCCATACCGGTCACCCAGCGCCTAAATACTAGGCCTCAAATTTATATCCAGCTAAATCTGTCCCTAGTGCTGTAGCTGGGCGAGTTATTTAGTGTCCGTTCAAGCACATTTCTTGTTCTGGGTTGAAATACAATTCCCAATTTAGCAATTTCATAATTTAGTGGTTCCTGCTATATCAGAGCTATTTGAAATCTATCCCAAAAAGGGTATATAATATTGAAGGTGCACATTGGGTCATTCAGAATAACTTCACACACACCCGCTACTGTGTATTTCCAAGTCTAATTCTGTCACTAAACCCATACCTGTCACCCAGCGCCTAAATACTAGGCCTCAAATTTAAATCCCTCTAAATCTCTCGTTACCGCTGTACTGTTGTTGCTGGGCAAGATATTTAGTGTCCGTCAAAGCACATTTTTTGTTCTGGGTTGAAGTACAATTCCCAATTTAGCAATTTCATAATTTAGTGGTTCCTGCTATATCAGAGCTATTTGGAATCTATCCCTAAAAGGGTATATAATATTGAAGGTGCACATTGGGTCATTCAGAATAACTTCACACACACCCGCTACTGTGTATTTCCAAGTCTAATTCTGTCACTAAACCCATACCTGTCACCCAGCGCCTAAATACTAGGCCTCAAATTTAAATCCCTCTAAATCTCTCGTTACCGCTGTACTGTTGTTGCTGGGCAAGATATTTAGTGTCCGTCAAAGCACATTTTTTGTTCTGGGTTGAAGTACAATTCCCAATTTAGCAATTTCATAATTTAGTGGTTTCTGCTATATCAGAGCTATTTGAAATCTATCCCTAAAAGGGTATATAATATTGAAGGTGCACATAGGGTCATTCAGAATAACTTCACACACACGCTTCTGTGCATTTCCAAGTCTAATTCTGTCACTAAATCCATACCGGTGACCCAGCGCCTAAATACTAGGCCTCAAATTTAAATCCCTCTAAATCTCTCGTTACCCACCGCTGTACTGTTGTTGCTGGGCAAGATATTTAGTGTCCGTCAAAGCACATTTTTTGTTCTGGGTTGAAGTACAATTCCCAATTTAGCAATTTCATAATTTAGTGGTTTCTGCTATATCAGAGCTATTTGAAATCTATCCCTAAAAGGGTATATAATATTGAAGGTGCACATAGGGTCATTCAGAATAACTTCACACACACGCTTCTGTGCATTTCCAAGTCTAATTCTGTCACTAAATCCATACCGGTGACCCAGCGCCTAAATACTAGGCCTCAAATTTAAATCCCTCTAAATCTCTCGTTACCCACCGCTGTACTGTTGTTGCTGGGCAAGATATTTAGTGTCCGTCAAAGCACATTTTTTGTTCTGGGTTGAAGTACAATTCCCAATTTAGCAATTTCATAATTTAGTGGTTTCTGCTATATCAGAGCTATTTGAAATCTATCCCTAAAAGGGTATATAATATTGAAGGTGCACATAGGGTCATTCAGAATAACTTCACACACACGCTTCTGTGCATTTCCAAGTCTAATTCTGTCACTAAATCCATACCGGTGACCCAGCGCCTAAATACTAGGCCTCAAATTTAAATCCCTCTAAATCTCTCGTTACCCACCGCTGTACTGTTGTTGCTGGGCAAGATATTTAGTGTCCGTCAAAGCACATTTTTTGTTCTGGGTTGAAGTACAATTCCCAATTTAGCAATTTCATAATTTAGTGGTTTCTGCTATATCAGAGCTATTTGAAATCTATCCCTAAAAGGGTATATAATATTGAAGGTGCACATAGGGTCATTCAGAATAACTTCACACACACGCTTCTGTGCATTTCCAAGTCTAATTCTGTCACTAAATCCATACCGGTGACCCAGCGCCTAAATACTAGGCCTCAAATTTAAATCCCTCTAAATCTCTCGTTACCCACCGCTGTACTGTTGTTGCTGGGCAAGATATTTAGTGTCCGTCAAAGCACATTTTTTGTTCTGGGTTGAAGTACAATTCCCAATTTAGCAATTTCATAATTTAGTGGTTTCTGCTATATCAGAGCTATTTGAAATCTATCCCTAAAAGGGTATATAATATTGAAGGTGCACATAGGGTCATTCAGAATAACTTCACACACACGCTTCTGTGCATTTCCAAGTCTAATTCTGTCACTAAATCCATACCGGTGACCCAGCGCCTAAATACTAGGCCTCAAATTTAAATCCCTCTAAATCTCTCGTTACCCACCGCTGTACTGTTGTTGCTGGGCAAGATATTTAGTGTCCGTCAAAGCACATTTTTTGTTCTGGGTTGAAGTACAATTCCCAATTTAGCAATTTCATAATTTAGTGGTTTCTGCTATATCAGAGCTATTTGAAATCTATCCCTAAAAGGGTATATAATATTGAAGGTGCACATAGGGTCATTCAGAATAACTTCACACACACGCTTCTGTGCATTTCCAAGTCTAATTCTGTCACTAAATCCATACCGGTGACCCAGCGCCTAAATACTAGGCCTCAAATTTATATCCCGCTAAATCTCTCGTTACCGCTGTACTGTTGTTGCTGGGCAAGATATTTAGTGTCCGTCAAAGCACATTTTTTGTTCTGGGTTGAAGTACAATTCCCAATTTAGCAATTTCATAATTTAGTGGTTCCTGCTATATCAGAGCTATTTGAAATCTATCCCAAAAAGGGTATATAATATTGAAGGTGCACATTGGGTCATTCAGAATAACTTCACACACACCCGCTACTGTGTATTTCCAAGTCTAATTCTGTCACTAAACCCATACCTGTCACCCAGCGCCTAAATACTAGGCCTCAAATTTAAATCCCTCTAAATCTCTCGTTACCGCTGTCCTGTTGTAGCTGGGAAAGTTATTTAGTGCCCGTCAAAGCACATTTTTTGTTCTGGGTTGAAGTACAATTCCCAATTTAGCAATTTCATAATTTAGTGGTTCCTGCTATATCAGAGCTATTTGAAATCTATCCCAAAAAGGGTATATAATATTCAAGGTGCACATAGGGTCATTCAGAATAACTTCACACACACGCTTCTGTGCATTTCCAAGTCTAATTCTGTCACTAAATCCATACCGGTCACCCAGCGCCTAAATACTAGGCCTCAAATTTATATCCCGCTGAATTTGAATACAATACATTGGGCCAAATAATATATTTGTTGTTGTGGTGAACCATAACAATGAGAAAAACATCTAGTAAGGGACGCGGACGTGGACATGGTCGTGGTGGTGTTAGTGGACCCTCTGGTGCTGGGAGAGGACGTGGCCGTTCTGCCACATCCACACGTCCTAGTGTACCAACTACCTCAGGTCCCAGTAGCCGCCAGAATTTACAGCGATATATGGTGGGGCCCAATGCCGTTCTAAGGATGGTAAGGCCTGAGCAGGTACAGGCATTAGTCAATTGGGTGGCCGACAGTGGATCCAGCACGTTCACATTATCTCCCACCCAGTCTTCTGCAGAAAGCGCACAGATGGCGCCTGAAAACCAACCCCATCAGTCTGTCACATCACCCCCATGCATACCAGGGAAACTGTCTCAGCCTCAAGTTATGCAGCAGTCTCTTATGCTGTTTGAAGACTCCGCTGGCAGGGTTTCCCAAGGGCATCCACCTAGCCCTTCCCCAGCGGTGAAAGACATAGAATGCACTGACGCACAACCACTTATGTTTCCTGATGATGAGGACATGGGAATACCACCTCAGCATGTCTCTGATGATGACGAAACACAGGTGCCAACTGCTGCGTCTTTCTGCAGTGTGCAGACTGAACAGGAGGTCAGGGATCAAGACTGGGTGGAAGACGATGCAGGGGACGATGAGGTCCTAGACCCCACATGGAATGAAGGTCGTGCCACTGACTTTCACAGTTCGGAGGAAGAGGCAGTGGTGAGACCGAGCCAACAGCGTAGCAAAAGAGGGAGCAGTGGGCAAAAGCAGAACACCCGCCGCCAAGAGACTCCGCCTGCTACTGACCGCCGCCATCTGGGACCAAGCACCCCAAAGGCAGCTTCAAGGAGTTCCCTGGCATGGCACTTCTTCAAACAATGTGCTGACGACAAGACCCGAGTGGTTTGCACGCTGTGCCATCAGAGCCTGAAGCGAGGCATTAACGTTCTGAACCTGAGCACAACCTGCATGACCAGGCACCTGCATGCAAAGCATGAACTGCAGTGGAGTAAACACCTTAAAACCAAGGAAGTCACTCAGGCTCCCCCTGCTACCTCTTCTGCTGCTGCCGCCTCGGCCTATTCTGCTGCTGCCGCCTCGGCCTCTTCCTCCGCCTCTGGAGGAACGTTGGCACCTGCCGCCCAGCAAACAGGGGATGTACCACCAACACCACCACCACCACCTCCGTCACCAAGCGTCTCAACCATGTCACACGCCAGCGTTCAGCTCTCCATCTCACAAACATTTGATAGAAAGCGTAAATTCCCACCTAGCCACCCTCGATCCCTGGCCCTGAATGCCAGCATTTCTAAACTACTGGCCTATGAAATGCTGTCATTTAGGCTGGTGGACACAGACAGCTTCAAACAGCTCATGTCGCTTGCTGTCCCACAGTATGTTGTTCCCAGCCGGCACTACTTCTCCAAGAGAGCCGTGCCTTCCCTGCACAACCAAGTATCCGATAAAATCAAGTGTGCACTGCGCAACGCCATCTGTAGCAAGGTCCACCTAACCACAGATACGTGGACCAGTAAGCACGGCCAGGGACGCTATATCTCCCTAACTGCACACTGGGTAAATGTAGTGGCAGCTGGGCCCCAGGCGGAGAGCTGTTTGGCGCACGTCCTGCCGCCGCCAAGGATCGCAGGGCAACATTCTTTGCCTCCTGTTGCCACCTCCTCCTTCTCGGCTTCCTCCTCCTCTTCTTCCACCTGCTCATCCAGTCAGCCACACACCTTCACCACCAACTTCAGCACAGCCCGGGGTAAACGTCAGCAGGCCATTCTGAAACTCATATGTTTGGGGGACAGGCCCCACACCGCACAGGAGTTGTGGCGGGGTATTGAACAACAGACCGACGAGTGGTTGCTGCCGGTGAGCCTCAAGCCCGGCCTGGTGGTGTGTGATAATGGGCGAAATCTCGTTGCAGCTCTGGGACTAGCCAATTTGACGCACATCCCTTGCTTGGCGCATGTGCTGAATTTGGTGGTGCAGAAGTTCATTCACAACTACCCCGACATGTCAGAGCTGCTGCATAAAGTGCGGGCCGTCTGTTCGCGCTTCCGGCGTTCACATCCTGCCGCTGCTCGCCTGTCTGCGCTACAGCGTAACTTCGGCCTTCCCGCTCACCGCCTCATATGCGACGTGCCCACCAGGTGGAACTCCACCTTGCACATGCTGGACAGACTGTGCGAGCAGCAGCAGGCCATAGTGGAGTTTCAGCTGCAGCACGCACGGGTCAGTCGCACTACAGAACAGCACCACTTCACCACCAATGACTGGGCCTCCATGCGAGACCTGTGTGCCCTGTTGCGCTGTTTCGAGTACTCCACCAACATGGCCAGTGGCGATGACACCGTTATCAGCGTTACAATACCACTTCTATGTCTCCTTGAGAAAACACTTAGGGCGATGATGGAACAGGAGGTGGCCCAGGAGGAGGAGGAGGAGGATGAGGAAGAGGGGTCATTTTTAGCACTTTCAGGCCAGTCTCTTCGAAGTGACTCAGAGGGAGGTTTTTTGCAACAGCAGAGGCCAGGTACAAATGTGGCCAGCCAGGGCCCACTACTGGAGGACGAGGAGGACGAGGATGAGGAGGAGGTGGAGGAGGATGAGGATGAAGCATGGTCACAGCGGGGTGGCACCCAACGCAGCTCGGGTCCATCACTGGTGCGTGGCTGGGGGGAAAGGCAGGACGATGACGATACGCCTCCCACAGAGGACAGCTTGTCCTTACCCCTGGGCAGCCTGGCACACATGAGCGACTACATGCTGCAGTGCCTGCGCAACGACAGCAGAGTTGCCCACATTTTAACCTGTGCGGACTACTGGGTTGCCACCCTGCTGGATCCACGCTACAAAGACAATGTGCCCACCTTACTTCCTGCACTGGAGCGTGATAGGAAGATGCGCGAGTACAAGCGCACGTTGGTAGACGCGCTACTGAGAGCATTCCCAAATGTCACAGGGGAACAAGTGGAAGCCCAAGGCCAAGGCAGAGGAGGAGCAAGAGGTCGCCAAGGCAGCTGTGTCACGGCCAGCTCCTCTGAGGGCAGGGTTAGCATGGCAGAGATGTGGAAAACTTTTGTCAACACGCCACAGCTAACTGCACCACCACCTGATACGCAACGTGTTAGCAGGAGGCAACATTTCACTAACATGGTGGAACAGTACGTGTGCACACCCCTCCACGTACTGACTGATGGTTCGGCCCCATTCAACTTCTGGGTCTCTAAATTGTCCACGTGGCCAGAGCTAGCCTTTTATGCCTTGGAGGTGCTGGCCTGCCCGGCAGCCAGCGTTTTGTCTGAACGTGTATTCAGCACGGCAGGGGGCGTCATTACAGACAAACGCAGCCGCCTGTCTACAGCCAATGTGGACAAGCTGACGTTCATAAAAATGAACCAGGCATGGATCCCACAGGACCTGTCCGTCCCTTGTCCAGATTAGACATTAACTACCTCCCCATAACCATATATTATTGGACTCCAGGGCACTTCCTCATTCAATCCTATTTTTATTTTCATTTTACCATTATATTGCGATGCTACCCAAAGTTGAATGAACCTCTCCTCTGCCTGTGTGCTAGGCCTAAATATATGCCAATGGACTGTTGCAGTGGTGGCTGACATGAAGCCTGATTCTCTGCTATGACATGCAGACTAATTCTCTGCTGACATGAAGCCAGATTGTCTGTTACGGGACCTCTCTCCTCTGCCTGGGTGCTGGGCCTAAATTTATGACAATGGACTGTTGCAGTGGTGGCTGACGTGAAGCCTGATTCTCTGCTATGACATGCAGACTGATTCTCTGCTGACATGAAGCCAGATCCTCTGTTACGGGACCTCTCTCCTCTGCCTGGGTGCTGGGCCTAAATTTATGACAATGGACTGTTGCAGTGGTGGCTGACGTGAAGCCTGATTCTCTGCTATGACATGCAGACTGATTCTCTGCTGACATGAAGCCAGATCCTCTTTTACTTGACCTCTCTCCTCTGCCTGGGTGCTGGGCCTAAATTTATGACAATGGACTGTTGCAGTGGTGGCTGACGTGAAGCCTGATTCTCTGCTATGACATGCAGACTGATTCTCTGCTGTCATGAAGCCAGATTGTCTGTTACGGGACCTTTCTCCTCTACCTGGGTTCTGGGCCTAAATTTATGAAAATTGACTCTTACAGTGGTGGGTGACGTGAAGCCTGATTCTCTGCTATGATATGAAGACTGATTCTCTGCTGACATGAAGCCAGATTGTCTGTTACGGGACCTTTCTCCTCTGCCTGGGTTCTGGGCCTAAATTTATGAAAATTGACTCTTACAGTGGTGGGTGACGTGAAGCCTGATTCTCTGCTATGATATGAAGACTGATTCTCTGCTGACATGAAGCCAGATTGTCTGTTACGGGACCTTTCTCCTCTGCCTGGGTTCTGGGCCTAAATTTATGAAAATTGACTCTTACAGTGGTGGGTGACGTGAAGCCTGATTCTCTGCTATGATATGAAGACTGATTCTCTGCTGACATGAAGCCAGATTGTCTGTTACGGGACCTTTCTCCTCTGCCTGGGTTCTGGGCCTAAATTTATGAAAATTGACTCTTACAGTGGTGGGTGACGTGAAGCCTGATTCTCTGCTATGATATGAAGACTGATTCTCTGCTGACATGAAGCCAGATTGTCTGTTACGGGACCTTTCTCCTCTGCCTGGGTTCTGGGCCTAAATTTATGAAAATTGACTCTTACAGTGGTGGGTGACGTGAAGCCTGATTCTCTGCTATGATATGAAGACTGATTCTCTGCTGACATGAAGCCAGATTGTCTGTTACGGGACCTTTCTCCTCTGCCTGGGTTCTGGGCCTAAATTTATGAAAATTGACTCTTACAGTGGTGGGTGACGTGAAGCCTGATTCTCTGCTATGATATGAAGACTGATTCTCTGCTGACATGAAGCCAGATTGTCTGTTACGGGACCTTTCTCCTCTGCCTGGGTTCTGGGCCTAAATTTATGAAAATTGACTCTTACAGTGGTGGGTGACGTGAAGCCTGATTCTCTGCTATGATATGAAGACTGATTCTCTGCTGACATGAAGCCAGATTCTCTGTTACGGGACCTCTCTCCTCTGCCTGGGTGCTGGGCCTAAATATATGACAATGGACTGTTGCAGTGGTGGCTGACGTGAAGCCTGATTCTCTGCTATGACATGCAGACTGATTCTCTGCTGACATGAAGCCAGATTCTCTGTTACGGGACCTCTCTCCTCTGCCTGTGTGTGTGCTGGGCCTAAATATATGCCAATGGACTGTTGCAGTGGTGGCTGACGTGAAGCCTCATTCTCTGCTATGACATGCAGACTAATTCTCTGCTGACATGAAGACAGATTCTCTGTTACGGGACCTCTCTCCTCTGCCTGGGTGCCGGGGCCTAAATATCTGAGAATGGACTGTTCCAGTGGTGGGTGACGGGAAGCCAGATTCTCTGCTATGGAACCTCTCTCCAATTGATTTTGGTTAATTTTTATTTATTTAATTTTTATTTTAATTCATTTCCCTATCCACATTTGTTTGCAGGGGATTTACCTACATGTTGCTGCCTTTTGCAGCCCTCTAGCTCTTTCCTGGGCTGTTTTACAGCCTTTTTAGTGCCGAAAAGTTCGGGTCCCCATTGACTTCAATGGGGTTCGGGTTCGGGACGAAGTTCGGATCGGGTTCGGATCCCGAACCCGAACATTTCCGGGATGTTCGGCCGAACTTCTCGAACCCGAACATCCAGGTGTTCGCTCAACTCTAGTCAATAAGTGAGGTTGTTGTTGTTAGGTCAACAATTCGGGAGGATGACCAGAGTGAGGAAGTAGAAGAGGAGGTGGTGGACGATGAAATCACACACCCAACCTGGGAAGGTGGCAAGCCGAGCGAGGACAGCAGTACAGAGGGGAGGATCTGCAGCACCACAACAGGCTGGAAGAGGCAGTGAGGTGGCAAAAGGGAGAAGGTGGGCCACGCCAAACAGGCCTGCAACTGTCCCCCGGAGCAACCCCTTGCGGCAATCTCCCTTGCCAAGGGGTATGTGTTCCGCAGTCTGGCGCTTTTTTGAGGAAAGTGCGGACGATAAAAGAATTGTCATTTGCAACCTGTGCCATACCAAAATGAGCAGTGGCATGAACACTAGCAACTTCCCCACCACCAACATTATCCGCCACATGGCATCAAAGCACCCTAATAGGTGGGCCGAACACCCGGGTCCACAAACAGTGTCTGTGGGTCACACCACTGCCTCCTCTTCCCCTGTGTTACGTGCTGACCAATCTCTCCCACCCTGCACCTGGACCTTCGCAAGCACCATCAGCTAGCACATCCACTTCTATGTCCTAGTTCAGCATACAGATGTACATAACCCAGGCCTTTGAACGAAAGCGCAAATACCCAGCCACCCACCCACAGGCCATAGCACTAAATGCGCACCTTTCCAAATTGCTGGCCCTTGAAATGTAGCCATTTAGGCTTGTGGACACTGAGGATTTCCGCAGCCTGAAGGCGTTGGCCGTCCCTTGTTACTCAGTCCCCAGCTGCCACTATTTTTCCAGGAATGCCATCCCCGCCTTACACCAGCATGTTTTCCATAACATCACCCGTGCCCTGACCAACACAGTTATTGGGAAGGTCCACTTAACGACTGACACATGAACAGGTGCTTGTGGCCAGGGTTGCTACATTTCCCTGACGGCACACTGGTTAAACGTTGTGGAGGCTGGAAGCAAAATGTACCCTGGGATGGCATAGGTGCTACCGATGGCAAGGATTGTGGGCCCTACTTCCAACAGGATTTATGCCACCACCTACATTAGTGGCTGCAACCCCCCCTTCTCCTCCACTCCCACCTCTGAATTCTCATCTTGCAGCACCAGTCAGCCACCAGTCAGTAGCTGGAAGCAGTGTAACACTGCAGTGGGGAAGCGGCAACAGGCCAAGCTGAAGCTGATATGATTAGGGGACAAACAGCACACCACCGCAGAGCTGTGGCATGGTATAAGGGACCAGACCTAGCTGTGGTAGTCGCCTTTCCAGTCAGCTTCCACTCTTCACAAGCGACGAGGGGGCATGGATGTCTGACCTCTGCGATGTTTTACGCATCTTTGAGGAATCAACACAGATGGTGAGTGGCGATGCCGCTATTATTAGCATAATCATCCCACTTCTGTATCTACTGAAACGCTCGCTGCTCACAATGAAGGCTTACGCTTTGCATGTGGAAGAGTTGGAAATGGGGGAATACAGTACACAGAGTGATAGTCAGACCACCCTCTGTTTGTCTTCTCAGTGCGAATTGGATGATGATGAGGAGGCGGTTGAGATCAGCAGCAGGCCCTCACCCCAATGTTTTAGAGGGTCAGCTCAGCAACAAACCCTCACCCCTAATGTTTTAGAAGGTCAGATCAGCAGCAGGCCCTCACCCCTAATGTTTTAGAGGGTCAGATCAGCAGTAGGCCCTCACCCCAAATGTTTTAGAGGGTCAGCTCAGCAGCAGATCCTCACCCCTAATGTTTTAGATAGTCATATCAGCAGCAGGCCCTCACCCCTAATGTTTTAGAGGGTCAGCTCAGCAGCAGATCCTCACCCCTAATGTTTTAGATAGTCAGATTAGCAGCAGGCCCTCGCCCTAATGTTTTAGAGGGTAAGATCAGCAGCAGGCCCTCTCCCCTAATTTTTTAGAGGGTCAACTTAGTAGCAGTGCCTCTTCCTTGCAATTTTTGGCAGCACTTGCACTTTATATACAAGTAAATATACAGGAAAGAATGTTTCCTAACAATTTTTCATCAAAAATCGGTTTTATCTTCGGTTTTGTGCTTATTATTATCAGTCTGTAAAAGTGGCGTACTACTCGGACAACATCGTTCCCAGCAGCGTCCTTGGAGTCCAATATGCATCCAAACATCGTCCCCATGCTGTTCTCGAACTATTTCAGTGGTGTTTCCATCAATTTCTGACCTTTTCATGTGAACCAGACACCCTCCCCTCTTCAGAGCAGG
The DNA here is from genome assembly GCF_014858855.1 of Bufo gargarizans. Lineage (NCBI taxonomy): Eukaryota > Metazoa > Chordata > Amphibia > Anura > Bufonidae > Bufo > Bufo gargarizans. Next base: position 543,631,822 of record NC_058081.1, read on the forward strand.
GAGCCTGTTTAATGCTTGGGTTCTCCCATTGACTTCTATTGTGTTCGGGTGGTCTGTAGCATCCCAAAGTGTTCTACTCGAGCACCCCAAGCACTTTGGTGCTCGATCAACACTAGTTAGGTTACTTTCACACTTGTGTCGTTGTTTTCCCGTATTGAGATCTGGTAGAGGATCTCAATACCGGAAAAAAAAAGTTTCTGTTTAGTCCTAATGCATTCTGAATGGAAAGAGATCTGTTCATGATGCATCAGGATGTCTTCCGTTCCATCAGGATTCTGTTTTGTGACCGGACACAAACACGCTGCAAGCTGTGGTTTTGTGTCTGGTCACAAAAACAGAAAAAAATTGATCCACTTACAATGTAAGTTAATGTTGACTTACCTAAAAAAAAAAATGAATCCGTAACCCATTGGCTTTTAATGTATTTAGTGACTGATCAGTTTTTTCCATTTTGATTTAACACAACCACATCCTTACGCAATGGATACATTCTGATGTGCAAAATGAAAACGGATCCTCTGCCGAATGTCAATACCAGAATTAACAACGCAAGTGTGAAAGTAGCCTTACCTTGTCCTATAGGAAATGCCTGACTAGTAAAGTAAGGCGCTGGCGATTAATCTAGGCCCATCATGCTTATGATTCCTGGCTACATGTGTTACATTATTTAGGAATTTTGTTTTCCAATAACATTTTTTAAGGATTATTTATTACAGACAATGTTAACATAACCTTTCAGACATCTGAGTTTCCACTAAACCCAGGTGTTAATTCTCTGGTATGTTATAGAATGTCTTCTGCAGCAATGTCTAGATATACAATTTCCAGCCCGTAACCTTACTATATGTGACATAATAAACATAGAAATAATATTTAGAATCAAAGGCTTTGTGTCATGGCTTATATTCAGTGAACTGATGTAAGCACTTCATGGTTCATAAGGTACAGCTGTATATTGAAAGGCAGAACAGCCTGCAGCAAAGATTGTAAGCAGTAACTACAGATCTCTCTAGATTGTATCAAAGCGCCTGGCCTGAGGCACTATTGTTCTGCAGGATCCATTCCCCAGTGGCTTCTACATTTTGTAGTTTAGACTTAATTATGCAGCAACATGTACACATATCTCACATCTATCATATATATCAGAATAGTCAGTGCAAAAATACAATAATAACCACTGTTGCTTTCTAATGAAAAATGAAATATGTACACAGTACACATGTAGGCACTATTGATCAAAAAAGAACATTGATTTTCAAAATGGAGTCTGCATTTATATTTCCATTAAATTGTGTAATTAAGTAATTGCATGTGTAACATGTGGCGGACCTTTCAGAGATATGAAACACTTCTTGTGCAAGCTCTGCTTTATTAAATCCACAATTTTGGATACAGGCTTAATTCAACAGTGCAATGGAGCGCCATCAAGGCTTGGGGACTTCAGACATTGTAGACAGTCCCACCAGAGTCTCCCCATGTATAGAGACTTGTCTATTGCCACATAATTGGGTCTGTGGATTATGGAGGATACCCCTCTACCAATGCAGCATCCCACATCTACAAAAGTGGTGCATTGCCTACTTGGAACTAACCCCATTGTGGACATGCAACACATGTTCTACTGGGGGCTAGCTGCTACCTCTCAATTAACAGAAAAAGCAATGTACCATATTGATAATGTACAGTATTCCTTATAAATTATCCTCTTTTCGACATGTGACGTACTAGTACGTCACATGTCGGGTCTTTAAAGCAGGAGCGGAGCAAGCTTTGTGCACTTTAACAGGACCAGAAATTTGCTGCTGCCATCCACCAGTCTTGTTCTCTCTCTCTCTTTCTTTGGTCTCCCAATGTTCTCCTTTCTCTGCAGTGCCTCCCTGACAGGTGCTCACAGTGTCTGTTTTTTACCGAATCTTGAGGCCCACAATCAGTTGCTTTAGCTCCGCAGGCAGACTATGTGATCTCAGACACATACACTGGCTTTTTCTTGCTTGAGGCTTCTATTTATAGTCTATGGTGCCACAGAGCCATCTAATGGCAATCATTGGCATTGTATACTTCTGCAGTGAGCCCCCGTGGGGAGCCGGTGTAGAAAGGTTGAAAGTAGTAGTGGCCTTGATAAAGTGTTGTGGTGTCACAATGTCCTACCTCAGGCCATCGCTCCCTGGGGCCCGGTGCAGTTGAAATAAAGTAGTGAAGAATAAGGTTAGAGTCTTTATTACTAAGTGCAATGTAGAACTTGAAATACATACAGAGCAACAGGCTTTGAGTGCAATTCTTCTCTGGCACCAGCTAAGGTGGCGGCAGGTTGGCTGCAGTTCTGCACTTAGATGATACTGGCCTAGTGGTTGTGTGGTTATGGGTAGAGATGGCCTTGCGGTTCACCCGACGGTAGTTTCGCGCCCAACTTTGCTAGTTTGCGATTCGACGAACATGCAAACATATGTCGATATTCGCATGCGCTATATTTTTTTGCTTAGCGCCGAACTTTGACCCATGACACATCCATCAGGTGGGACAGAACAGCCAATTGAGATGATTCAGCACATAGCCACACCCCCAACCCTATAAAAGAACCTGATCTGGCAGCCATTTTACATTATGTGTTTTGCCAGTGTAGGGAGAGGTTGTATTTTGGAGCAGGGACATTTAGGGACACCAAACGCTAGCTAATAGGGCCACAAAAGTCCTTTTAAGGACTGGTATAGGTGTGCTATCGATAGGTGTGACTTACTGAGGGGTGTAATATACTTATAATATATTTTCTAACATATAAATTATATTATAGTGTATTTGTATTGTGCAGCAGTTGTGTGCAGTTCTGCTGCGATACCGCAGCTAGATAGAGGGACAAACGCTATTGGAGTAACTAATTGCTGTGTGATTTACCTGTTACCCCCAAAAAACTGCTTGAGGGCTGCAATATACCTTCTTTCACAAAATCCTGATTAAGGGGTGCTATATACCTGTTTCCACCAAATACTGTTTGAGGGTTCGCTATATACCAGTTTCCGCCAAATACTGATCGAAGGGTGCTATATGCCTTTTTCTGCCAAATCTTGATTCAGGGGTGCCATATACCTGTTTCCGCCAAATACTGATTGACGGTTGCTATATACCTGCTTTTGCTAAATACTGATTGAGGGGTGCTTTTTCTACCAAATACTGATTGAGGGCTGAGATACACCTGATACCACAAAATGCTGATTGAGGGGTGTCATATACCTGTTTCCGCCAAATACTGATTGAGGGGTGCTATATATCTGTTTCCACCAAATACTGATTGAGGGGTGCTTCTTCCACCAAATACTGATTGAGGGCTGCAATATACCTGCTTTCACAAAATAATGATTGAGGGGTACCATATACCTGTTTCCGCCAAATATTGATAGAGGGGTGCTATATACCTTCTTACACAAAATACTGATTGAGGGGTGCTATTGCTATATATCTTCTTCCTCCAAATACTGATTAAGGTCTGCTATACACCTGCTACCACAAAATACTGATTGAGGGGTGCCATATAACTGTATCTGCCAAATACCGATTGAGGGGTGCTATATACCTGTTTCGGCCAAATACTGATTGAGGGCTGCGATACACCTGCTTCCACAAAATACTGATTGAGGGGTGCCATATACCTGTATCTGCCAAATACTGATTGAGGGGTGCTATATACCTGTTTCGGCCAAATACTGATTGAGGGCTGCGATACACCTGCTTCCACAAAATACTGATTGAGGGGTGCCATATACCTGTTTCTGCCAAATACTGATTAAGGGGTGAAATATACCTTCTTCCACCAAATACTGATTGATGGGTGCTATTGCTATGTACCTTCTTCCACCAAATACTGATTGAGGGCTGCAATACACCTGCTTCCACAAAACACTGATTGAGGGGTGCCATATGCCTGTTTCCGCCAAATAATAATTGAGGGGTGCTATATACCTGTTTCCGCCAAATACTTATTGATGGGTGCTATATAACTGTTTCCACCAAATACTTATTGAGGGGTGCTATTGCTATATACCTTCTTACACCAAATACTGATTGAGGGCTGCAATACACCTGCTTCCACAAAATACTGATTAAGGGGTGCCATATACCTGTTTTCGCCAAATACTGATTGAGGGGTGCTATATACCTGTTTCTGACAAATACTGATTAAGGGGTGCATATACCTTATTCCACAAAATACTGATTGAGGGATGCTATTTATATATACCTTTTTCCACCAAATACTGATTGAGGCCTGCAATATACCTTCTTCCGCAAATACCGCTCTTCTCTACTGTCTAAGGCAAAGGGTAATTTAGAAAATGACAGGCAGAGGAAGAAGCAGACCGTTCCGCAGGGATGGTAGGGGTCGGGCAGGTGCACCAAGCCGGAGCCTAAGTGGGAAGTTGGAGAAGGCGCGTGCAAAAACTTCAAAGGGCGCACCAGAGTTGGTTAAGTGGCTTAATCACCCTTCCGCCTTCTGCACCCTTCTCATCATCTGTATCTGCACCCTCCTCACTCTCTGCTGTGTGCACCCCCAAAGACACCACCACCATAGCCCCTCCACTCGAGTCAGAGGAATTATTTTCAATCCATTCCCAGATCCTATCAATGTGCAGCCATTCTTGGCATCGGATTAGAAAGAGGAGGTAGCAAAGGCCGCCACCCAGCTGTCTGACGACAGTACCCAGATCAGCCCAAAGAGGGTTGTCCCCGCTGTTGCTGCCTACTCCGAGATCTGTAATGTCAGTGGTTGTGAAGGTGACGATGATGACGTGTCGATGGACGTTATGTGGGTGCCCACAAGAGAGGAAGAGGTGTGGAGTTCCGAGGGAGAGATGAAGCAGCAGATAGGGAGGAGAAGGAGTTGAAGCAGGCAGAACTTGCAGTGCACAGGAGGCAAAAAGGAGACTGCAAATGTATCTGGAACAAGCCATCCACCATGCACGGTCACATCTTGCGCTCCTAGGACGCCAGCACATGGCTCCGCAGTGTGGGCTTTTTTTTAACATGTCAGCTGATGATATTAGTGTTCTTCAGCCTGTGCTGTCAACACATAAGTCGCGGTAAGCCCAAAACTCACGACCGCCTAGAACTCAGGTTCTCTTTAAGACTGTCTAAAATGCTGGTCTTAATAAATGTGCCCCTTAGAGTTCACCTATATTCTTACACATTCTTAAAGCAAACTTACTAGGTGGTATATACTGCTCTTTCTGATATAATAAAGGGAAAGGAGCTCAGCTCTTTCATATATAGGTTTGTGTGATTTGAAAGAGGACTTCATAGTAAAAAGCAAAATAAGTCCTTTTCTCTGTGCCCACACAGGATGATCCACAGCTTTCTGCGCACAACATTGATAGAGGTAGAGCTATCAATAACAGTGTGTGGGCAATTTAATGAGGACTCTCACTGTGTCTCTTAGGAGTCCTGTCACTTTGCTTTTTATTCAGAAATCCTGTACCACATCCCACATGCTTCTTTTTCATAGAACTCCGCTTCTCTCCATTTATCATATCTTGATCATAGTAAGGGCAGCACTTGACAGGTTCTAATGGTTGTATCAATAAATAACCCCTTTCTATACACTTTATTGCACCAAATGGGCACCATAGCTTTTATTTTCAAGAACCTAATGACACTGTCACTGTTCGGCTGATTCCACATATGGCAGTGAACAGCCTGCTGGAGCTCTCTGGATCTGGCATAGCCGGATGTTATTGCATGTCCGCTTGCTCTAAGGGCTCGTTCACATGACCATATGGCTTTTTCAGTGTTTTGCAGGCCATTTTTAATGGATCAGTTTTTCCGTTTTTGTTTCAGTAGTGTTCTGGTTCCGTTCCGTTTTTCCGTATGGCATATACAGTATACAGTAATTACATAGAAAAAATTGGGCTGGGCATAACATTTTCAATAGATGGTTCCGCAAAAATGGAACGATTACGGAAGACATACGGAGTACATTCTGTATGTTTTCAGTTTTCTTTGCGGACCCATTGACTTGAATGGAGCCACAGAACATGATTCGCGGGCAATAATAGGACATGTTCTATCTTTGAACGGAACGGAAAAACATAAAATACGGAAACGGAATGCATATGGAGTACATTCCGTTTTTTTGCGGAACCATTGAAATGAATGCAGACAACCAATAAATATTTTTCCCATCAATATATATGCGACCCAATATCAAAAATTATTGGAACCAATATTAGAAGATATATGGATCAAAATTCAATCTAGAAAATAATTCATTACTACAGTATATATTCAAATAATCACATTTTTTTTTAAACATTTGCATAATTACAAAAAACTGGCTTCACATAATTAGGAACATTTAAAATATCATAGGTTGGGGGAATATGGTGATATTAATTCATCAATATAAAGTGCAAGTGCATCAGGGTCGCATAACTACTGCATACATATAGTATCCTTACTGACCATAAATATATCAGCAGATATCCAGCAGATATCAAATGTTGCTCTACTCAGCTTGCAAACCATCCCAAAGAAAGAATGTTTTAATGAAATCACTTAGTGGGACATCATGCAGTGGTCATTACATTGATGTCCAACTAGTATCGGGGCACGGTCTGGCGGTGGTGTGGTGTATAGCTTGGGTCAGTATGGTTTGCAATTGTTAACTATAAAATTTTGTGGCATAATTGAATATAAATATTCTGATCTTGCAGTATCAAATGTTACATGATACTAGTTGGACATCAATGTAATGACCACTGCGTGATGTCCCACTAAGGCTACTTTCACACTTCCGGTAGGACGGATCTGACAGGCTGTTCCCCCTGTCGGATCCGTCCTTCCGCTATTTCGCCGTGCCGCCGGACCGCCCCCATTGACTATAATGGGGACAGGGCGGAGCTCCGGTGCAGTACGGCAGTTCATGGTGAGAGGCCACCCGACTAAAAAGTCAGACATGCAGGACTTTTAGTCCGGCGGCCTTTCGTCGTGCACTGCCATTCTGCGCCGGAGCTCTACCCCAGTCCCCATCCGGCGGCACGGCAAAATAGCAGCAGGACAGATCCAACAGGGTTAACAGCCTGTCGGATCCATCCTGCCGCAAGTGTGAAAGTAGCCTGAGTGATTTCATTAAAACATTCTTTCTTTGGGATGGTTTGCAGGCTGAGTAGAGCAACATTTCATATCTGCTGATATATTTATGGTATTCATGGTCAGTAAGGATACTATATGTATGCAATAGTTTGTGAACTGAGTGGAGCAACAATGGATACCTGCGGATATATTTTGGTCAGTAAGGATACTATATGTATGCAGTAGTTATGCGACCCTGATGCACTTGCACTTTATATTGATGAATTAATATCACCATATACCCACAACCTACGATATTTTAAATGTTCTTTAATTGTGATTATTTGAATATATACTGTAGTAATTAATCATTTTCTAGATTGAATTTTGATCCATATATCCTCTAATGTTGGTTCCATTGAAATGAATGGTTCCGTATACGGAACTAAAAAAACGGCACCCGGGCATAAAAGGGGGTAAAACCGTTTAGGCGATCTTCCCCTTCCAGAGCTACAGGCACAGCTACTTACAGAACACCAATCTCCAGAATTGGAAACCATATGAATGCTGCATACAGTCGAATAGGAAAAACCATATGAAAGGTTTACACTCCTAGCAGCATACAATAAATCGCCCCCAAGAACGAGACCAAGCTCTGTGTTGAGGGTAAGGCAGTGGACAGACAGAGCTGTGGGTTTATTGTTCTTATATACACATTAGTACCACCCACAGGGTTTTGTAAAACAACCAGTAAACATGTACAATACACTCAGACACTCCCACACAAAATCCTCTCTGCCTGTGATACAATTACCTTACACAATGGGTTAATGTAATTATCACAGGCAGGAGAATACACAGTTTTACACAATGTCTTCTGTCCTGGAGACAATGGGGAGGAATCCAATTTATCTCCAAGGACAGAGGAAAAACTCCATTAGCCACATGGAAGCAAAAGACAATAAAAGACATAAGAATATTTAACTGTGCAGCTATTGCATAAAACATAGACATTTAACATATCCCCAGATGGCTTGGATCTGAGCGCTCAATATATCCGAACAGCGCTCAGATGCCACAAACACAGTCAAATCAGTAGGCAAATTAATGGAAAACCCTATTAAAGGATAGGATTGTGGAACATCTAAAATCCCATGGATTGCAAATGGTTGAGGAGCCAACCCGGAGGGAGGCCATTTTGGATTTGATATTCACAAATGGGGATTCGGTATATGATGTCATTGTAGGCGAAACCTTGGGATCTAGTGATCACCAGTCAGTGTGGTTTAATATAAGAACTGTGAAAGAGTCCCACCACACAAAAACAAAAGTTTTAGATTTTAGAAAAACAGACTTTTCAAAAATGAAATTAGTCATAAATGAGTCCTTATCAGACTGGAACGGATTACATGGAGTCCAGGAGAAATGGGACTACTTAAAAGGTGCATTATTGAAGGCAACAGAAAATTCAATTAGACTTGTCAGTAAAAGCAAAAAAAGGAAGAGACCACTGTGGTACTCGGCAGAAGTGGCCCAAATCATTAAAAATAAAAAGCTAGCATTTTGTAATTATAAAAAAACCCAGAGCAATGAAGATAAGGAAATCTACAAGATTAGGCAGAAAGAGGCCAAGCAAGTTATAAGAACTTCTAAAGCGCAGGCAGAAGAAAAACTAGCTCAGTCTATGAAAAAAGGGGATAAGACATTCTTCAGATATATAAATGAAAAAAGGAAATTAAAACAAGGAATAACTAAATTAAAAACAAAGGACGGAAGGTATGTAGAAGAGAATAAAGGGCTAGCCGACTGCCTTAACGAATACTTCTGTTCAGTTTTTACAAAAGAAAAAGAAGGAGAAGGACCTCCACTAGAAAGGATGACTAATAAATCGTTTGATGCATGTGTCTTTACAGAGGAAGATGTTCTAAGTTTGCTGTCTAAAGTGAAGACAAATAAGTCACAGGGGCCTGATGAGATACACCCAAAATTATTAAAAGAGCTTAGTGGTGAGCTGGCAAAACCGTTAACAGATTTATTTAACCAATCATTAGTAACAGGAGTCGTCCCGGAAGATTGGAAATTGGCAAATGTCGTGCCCATTCACAAGAAAGGTAGTAGGGAGGAATCGAGCAACTATAGACCAGTGAGTCTGACATCAATAGTAGGCAAATTAATGGAAACCCTATTAAAGGATAGGATTGTGGAACATCTAAAATCCCATGGATTGCAAGATGAAAAACAGCATGGGTTTACTTCAGGGAGATCATGTCAAACAAATCTTATAGATTTTTTTGACTGGGTGACTAAAATAATAGACGGTGGAGGTGCAGTAGACATCGCTTATCTGGATTTTAGTAAGGCTTTTGACACTGTCCCACATAGAAGACTTATCAATAAACTGCAGTCATTGAGCATGAACTCCAATATTGTTGAGTGGATTAGGCAGTGGCTGAGGGACAGACAACAGAGGGTTGTAGTCAATGGAGAACATTCAAAACAAGGTCATGTTACCAGTGGGATTCCACAGGGATCTGTACTGGGACCAATTTTGTTTAATATCTTCATAAGTGATATTGCAAAAGGCCTCGATGGTAAGGTTTGTCTTTTTGCTGATGACACACAGATATGTAACAGGGTTGATGTTCCTGGAGGGAAACGCCAAATGGAAAAGGACTTAGGAAAACTAGAAGAATGGTCAGAACTCTGGCAACTGAAATTTAATGTGGATAAGTGCAAGATAATGCACCTGGGGCGTAAAAACCCAAGGGCAGAATATAGAATATTCGACACAGTCCTGACCTCAGTATCTGAGGAAAGGGATTTAGGAGTAATTATTTCAGAAGACTTAAAGGTGGGAAGACAATGTAATAAAGCAGCACGAAATGCAAGCAGAATGCTTGGATGTATAGGGAGAGGTATAAGCAGTAGAAAGAGTGAAGTGCTTATGCCGCTGTACAGAACACTGGTGAGACCTCACTTGGAGTATTGTGCGCAGTACTGGAGGCCATATCTCCAGAAGGATATAGATACTCTAGAGAGAGTTCAGAGAAGAGCTACTAAACTAGTACATGGATTGCAGGATAAAACTTACCAGGAAAGGTTAAAAGACCTTAATATGTATAGCTTGGAAGAAAGAAGAGACCGAGGGGATATGATAGAAACTTTTAAATACATAAAGGGAATCAACTCGGTAAAGGAGGAGAGCATATTTAAAAGAAGAAAAACTACCACAAGAGGACACAGTTTTAAATTAGAGGGGCAAAGGTTTAAAAGTAATATAAGGAAGTATTACTTTACTGAGAGGGTAGTGGATGCATGGAATAGCCTTCCTGCAGAAGTGGTAGCTGCAAATACAGTGAAGGAGTTTAAGCATGCATGGGATAGGCATAAGGCCATCCTTCATATAAGATAGGGCCGGGGCTATTCATAGGATTCAGATATATTGGGCAGACTAGATGGGCCAAATGGTTCTTATCTGCCGACACATTCTATGTTTCTATGTTTCTATGTTTCTAAATCGCCATGTGGTTTAAGTTTAGCATAGGCTGATGAGAGGGCCCATAATCCTGGGGCAAGAGGCTGGCCACCAGGCTTCTCCAGCACCCAGTGGCGAGGTTGGTTTCGCCACACGGCCCGTATGTGGAACGCAAAAAACATTTGTGTGAATGAGCCCTAATGCAGATATAAAACTAGCCTAAGTCTCTTAACGGACCACCATATGCAAAATGCAAAATGGTTTAGAACTGACTTTATTACTCTAATTTTGCCCGATAATTAGAGTTCCTGCTAGAGTGTAAAACCTCATGCACACGACAGTAGTTTTGGTCCACATCTGATCCACATTTGCTCGTTCATCGGGTAATCGGTGGCAGTATTACACTGCCAGATGATCTCTAATGAGTGTTACTACAAACGTTTGTTAGCGATGATCTTCAGGATTATCTGCTAGTGTAATATAAGCTTTACGCTTAGTGACCAGTGTGGAAACTGGAGGGTTTCATGTTTTTGTTTAAATAGAGATATTGACATGGAAATTAAAAATATCCACCATAAATTCTTTAAAAATGTGTTAAACATAAAAACATGATTTAAACAATAGGTCATTTTCTGATGACACATTCCCTTTAATTAGTAAGTTCTATTTGCCAAGTCCTTCTATTTTTGTAGAGGAAAATGGTCATGGGGAAAACACAAGAAGTACTATGCATAGGTAAATAAAGGGAGTGTATATCTCTGGAATTTGCAGTTCATCTATATTCAAATGAACATAGCACAGTACCATATGATGTGTCCACCCTTAAAGGGAACTTGTCACCTCCTAAATGCATGTAAACCTACTAGCAGTACCTCAGGGTAGCCCGCAGTGTGATACTAATCATACTTTTTATCCTGCAGTCCGATGCCGCATAAGGTCAGAAAACGATCTTTTATCCTCTGTCCGCGCTAATTTGCATGTCACCTTGAAGCCAAGGGGGCAGCGGCCTCCTTGCTTGAAGTCAAGGTAACCACGCCCCCTCTTGCATTTGAGTGACATCCCGCAATTCGGCTTCGCTTTCTGAAGTCTCGTGCATGTGCGGTGCCCTCTGTTTTACTGTGCAATCCCATGTCAGGGCATGAGGTACTGCTGGCGGGTTTACATGCATTTAGGAGGTGACAGGTAAGTGTAAAAAATGACAACTTTTCCCACAGAAAAAGTCCTAACATGGTCACATAGACGAAAAAAAAAAAAAAAAAGTTATAGCTCTTAGAATGCGAAGATAAAAAAATTAAAAACAATTGTTTGGTCACTAAAGCCCAAAACAGGCAGGTCCCTAAGGGGTTAAACATGTTGTACAACTGTATTATGAAAGATTGGAGGTCTTCAAGGGGTTGTCTCACTTTAACAAATGGCATTTATCATGTAGACAAAGTTAATACAAATTACAACTTACTAATGTATTGTGATTGTCCATATCGTCACCTTCGCTGGCTTGATACATTTTTCCATTAAATACTGCTCTTTTCCAAGAGTTACAACCCTGTAATCCAGTAGCAGTGGCCATGCTTTCACACAATAGAAAAAAGTGTCCTCCTGTGCGCACTCCTACAGTTCTGGCCACTAGAGAGGCTTGTGATTTTTTCCTATAGTGTTCAAGTAGGATACGAACAATGTATAATGTGATGGAAAACTGAATCCAGCCAGCAAAGCAGGCAATATGACCCCCTCCCTCTAAACAGGCAAGATGTTGTGGTCGCCATTTACCTGTGCATCTAAGGCCTATTTCAAACGGGCGTCATGTTTTTGGCTCAGATAAGATGCGGGTGCGTTGCGGGAAAATGCACGATTTTTCCGCGCGAGTGCAAAACTTCTTAACAGAAGTTCGGGTTTGGGATCAGGGTTGTGTAGATTGCATTATTTTCCCTTATAACATGGTTATAAGGGAAAATAATAACATTCTGAATACAGAATGCATAGTACAATAGCGCTGGAGGGATAAAAAAAGAAATTACAAAAAATTTAACTCACCTTAATCCACTTGTTCTCACAGCCGGCTTCTCTTCTGTCTTCTTTGCTGTGTATAGGAAAATGACCTGTGGTGACGTCACTCCGGTTATCACATGGTCCATCACATGATCTTTTACCATGGTGATGGATCATGTGATGGACCATGTGAGGACTGGAGTGACGTCACCACAGGTCCTTTTCCTGTAAACAGCAAAGAAGAAGACAGAAGAGATGCCGGCTGCGCGAAGAAGTGGATTAAGGTGAGTTAAATTATTTATTTATTTTTTACTTTTTACTTGCTTGCAGATGCTTGCAATTTTCACGCAGCCCCATTCAATTCTATGGGGCCTGCGTTACATGAAAAACACACAATATAGAGCATGCTGCGATTTTCACGCAACGCACAAGTGATGCAGGAAAATCACAGCTCATGTGCACATCCCCATAGAAATGAATGGGTCCAGATTCAGTGCGGGTGCAATGCGTTCACCTCACGCATTGCACCCACACGGAAATCTCGCCCGTGTGAAAGGGGCCTAAGGTGTTAAACGGCCCAGCGCATGTTTGAAACTTTTTGAAAGCCACTTGCCCAAAATGTTTTAAGATAGTGGCATTTCTCCACCGACCTCACAGATTTGCTGAAAAGGGGTTGTGGTGAGAACAGGGAGGGCGTATGGTTAACAGCCCCACCACATTTATCATCTTCAATGTTTTCTAGAGTAGAAAAACAGTGAAATCTATGCCAGGCTGGCATAGATTTCAGTTGCGGCATACAGACTGAAAGATGACAAGCTATCACAGCCTGGTCTATGCCATCAGACTATAATAAATCTCCCCCACAAGGTGTTATAGGAAAGAAACTGTGGTTTGTTGTAACCAAGTATCCAAAATGTATGCCTTAACAGAGGCAAGTGCATCTCCCTGTTTACACACACACACAAATGTGAAAGTCAGAAGAAACTTGTTCTGCACAAGCATCCAAAAAAAATACCATAATGGGGACAGATGCTTGCCATATTTATACACACATGTTAATTGTCAGAAGAAACAATGGCTTGTTATGCACTAGCCTTTAAAAATTGTCCCTTATTTCTGGGAGCAGCAATAGTGGTATGGTTAATTGTCAGAAGAAACAAAAATTATTAATAACAAGCCTTAAAAAAAGTTCCTTTATTTTTGGGAGCAGTACAGGGTGGGTGTGAGAGGGTAAACTGAGATCTAAGGTGTGTAGGGGTAATAGTGATATGTGGTAGCAATAGTAGCAGCAGACAGTAGATGTGTGAGTAGCTATGTAGTGGTAATAATTGTTAGTGATGAGCGTCAGGGGTCATGTTCGAATTCACGATATTGTGCAAAAATTTCATAGAATATTCGTCTAATATTCGTTATATTCCATATTTTACTTGAAAAATCGGCAAGGTAATGATCTTGTAATATGCGAATATTATGCGATCAATACAGGCGTGGGTCAAAAATGAATATATAGCACTATAGAATTGAGTGCTATATATTCGTTTTTTAGAATATTCGTCATTTTTTTCCATCTAAAGTCATGATTCCTCCCTGCTTAAGTTACTTAAGCAGGGAGGAATCATGACTTCAGATGGAAAAAAAATGACGAATATTCAAAAAAATTTATATAGAGAGCAATATAGCTAATATAGTGCTATATTAGTTTTTCAGAATATTTGTAATATTCTAAAACAAGAATATATAGCAATATAGTGAATATAAAAAAATATAGAGCAATTGAGCTAATATAGTGCTATAATCTTTTTTTTAATAGTTGTCTTTTTTTCCAATCTGAACTTCAGAAGAGAAAAAAATTACAGCTATAGACAAAGAAGATTATAGCACTATATTACCTAAATTGCTCTAAATTATTATTTTTTTCGAATATTCGCTATATTGCTATATATTCTTGTTTTAGAATATTACGAATATTCTAAAAAAACAAATATATAGCACTATATTGAATATATATACAGTACAGACCAAAAGTTTGGACACACCTTCTCATTCAAAGAGTTTTCTTTATTTTCATGACTATGAAAATTGTACATTCACACTGAAGGCATCAAAACTATGAATTAACACATGTGGAATTATATACATAACAAAAACGTGTGAAACAACTGAAAATATGTCATATTCTAGGTTCTTCAAAGTAGCCACCTTTTGCTTTGATTACTGCTTTGCGCACTCTTGGCATTCTCTTGATGAGCTTCAAGAGGTAGTCACCTGAAATGGTTTTCACTTCAAAGGTGTGCCCTGTCAGGTTTAATAAGTGGGATTTCATGCCTTATAAATGGGGTTGGGACCATCAGTTGCGTTGTGGAGAAGTCAGGTGGATACACAGCTGATAGTCCTACTGAATAGACTGTTAGAATTTGTATTATGGCAAGAAAAAAGCAGCTAAGTAAAGAAAAACGAGTGGCCATCATTACTTTAAGAAATGAAGGTCAGTCAGTCCGAAAAATTGGGAAAACTTTGAAAGTGTCCCCAAGTGCAGTCACAAAAACCATCAAGCGCTACAAAGAAACTGGCTCACATGCGGACCGCACCAGGAAAGGAAGACCAAGAGTCACCTCTGCTGCGTTCATCCGAGTCACCAGCCTCAGAAATCGCAGGTTAACAGCAGCTCAGATTAGAGACCAGGTCAATGCCACACAGAGTTCTAGCAGCAGACACATCTCTAGAACAACTGTTAAGAGGAGACTGTATGAATCAGGCCTTCATGGTAGAATATCTGCTAGGAAACCACTGCTAAGGACAGGCAACAAACTGAAGAGACTTGTTTGGGCTAAAGAGCACAAGGAATAGACATTAAACCAGTGGAAATCTGTGCTTTGGTCTGATGAGTCCAAATTTGAGATCTTTGGTTCCAAACACTGTGTCTTTGTGCGACGCAGAAAAGGTGAACGGATGGACTCTACATGCCTGGTTCCATCCGTGAAGCATGGAGGAGGAGGTGTGATGGTGTGGGGGTGCTATTCTGGTGACACTGTTGGGGATTTATTCAAAATTGAAGGCATACTGAACCAGCATGGCTACCACAGCATCTTGCAGCGGCATGCTATTCCATCCGGGTTGCGTTTAGTTGGACCATCATTTATTTTTCAACAGGACAATGACCCCAAACACACCTCCAGGCTGTGTAAGGGCTATTTGACCATGAAGGAGAGTGATGGGGTGCTGCGCCAGATGACCTGGCCTCCACAGTCACCGGACCTGAAGCCAATCGAGATGGTTTGGGGTGAGCTGGACCGCAGTGTGAAGGCAAAAGGACCAACAAGTGCTAAGCATCTCTGGGAACTCCTTCAAGACTGTTGGAAGACCATTTCAGGTGACTACCTCTTGAAGCTCATCAAGAGAATGTCAAGGGTGTGCAAAGCAGTAATCAAAGCAAAAGGTGGCTACTTTGAAGAACCTAGAATATGACATATTTTCAGTTGTTTCACACTTTTTTCTTATGTATATAATTCCACATGTGTTAATTCATAGTTTTGATGCCTTCAGTGTGAATCTACAATTTTCATAGTCATGAAAATAAAGAAAACTCTTTCAATGAGAAGGTGTGTCCAAACTTTTGGTCTGTACTGTATATTTTTTAAATATTCGTCTTTTTTTTTGCCACCACCACTGTAGCTGCTATTCTCTGTACAGTCACTTTTATTAGCCTTACCTAGCAGCCACTACTGCTTCTATGAATAGTGTTGATCGCGAATATTCGAATTACGAATATTTATATTGGATATCGCAACTTGGAGAATTTGAGAATATTTTGAATATACTGCTATATATTCGCTATATTGAATATTCGTCATTTTTTTACATCTGTAAACATGGTTCATCCCAACTTCTTGCTTGTGGGCCAATGAGTCATTGGCCCACAAGCAACTTAAACAGGGAGGAATCATGACTTTAGATGGAAAAATTACGAATATTCTAAAAAAAACTAATATATAGCACTATATTGAATATATTAGTTTGTTTTTTATATTCGTCTCTTTGTTTTTTCAATCTGTACAGATGTTCCACTTCAGCATACTCCTCCCCTACAAGCATCCCCATCACCATGGGAATGCCTTGGGGTTAGAATATACCATCGGATCCGAGTTTTTACGATCTCACTGAGATAGTGAAAACTCATATCCGATTGTATATTCTAACCCCCAAGCAAGCGTCCCCGTCACCATGGGAACGCTTGGGGGTCAGAATATACAATCAGATTAGAGTTTTTACGATCTCACTAAGATCGTGAATAGTCAGTTCCAATATATATATTCTAACCCACAGGCGTTCCTATGGTGACAGGGACGCTTGTCGGGGAGGAGCATGCCAAAGTTGAACAACTGTATAGATTGAAAAAACAAAGAGACGAATATAAAAAACAAACTAATATATTCAATATAGTGCTATATATTAGTTTTTTTTAGAATATTCGTAATTTTTCCATCTAAAGTCATGATTCCTCCCTGTTTAAGTTGCTTGTGGGCCAATGACTCATTGGCCCACAAGCAAGAAGTTGGGATGAACCATGTTTACAGATGTAAAAAAATGACGAATATTCAATATAGCGAATATATAGCAGTATATTCAAAATATTCTCAAATTCTCCAAGTTGCGATATCCAATATAAATATTCGTAATTCGAATATTCGCGATCAACACTATTAATAGAAGCAGTAGTGGCTGCTAGGTAAGGCTAATAAAAGTGACTGTACAGAGAATAGCAGCTACAGTGGTGGTGGCAGCAGCTATACAGTACGGAACATAATGGTAGGCAGGCAGATAATGGCAGTGGCAGAATGGGGCCAGCAATTAATAACCATGGTCAACATTGGCAGATCTATCCATCATCCTCAGCTGGAGGTGTGTGAAAATCCTTGCAGATCCATGCCCCATTAATTTTGACAAATGTGATGTGTTGTCCACTGGCAGAGGAAAACTTTATCTGTTTGGGTGTGACAACAGTCAGTGTATGATAAGTGAGCTGGCATAGGTTGGGAAGTGAGCTGTGTCATTTTTATTGAATTTTAAAGTACACATACCTGCAGCGGTTTGTGCAGTACTGCTGCAACACCTGCAGCCAAGTAAGAAAGCAGGGGCTGAAGCGAGCGCCAGGGGTATTGTTGTTTAACACCAGATGCCATGCTGAAAACAATCTCTGAGATGACACTGGAGGCTGAACAAGACAACACAGTAATAGCAAACTTGGTGAGTTCCAGCGACTGTTCCAATCTGCCTGCCCAGAAGTCCATGGGTCAGGGAATGGGGTATGTGCCAGGGAAAGGCCACAGTCCAAATAGAACTGAACATGGTTGTTAAGGTGGTACATCCTCATTTGCTGATTTGTGTTAACCTGGCTTGAAACCTGAAAAAACTGCTCCATTATGTTCATGAGACTGAACTAGCTGCTAATGCAGCCTCTGCTGCTTGTATTAGCAGAGATGGCGGGAGGTGAGTGACTCAACATGGGGTAGAGAGGGGATTCCTAGTCAGATATGCAGGTTGTAGGCTTCTTATTCCCGAAAGCTCCTGCAAGCTGCATACACACTGTATCCTCCCTTTTAGCAATCAGAAAACATTCCATTTTGCTTTGTTAGTGAGGGTCTAAAAGCATAGTTATCTAGTAATCATCAGATTGCTTGATGCTAATGATATGCATGTCAGTACATGAACAAGCAAGCATAGAGCTTTCCATGCTCACCAGTATGCCCGAGGATCCAGTTCTTTGTGGCCTCACTCTTCACTGCGATAATTGGTCGTTATGGCAAGTGTTCTCATCATCATCATCCATCTCCACCACTGATTCCTCTTTCTCCTCCTCCAGTAGTAGCTCCTCATCCTCATCTTCATTCTTCGTTACCTCCTCCACTGTACTTTGTCGAAACTCCAACAGTTACAGGGCGGCCAGCAACATGTGTAAGTTGTCCTGTAAGCTCTTCTTTGTTGCATCAGCATGAGCATCTGCTCTAAAATAAATATCAGAGAGTTAACATTGTTGATGCCGCAGTTGTTCCTACTGATAAATCTTCGAAGGGCCTGAAGTATTTTCTCACCCCTCTCTGATAAGCTGTCACTGCTTGATTATAAAACAACTCATGCTCCTTGCTGAGGTGGTTTGGTGCATGAGGAAATCATTTACTGCTTTAAGCTGCTCGTAAAGATGCTCCAACATATGTAAGGTGGATCTTCAGTGAGTTGGAACGCTGCAAATAAAATGGTGCAATAGCAGATCGTTCTATCACTACAACTCCAGGAGAGAGTTCCTTGCCACAATGGCTAAAAGAATTGCTGAAATACGAGGACATGGCCAGCAACTTCTGCAAGCCATTGTAGCCACTATTTAAAAAAGCATTGCATGACTAAAATTATCACTTGAACCATGCAGGGAGCATGTGTTATTTAGCCAAAATGCAGCTAGCCATGATGTTTCTGTCTGCCTCTGACCACCTTTTGAAATTGGATTTGGAAGGGAAACAGCCAGCAGACTATTTTCTGATGTGTTCAGTGAAAGACATGTACTGCCTCTGTCCATAACAGCTACACCATGTGTCCATGGTGGCATGCACTTTGCTGCACAGAAACAATTGCAAGGAACAGTCCATGTTCTCCATGCATGACAGTACAAGACAGGGGTGGCTTTTTTTGGGAGAAATAGTGGCATCTTCCAAGGAGGTTGAGCTCAAGTTATCAGTTTCCTAAAGGCAGCAGAATCCATTAAGTGGTATGGCAGCAACTGCACCACTAGCAACGTGGCCAGGTGGTAGTTAAGCTTGCACACCAATGGATTTCTGGGCACTGAGATAAGGTCGACAGTACGGGAAGGTGTGTATATCCCCCTCAGATACCTCAGCTGGGCGGGATAGCTAAAATCTGTAATGCAACAGTCTCAGCAGCATGTAGGTTGCTGAGACAAGGTTGTTTTCAGTATATTCTGGGCTGGATTTTAGTGGGATTGGAAGATGGGACTGGGGTGGGATCTGTCAATCCACACCCTTCCAGGACGGGTGTTCCCTTGGTCCAGAGAGGATCGCAGGTGAGGTCTGCAATAATCAGGCTGGGATAAAGCACCTCCCAGGGTGTCAGTCTGGCAGAGTATGTTATCCGGGACCCGAGATCTGCTGAGGTTTGGAGTGGTTTTAGCCGGGTAGGCTGAGGGACCATGAGGCTAACTGACAGCCTGTAATTTGGGGGACGCAGTGACGCCTGCGGTACAAGAGTCACAAGGCCAGAGTCGGGTGGACTGCTGTTGGTTCTTGTGTTGCAATAAAGCACAGTTTTGATATGAAAAATATGTGGTCCGAGAAGAAGTCTGTAAGCGTGACCCCGGAGAGCTAACCCTCACAATTGGTGGAGGATACAGGCAACGTCCATGCTGAAAGGAAACAACAGAGAGTAAAATGCAAAGTGGTTGGGGCAACAACATCACCAAAAAGAGCAGTGCTGTGGTGGGTTAAAGGGTCAGAAGCCCAGTACGAGAGACTTACCAGTGGAAATGGCCGCAAAATGGTATATCCCATGGGAGAAATCCTGCGAGTTAGTGATCGTGGGAATCCCACTGGAGGTCATTCTAGACTCCTGCCAGCAAGTGTCTCGGGTCCTGCCCAAAATTCTGGACTTTGTAACAAGAGGGCCAGAGACAAAAACTACTGTGTCACTGACCTTTCTGATGGACTATGGCTCCATACAGTGGGAGCTCTTTAAATGCGAGACCCTAAGGGTAAAGTTTATACTGTGCAAGGACTTTCCATTCTTTTGGCAGATATGGAGCGGCAAGAGTGCTTCAAGTTCTGCAGTTGGAGTTCTGGAACAAAGATGTGTGCCATTGCCATGGACAAACCACGGGAAAAAAAGGAGGTGGAGAGCGGTTTGCTTCTCAGGAGTTCCTATATTTCCTGCAAATGTGCACAGAGTCCTAAAGGGTGCAGCTGGAGTAACTGCCCAGGAAAGGTCTGGACTCCAGGCCATGTTGTTTCTAGTAGCAACAGTTGTATCACAGAGTCTGCAGGTGTTTGTGGTACCAGGAACCAAGAGAAGGTTGGTGAACTCAGTAGAGATGTCCTGGGAATATCCTCATCTCCTGAGACTGCCGAACTCGTGACGTCACTGGGTAAGAACGTTCCTGTTGTTGATTATGTGGCAGACACCGTGACAGTGAGCCGGCGGCAGTTGCTACCTGCTAAGCTCCTGCTAAGCTGGTAGGTGATAAATCACAGAGGCGAGAAACTGTTACGAAAATATGTGACAATATGGAAAAAGCCTGAACAGGCGGGTAAGCCTGTTGTGATTGCTCCCTCGCAGGAATTTGCAGCAGAGAAGGTTATTTTGTTTCCTAAAGTGCCTGTGACAAAGGCTAGATTTGGGATGGGGAAAATCAGAGATCCCATACTAGCCCGGGTAAGAGGTAGGACCATAGTAAAACCTAAGAGTGGAAAATTGATAGATGTGCGGGGCAGTAATGCGAATAATATGGACTATCCTGGGGTTCTCACTGAGGGTGAGACTATGATGAGAACTGGGACTGATGAACCTCCTGCAGAACTTATACCAAACCCTTTAAGTGATATGACCATTGAAAACAGTGGTACCGATAAGGTGCAAAGTGATGGTGCCAAGTCTGCGGAAATGCATAATGTAAATGTCATGTCATGTGAAATATGTGGTGATGATGACATGCCTTTTCCGTTGCAGGTTGTGGTCAGGGGAGAAGCGCCCCCTGGGGAAAAAATTATAAAGGATGCAGAAGTATTGATAAATGTTGAGAGAACGAAGCTGGGGGAAATCAATGTGGAGAATATGCAGTCTCTCCAGTGTTCTTTATTTAATAAGGAAATGTCCCAGGTGGGGATTAGCTCATCGGTGCCCCTAGAGGTTAGAATTAATAATGACATGAGCGGTATATGTGACGTATGTGCTGTGACCAATAGAAACTCAGAGAGTAAAGCTACCATGTCAAGGTGGTTACTGGTAGTGACCAGACGACAGTTATACCTGATGAGACGAGAGTTAAGTGGGGAGACGTCAGTCTGGTGTCTGAGACCCATAACCTGGCAGTGATAGAGGACCTGACATGTCAGTACAGCTGCAATCAGGAGGATGATTTCTCTCTCTCCACACAGTCCCTAGATATGAGAGAGAAGGGACTAGCTGTCTTCACAGAGCAACTGAAGAAGGCTTCAGAGGGGTCAAAGGAGGAGACCCAGAAAGAGATGAGTGAACTGAATGGTCTACTGCCTGATGTCCAGGAGAAGAGTAAAGACTCCAGAAAAACACAAAGGACTACAGTAGACAGTGTGTAAACGTGACCGCGGAAAGAGAGCTAACCCTCACAGCATGTATACTTGCTTCCTGGCCATAGATTCCATTATCTATGGCTGACGATGGAGCTGAGGAGGGGGAATAGTAGTCTTAGTGAGAGAAACAGTAACTAATGATGATTATGACAAGGACACTGTACTATATGTGGATGGGACCTGGCTGCCACAAATGAGACCCGGCAAACAAATACACTCTTATTCCTATAGTTGGTGGCCAGTTCTATTTTCCCATAGGATCTGGTGATAATGATTTATGTGCTGCAATAGAGCCACAGTGCCTACATTTGTCTTTAAATATCCATGGTTTATTTTATTTCCGCAGGTCTTGCACACAGCAATGTTTTTGTCTGCCAACACTGTGAATAAAAAATGCCAGATAGGAGATGCTCACATAGAGCTAGTGACATTCGAGCTTGGCTTAGTTCTGTTACGTTTTGAGCCTGCACACACAGTATTGGCAGTATCACTAGTTCCTGAGCTGACTACAATAGAAGGAGATCTGGCCCTCGCAATTTTTTGGGAGGTTCTGGCCATACATTTCCTCTGCTCTTTATTGCTGCCATGGCCCCCCTCCCCCCCCTCCTTTGATGGTCACCTCTTCATCAGTACTCCAATCTGGATCCTAGGTCTTGTCCAACACATTGTCATCATCATGACCACTTTTATTAGACTATGATATGTCATCTAGGGCTCCTTGGCCCCCCTCTCGATTCCCTTCTTTGAATTTGCAGATATGAGTATTTTCCATAGAACAAGGGTTTTGCTGCTTGTTCTTAAGAAAAATCAAGGCTCTCCATTAGAAGGGGGCAGTGAAGCTAGAGATAATAAAACAGAAAGGCTTCTCTGGGGAGCAGGAAGAATGTTGAGATCTCTGGCTCCATAGCCTGGTGTCAGACTCAGAGGTGACCTCAACATTATCCTGCTATGACAAAGAGGAGGAGTAAGGGTACTTTCACACTTGCATTGTTGGATTCCGGCAGGCAGTTCCGTCGTCCGGCAATCTGCATGCAAACAGATACTATTTGTAGACGTATCCGGATGTGGATCCGTCTCACAAATGCATTAAAATACCGGATCAGTCTCTCCGGTTGTCATCTGGAAAAACGGATCCGGAATTTATCTATTTCATGTTTTAAAAGGTCTGCGCATGCGCAGACTGCAAAACCGTTTCCGTTTTTCCGGAACACTTGGTGAAGGATCCGGTGTTAATGCATTTCAATGGAAAACAATGTTCTGGAATTTTGGAAAATAGTGTTCCAGAATTTTGGACAGAGAATATACTGCAGCATGCTGCGATATTTTCGCCATCCAAAAACCATACAGTGACCATACAGAACCATGCAGAACTGAAGACATCCTGATGCATTATGAATAGGTTGCTCTCTGTTCAGAATGCATTAGGATAAAACTGATCAGTTTTTTCTGGTATTGAGCCCCTAAGTGTGAAAGTACCCTTAGCCAACCAGTCCACAGTGTCATGCTTTTTGCCCTCAGTAATAATGTGGTGCCTACTGGAAGCCAGAGAGAACTGTGGGATGGCTGGTGCTGCTACTACCATACTGTATTCTGACTCTAGAAGGATAAGGCCTGTGTTTTTCATTTTTCATTCGACAGTTTACCAGACATTCTATTAATAGGACTATAAACGAAAAATGACAGGTTTGGTACAAAGATTATTAAACGGTTCTACCAAAATGGCATGCATTTTTTCTGTAATTTAAAGACAATGGAGGAATTGAACATTAACAATAAAAGAGAGGGTATAGGACGGCTCTGCCTCTGACTGGGGATAGCAAGGTGCACCAAACTGATGTCGCACTCTAATCACCAAGAGGAAATTGTATCAAAGAAGTGAATGGGCACTCTGATAACTGGACCACAGATTTAGTATAATAACACTGTCTTTAATTGTAAAAATAAGATATTAATACACGATAAATAAAATAGCAAGCAAATCCGAATCCGAATTATATATGGATAGCCATGCTAATATACGTTGAAATAACAAAACATCTTTAATAGGAATGCAGGTCTGTAAATACACAGTAAAATACAGTAAAAATGTTGATTCACTAGTACACAATCGATTCCAATCCTGATAGTAGCGGATTAGATGAACAAGCTTCTGAAGTCCTGATGCCGCGGCCAAATAAATATTGCAGATAGGCCGAGTCCGTCCGGTCCACAGATTGGAATAGTGGATCGACAGACCTACTGCAATGCGATGATATACGGCAGTGACTGAATATAAGTGAGTCCCTGTAAGTGAGGCAAATCAAATCCAAAAGTGCTAGTAAAAAGTGCTAATAAAAAGTCACTAATAATAAATCACTAATAATAAACCAATCCAAATCCATCCATCTATTCATATGCTAGAGCAAATGTGCAACCGAATCCAATAGTGCAAAATATAACGTGTCACTGTGCTCAAAGTAATATGATATGCAGTCACAATGGTAGATCATGTGTTGCCCTTAGTCTGAAGGGGCTCGGCTATATTGGTATAAAGGCTAGGTCTCACTAGGAGTCGTTTTCCTGGAAATTGAATTTTTGCTAAAATGTTGCAGGTTTACTGTAAATAGAACTTATGCTCAAGTGTTGCGATCCAGAGGGTTTAGATTCAACACCATAGATGAAGCGCAACTTTATAGTGATAAATATCAAATGTTCAGCAGTGTTTAGATGTCAAAGGGTGATTTAGTACTCACGCACAATCCTGGTGTTTGCTTCGTGGCGTTCCACGTGGCGTGAGTAGAGGGTAAGCTTACCTTTTAGGGGCAAATTTCAGTAGTGCCTTACTGCTGCTGTCTGTCACGGCGGGGAGTGGGGAAAACCCACCACCGTGCAATAGCTGAGGCTGCAACGCCAGATAGCAAGGAACAGGGAGCAGGTAACCTCCTAATGTAACCCTGAGCTCTCCCTAGACTCCTAGCGCATGAGCCGCCTCAGAAGGTAAGGGGGCTCATGCTCACCAACCTAGGACCCTGCTATCCCTGCTACGCCCTAGGCCTAATGACAGGGCAGAGAATACCTGTGCATCTACGACACGGATGACAGGCGTCTCCAGAGGCCCAGTAGCTGACAGGATGCAAGGCTATGGGTAAAGCTGTAAGGCAGGTAAGTCACATAGCAACATAACAATGCTATCTACACTTACCTGCTGAAGCCGAGATGGACAGAGGCTCCATGCTGGGAAACCCTGTGCCACCAACAAATTATTACAATAGAGGGAGGAAGGGGGGGCGGGGGGGCGCACACTGTGCCACCAATGAATTATTACAATAGAGGGAGGAAGGGGGGGGGGGCGCACACTGTGCCACCAACAAATTATTACAATAGAGGGAGGGAGGGGGGGGCCGCACTGGCCACCAATGATATTCAAACTGGGGAGGGGGGGTCTGCCCCCTGCTGCCTGGCAGCCCTGATCTCTTACAGGGGGATATGATAGTACAATTAACCCCTTCAGGTGCCGCACCTGATGGGGTTATTTGTGCTGATCACGGCCCCCTGTAAGAGATCGGGTGCTGCCAGGCAGCAGGGGGCAGTCTTGTACACAGTTTGTAGTGTATTCTAACTATGGGAACGCCTCTGTGTTAGAATATACTGTCGGATATGAGTTTTCACGAAGTGAAAACTTAGATCTGAAAAACCGTTGTCACGGCCACGGATCACGGACACGGATGCCAATCTTGTGTGCATCCGTGTTCTTTCACGGACCATTGACTTGAATGGGTCCGTGAACCGTTGTCCATCCAAAAAATAGGACAGGTCATATTTTTTTGACGGACAGGATACACGGATCACGGTCTCGGCTGCAAAACGGTGCATTTTCAGATTTTTCCACGGACCCATTGAAAGTCAATGGGTCCGCGAAAAAAAACTGAAAACGGCCACGGATGCACACAACGGTCGTGTGCATGAGGCCTAAAGCTGCATTTACACAAGCCAAGGAGTAGCAGATTGTCGGGAAGGAAGCATTCCTTCCCCACAGTCGGCTGCTCGTTCAGTGGAGGTGACCCCTGTATTTATATTCAGCGATCACCTCCACAGTATAAGAACAAGCAGTCACTATTGCGATCGTTTGTCCTTATACAGCTGCATTGTTTCTGCGTAGCAGGTCGCTGTTTATCATTGCCCAGCAATGATAATTTGGGTGCCTGCATGAACGAAATGATCACCCGATGAATTAACATTTCACTCGTTCATCGAGTGATCTGTGGCACCTTTAGATGGTCTGATTGTTGGGAACAAGCGTTCGCAGGAATGTTTGTTCCAAATAATCTCCATGTCTAAATCCACCTTTAAGGCTACTTTCACACTTGCGTTCGGAGCGGATCCGTCTGGTGTCTGCACAGACGGATCCGCTCCTATAAAGCAAACGATGGGATCCGTTCAGAACAGTCGGCGCAGGCGTCTATATGATAGGAGGATGTGGCTTCTACCAGCAAGTAGTCGCCCTACTTGCTGGTAGACAGGTGATTTACATATTATAAAAGTACGTTTTATTCATGATCTACTGACCCAAAATGACTAATAACATTATGTATTCATATATCGCAGTATAGGGATTATAAGAAGCCAAAAAAGAAAAGAGTTTAGTGGGGTGACAGAAGCCCTTTAACATACCTACAGCCACTACAGGGAGCTTAGGAGATAACTGCATATGATGTGGACATTGAACAATAATAAATCTGTATTCTCTCACTAGTGAATGCAGGAAGCCAGAAATTTGTCATTGAACTCTTAGCCCATACAAGGGGCTCTGACGTGCAGAGTCAGTAGAATAGAACTCTACGGCTCCCCTATCAAGACATATTTTTATATTAATGTGATGCTAAAAGTTGGACATTCACTGCCCAAATACTGTATGCAATATCACAACTTCTCTGTGGCCATTACACTATGGAAACACTTATTTATTGCCTATGTTAATAGGTTTATTATGACGTATTCACAACATTTTTTCCGAAAATATTTTCTTGTGAGTGCTCAGTTCAATAATTTGAATAGCTGGCGTTCAAGGGATTCTTTTGCAATTGTTATTTATATTTTCTTCACGATTGTGTCAACTATATACTTTTACTAGCTGTAACAAAAATTGCAGTTAATTTTTAAATGAAAAATAGAGGGGCATTGAGGCGTGAGGTCTAAATTTAAGGCTTACATAATTACAGACATACTTAGAAATAAGAGATACTAAGGCATCTAACAAAAAGTATAGATAGCACATGGCTAAAATTACTTGTACAAAAAAAAGCTACAGGGAGAAGAGGAGGGCTGTGGAATCCCTAGATTTAAACTGTCTATATAGATGATTCTTGTGGTTTTGTAAGACGTCAATGGCAAAATATTACTTTGAATAGCTTACTGATAGCTTAAAGCCTATAGTCACTTTTCAGGACATTGCTTTATTATTGCATTCTACTCATTTTGGGATAAAAAAAAAAAAGTCAATTGGTCTTTATTAAATATTTTCAACTGTTATTCTTCTACAACTTTCAGTTTTGGTGCATTTGCAGACTAGAAGAATCTCTGCTTCCCACTGAATCCATCAGGGAGCTTCTCTGTTGACTAAATTTGCACCCCTTTCCTATATTTGCTCAACAGCTCATAAACACTCATCTGTCAGGAGTTCAGAGAGCTACAGATCGAGCCGACAGAGCAGCTCCCTCACAAGTTCAGTTTTTAAATGTCCCAAATGCCCTAAAATAACTTCCTAGAAGTTAAGTTTACTGGTCTATAATTAATTGGGGAAGACATAGAGCCCTTTTTGAATAAACGCACTATAGATGGCCTTGCGGTTCGCCCAGCGGTTGTTGCGCATTCACGATTCGCCGAACATGCAAACATATAGCGATGTCCACCGGCACCATATTCTTTTGCATTGCGCCGAACTTTGACCTATGACACATCCATCAGGTGGGACAGGACAGCCAATTGAGACATTTCAGCACATGGACACACCAACGCCCTATAAAAGAACCCGATCTTGAAGCCATTTTACATTCTATGTTTTGCCAGTGTAGGGAGAGGTTGCTTTGTGGAGCAGGGGAAGGCTGTTAGGGACACCAAATGCTAGCTAATAGTGCCACAAAAGTCCTTTTAAGGACTGGTATAGGTGTGCTATCGATAGATGTGATATACTGAGGGGTGTAACATACTTATACTTTCTAACATAGAAAGTATATTATAGTGCATTTGTATTGTGCAGAAGTTGTGTGCGGTTCTGCTGCGATACCGCAGCTATTTAGAGGGACAAGCACTATTGGAACAACTATTTGCAATGCGTTTGATATACATGTTGCCCCCCCAAAAACTGATTGAGGGGTGTGATATACCTGCTTCCACAAAAAAAATTGATTAAGGGGTTAAATATAACTGCTACTACAAAATACTGATTGAGGGCTGCAATATACCTGCTTCCACAAAATACTGATTGAGGACTACAATATATTGAAGGATTGAGGGCTGAGATATACCTGTTGCCCCAAATAAACAGGGTGGTGTGTTATAACTGTTGTGGCAAAAAATAATATTTGAGCGGTGTGATATACCTGCTTCCACAAAATACTGATTATGGGTTTTGATTAACCTGCTTCCACAAAATACTGATTGAGGGCTGCGATATACCTGCTTCCACAAAATACTGATTAAGGGGTTTGATATACCTGTTTCCACCAAATATTGATTGAGGCCTGTGATATACCTGCTTCCACAAAAAATTGATTAAGGGGTTAGATATAAGTGCTACTACAAAATACTGATTGAGGGCTGCGATATACCTGCTTCCACAAAATACTGATTGAGGACTACAATATACCTGCTTTCACAAAATAATGATTGAGGGGTTTGATATATCTGCTTCCACAAAATACTGATTGAGGGCTGCAATATACCTGCTTCCAAAAAATACTGATTAAGGGGTTTGATATACCTGCTTCCACAAAATAGCGATTGAGGGCTGCGATATGCCTGCTTCCACAAAATACTGATTATGGGGTTCGATATACCTGTTTCCACCAAATATTTATTGAGACCTGCAATATACCTGCTTCCACAAAATACTGATTAAGGGGATTGATATACACAGTTTTAAATTAGAGGGGCAAAGGTTTAAAAGTAATATAAGGAAGTATTACTTTACTGAGAGAGTAGTGGATGCATGGAATAGCCTTCCTGCAGAAGTGGTAGCTGCAAATACAGTGAAGGAGTTTAAGCATGCATGGGATAGGCATAAGGTTATCCTTCATATAAGATAGGGCCAGGGACTATTCATAGGATTCAGATATATTGGGCAGACTAGATGGGCCAAATGGTTCTTATCTGCCGACACATTCTATGTTTCTATGTTTCTATATACCTGCTTCCACAAAATAGTGATTGAGGGCTGCGATATGCCTGCTTCCACAAAATACTGATTATGGGGTTCGATATACCTGTTTCCACCAAATATTGATTGAGGCCTGCGATATACCTGCTTACACAAAATACTGATTAAGGGGTTTGATATACCCACTTCCACCAAATATTGATTGAGACCTGGATATACCTGCTTCCACAAAATACTAATTAAGGGGATTGATATACCTGCCTCCATAAAATACTGATTGAGGGCTGTGATATACCTGCTTCCACAAAATAGTGATTAAGGGGTTCAATCAATATACCTGCTTCCACCAAATATTGATTGAGGTGTGCGATACACCTGCCTCCACAAAATACTGATTAAGAGGTTTGATATACCTGCTTCCACCAAATACTGATTGAGGGCTGTGATATACCTGCTTTCACAAAATACTGATTGAAGCATGAAATATAACTGATTCCACAAAATACAGATTAAGAGGTTTGATATACCTGTTTCCACCAAATATGGATTGAGGTTGATCGAGGCCTGCGATATACCTGCTTCTCCAAAATACTGATTAAGTGGTTCGATATACCTGTTTCCACCAAATATTGATTAAGGCCTGCAATATACCTGACTCCACAAAATACTGATTAAGGGGTTGGATATACCTGTTTCCACCAAATATAGATTGAGGCCTGTGATATACCTGCTTCCACAAAATACTGATTAAGGGGTTTGATATACCTTTTTCCACCAAATATTGAGCGTAAAAAGTTGATGACGCCGGATAACCCTCTTGCCCAACGGCTGACCGATGGCTTGTCGGAACTGCTTGCCAGCTACTGCCATATAAACTGGTGGACTCGGAGGCCTTTAAAAAATTTGTGGCCATTGGCACTCCGCAATGGAAGGTCCCCAAAAGGAAATATTTCTCCTAGAATGGCATCCCAGAGCTATATGGCCACATTCAGTGGCAAGTGAATATATCTCTTGCACACAGTGTCGGTGGCAAGATACATCTGACCACAGATACGTGGTCTAGCAAACAGGGGCAGGGAAGGTAAATAACTTTTACTGCCCACTGGGTGAACCTTCTGATGGCCGTCAAGCATGTAACCTGTGGCTCCCATGTGGATTTTTGTGTTTCCGACATGGATTGCATGCAGGCCTACGTCTTCTTCTGCTCCTCCTACTCCATCCTCCGTCTCCTCCTCGGCTTACTCCTCCTTTTCCACTGCTACCACCTCTTCCGCTGCACCCCCCCCCAAGCTCCTCTGAACCTATTTGATGTCTCAGGTGAGACGTTGCCATGCTGTGCTGAGGCTGTTGTGCCTGAAAGCCAAGAGCCACACCAGTCCTGCACTGCTTTCAGCTCTGCGGTCACAGGCCAATCAGTGGCTAACCCCCTCTCAATCTCACAGTTGGTAAAGTGGTGTGCGACAACGGTGGCAATCTGCTGAGCGCGCTGAAACAGCGCAAAATGACACACATGCCGTACATGGCACACGTCCTGAACTTGGTTGTGCAGAGATTCGTTGTCAAATACCCTGGGGTCTAGGATGTCTTGCGGCAGGCCAGGAAAATCTCTGGCCATTTCAGAAGATCTTACACGGCCATGGCTCATCTTGCTGACATTCAGCGGTGACACAACCTGCCCGTCAGACGTCTTATTTGTGACTGCCCAACGCGATGGAACTCAACCTTGTATATGCTTGATAGGCTGCTCCAACAGAAATGTGCAGTTAACGACTACCTGTACGAACTCTGCGGCAGGACAGGTTCTTGTTTTTTTTTCACTGCGCCAGTGGCTGCTCATGCGCGACGCATGCAGACTTCTGCGGCCATTTGATGAGATCACCAAACTGGTCAGTTGCAGCCAGGGCGCCAGCAGTGGCATCGTACCTTACACCTTCTTTCTGGAGCGTGCATTGCGTTGTGTCATTGATCAAGCCATCGAGGAGCAGGAGCTGGAAGATCAGGAAGTCGCAATGCTGGATGAATTCCCAGTGGGGCTACTCCATCTGAGACAAGTCAACAAGACAAGTCAGTCTGAAGAGGAGTCAGAGGAGGATGGTGCCGGGGCAGATGAGGAGGAGCAAGAAGCATGCTTTAAACCTTTCTGGGATCCAAATACCCTGGGGTCCAAGAAAGTCTTGCGGCAGGCCAGGAAAATCTCTGCCATTTTATAAGATCTTACACGGCCATGGCTCGCCTTGCTGATGTTTAGCGGTGACTAGTGATGAGGGGCAATATTCAAATTTGCGATATTTAGCGAATATTTGGTAGAATATTCATCATATATTCGAGAATTCAAGATGATTTTCTTGATTGTGAAATCGGCAATGCAGTATGCACGTAATGCATATGCGCGATACAGGAGTGGCCTAGTTTTGCTAGTTGTCATACTGCCAGAAGTTTCCTGAAACTGGAGAAGATGGTTGGCAGCAACTTTCACGAATGTGAGGAAGAACTCCTGATCATTGTAAGTAATTATACATTACAGCACTCTTTAAACAATAGCCTTATATGCATATAGTGTTCCAATATATTCGCAATTGCGCAAATCTGCATTAATGACGCGCAATTGCAATACATGCAACTTCAAATTTTATTAGGTCTAAGTAGATATTACTTATTGGTGCGCAAAGTATTGTTGTGACATAACACCACTATGTCTGCAGCATGTGTGTATAGACAGCAGAGAAATATCTCTCACATGCACATTGCACATCCATTTTCCTGCCACACAGTATATACACACACACACACTAGGGTGGCAGGACAGTCTGGTTTTCAGGCTCCTGGTCCTCCGTCCGGTGCAAGGACGGACGGATGGAAGTTCTCCTTTATTGTGGTTACACGGGTGTTGGCAGTTGGCACGAGTCAGGATGGCTTTACGTGTCCCCATCACTGGGAGCAGGGACTGGCAGCATGTCCGGACCGCACAGTGGGCTGTATGATGCAACGTCACAATGTGATCAGCGCTGCTTTAGTTCAGGTGGGAGCAGCTGCAGAGCGCGGGTACCACTCTGATCAATGCTCACTGGCACTGCCTGCCATCTATGATTCCACGCTGGTCCAGGCCATCCAGTGCTTGAAGAGCCAACAGACTCAGTACTCAGCCCACTAGGCACGAGGTTAGCACGGATCCCACTGCCCCAGGTACTTACAGGACTATATATCCGAGTATAAATGATATCATCTGTTTATCATTATAAATGTACAGCTGGTATAAATTATAATTATTTAATTAGATCATACTGTTATAACCTGGGTATCTCCTATGTATAATTATATATGTACAGCTGGTATATGTTATACCTCTTCTTATATCTAGTAATATGGACCATGCTGGTATAACCTGGGCATCTACAATGTCGTATTTAACTATTGTGCGCCACTGTCCCCGGTACGCTGTCCTCCTTTTTGGGGCTCTGCAAGAGGCCACCCTAACACGCACACAAACACACAGTCTATAGATTAGAGTTTGTGTCCTGTTGGTCAGGAGAAGCTTTCTTTGTCTGACAGCCAGTATTTGATTGTTTATTTAGCGTTACCCAGGGTGCACCATGGGGAGGGGAACCAGCTGTACACCCCATACCGGACAGTCACTTCACTAGACAGGTACATCTCTGCTTTGCTGGCCAATATCCGATTGCTCAGACCCCACACACATACAATTGCAATACAATCAGATCTTATAACGGTAATAATAAATCTAATATTTCCCCTTCAAATACTTAAAAACTTTTAGCTGTGTTGTTGAGGACATTATTTTAAATACTTTTAGTTAAAAAAATGTGGGATTATTTGCTTGCATCTTTATCCTGCAGTGCATGTTGGAGCTGAGCTATGACCGGACCCGGGTCCAAGAAGAGAAAAAGCGAATTGTGAGGGAAATACAGAAGCTAAAGAGGGATTTTAAGGGAAGCGCACTTTGATGGCGACCATCAAACATTGGTCAGACTTGAAGAGGAGGCACATCGGGTGGATCAGCGAGATCCATGACAGAAAATGCCCAGGTACAATGCTTACATTACTTTAATATCTCTCGTCTACACTCTGTAATGTATATATACAGTTATGCAAATAAGTATTTCATCCCTTTACAAATGATTACTTAGTACCTGGTGTGACACGTAGCAAATCAGATGGTTACATCATACATCTCGACCTTGCTGTGAGTGTGTGTGTATATATATATATATATATATATATATACACACACATGGAGGTACAGATGTATGAAGTAACCGGCTAATTTTGTGCATTTCACACACATAAATCAATATATGTATGTGTGTATATTGTGAGGCAGTGACAGACCTCACACAGGTTAGAGGCAAGGAAGGGGTGGATAGTACGGTCCACATCCCTATTCCACCACAGGTGAGACCAGCTGGAGGTACTCAGGCTGGGATAAAGCACCTCCCAGTGTGTCAGTCTGGGGGAAGTGTTGTCTTGGGACAGAGACTGTAACAGAGGCCTGTAGGCTCTGTGAGTGTGGTCTCAGCCAGGCAAGGCTGAAGGGCCACAAGGCTGGGTGATAGCCTGGAGTTGGGGGACGCAGCGATGCCTGGGAGGGTCACAGAGCCATAGTCAGGCGGACTACTGAGCCTTAATCCCCCACAAAAGACATTGGACTTGAGACCGTGTGTGAACGATGCTCTGTACAGCCAGGAGGCTATGAGACATTGGCTGGGAAAGCCGCATTGGTTCACAGGGTGTGAACTGTACCTAATAGATGAGTCAGGGACATTAATGTATTAGTTAAAGCCAGGACGGGCGAGTGTTTGTTGTTTTGTTGTTTCGTTTTGACTGGTGTGCCACAATAAATGTACTGTTTGGACCTTAAACCTGGTGTCCTGAAGCTGTATCTGTGAGGATGATCCCCTGAAAGAAAGCTACCCCTCACAATATATACATAAATTGCAATTATCATTCTTTATTACAGTTAAAGGCCCCGTCCATCATAACATTACATACATCCCTCACTTAATTTGGATTTGTATATGAGTTCTGAGTTGCTTGTTTAAATTCAGAACATTGTGTGATTACAGGTGTTCCCGTTCCCTCCGTCCGCCGCAGGCCTTCCACAGAGGATCTGGAGGTAGTGGTGGTGTCTGTGGATGAGGAAAAGGGAGAGCAGGTGGGACCCTCCCAGCAGCAGGATGCGCCACCCCCACCTGATGTGGGCAAAGTGGTGGAGGTAGACGCTGATGAAGTCGGATCCTCCCAGGACCCGGTTTCCCCCCCCCCCCAGGCCCTGATGAGAAGAAGAATGTCACCATGTCACCAGCCCCAGCCAGGAGGGTAAACATGTGCATACAGCAATATAATTCTGTATCCATAACATGTATATTAAATATTTCAAGGTGTGTAGTGAGCATTTTGACCGATCAGGCGTTTCACAGAATTAAGAAACACTTGGCTGTGAAAATGAAAAATTAAATTTTTTTCCAGCAAAAGTTGCTTTACAACAACATTTTTCACTTTCACAAGGGGTAACAGGACAAAATGCACCCCACATTTTGCTACCCACTTCCCCCTGAATATGTCAACACCCCATTTGTGATAAAAAAAAAATTATATATGGGTGCACAGCAGGGCTCTAGAGTCAAACAGCAAAATATGGATTTGACTGACCAGAATTAGCAGACATTTATATTAGGTACCATATCACATTAAATAAATTCCTGAGTCCCCAGAAATTAAAAACCCCAATAAGTGACCCCTTTTCGGAAACAGATCCTCCGTAACAACATTTTAAGTGTTGGAAAGTGTATTCTTTTGCAAACAGGTGTCTCACAGAAGGCCGAAACAATAGTGAAAGTATTTAGAAGTACACATTTGTAAAAATTTAAAATTCCTAGCAGTCCCCAATTTTTCACTTTCACAAGGGGTGAGAGGACAAAATGCACCCCAGTATATGTTCCCCATTTTCTCCCCATTCAGGAAACACCATATACATATATATATATATATATATATATATATATACACTCACCTAAAGAATTATTAGGAACACCTGTTCTATTTCTCATTAATGCGATTATCTAGTCAACCAATCTTCAATGCATGTAGGGTTGTGGTCCTGGTCAAGACAATCTCCTGAACTGCAAACTGAATGTCAGAATGGGAAAGAAAGGTGATTTAAGCAATATTGAGCATGGCATGGTTGTTGGTGCCAGACGGGCCGGTCTGAGTATTTCACAATCTGCTCAGTTACTGGGATTTTCACGCACAAGCATTTCTAGGGTTTACAAAGAATGGTGTGAAAAGCGAAAAACATCCAGTATGCGGCAGTCCTGTGGGCGAAAATGCCTTGTTGATGCTAGAGGTCAGAGGAGAATGGGCCGACTGATTTAAGCTGATAGAAGAGCAACGTTGACTGAAATAACCACTCGTTACAACCGAGGTATGCAGCAAAGCATTTGTGAAGCCACAACACGCACAACCTTGAGGCGGATGGGCTACAACAGCAGAAGACCCCACCGGGTACCACTCATCTCCACTACAAATAGGAAAAAGAGGCTACAATTTGCACGAGCTCACCAAAATTGGACTGTTGAAGACTGGAAAAATGTTGCCTGGTCTGATGAGTCTCGATTTCTGTTGAGACATTCAAATGGTAGCAGTCCGAATTTGGCGTAAACAGAATGAGAACATGTATCCATCATGCCTTGTTACCACTGTGCAGGCTGGTGGTGGTGGTGTAATGGTGTGGGGGATGTTTTCTGGGCACACTTTAGGCCTCTTAGTGCCAATTGGCCATCGTTTAAATGCCACGGGCTACCTGAGCATTGTTTCTGACCATGTCCATCCCTTTATGACCACCATAAGAAAAAGAAGAAAATCCAGCTCTCTCCGGTGAAAAAATGAAAAACTTTAATCCAGCAAGTTTAAAATCCATACAGGTGTACAAATAGCAGTCAACGCGTTTCAGACCTCAGAGAAATATGGGTCCTTCCTCATGACAAACGATCACGTTTGTCATGAGGAAGGACCCATATTTCTCTGAGGTCTGAAACGCGTTGACTGCTATTTGTACACCTGTATGGATTTTAAACTTGCTGGATTAAAGTTTTTCATTTTTTCACCGGAGAGAGCTGGATTTTCTTCTTTTTCTTACTGTATATACCGCATCCAGGAGCGGCATCCGTGCACCTCTGGTGATTTTACTACTGCAGGTGAGAGCTGCCTTATGTTTTCCTTTATGACCACCATGTACCCATCTTCTGATGGCTACTTCCAGCAGGATAATGCACCATGTCACAAAGCTCGAATCATTTCAAATTGGTTTCCTGAACATGACAATGAGTTCACTGTACTAAAATGGCCCCCACAGTCACCAGATCTCAACCCAATAGAGCATCTTTGGGATGTGGTGGAACCAGAGTTTTGTGCCCTGGATGTGCATCCCTCAAATCTCCATCAACTGCAAGATGCTGACCTGTCAATATGGGCCAACATTTATAAAGAATGCTATAAGCACCTTGTTGAATCAATGCCACGTAAAATTAAGGCAGTTCTGAAGGCAAAAGGGGGTCCAACACCGTATTAGTATGGTGTTCCTTATAATTATTTAGGTGAGTGTATACTCTACTGAACTATCACTAATTAACCAACTATATAATTATCATAAATATCCTAAACTAATGAATTGAGATGTAATTCGGAAGTGCTTTAACAACTACTCCACACAATGCACTAATTGCCTCTTAATTTGAATTGCAAAAAATGTAATTCTTTTTTTTTATACTAACAGTACAAATTCAATTAAAAAAAAAACAAATAAGGCTGCTGCAACAGTAGCACCTCAAATCAATGCAGAAACTAAGGGAGCAGCAGAGGAAGCAGCAGCTGATTTTTGACAGAAAGGTGTAGCAGATAGAGGAGCAGCACAGTCAGAGAATCAAGGAGCTTTTGGACCTTCAGGAAGAAATTGCCATAGAGGCAAATATGTTTCCCAAATTGTAAATAAATATTTTGTTCAGTTCTAATGTGTGCTTTCATTTTTTTAAAATTGTTATCTTTTTGTGTAATATTAACAGATAAGGTTGCAGTACGGCCCCTAGTACAGGGCAAACTCATCAGGACAGACAGCAGCAGGTACATGATAATGGTTGAGTATATGGCCTACACATAACTCAGCAGGATCAGGACAGACAGCAGAATGTAAATGGTAATGCTATAGTATAATACCAACACATAGCTGGGCCTAACTCAGCAGGATCAGGACAGACAGCAGTAGGTAAATGGTAACGCTATAGTATAAGGCCTACACATAGCTGGGCCTAATTCAGCAGTATCAGGACAGACAGCAACAGCAGCAGGTAAATGGTAACGCTGTAGTATAAGGCCTACACATAACTCAGCATGATCAGGACAGACACCAGCAGCAGGTACATGGTAACGGTCGAGTACACATAGCTCGGCCTAACTCAGCAGGAACCAAAAGCAGCAGGTTCTTTGTTTGCAACAGGAATGTATTCCCAGGAATGGGCCCACACCAGACCGAGGCAACACCAAAAATAAACTTAGACACCTTTGACAGCAGCAGGTTCTTTGTCTAAATGCAATATTTTCCTTTGTCAATTTTAAGTTTGTATTTTAAGCCCACAATAAATTATTACAAAATTAGCTCCATACGCCTCGGTCTGCTCTCAGATTCCATATTGGGCACATTGAGTCTGGAGCAGAACACTGCGGTAACGCAGCCTGCCTCTATTCTAGTGGCCTGCAGTAAAAATTTTATCCAGTGAACGCCAGTAATGTACCTCCAGCCACATAATCACAAGTTATTTCCAGCCAGCCGTTTTATATTGGTGGTAGGTGGATGGATTATTTCATCGCATTGCTTGTTTTTTAGTACAGAAATTTTGTTGTTAAGACATATGGAACCCAAATGACATAGTTCCAAGAAATGTCACCACCAACATTGCATGGTTATATTGGTGGTAGTGGACATTATTGTGTTGCGCCATGCGTGTTATAGTACAAAATTATTATTGTTGAACCTGTGATATTAACCCCTTAAGGACCCAGGACGAGAATGCTCATCCTAAATGGCTGATACTTTGTGCCCTAGGACGAGCATTCTCGTCCTACAGTCCTTCTCTTCCCCCACATGTGGTGCCACGATCAGCACCAGGAATCCGGCTGTTACTGACAGCCGGATCACTGCTACATCCACCAGCATCAGAGCTGGGTCTCATAGGCAAACTATCTGTGTATTATACTGTGTAATACACTGATAGTCAGTGCAATACAATACAGATGTATTGTGCTGCGTTGAAACAGGGATCAGACCCATGATGTTGAAGTCCCATAGTGGGACAAAAATACAAAATAATAAAAGGGAAATGTTTTTAGCAATAAAAAAATGAGTTTCAATAAAAAAAATTCCCATAAAAATAAACATATAGAATTGTAAAAAATAGAAAAACATAAAAAACCAGACATATTAAGTATTGCCGCGTGTGTAATAACTTGTTCTATAAATTATCACATGATCTACCCCGTCTGGTCAGCATTGTACATTTTTTTAATAAAAACTGCTGAAAAAGCCTATTTTTGTCATCTTTCATCACAAAAAGTGTAATACCAAGTGATCAAAAAGTCATATATACCAAAAAGTCATAACAATCAAACTGTCATCTCATCCCACAAAAAATTAGAACCTAACTAAGACAATTGCCCAAAAAAAAAAGATATGGCTTTCAGAAAATAAAGACATAAAAACATCATTTTTTTTTGCTTCAAAAAGGCTTTTATTGTTTAAAACAAAAATATATTTTTTTTAAAAACTGACATATTAGGTATCACGTCCATAACAACCTGCTCTATAAAAATATCACATGAGCTAACCCGTCTGGTGAACACCGTAAAAAATGTTTTAAAAAAAGTGTCAAAAATCAATATTTTGTCACCATACATCACAAAAAGTGTAATACCAAATTATCAAAAAGTAGTATGTGCCCCAAAATAGTACTAATGAAACCGTCATCTCATCCTGCAAAAAAATGAGACCCTATCTAAGACAATCGGCCAAAAAATAAAAAATAAATGGCTTTCAAAAGATGGAGGCACAAAAAATGCTTTATTATTTAAAACTGAAACAAAATAAAAATAAAAGTAGACATATTTGATATTGTCGCCTCCATAACAACATACTCTACAAAAATAGCACATGATCTAACCTATCACTGTAAAAAAATAAAAATGTTATTTTACCTCACAAAAAGCATAATATAGAGCAATCAAAAGTCATAGATACCACAAAATAGTACCAATAAAAGTCACCTTATCCTATAATTTTCAAAATGGGGTCCTTTTTTTGAAGTTTCTACTTTAGGGGTGCATCAGGGGGCCTTTAAATGTCATTTGGCAACTTAAAATTATCCCAGTGAAATCTTCCCTCCAAAATCCATATGGCGCTCCTTTCATCTGCCCCCTGCCTTGTGCCTGTACAGCACTGTATGACCACATATGGGGTGTTTCTGTAAACTACAAAATCGGGGTAATAAATATTGAGTTTTATTTGGCTGTTAACCCTTGATGAGTTACAGGAAAAAAATAATTAAAATAGAAAATCTGCGAAAAAAGTCAACTTTAAAAATGTCATCTCCTTTTACCTTTAATTCTTGTAGAACACCTAAAGGGTTAACAAAGTTTGGAAAATGAGTTTTGAATAAGGCTACATTCACACTAACGTTTTGGCTTTCCGTTTGTGAGATCCATTCAGGGATCTCACAAGTGGTCCAAAACGGATCAGTTTTTCCCTAATGCATTCTGAATGGAAAAGGATCCACTCAGAAAACATCAGTTTGCCTCTATTCAGTCACCATTCCGCTCTGGAGGCTGCCTGCAGCGTTTTGCTGTCAATGTGACGAAACGGAGATCTGTTTTCCCTGACACAATCTGGCACAATAGAGAACGGATCTGTCCCCCATTGACTTCTAATGGTGTTCAAGACGTCATGGTCCTGGATATAGAAGACATAATACAACCGGATCCGTTCATGATGGATGCATACGGTTGTATTATTGTAACGGAAGCGTTTTTGGAGATCCATGACAGATCCGCAAAAAACGTTAGTGTGAAAGTAGCCTAACTTGAGGGGTTTCGTTTCTACAATGGGGTCATTTATGGGTAGTTTCCACTATGTAAGCCCCACAAAGTCATTTTAGAATTGAAATGGTCCTTAAAAAAGTGGGTTTTGAAAATTTTCAAAAAAAAAAATTAAAATTGGCTTCTAAAATTCTAAGCCTTATAAGATCCTAAAAAATAAAATTACATTTACAAAATGATGCAAACAATGTAAAGTGGACATTCAGGAAATGTAGAGTAATAACTAGAGATAAGCAAATTTAATATTTTGAAATTCGTTCACGCTTCGTTTGGTGGTAAAAGGGGAATTGCGTTATGGATTCTGTTACCACGGACCATAACGTATTGATTCTGTCAAAATAGAAGTCTATGGGCTGCAAAACAGATCTGTACCATTTACGTTATCCTGGAGTCCTCCCCTGCATAGCGGAAATTCACTCATCTCTAGTAATAACTACTTTATGATGTATCACTATCTGCCTTAAAAGCAGATAATGAAAAATTTAAAAAATTGCTAATTTTTTTAAAATTTCTGGTAAATTTTAGATTTTTTTATAAATAAAGGTGAATTATATTGACAATTTTTTTTCGCTATTATGAAGTACAATGTGTCGCGAGAAAACAATCTCAGAATCACTTGGATAAGTAGTAGCATTCCGAAGTTATTACCACATAAAGTGACACATGTCAAGTTTAAAAAAAACAGCCTGGTCCTTAAGGTGAAAAATGCCAAGGTTCTTAAGGTGTTAAATGCATACATAGTTTAAAGAACTTTCATCACCAAAACTGCATTATTGCCTAAGACAATTGTCAGTAGCAGTGTGCAGTGTGTGTGTAGAAGGGGAGGGGCATTAAATTGCACCTCTGTCTTTAAGGGCTCATACACACGAACGTAAGGGCTCCATGCCTGTGCTGCGGGCCGCATACAGCGGTTCCGCAATACACGGGTCTCCAGCCGTGTGCATTCTGCATCATTGATCCGGACCTACTTGAATGGGTCCGCATACCCGGAGATGCGGTGTGGAATAGAAGAATGGAACCCCATGGAAGCAGTACAGAGTGCTTCTGTGGTGTTCCGTTCCGTGCTTCTGTGCTGCAAAAAGATAGAACTTGTTCTATCTTTTTGCGGAACAGACGGATCGCGGACCCCATTCAAGTGAATTAGTTTGCGATCTGCATGCGGCTGCCCTACGGTCTGTGCCCATGCATTGCGGAACGCAATTTGCGGTCCGCAGCACGGGCACAAAGCCCATACGTTTGTGTGAATGAGCCCCAACTTACAGAACACACACTTGCAATTTAATCTGTGTGTACAAAACTTGTGACTTTTCATTTAGTAAATCTGTGGCTTTTCATTTATTGGAAACTTGTTCATTTATAAGCCTCATAATAAAATATCTATAAAATTAAACAGTAAAATAACAATACAAAAGACACATGCTTTGTCCTTCCAGAGTCAGAATGTGGGTTGCAGCGGTAGCAGCACCAGTTATCCAGCCAAAAGTATTAGTAGAAGTAGTAGCATCAAGCCACAGTTCCCCTGGCTTCCAAAAGGCAAAAGACACAACATTATTATTGAGGACAAAAAGGATGAGGTGGTAGACTGGATGGCTCACTCCTCCTCTCAGTCAAAGCAGGATGATGTTGAGGTTATCTTTGAGTCTGATGCCATGCCTTGGAGCCAGGGATCACTGCATTCTCCCAACTTAAAAAAAATCCTTTCAGCTTCAGTTGCATTGCAGTCTTTACTTCCCCCTCCTAGTAGGGTGCCTTCTTTTTTCCAAAGAAGAAGAAAAAAAAGCCTACTATGTGCTATGGAAGATACTCAAGAGTGTTTCCATGTTGATGAGTTGTGTGAGAACAGTCAGTATTTGGGCCGCCATGATAGGGAGGTTCAGGGGGAGTACCATACATGGCTGTGTTGTTGTGAGTGGTCATAGTTGAGTCACCAGAAAATCCAGAACAGGGAATCTCAAGGGGACCAATCAGCCCACAATGACATCATAGTCTGATAAAACAGTACACAAACAGATGGCCTAGGAGACCCAGCCTGAGGCTGGATCTCCTCGGAACTCGTAGAAGGCCAGTCCTGATGCCGCGTAAGGCATTGGTAAGCCTCTGTACGGCATCGGTCTGCCTTCTGACACATCGAGTCCCTGCCACAGCAGCGCAGGGACTCTATGCGCTCCCTCACCCGACACAAATCCCTTCTATGTTGCGGTCAGCGTGTACCGCGGCATGGAAGGGGTTAATCCGCCGGCATCGGCTTTTACAGCGATGCTGGAGGAGACAGAAGGGACCCGGCTACCAGGGACTGCCGGGCCCCTGCAGTGATCATGAGTGCACAGCTCCGATGCCCGGCTGATCACCATGACGTACTATTACGTCAAATTGCGGGAACGCAGTGGCTTCCATGACGTAATAGTACGTCATGTGTCGGGAAGGGGTTAAACCACACGAAGCGGCACCAACAGTTATTGTGGGAAAACAGAAGTGACTAATAGCTAGCACTAGAAAAATTGTTCTCTTTCTCCAGGTGTTCTTTGTGGCAGCCAGGCTACATCCACATGTGGTACCATATCCATGCTGTTGTCATCATCACTTTCTGCTTCTTGGACTCAAAATGCTCCTTCATCTCCTATTCTGCTGCAGCATCAACTATCAATAACTGAACGTGTGGCCAGGAAAAAAAAAATGACATGCCCAACGATTTGCTGGTGTTCAAGCTTAACTCTTGTCTGGCCAAGTTGCCTGCGTACCACTTTGTGAATTCTGCTGCCTTTAGTTAGCTGATGGAGGTTCTCAGCCTCGCTGGAGAAGACCTAGCAGGCATTATTTCTCTGAAAAATCCATCCCTGCCTTATACTGTCAGAGAATGTGGTCTGTTCCTTGTGGCAAGGTACATGCTACG
The DNA here is from genome assembly GCF_014858855.1 of Bufo gargarizans. Taxonomy (NCBI): domain Eukaryota; kingdom Metazoa; phylum Chordata; class Amphibia; order Anura; family Bufonidae; genus Bufo; species Bufo gargarizans. Next base: position 543,675,060 of record NC_058081.1, read on the forward strand.
GTGGACACCTAGAACAGCTCTTACTGTCAAAAACAGTAGATGTCTTTCCAGGGCTACTTGGTCAATATATTTTGTGATGAGGCAGAACAACAGCAAGAAGGCCAGGTCCTATTGAAACCCTTCACATTTGCGTTGGTGTGGTTCCTTCACCAGCTGCTTAACTGACTCCTCTACTTCCTCCTCCATGGGCAAATCTCTTCCCCAACAGAAGCAGGGCAGAGTGTTTTTCCCACTCCCCCTCCTATCATATGTGTAAAGTGAAGTATTGACATGCGGTCAGCCAATAATTTGCTATGGTGCATCAAGTAGCAAACATTGGCTGTCTCCCCACCAACTCCAACAGGGAATAGTGGTTACCAACAATGGTAGCTGTGCTGTATTCGGGGAAATAACACACAGTGCACATGAGCAGATTAGTTGCACAACTCTGTTTTTAAAAGTACACTGGTTTGCAAGAGTGCTTGTCATATCCAGGAGACGGTCCTCGCATTTCAACCATTCTTATATGGAAAGGAATGCCCTCCTAAACTTGCAGTGACAGAATGATCTGTCATTACACTGCTTAATCCGTTAAATTCCAACTCGTTGGAATTTCACCTTGCACACGATAGTGTTTGTATGAGCAGCATAAAGCCATGAATGATTTTGTCATGCACCAGACAACCTCAGCAGGGAGCATGTGTTGTTTTGAGGTCGGGCAGTGGCAATAGGGAAAACTGTAGCATCAACAATGTCATCCCCTAATATTTATGTTATACCAGATGCTCACACTGATGCAACAAGGGACAATGAAAGAAGAACAGTTTATGCATTTGGCTGGCCGTCCTGTAGCTGTTTGGGTCCCTTATGGATAAAGTCCCATAGAGGAAGGAGATGAGGATGATGAGCTACCACTGAAGGAAGAGTGGGTGATGGAAGAGAAAATGGCCTTCATGATGGCCATGACTAGTGTTGAGCGCGAATATTCGAATTACGAATTTTTTTCTCGAATATCGCAATTTCGAGATTTCGCGAATATTTAGAATATCGTTCTATATATTCGCGAATTCGAATATTCGTATTTTTTTTTTTATTATAATATTTTTTTTCTTTCCCACTTTTCTAAAGTTGTTCTTACCTGTCCTTTGGATTCCTGGCTTCCTGGCTGCTCCAGTCAGTGGTGTTTTCAACTTACTGCTATATTCCATATTAGCTAAATTACAATCTAATCTATATGTGTATTTTACGAAATTTCGCAAGTTGCGATGCGAGTAATATAACACGAAATAATCGCATGAAGATTTCAATTTAGCACTGCTATATTCCATATTCTAGCCTAATATGGAATATAGCTGTGCTAAGTTAGCACTGCTGTATTCCATACTAGGCTAGAATATGGAATATAGCAGTGCTAAGTTGAAATCTTCATGCGATTATTTCGTGTTATATTACTCGCATCGCAACTTGCGAAATTTGCAAATGTTCTTAATATTGCTCTAACTTCGTCTTTTAGAATATTACGAATATTCTAAAAGACGAAGTTAGAGCAATATTACGAAATTTCGTAAAATACACATATAGATTGTAATTTAGCTTATATAGTGCTATAATCCCTTTTTTTTTCCTCTAATTTTTTTTGCCTCTTCTGAACTTAAGTTTTGTAAAATATGTACACTGTTAAAAAATATTACTATAGCAGTATATTAGCTTAAATACAATCTATGTGTATTTTACGAAATTTCGTAATATTGCTCTAACTTCGTCTTTTAGAAATTTCGTAATATTGCTCTAACTTCGTCTTTTAGAATATTCGTAATATTCTAAAAGACGAAGTTAGAGCAATATTAAGAACATTTGCAAAAGCCGAAATTGCGATGCGAGTAATATAATACGAAATAATCGCATGAAGATTTCAACTTAGCACTGCTATATTCCATATTCTAGCCTAATATGGAATATAGCTGTGCTAAGTTAGCACTGCTATATTCCATATTAGGCTAGAATATGGAATATAGCAGTGCTAAGTTGAAATCTTCATGCGATTATTTCGTATTATATTACTCGCATCGCAATTTCGGCTTTTGCAAATGTTCTTAATATTGCTCTAACTTCGTCTTTTAGAATATTACGAATATTCTAAAAGACGAAGTTAGAGCAATATTACGAAATTTCGTAAAATACACATAGATTGTATTTAAGCTAATATACTGCTATAGTAATATTTTTTAATAGTGTACATATTTTACAAAAAAAGTTCAGAAGAGGCAAAAAAAAATTAGAGGCAAAAAAAGGGATTATAGCAGTATATTAGCTAAATTACAATCTATATGTGTATTTTACGAAATTTCGTAATATTGCTCTAACTTCGTCTTTTAGAATATTCGTAATATTCTAAGAGACGAAGTTAGAGCAAATCACGAAATTTCGTAAAATACACATATTAGCCTAGCCATAGTCAATTAGCATAGGAACGTTGCCTTATACTATCAAGATAAATAATCGCAATACGCGAAAAAAAATTCGTATATTATTCGCGATAATTGGAATAATTACGAATATTCGATTTCGACGAATATAACACGAATATTCATTCGAATATTCGCGAAATATCGCGAAATCGAATATGGCACCTCCCGCTCATCACTAGCCATGACGACCAATCATCTCAGTGGGGGACAAAGCCAGATGGAACTGGGTCCTTTGGCACACTGACTAGAATGGCAAGCTTGTTTATGTAATGAAATACTCTTACCATTAAGCAATCTGATGATTTCTGTACAGTAAGGATGAGTGAACCAGTTCGGACCGAACTGTAATCGGTCAGAATTTTGCAGTTTTTTTGATGGCAGACAACCCATAATCTTTCAGTGTTCGTTTTGGATGAATCTACTAAAACAGCACCATTTTAGCCACATGTTGGGGGGGTAAAAACACTATGAAGAAGAAGAAGGGTTTTCACATGACCCTGAAAGGAAGTGGGGGAGGGCTTTCCCTGATTGTCTCCCAGGCTGACAGACAGCTAGGATGAGGCAATCAATGCTGCAGCAGGCATTATGTGCTGGGCTGGGCTGCTGGGAATGAGGGTGGTTGTGTGTGACAGTGTCTGCCAGAAAAACGATCATAGGAAGTCAGGGACAGTGAAAAATCAATCAGGGACAGTCAGAAATTCATCAAGCTTATTGTCAAGAGAGTAAAGGAAAGGCTAGGATTCCAAAGAAGAATTGTGTGTGTTGTGTACAATAGAGAGAAGTAGGGCAGTGGACCGATAGGGAAAGAGGCGAAAGCAGCTACCCGCAAGCAAATATTCTGTTTGTTTTTTTTGTAGGGTTCAATATAATTAAGTAGTATGGGGAGATCTAATAACTGAGGGGATCTCTCCCATCGATCTATTTATCCCCAGGACTGTGACGAGGGGACATCCTCTGCGTCTGGAGGAAAGAAGGTTTGTACACAAACATAGAAAAGGATTCTTTACAGTAAGAGCAGTGAGACTATGGAACTCTCTGCCTGAGGAGGTGGTGATGGTGAGTACAATAAATGAATTCAAGAGGGGCCTGGATGTATTTCTGGAGTGTAATAATATTACAGGATATAGCTACTAGAGAGGGGTCGTTGATCCAGGGAGTTACCCTGGGTTCACACCTGAGCGTTTTACAGCGCGTTCAAACGCGCTGTAAAACGCTTAAGACATGAAAACCAATGCTTCCCTATGGGAAGGGTTCACACCTGGGCGTTTTACAGCGCGTACGAACGCGCTGTAAAACGCCCGACGCTCAAACAAGTACTTGAGCTTCTTTGGGGCGTTTTGACGCGCGTTTGTGGCCATAGGACACTGCAGTCAATGACACAAACGCGCGTCAAACGCGCGTTTACTATTACAAAAAACGCGCATAAAAACGCACGACAAAAACGCGCGTAAAACGCGCGTTTGAGGAACGCTCAGGTGTGAACCCAGGGTTAGTCTGATTGCCTGATTGGAGTCGGGAAGGGATTTTCTTTCCCTCTAAAGTCAGGAAAATTAGCTTCTACCTCAGTTTATTTTTTTTGCCTTCCTCTGAATAACACGCTGAACTAGATAGACAGATGTCTTTTTCCGCCTTATAAACTATGTTACTATATACCAGGGCTGGCCATAATTATTCATACCCCTGGCAAATTTTGACTTAAAGTTACTTTTATTCAACCAGCAAGTAATTTTTTGACTCAAAATGACATAGGTGTCTCCCAAAAGATAATAAGACGATGTACAAGAGGCCTTATTGTGGGGGGGAAAAAAAATAATTCAGCTTTTATTTACATTTGAGCAAAAAGTGTCTAGTCTAAAATCATTCATACCCTTCTCAATAATCAATAGTAAGCCTTTATTGGCTATTACAGCAATCAAACGCTTCCTATAATTGTAGACCAGCTTTTTGCATGTCTCCACATTTATTTTTGCCCATTCATCTTTAGCAATGAGCTCCAAATCTTTCAGGTTGGAGGGTCTTCTTGCCATCACCCTGATCTTTAGCTCCCTTTACAGATTCTCAATTGGATTCAAGTCTGGACTCTGGATGGGCCACTCCAAAACAATGTTGTTGTCTGCTAACCATTTCTTCACCACTTTTGCTGTGTGTTTTGGATCATTGGTCATGCTGAAATGTCCACTGGTGCCCAAGTTTCTCTGCAGACTGCCTGATGTTGTCGTTGAGAATCCTCATGTATTGCTCTATTTTCATGGTGCCATTTACTGTGATTAGGTTCCCTTCAATTTTTGTGTCATCTGACCATAACACAGAAGACCAGAAGTCTTCTTCTTTGTCCAGGTGAGCTTTTGCAAAGGCCAAGCGAGCTTTTGTGTGCCTTATCTGGAGAAGTGGTGCCCTTCTTGGTCTGCATCCGTGGAACCCAGAAGTGTGCAGTGTCCGTTGGATTGTCTGTCTTGAGACATTGGCACCAGCAGAGCCCAGATTCACCAGAATGGCCTTGGTGGTGATCCTTGGATTCTTTTTCACCTCTCTATCTATCCTCCTGACCAGCACAGGTGTCACTTTTGGCTTCCGACCACGTCCTCTGAAATTTACCACAGTGCGGAACATCTTGAATTTTTTAAATAATACTTTGCACTGTAGTCACTGGAACTTGTAAACATTTAGAAATGGCCTTGTAGCCCTTTCCTGACTTGTGAGCAGCCACAATGCGCAGCCGCAGGTCCTCACTGAGCTCCTGACAATTAACTCTTGTGCTCACATAAATCTGGTCAGGCATTTGGCTTCTTTAAGGCATCATTTTTGGATGTCTGCTCCCACAAAATACATTGGGGGTCATTTTATATACTAAAATAAGCCTATATTAGGCCTATTTCAGGCACAGATGGTGGTGCAATAAGTAAAAAAAATCATCAATTTTTTACGCATGTTTTAAGCGTACAAAATGATCTAAATGTAAGACAGCAAGGAAGCTGGCTTTCATTTAGAGTGGTATGATCTGGATGAGCTGAAGTTATGTAGAGGCTAGCACCTCTTCATAATTTTGGTGGATCCATTGCTACATATAGAGTTTTTCAAGGCCTCTTTCACACGGGCGTCAGTTTTTTTGCCCGGATAAGAGGCGGGTGCGTTGCGGGAAAATGCGCAATTTTTCCGCGCAAGTGCAAAACATTGTCATGCGTTGCACTCGCGTGGGAAAAATCGCGCATGTTTGGTACCCAAACCCGCTTGGGATTGATGTTCTGAAGATTGTATTATTTTCCCTTATAACATGGTTATAAGGGAAAATAATAGCATTCTGAATACAGAATGCATAGTAAAACAGCGCTAGAGGGGTTAAAAAAAAAAAAAAATGTAACTCACCTTAGTCCACTTGATCACGAAGCCCGGCATCTCCTTGTGTCTCCTCTGCTGAACAGGACCTGGGGTGAGCTGCTGCATTAAATAGAGGTTAAGGACCTTTGATGACGACACTCCGGTCATCACATGGTACGTCACATGATCTTTTACCATGGTGATTCACCATGGTAAAAGACCATGTGATGACCGGAGTGACTTCATCAAAGGTCCTTAACCTCTATTTAATGCAGCAGCTCACCCCAGGTCCTGTTCAGCAGAGGAGATACAAGGAGATGCCGGGCTTCGCGATCAAGTGGACTAAGGTGAGTTAATTATTTATTTATTTTTTTAACCCCTCTAGCGCTGTTTTACTATGCATTCTGTATTCAGAATGCTATTATTTTCCCTTATAACCATGTTATAACGGAAAATAATAATGATCGGGTCTCCATCCCGATCGTCTCCTAGCAACCGTGCGTGAAAATCGCACCGCATCCGTACTTGCTTGCGGATGCTATGCGATTTTCACGCTTCCCATTCACTTCTATGGGGCCTGCGTCGCGTGAAAATCGGACAATATAGAGCATGCTGCGATTTTCACTTAACGCACAAGTGATGCATTAAAATCACCGCTCATGTGAACAGCCCCATAGAAATGAATGGGTCAGGATTCAGTGCGGGTGCAATACGTTCACCGGACGCATCGCACCCGCACGGAAAACTCGCCCGTGTGAAAGGAGCCTAAGACCAACGGCTAAAACATCTGTCTTAATAAATTACCCAGTTTTTTTCTCATAAAAATCTGTGCGCTTAAACACCATTTGCTCCTGGTAAGGGACAATTTTTGGAAGTATTCCAATATTAAAAAGGATAACATATGTGATGGCATAATGTATTTTTAAACATGCTATTTGTTAGCATCATTAACCATGCATTAACTCATAGCTATATATGTCAGTGTCAATGTGACAATTTTTGCTGTTGATTAACAAAAAGAGATAACATATTTTCATAAAAAATCTAAGGCTTGTGAGACTAGATGGTGATATATATCAATTTTCAGGGCAATTAAAGAAAATTTGATTCTGTTACAAATTGCACTTTTTGAAACATTCACCTATTTGGACATATTGTAAAACAAAAAAGTTTGCTCACCTCTATTCAAATGTATGGAACAGATTTACAGCAGCAGAAATTTCACAATAAAATCTCCAACAGGTGAGCATACCCCTAGGATCTGGTTTCATGTCATTTTTATAATAGGATAATACTTCCTCTAGCATAGCCTTTTGTTTCCTCAATGCACTGATCTCTACAGTAGGGCTTGGCGATTAATCAAATTTATTCCATTAATTGCCATTTCAATGAAGCACACTTTTGAGTTAATAAAAAAAATGTGAAATCGATATTAAGTCCACACTTGCAGGCAGGATGTCCACATGAACACTGAATGACAGCCAGGCTCCTGCTATAGCAGCTGGGATCTCAACCCCTTGATACCATGGGCAATGGTGACCACAACATCTAGACAGTTAGACAGTGGTTACAGACAACCTATGTCCTCATCAGCCCCCAAAAAATTTAACTGCAGATTGTTGATGCATTTACCTCACGAGAGGGGGCCTAACAAAGGCTCCCAGAGCTGACATGACTGTATACTTATACAATGGTACCACATGCACAGCCTAATATGGGGTCCACTGTGAACAACATGCAGATACAACATGCTCAGACAGCTACAGACAGTGTCAAGAAGCTATGTTGCCCCTGCAATAACTTTGAGAGGGCAGGCACCTGGGGAAAGAGAATGCTGTGTACCACAGTACTGTGCATCTGTGAAAGCAAAACCTATGTACCTAAGGCCCCATGCACACGGCCGTGTTTCACAGCCGTGTGCGGGCCGTGGAACCGCGGCCTGGATCCCTCCTGAGAGCAGGAGCGCACGGCGTCACTGGTTGCTATGACGCCGTGCGCTCCCTGCTGCCGCCGCAATACAGTAATACACTGGTATGATCTATACCAGTGTATTACTGTACTGTGCCGGCAGCAGGGAGCGCACAGCGTCATAGCAATCAGTGACGCCGTGCGCTCCTGCTCTCAGGAGGGATCCAGGCCACGGTTCCACGGCCCGCACACGGCTGTGAAACACGGCCATGTGCATGGGGCCTAAAAATCATCTCAGCCACCCAATGTGTCTATAATAATAAACTGTGTATTTGTGTTGCAGTCACTCTACTTTGTCATGTACCACTTGTGCACGGGGTGGGGAACTAGTGCTACTTCTGCCCCCTTGTTCAGTAGTCCATTGGAAAATTCACCTGTTCTCCTATGGCTAGTCAAAGTCTGGCTCCCTATGATTGGAGCCCATGGTTTAAATTGCTGGGCTATGATCAGTTGTTATGACAGCCTTAGGGCCTTGTGTAAGCTCTTAAGCCTACCATAGCAAGCTGCCTCTTAAGGATGACCTTTCATGCGATTTTATTAAGGGAGATATATACCTGCACTTGCGGTTTTAAAATATGCCTCCTATGCCCCGCCGGATTTCTCCCGCTCAGTATGCTAATACTGAGCATCGGAGCATCCGTGGGCATCTCCTTCTCCCTGGCTGTAGTGATGTCCAATTGCAGCGCAAAGCGTCACAGCCAGGCGGAAATAACATGCGATTGGACAGCGCTCTTTAAGCTCTGCCTGTGTCTGGTGAGCCTATAAAAATCTCATAGGATGCAATAGTATGCTATTGCAGTCTATGTTACAAATGATTAAAGGATTGTATGCTCAAGTATCCTAAGGGAACTAAAAATTACTGTAAAAAAAAATGCACAATAAATTTTTGATCACTTAACCTCCCCAAATTTTTTTATAAAAGTGATAAAAATGTAGTAAACACCATAAAAAGGTACCGATAAAAACTACAGCTCGCCCTGCAAAATGCAATTTTTCACACAGCTCTATTGACAGACAATTAAAAAAGTTATAGGTGCCAGAATATGGTGATGGTAATAGATGTTTTTTTTTCCAAAAGCTTTTGTTTTTGCTTAATTAATAAAAATTATAAAAACTATATATATTTGGTATCATTGTAATGATACTGACCGCAAAATAAGGTTTAATAAACCATGGGGGTCATTTATTAAGACCAATGTTTTAGACGCCAATCTTAATAACTCCTATATCTGGCGGTGGAATTCCGAAGTTATGGAGAGCCTCTACATAACTTCAGCACACTCGGCACCAGTCTAAAACAGGCATAGAAATGTATTCTGCCACCTGGCCAGTCCCCTTTCCCACCCATGCTACGCCCACTTTGTTAGACCTGGCGTGAGTGGGGTAAAGTCGCAGAATAGTAAGTTGCGCCGCAATCTTCGACTGAAATACGCTTAATTTAGGCGTATCTCAGGATAATAATGACCCTTCATGTTTAGTTTTTTTTTTGTTCATCCCACAAAAAATGCTTCCCTACTTTCCAACACAAGATATGGAAAATGAAGTGGTGCCATTAAAAATACAAGTTTTCCAGAAAAAAAAAAGTCCTCATAACTATGTGAATGTAAAAAGTTATAGCTGTAATAAGGTTGGGAGATAAAAATGTAAATAAATAAATAAAAAATTGGCCTCGTCCCTAAGTGGTTGGGCATGCATATTTATGATTGGACATCAACTCCTGTTCAATGAAAGTCCAAATCTTTAGCCAAAGCTGAAGTGCTGCAGTCCTTTTCTTAAAGTATCTGACAAAGAGAACCGTGAGCGGGCGCCCAACATTCACATATATGGATGTGCCCACACTTACCTTAGCTTTTTATTAAAGGGGTTCTCTGGCTTGTACCTAAAACGTCTCTTCCAGCTAAACTGTGGACAGCAGACAAACCCAGTGTGGAGTCAGAACCTGTACTCGTGTGTCAGTCTTATACATTTGACCCTCTCTTACTCTAGGTTAGTAAAAAGGGCAGAGTGGTAGCATTAGAAATAACTGAAGGATCATATTCCTCAAGGTTTGTTTGTAGTCTACAACCATTTAAAAACATAGATCTGCATATGAACTGAATACCCAAAATGGTAGGATAATTCTGATCAAGAATGTTTTTTAAATTACCCTAAATATTTTTGTTAGAAATAACTGAAGGATCATAGTACTCAAGGTTTGTTTGCAGTCTACAACCATTGAAAAACATAGATCTGCATATGAACTGAATACGCAAAATCGTAGGATAATTCTGATCAAGAATGTTTTCAAATTACCTTAAGTTTTTTTGTTAGACCCTTTAAAGGGTTCCTTCAAAACTGGGAACCCATTTATATGAGCAGACAGAGTGCCAGCACTGAAATCCCTTCTCTGTTTCTGGTCTCCGCCGTACCAGAAGTATGATGTGTTGTCTACATGCATGTCACTTCTACCGGCCTATCAGTGGCCTCAGCAGTCGCAATAGTCACATGCTTTGCCTGCATGCTTCACTACTGAGGCCACTAATTGGTGGTGTCTAACCAGCACATCACACTTTCCATCAGGGGAGGACTGGCAGCCTTAGTCCTGGGGGGGCAAATCTAGTCAAGTGGCCCATTTTTATCCCCGCCCATCATTAAAAGCCCCTCCTACATATAATAGGCCACTCCCAACACACACTTTACAGCTGACATTCTATAGTTGCGGCCTGTCTCTACACATCATACGGAGAGGGGAGGCCGTCCTGGCTGCACTGCCTGCTTATATAACAAGCTACAGCCAGGAAGCTCCTCCGCTCTCCTCCCTACCCTGATCCTGCTCAAGGCCTGTGGTTCCCCCCACCATCTGCCACCCGCCCGTGGCCTGCTGCCCCCTTTCGTCATCCTCACCCAGTTCTGAATCCTCCTTCTGCAGATGTCAGGTGGAGGAGCCGGAGCATCTCTTCTCCTACATAGCGCCACATACCTCTTACATCCAGTGATGTCACCTTTGTTGTAGACGTTCTCTTTCCTCATCTTCTCCATTCAGACCAGACCGCCATGATGATTTTTCTGCCATCTCCCGTCTCTGCAGAGATTGAGAAACAGACATTAGTTTCCTGCCACCCCCAATACTATACTGCAGAAACAGTCCCCCTGGAAATACTACTACCACACAGATAGTGCCCCCAATACTGTACCCGCTATGCCCCCAATACTATACTGCAGAAACAGTCCGCCTGGAAATACTACTACCACACAGATAGTGCCCCCTTAAACAATTATTGGCACACAGTGCTCTAAAAAATAACTGCGCCCAGACACTAATAGTATAAAGATAATGTCCCCCAAAAATAATTGTGCTAAGCTGATACTATGCCAGGGTGCCCCCAAAGTAACAGTGCTCCCCAAAATCCCACCAATAGAAAAAATTCTCTGCCAGAGCACACTTAGTAGTAATAATGCCCCTATAGTGCTCTAGTAATCATGTTCTTCATAGCCCCTAGTAGTAGTAAAGCTCCCCATAATACCCCCTAGTAGTACTAATTTTCCCTATAATATGACAGTACATGAAATACCCCCGCTTAGTGCCTGCAGTTGAGCTAATGTCCCCATAATGTATGCCAGTATAAAATACCCCTATATAGTGCCCCAGTAAATGCCCTCATACTGCTCCTCTCCCCCTTCCCCATAGTGTCCCCATAATATGCCAGTAAAAAAATGCCCCTTAGTGCCCCCAGCAGATGCCCCTATAGTGCTCCTCTCCCCCACAATGTACCAGTAAAAAATGCCCCCTTAGTGCCACCAAATGCCATAGTGCCCCCCATAATGTTCCAATACAAAAGGCCCCTTTAGAGCCCCCACTTCCCCATAGTGCCCCCAAATAATGCCCCTATAGTAGCACCAGATGCCCCATAGTGCTGCTCTCCCCTAATAGTGCCCCCCCCCCCAGAATGTGCCAATAATAAAAAAAAAGCCCCTTTAGAGCCCCCAGTTACCCCCATAGTGCTCCTCTCCCCCATGGTGCCCCCCCATAATGTGCCAGTAAGAAATGCCCCCACAGTGCCAGCTCCTCAAATAGTGCCAGCCCTCCCCCCATAGTGCCAGCCCCCCTATAGTCCCCCCATAGTGCCAGCTCCCCCTATAGTGCCCCCCCATAGTGCCAGCTCCCCCTATAGTCCCCCCCCCATAGTGCCAGCTCCCCTATAGTCCCCCCATAGTGCCAGATCCCCCTATAGTCCCCCCATAGTGCCAGCTCCCCCTATAGTCCCCCCATAGTGCTAGCTCCCCCTATAGTCCCCCCATAGTGCCAGCTCCCCCTATAGTCCCCCCATAGTGCCAGCTCCCCCTATAGTGCCCCCATAGTGCCAGCTCCCCCTATAGTGCCCCCCATAGTGCCAGCTCCCCCTATAGTGCCCCCTATAGTGCCAGCTCCCCCTATAGTGCCCCCCATAGTGCCAGCTCCCCTTATAGTGCCCCCCATAGTGCCAGCTCCCCCTATAGTGCCCCGCATAGTGCCAGCTCCCCCTATAGTGCCCCCCATAGTGCCAGCTCCCCCTATAGTGCCCCCCATAGTGCCAGCTCCCCCTATAGTGCCCCCCATAGTGCCAGCTCCCCCTATAGTGCCCCCCATAGTGCCCCCTATAGTGCCCCCCATAGTTCCCCCCATAGTGCCAGATCTCCCCCCCATAGTGCCAGATTTCCTCCTCATAGTGCCATATCTCCCCCCATAGTGCCAGATCTCCCCCCCCCCCCATAGTGCCAGCCCCCCGCAAAGAAGAAAAAAAATACTTACCTCCATCAGCAGCGATGCCGGCCTGTGTCCCTGCTGTGTGTGTGTGCTGCCGGCTCAGGCGTCGCGATGATAATGACGTCATCGCGCTGCCTGAGCCGGCCTCTGATAGGCTGCAGGCATTAGTGCCTGCAGCCTATCAGAAGAACAGGGGAGGGACATGCCTCTCCCTCCCCTGCCCCACAGCCCGGCCGCAATTACAACCAGGGCCGCGCCGCCTGTGGTGATCGGCGGTGCGGCCCTGAAGAATAAAAAAAATTTTTTTTTTTTTTTTTAGACGGGCGGCCCAGCGGCCGTTTATTTAGGGCGGCCTGGGGGGCAATTGCCTCCCTGCCCCCCGGCCCAGCCCGCCCCTGCTTTCCATTCTGCAGAGACTAGAAGCAGAGAAGGTAGGAAATCAGCGCTGAAACCTAAGTTCTGGTGACAGATGAGTCTTTCTTTTTTCTGTCCAGCCATATAAAAAAGAGTTCTCAGTTTCGGACAATGCCTTTAAATAAAAAGAAAATAATTTTTTTTAACCCCTTAGGAACTGGGCTCATTTTCACCTTAAGGACCAGGCCATTTTTTCCAAATCTGACCAGTGTCACTTTATGTGTGAATAACTTTAAAATGCTTTGATTTATCTACGCCATTCTGAGATTGTTTTTTCGTCACATATTCTACTTCATGACACTGTTAAAATGAAGTAAAAAAAACATCTATTTTTATTTATAAAAAAATACCAAATTTACAAAAAAATTTGAAAAATTAGCAAATTTCCAAGTTTCTATTTCTCTACTTCTATAATACATAGTAATTCCTACAAAAATACAGGGTGGGCCATTTATATGGATACACCTTAATAAAATGGGAATGGTTGGTGATATTAACTCCTTGTTTGTGGCACATTAGTATATGTGAGGGGGGAAACTTTTCAAGATGGGTAGTGACCATGGCGGCCATTTTAAAGGCGGCCATTTTGAATCCAACTTTCGTCTTTTCAATAGGAAGAGGGTCATGTGACACATCAAACTTATTGGGAATTTCACAAGAAAAACAATGGTGTGCTTGGTTTTAACGTAACTTTCATGAGTTATTTACAAGTTTGTGACCACTTATAAAATGTGTTCAATGTGCTGCCCATTGTGTTGGATTGTCAATGCAACCCTCTTCTCCCACTCTTCACACACTGATAGCAACACCGCAGGAGAAATGCTAGCACAGGCTTCCAGTATCCGTAGTTTCAGGTGCTGCACATCTCGTATCTTCACAGCATATGCTGTGAAGATAATTTTTTTCCAGTTACAAAGAAAGGGTTAACAGCCAAACAAAACTCAAATTTTGATAGTTTACAGAAACACCCCATATGTGGTCGTAAACCACTGTACGGGCACACAGCAGGGCGAAGATTGAAAGCAATTCCATACGGTTTTTGGAAGGCAGATTTTGCTGGACTGTTTTTTTTTACACCATATCCCATTTGAAGCCCCCCTGATGCACCCCTAGAGTAGAAACTCCAGAAAAGTGACCCCATTTTAGAAACTACACCCCTCAAGGTATTCAAAACTGTTTTTACAAACTTTGTTAACCCTTTAGATGTTCCACAAGAATTAACGGAAAATAGAGATACAATTTCAAAATTTCACTTTTTTGGCAGATTTTCTATTTTAATAATTTGTTTCCAGTTACAAAGGGTTAACAGACAAAAAAAAAACTCTATTTATGGCTCTGATTCTGTAGTTTACAGAAACACACCATATGTGGTCATAAATCGCTGTACGGGCACACGACAGGGCGCAGAAGGAAAGGAATGCCATACGGTTTTTGGAAGGCAGATTTTACTGGACAGTTTTTTTAACACCATGTCCCATTTGAAGCCCCCCTGATGCACCCCTAGAGTAGAAACTCCAAAAAAGTGACCCCATTTTATAAACTGGATAGGGTGGCAGTTTTGTTGGTACTAGTTTAGGGTGATCGGAACTACATATGACATACCGGTACGTCATGTGTCCTTAAGTACCGGGACATCATGCCGTACCGGTACGTCATGTGTCCGGAACAGGTTAAACACTATTCTAAAAATATGTACAATTTTCATGCTAAACATATTCATTGTTTGGATTTGTCACTACCTTATCTAATATTTATTATTAGAATTTAAGCATTTAGGTACAGATATGACATTTTTATGAGTACTAATACTACTATTGTCACTAGAGATGAGCGAAGTATGCAAAAATACAAATTGACTGCTTCAACGAATTTTACATTTTTTTTTAATTTGAGACGAATTGCTTCATCGTAAAGCACATTTCTTTGTAAGTAGTGGGTGCAATTGCATGGTCTCCATCATTGCATCCCTCAGATGCCACGTTCATAGCTGATTGCGACATCTGAGTGTAAGATTTAAGAAAAGAAAAATCTTTCCTTGTCCATTTGCTTGTGATGGGCCAGCCACCATCTTGCTTGAAGATCTGGCGCAAAATCTCACGCAGCCTGTGATGATGTCATCACACCAGCGGGCGTGGTGACGTCATACGTCAACATGCACAAGATTTACGATTAAGATGGTGGTGGCTGGCCCATCGCGAGCAGATGGAAAGTTTGATTTTTTTTTGCGTTTTAAACTATTTCAGGTAAAATTGATTCGCTACTACGAAGCACGAGGAAATTCACTCCACACTAGCTGCCACCATTAGTAAATTAGTATAATTTACCTACCATATAAGGTCAGAGTTAGGCCCCAGATGAGCGTGAGCGGATTAGGTCCGGATGCGTTGCGAATGAGTTCAGTGAAAACTGCGCAATTTTGCAAGCAAGGGTATTCAGTTTAGTATGCGATCGCGTTCAGTTTTTATCACATGGGTGCAATGTCATTTAATGCGTTTTGCACGCGTGTGATAAAAAACTGAAGGCATACAAACAGCATCTCTTAGCAACCATCTGTGAAAACGCATCGCATCTGCACTTGCTTGTGGATGTGATGAGATTTTCACGCAGCTTCATTCATGTCTATGGAGCCAGCTTTGCGTGAAAATTGCTGAATATAGAACATGCTGCGATTTTCACGCAACACACAAGTGATGCTTGAAAAGCAACGTTTATGTACACAGCCCCATTGAAATGAATTGGTCCGGATTCTGTGCGTGCTCAATGCGTTTGCATTACAGATTGCACCCGCACGAAATACTCGCTAGTGTGAAAGGGGCCTTAATCTGTACATTGCTGAGTCCAGGGATTTGCTGCAGCAATCGTGAGGCTAGATGATTATATCATGGCTGCAGCAAGTAAATAAAGCCCAGCAAGGAGCACTACTGAAGTAGTCAAAGTCAATGGGAACCCAAACTTCACTTTATTATTTTCCGTTATAACATGGTTATATCGGAAAATAAAATAATACTTAAGTCGAAATGCAAAAGGAAAACCTTTAGGCCTCTTTCACACGGGTGTCACGTTTTGACTCAGGATGCGTCCCAGGTGCATTGCGGCAAACCCACGTGAGTAGGTACGCAATTTCAGTCAGTTTTGACTGTGATTGCGTTCCGTTTTTCTGTGTATTTAGTTTAATGCGTTTTGCACGCACGTGATAAAAAACTGAATGTGATACCCAGACCCGAACTTCTTCACTGAAGTTCAGGTTTGGGTTAGGTGTTGTGTAGATGTTATTATTTTTCCTTATAACATGGTTATAACATGGTTATAAGGGAAAATAATAGTATTCTTAATACAGAATGCTTAATAAAATAGGGCTGGAGGGGTTAAAAAAATAATAATTATAATTTAACTCACCTTAATCCACTTGTTTGCACAGCCCGGCTTCTCTTGTGCCTTCATCTGTGAGGAAAAGGACCTGTGGTGACGTCACTGCGCTCATCACATGGTCCATCACATGATCCATCATCATGGTTAAATTGGTGAGTTAAATTATTATTATTTTTTTTAACCCCTCCAGCCCTATTATACTATGCATGCATTATGTTTTAAGAATGCTATTATTTTCCCTTATAACCATGTTAAAAGGGAAAATAATAATGATTGGGTCCCCATCCCTATCGTCTCCTAGCAACCATGCTTGAAAATCGCACCGCATCCGCACTTGCTTGCGGATGCTTGCGATTTTCACGCAGCCCCATTCACTTCTATGGGGCCTGCGTTGCGTGAAATCACCACTCATGTGCACAGCCCCATAGAAATGAATGGGTCCAGATTCAGTGTGGGTGCAATGTGTTCACCTCACGCATTGCACCCGCGTGGAAATCTCGCCCGTGTGAAAGAGGCCTTAGAGGCATTCCATTTTACATTCCGTCATAATAGAAGTATAATGGAGCATAGTGGATCTGTTAGGCTGCCCATAGACTTCTATTATGATGGAATACAAAACGGAATGCCTCTAAATGTTTCCCTTTTACATTCTGTTTAAAAAATACATTATTTTCCGATATAACCATGTTATAACAGAAAATAATAAAGTAATTCATAAATCGCCTAAATCCCTGAACAACTCTTTCACAGAAGCCACGGTCCGCGTACCCAAACTCACAAAGTTTGGTACGAACCCGAACTTTGCAGTTCAGGTTCGCACATCCCTATTTCTGTACATCACCATTTATGAGCATCTACTGTATATACATATAAATACATGCATAGATACAGATTTATAAATGGCCTTTAATATTTTCGAAGTGGAGCCATACGACATGGGAGCTTTTTCTCTTCTGGGAAGTTATAAATATAGCCTAAACAGCAGGTACTATGAGGAAAAGTGCATATTATACCTAAAAAATTGAATTAAGAATGCCTACTGTGTTCCATGTGACGACAACAAAATGCTAGTGTGTTGCTGAATAGAATAAAAATGCTTTTTTTTAGGAATGTAAAAGGATTCTCTGTTGCCGCAAATCATGACTGGAGAGTATGAATGAGCTGTGTCTTACGAAAGGATGTAATTTTGTATAGTTAACTCTATGTAATATAGAGAACATGTGTAAGCAGGGAAGGAAGAGATAAGGCTTCAGAAAGTGCGGTGATTGTGCTTCCTGCCACAACAAACTTGCTTGCTCTTCCATTTTCTTCTGTTCTGATGAATGCTTTTCTACTTGGACTTCCGACTGCAGCAGTGCGCTATTATCTCTTGTACTGCTTGCAGGTGAAGCTTTACGCAGGACGCCCACACAGGCAAACAAACATAGAGTAGCCAGCAGCAGGAATATTACAAACCTCGTATATCTGGATCTGCCAAGGGTCTCATTTCCATTCACTTACGTTTCGGCAATGATTGAGCTTTGCATATAAATGCATCTTTAAATATAAACACCAAACACCATGGAAATAGTTTTGCCATTTTCTTTCAAATTAGAGGAAACTTCTAAGGAAACTGTTTCAATATTGAATTGTGTTGCGGGCGTTAAAAACATTATATTTGAGAACCTAGACTGGAGACTGGACTGAATGTTAGGGCTTGTTCACACGACCTTGCCATGTTTTGTGGTCCCGCCAATCACGGATGCCACCCGTGTGCCTTTCGCAATTTGCGGAACGGAAGGCCCTTTATAGAAATGCTTATTCTTGTCCGCAAAACGGACAAGAATAAGATATGACTCTGTGACTAATTTTTGCAGGGCCACGGAATGGGGCAACGGGGCACTCCGTGTGCTGTCCGCATCTTTTGTGGCCCCATTGAAGTGAATGGTTCCGCACCCGAGCCGCAGAAAATGCAGCTCGGATGCGGAACCAAACCACGGTCGTGTTAATAATCCCTTACTTTGTAAGGCCAGGTTCACATCATCGTTTACTTTTCCGTTTTTCTAATCCATCATAAAAATAAATAAAGAAAAGGATCCTGTATTTTAAGCATCCACTATGCTGACTTATGCACTTTGGTATCCGTTCTAGCCATTTCCATCTGAGATCTGTCTAAAAATGTGCTTAACTGAGCATAACTTGCTTAATCCTTTCAGGGCCCAGATATTTTCACCTTCCTGACACTGCCTAATTCTGCAAATTTTACATGTCACTTTAAACCTAACCACGGCACCTGAGCGCATGAAATACCGGAAGCACGCAGTTAGGGGTATGCTCCGGCTCCCCCATGTGGCGATCAGAGGAGCCAGATCATGTATGCAGCAGCCCTTGTCATTCAGATTGAGAGGAGGTTGCTGCATAGTAGTTTGTATTGCTTCTAAATAAAAATTGATCAAAAAGTCGTACACACCCCATAATGACATCAATGAAAAGTACAGATTGCCCTGCAAAAATGAGCCATATGTACACATAGCTACAAAAAAGTTATCAGAGTCAGAAATTGATTGGGGGAAAAAAAAAAACATTTTCAGTATCAAAATGCAAGAAAAACTATACATATGTGGTATCATCGGATTCATACTGACCTGGAGAATGAACAGCACTAGTCAGTTTTACGGCATAGTGAACGCTGTAAAAAAAAAACAAAAAAAAAACATGTAAAACTGTGGCAGAATAGCTTTTTTTTTCCAATTCCTCCTCATTTGAAATGTTTTTTACCCTCTTCCCAGGGTAAAACTGTGGCAGAATAGCTTTTTTTCCAATTCCTCCTCGTTTGAAATGTTTTTACCCTCTTCCCACTTCATCCTATCCAATATTAAATAGCATTAGAAAGCACAACCTGTCCTTCAAAAAACAAGCGCTTATACAACTATTTGAACAGAAAATGTTAAAAGCTATGGCTCTGGGAAGACAGGGAGCCAAAAACGAAAACACAAAAACGCTAAATCGCCTTGTCAAGAAAGGGTTAATTAACATTCTCTGTATGTTTACTTCATGTTAGCAACGTTCTATAAATATCATTTTTTTTTTTTTTGTGCATTAGAAAGTATTATTCCAATTTTTAAGAAAATTTCCAAAATCGACTTTTTAATGGACCAATTGAGTTCTGAAGTCCAGATACCAGTAGGTACCGAAGCTGACTTTTAAAAATAGTTTTTAAGTTGAAAAATCAAATTCTGAAGTTATTCACCAAAGTCTCGCAAGACTTTGGAGATAGCGAATTTCACCTTGGCAGAGTCTATACATTTGAATACTGCAGGTATTCAAGCAAAGTTTTGACCGAAGCAACTTTGGATCTATGATCTGAAGCTTGTTTCGCTCAATCCTAGTTAACAGCAAAACAAACTTCAATATTGATTAGCTTAATTTTGCAGTTTGTAGATATACCCCATATGTGGTTGTAAACTGCTGTATGGGTGCATGGCAGGGTTCAGAATGGAAGGGGCGACATCTGGATTTTGTAACATGGAATTTTCTGAAATAGTTTTTAGGAGCCATAAAAGTTTATATTTTTTGTTGTTGACTGAGCTGAGTGAGGGCCCATTTTTGCGGTATAAGCTCTTGTTTTTTATTGGCACCATTTTTATGTATGTTTGATTGACTACTATTTATCTCATTTTACTGGGAGGTGAGATGGTCAAATGTTGCAATTTTACCTTGCGGTATATATGCTATGACTTGATTGTGCAGGTGAATACAAATATAACAATGCTTAACTACTACTAAGGTTTTTTTGTTGCAAATCAGTTAAATTATGCATCGCTATATACTCACATCCATAACTTTTATTTTTCGATCAACGTAGACATCTGAGAGCTTGTTTTTTGCAGGAAGGGCTTCAGTTTTTATGGGTGCCATTTTTTGTTATGTTGATACATACAGTCACTTTTTATACCATTTTCTGGAGGTGAGGTGACAAAAACAGCAATTTATTTTCTACACCATTCATCACACTGGAAAACCAGCATTCATTGTTTTTATTTTTTATTTTGTGTATTCTGGAAGTGACTGAGACTGTAATAACTGCTGCTCCACAGACAGATCACATCACACAGAGGGGGAAGGGAGAAAATATATACGATGTGCAGCAGGGGGAAAGCTGTTACTGTGAGAAGCCTTCTTTAAAGGGCTTCTGTCACCCCACTAAAGTCTTTTTTTTTCTTTTTTGGCTACTTATAATCCCTATACTGCGATATATCAATCTATAATGCTATTACTCATTTTGGTTCAGTAGTTCATAAAAAAAAAACTGACTTTTATAATATGCAAATTACCTGTCTACCAGCAGGTAGGGTGGCTACTTGCTGGTAGCAGCCGCATCCTCCTTTCATAAAGACGCCCCCTCCTCATGTTGATTGACAGGGCCAGCGAGCGCTCTCGTCCTCTGCTGGCCCTGTCTGCATTCAAAATCTGGCGCCAGCGCCGTACCTGTCTTCAGTCAGCGCAGGCGCACTGAGAGGAGGACGCTTGCTCGGTCGCTCCTTCCTCAGTGCGCCTGTGCCGGGTGTAGATGTGATGTCATCGGCGCAGGCGCATTGAGGATGGAGCGGCCGAGCGAGCGTCCTCCTCTCAGTGCGCCTGCGCCGACTGAAGACAGGTACGGCGCAGGCGCCAGATTTTGAATGCAGACAGGGTCAGCAGAGGACGAGCGGGCTCGCTTGCCCTGTCAATCAACATTGGGAGGGGGCGTCTTTATGAAAGGAGGATGCGGCTGCTACCAGCAAGTAGCCACCCTACTTGCTGGTAGACAGGTAATTTGCATATTATAAAAGTCAATTTTTTTTATTAACTACTGAACCAAAATGAGTAATAGCATTATAGATTGATATATCGCAGTATAGGAATTATAAGTAGCCAAAAAAAATAAAAAAAAGACTTTAGTGGGGTGACAGAAGATTGACTTTTTCTTGCCCCAACATCAGAGGCAGCTGATTGAAGGAGGAAGACAAGGTAATTGCCCTGAAAGTTTGCTGATCTGGAGGGTAGTAGAAGGATTGAAGGCAAGGGCATAGCTAAAGGTTTATGGGTCCTGGTGCAAGAGTACTGCTCCCCCCCCCTTCTGTACTTTGTGGCCATTGAAGGGGAGCACCTAGCCCAGTGATGGATAACCTCCGGCACTCCAGCTGTGGTGAAACTACGACTCCCAGCATGCTCCATTCATTTCTATGGAGTTCTGAGAACAGCCAAGCAAGTGTGCAACTTGGGAGTTGAAGTTTTAACACAGCTGGAGTGCTGGAGGTTAGCCATCACAGACCTAGCATTTCTACTGCATGAGGTAAAAATTGAAATCCCCACCCCACCACCCCAACCCATTTTCTCCTGCCCTACTGGGGTTGTCCTCTTTTTACTATTGATGACCTATTCCCCCCCCCCGATCAACTGTTTGGAGAGAAGGCAACACCCAAAAAAAAACATTGCCTTTTTCGCTCTGTTTATCTGCTCGCCACAGTGTACAGTGTAATTACAAGTATGGCGTCCCCATTCACTTCTATGGGATGGCTCTGTCTGTGCATTTGCATACTACAGAGCCCCCCCCCCCCATAGAGGTGAATAGGGATGGAATACTTGTAATTAAACCTGCTCCCCAGTGCAATTGCTGTGGCGATCAGGTAAACAGATAAGAGAAGGCAGTGCTTGTATGAGCGTTGCTTTCTCTTCAACCAGCTGATCGGTGAGGGTGCCAGGAGTAAGACCCCCGTCGATCTGATATCGATGACCCATCCTAAGGATAGTTCATCAATAGTAAGAAGTGGACAACCCCTTTAAAGACATCCTTGGAAAACATTATATAATGCTCTACAAATCATACTGGAGAATACAGCACTGCATATGTACCTCTTACATCCAGTGATGTCTCCTCTGATGTAGATGTTCTCTCCATTCAGACTAGACCACCATTATTATTTCTTTCAGCCATCTCTTCTCTCTGCAAAGTTTGCACTAAACATGGACACAAGCAGTTTGCATCCTGCATTTTCTCCTTACACAGACCCGCACTATGTTACAAATGTTTTTTCTTGTCCACAAAATGGACAAGAATGGGATATGTTTTTTTTTTTTTTCCCCATGCCCTGGAATGGACACATAGTTGAAATGAATGGGTCTGCATCCACTCTGCAAAAAATGAGCAATGGATGAAGAACAAAAATACAGTCATGTGAATGGGGCTTTAAAGGGGACCTGTCTTCAACTTTATGCTGCCCATACTAACGGCAGAATAAAGTAGAGTGAGTTAATTTCAGCGGTCTGTCATTTATAGGTTAAAAGTAAGTGGTTGCTGAGAACCAACATCACAACCCCTGCAGGCTGGGCCTGGAAAAGAGTCCCGGCCACCTGAGAAGAGTCCTGGTTATTCATGAATTCCTCCTCTCCTGCCCACCTGCGGACTGCCTTCTACCTAGTTTTCTCCCTATATCTCTAGGAGAGAACTGCCAATCATCAGCAGATGGGTGAGAGTGCAGGAGATTAGGAATAACCAGGACTCTTCTCAGGTAGATTTGACTCTTTTCCAGACCTGTACTGCAATGATTATGATGCTGGTTCTCGGCAACCACTTACTTTTAGCTCATGAGTGACACACCGCTGAAATCAGCATTTCTGTCACACATTTATGCTGCGCTCAGTGAGGTCAGCATAAAGTTGATGACAGGTTCCCTTTAAGCAGTGGATCACTGAAAGGTATCATTACATTCATCTGAAGGGCTGTAGCCCTTATGATTAGCTATTGCTTTGTTCGAGTAGTTTCCAAGGCATAGCTCTCAGTTAGCCAGAATCCTACTCCACACTGATGAGGGGCAATACCCCGAAACTGTCTGTGGATGGATAACTGGCTTAGGTCTTCTCCTGTCTCATCTTTAAGGCTTGTAACAGAGTTGGATTTTCACATGGGGGCAACTTAATACGGTGAAATGGTGATTCACATGGGGGCAACTTAATACGGTGAAATGGTGATCTCTAAAATTGGGACACCCCTTTGCTTGGTTTTCCTGGAGGGATATCTGGCTTTCACTTTGTCGAAGACCCATAATTGGGGCTCCGCGGTTATTTTGTATAGCTCTCATATTGTAAAATATGTGCTGGTCGTACCCGTGCGGCAATGCATGGGCACCGACCGTGGGCCAGCTGCATGCGGATCTGCCCGTTCCACAAAAAGATAGGACAATTTATATCTTTTTGCAGAACAGAAGCACGGAATAGAACCCCACGAAAGCACTCCGTAGTGTTTCCGTGGGATTCTGATCCATGCTTCCGCACCACATCTCCGGATTTGTGGACACATTCACTTGATGCGGAATGCACAAGTGTGTCCCGTGTATTGCAGACCCGCCGTATGCAGGCCGCAATATGACCACGGGGGGCACATGGTCGTGTGCAAGAGGCCTAATGCAGATAACACCTGGGTGTTACCACTTCCCTGTTAATATGGTGTGTCCCTAGCACTATTTGGACAATGTCAGACTGTGTAGGCACTCACCCCCAGCTGTAAACAGCTAGTTGCCAATTTATTTTATAGGCTGGTGCTTCCGTTCGTCCAAGATCATTTTTTTTAGCATTATCATCACATGCAGGGTTAAAATAAAAGGTATCACCAAAGTGTACATACTGTAACACAGGGTCCCCATTCACAGGTTATGGTCCCAGCTCGCCTCCTTCTCTTCCCTGCACAATGAACACTGTGCAGATTATAGAGCATGCCCAGAGGACTCTGCCATACAAGCAGTGAAATATACATATGATTTAGAAAAAAATCAAGTCTCTCTATTGGATTAAAAGAAAGCAAAATCAATATAAAAACATGTTCATTAAACAATTGTTCTGTTAATCACTTTCATTGAGCTTGAAGTCTAGGAATTCACTATTATAAAACACATTGGGAGTGATTACTAGTGTTGATCGCAAATATCCTAATCGAAAATTTTTATGCTATATATTCGAATATTCAACTTTTTTTTTTTTATCAGTAACCTCCCTTCTTGCTTGTGGGCCAATGAGAAGGCTGCAACGTCTTTGTCTGAGCTTAGCAACATCCCTAGCAACCAATAGTAAAGTTGCCTACCCCTTACTATATAGGAAACTCCCCAGCAGCCATTTTCTGCTGTTTTTTGCAGTTCTGAGAATGAGAGCTGTGTCATTGCTGTGCTCTTTTTTTTTTCTGAGTCATCTGGATCCTTATTCAATTACATGAGATAGTTAGTTAGCTCATATATATAATACAGATAGTTAGTGGGAGATAGTCAGTGTAGGTTAGATAGTGATATAGTGTAGCTATAGTGCAGGGTGTTAGGTGGTGTGATAGGAATTACTGAGTTGTGATAGGGATTAGTGTCTTTGTCTTTCGTATATACAACAATACTTAGTGAACCAATCAGTAATATCTACTCAGACCTGATAAAATGTGAATTTGCATGTATTGTGCAAAAAATATGCGCATCATTAGTGCCGATTTGCGCAATCGTGAAAATAATGACAGGAGATCACAAATTCTAGAATTCGCTAATTTATTGCAAATATTATGCGAAAACTAATATTGCCTATGCCACTTATCACTAGTGATTACTAATCTTAGGTTACCTGCACACAAAAATGAAAAAAGTCAGTTAAAAACAAACACACTGTCAGTTTTTTATAGCCATTTTTCAACCATTTGTGCATCCATTTTCTGGCTGTCTCGCAGTTTTGGATGGCTGTTTTCCATCTGTTTTTCATGGCTGTTAAAAATGACCAGGAAAACTAGGTGAATTTAATTGGCTTTTTTTATGATTATCCCAACCCCTGCAGTGCCCTCAGTATACATAAAGGCCCCCAGAAGTAACAATGCCCCCCATAGTGGCCCCCATCTGTAATAATGTCTTCCATAGTGGCCCCCATCTGTAATAATACCCACTTAGTGGCCCCCATCTGTAACAATGTACCCCATAATGGCCCCCATCTGTAATAGTGTCCACCATAGTGGTCCCCATCAGTAATAGTGTCCCCCTTAGTGTCCCCTTTCTGTAATAATGTCGCCCCAGATGTAATGTTTCTTTTTAGCAAAAAACTAAACAAAAAAAACTCATCCACTTGCATGTGCAGAGGTAGTCACTTCTCATTTCATCGAAAAGGACCTGCCAAAGGACCTGCACTTAGCTTGTTGACATCATTGTGTGCTCCCAGCATGGGCGCATGTTGAAGTCATCACGCTGAGCGCAGGTCCTTTAGCAGGACCTTTTCAATGAAGTGAGGAGTTACTGCCTCTGCACGTGCTCTGTTTTTAACGGCCGTTAGGTGGGTGCACTCCTGTCTAAGCGGCCATTAAAAACAGTCCCATTGATTTTTAATGGGGTCCTTCTGGCTGTGAAAACGACAAAAATAGGACATGTGATTAGCCCCTTAGACTTTCATTGGTGCTAAGAATGGCTGTGTAATGGCCGATACTTAAATGGCTGTCACATGCCCATTTTTCACTCTCATGTGCATGTAGCCTAAAAAAGCTGTATTGTATCTTAGTAAGCAGCAATCTACACCAAAATAAGTGGTATAATAAAGAAAAAACATGCACCAGTTTATCATCCAGCATGGGCCACTAAGTTTACACTCTCTGAATATTAGACAGGATTAGTAAATTTGCCCCACTACATTGAAGACAGTTCACTGTCAGTATGGCATGAGCTGTATATACAAAGGATAGGCTCAATATATTGTGCAATGTCACTTTAATCTGTTTCCACTGCTAATCCAACTGGCACCACTATAACCCTGATGACAAATGGAAGCTAGGAAAAATGTCTGCTTTAATGACAGTGATAACAAGATCAGAGAGTGTGAAATCCATTATGAGCAGTGACTGACAAGTTGTTCCCATAGTTTATGGCGCGGAGCCCATTTTACAGTTTTCACATTTTTAGCATACATTATAGTGTCATAACAGTCCAATTCTTGATTTTGCAGTCTTCTAAAAATTTTGATCTGTCTGCCAACCTTAGATAGAGGTAAAGGGAAAATTATGGAAATTAAATGAAGGCCAAAAAACTGACAAAAGGTGGAAACAAACAGTACATTTATACTTTTATATAGCACAGCGGTCCCTATGATCCTTCGGACTCGCAGCGTGTGTCAGCCTAATACTCTCTCTCCTTTTATTATCCACACCTGGTTTTGCTTCAAAAACTGCATGAAAAAAATTTGAAATTGTGGACATACTAATCTATACCACATTTCACCAGTTTCAACAAGTTCCAGTCAAAACTGTATAAAAAACTCAGAGTTTGATCCCAATTTAGGCTGAAATCACACGTGCAGTTTGTTGTGCCTTTTTATGTGTGGTTTTGAGCCACGGGCAGAATTGGATCCAACTTTGGCTTTAAAAATGCACCAAAAATGGCACCTGTTGGAGAAAAAAAATATATAAAAACTGCACCCTTTTTTTGAAGCAATACTTTTTTATATCGTGTTTTTTTGTTTTGGTGGCATTTATTTTTTTTGTGGTATTTTGCGTCTGTTCTTTGCCTGCCCTTTTTCTGTGGGGAAAAAGGACAGAAAAAATACTAGATCCAGAGAAGGTTGCATTAAAAAAATGCTGACCTGGTAAAAAACACATACCATAAATGTCATAAACCAAAATATTTTAGTCTTTTAAATGTCAGAATTTTTGTTGGCCTCTCTGGAATGTGATAGAGGGAGAGAAGATGAGCTCTGTGACATACAGATTTATATGATCTGGAGCAGGATTTCTGAATAAAATGTAGCATTGAGTAAACACTGTCAGGACTCCTACTGATACATATGCCCAATAGGCATGTGACCAATCAGTGACGTGCCATTGGAGACACTTCACCTCTGAGGCCAGTCATTGACTGCAGCAGTGCACATGACCACATTCATGAAAGAAGTTTAGAGGCAGAAAAAGGGAGCCTGGTGGGAACACCACAGATGCCAAGAAGCAGTGGGAAGCAGGTAACTATCGTTCTCATTACATGTCCTGGTGGGGGATTAGACATTTAAAAAAATTCCGGACAACCTTTTAAACTTTGTTTTCTTTAAAGGGATTCTCCGGTAATACAATTTTTTTTAGCAAGTGCCTGCAGACTGCCTCCTTAAACATAAAATTCATACTTACCTGCTCCCCGCTGCTCCGGTCCTCTATGATACCTCTACTGTGTCCATGTTCCGGTCCCCAAATTGTTTAGATCCAATGCAGAATGGGCACAGTCAATGCTCTGTGAAGGAGAGGGGGGCTGGCAGAGGAAGCAGAAGGGGTATAGACGCTCCTAGTGGCCTGGGCTCGCTTGACTGTTCATTTACATCATGAGTACTTTTTCTGCAGAATGAAACAAGGGATCGCTAAGTAAAAGGTATCATTACAGTAAAAAGACCTAGTCCTACAAGGCACGGTGTATCAGTGAATTTACTGGTGACAGATTCCCTTAAGACATGGATAAACAGAATCTCAATTTCGGTTCTATGCTTTACATCTCTGTACGTGTTTTCCATTGCTCGGATTTTACCATGTTATTTATTTCAGTATCTTTTCTCTTCTAGATTCTAACTGTACATATTTCAAGTTCTTTACCACCGGGGAAAATGCGTACATATTTCAGCGTGTCACACATAAGGGTAAGTTTTCCTACAAACAAGATGTGTTATTCGTTCATTGTGGTCCATGCAAACATTTTAAAATGGGTGAAACAGGTGGCATAAAATAAATAAAAAATGAACGTCTTGTGTATTGAACACTATGTACAGTACTGTTGGACAGTGACACAATTTTCATTATTTAACCTCTGTATACCACCATAATGGATTTGAAATAAATCCATCAATATGTGATTGAAGTGTAGACTTATTGGAGGACATGTATCAATGTCTTTACACCACAATAGTAACGTAAAAAAAAAGCAAATTACGCGCACACTGTATATGTGCCATAATTTGTGACTTTTTGAGCTTCTCACCCCTTTTCAAAAGTGACTTAGTGGAAAGGGTAGGGCTTCACATGAACCTCCAGATTTACTAAACTTTAACCCAGAAACTCATATATATTATAGCTGAAGTCTCAGTGTCTGGCACACAGACTGCTAAAGATGTGACTATTTTATTAAGGCCTCATGCACACAATCGTATTTTGTTTCCGTGTCCGTTGCGGATAGGATGCGGACCCATTCATTTCAATGGGCCTGCAAAAAACGTGGACAGCACACCGTGTGCTGTCCGCATCAGTATGTTGCTCTGCAAAAAAAATTGTACATGTCCTATTTTTTTTCTAGTTTGCGGACAAGGATAGGCATTATCACAATGGATCCGCAAAAAAAAACGGATGCCATACGGAACATCATCCGTTTTTTTTGGGCGGATCCGCAATTTGCCGACCGCAAAACACATATGGTCATGTGCATGTAGCCTAAGAGGCATCTGCCTTTTCATAAATTAGCTGTATATCACTGTGACGACAGCCTGTCATTGGCTGGAGCAGTGTATGTGTCCATGGTCATCCAGATGTAAACAGTGCGAGGACTAGAAGATGGAGACGGCAGAAAACTGGAGGGGCATGGATGATGGATCAGGTATGATTTTTCTTTTGCAGAAATACGGCTGCAGGCATTTCATAAAATATCATTATTACCAGAAAATCCCTTTGCAGGGGTTTGTGTGACACTTTAAAAGCTCCCAAAGCCCATAAATATGTTAAAATAATCATATACTTAACCTCTTAATGACCAGCGTGCTTTGTGTCTTAGTGACCAAGCAATTTTTTTATTTTTTCATCATTGCATTCGAAGGACTATAACTTTTATTTTTTCCCCAATATAGCCGGATTGATTAAAGGGGTCACTATCATTCCGGTACCAGTTAATCTTGGCTTCATCTGTTCATTGACTCTTGTTACAGAAGTGGGTGGCTTTTTTAGATGTTTTCTTGAAAAGACTAATCTAAGCTTGAGTCTTACTCTGGTTTTATATTCAAGAAGGCATGCTTATCTTCTTGAGTGTGCTCTTGACTTGACTACATGTTGTGAAAGGGTTTTTCTTTAAAAGGAAATTATGTGATCAACTTTAGTTGTTTTCCATGTTCTTCCAGGCATTTTGGTGTTGCTGAGCTCGCCAATGTTTTCCTTATTTTTAAGAATGTAACAAATTGTAAATTTTACCAATGCTAAAGTTTCTGCTATCTCTGATGGATTAGCTTCATTTTCTTTCCTCCTAATGAGCTCTTTCACACTGGCGTTTTGGCTTTCAGTTTGTAAGATCCATTCAGGGCTCTCACAAGCGGTCCTGAATGGAGAAGGATCCGCTCAGAATGTATCAGTCTGCCTCGGTTTGCCTCTGTTCTGTCTCCATTCCGCTTTGGAGGTGAACACCAAAACTTTTTTGGTGTCCGTCTGACGAAACTGAGCCAAAAGGATCCATCCTGGCACACAATGTAAGTCAATGGGGACGGATCCATTTTCTATTACACAATCTGGCACAATAGAAAACAGATCCGTTTCAATGGTGTTCAAGACGTCTTGGCTATGTTAAAGATAATAAAAACGGATCCGCTCTTAACGGATGCAGATGGTTGAATTATCTGAACAGATCCGTCTGTGCATATCCATGATGGATCTCCACCAAACGTGAGTGTGAAAGTAGTTACATAGACCTTTTTTATAAAAACATTCAACCCCAGACTCTTTTTATGTCTCCAGGTGGTATTCCCATTAGCAAAATGTATGACCAATCCAAAGGATAGATGATAGATTAATGATTACTGGAATAAGATGCTAGAACACTGATAGATCATTAGGCCCATGTGTGAATTTGACAGTCTTGCATGACAGTTTTTTTGCAATTTAAAAACAGAGGAGCAATTAAGTGTCCTTCTGCTTCTACAAACACGGTAAATACTGTTATTGACAATTTGCTATGGGGAAAAATGCAGTATTTGCGCCAGTAAGATTTCTGCCTACTGTGCTATTTGCGTTTAAAAATGCAGTTTTAGAAAATAACTTTCTCTACTGTAAAACACACATTGAAAACTTGAAGCATTATTCCTATTTTCCCAGAACTCCAATATGAAGGGAACGATGCAGGAACGTCACAAGACCCTATTTTGTCGCTCTTTGAAGTTATAACCATTTTTTTGTATCATAGATGATTTCAGTGTTTTTAAACCAATGGTATAATTATTTTCAGATATAAAATAATATTTTATTTATTATGTTTTATTTTTCATTGGTGCGTTTATTAATGGCGCATAGAGAGCTAGTTTCTTTACAATTATTTATATATTGGTTTCTTGGGATATATGGACTAATCTGGATGCTCAACACCAAATTTGTTAAGTGAGCAACCCTTCTTGTGTTTTTTGTTTTTCCTGTACTGTATACCAACAGACATGCTGAGTGTATTCTTCCTACTTGGTTGGAAGAATACACTCAGGACATATTGTGTTAGGATAATGCTATCACCAAATACATGTAACAGCAGCACTATCCCGCAGATCCTGTATGCTGCCTACCTATATGTGTTGCTGTCACTCTACTGTGCCATGTGTGCAATGGGTGGGAGGCTACTGACCCCAACTTGATCAGGGGCCCACCGGAGGATTTACCTGTTCCCCTGTAGGTTATTCGAAGCCTGTATAGAACCTAGTGTCTGATCTGCAATGAGCAGGTTATAAACAAAGAACAGCTGAGTAGGGTGAAATATAGTTTTGTGGGTAAGGAACCTACATAACTTTTATGCTTAGTCGTCCAATGGATGATTCTACACAGTGACTGACAGCTTTTTATTTTGTATTACTGTGCTTACAGACATAACAGTAATTAGTACCACTTGTTTGACTGAAAATGTTCCCACAAAACCATATACACACATTAATCTACTTAGCTTGTAATTCTCTAACCTTAAAGGGGTCGTCTCACTTCAGTAATTGGCATTTATCATGTAGATAAAGTTCATACAAGGCATTTACTAATGTATTGTGATTGTCCATATTGCTTCCTTTGCTGGCTCTTCGCGACTTTTTCTGCTCTTCGCGACTCAGCTTATGCATGCTTAGCCTCTCTTCATCCATCTTTCTGTCCTGTGCTTGTTTTCTTCTGATTGGAGTATTTACATTGTCACCTGCACTACTGCAGCCAATAAAAAGAATACTTCCTGGAAAACCCCTTCAAGGCTTTTTGCTTAATTTCTTATATATTTTATCAGTGATACACTGATTTCCTGTGAAGGGTTCTATTATCAGTAGAGATGTCGCGAATATAAAATTTTCAATTCGTGAACAGGGGAACACAAATTTACACAAATGTTCGCGAACGGGCGAACCGCCATAGACTTCAATAGGCAGGCAAATTTTAAAATCCACAGGGACTCTTTCTGGCCACAATAGTGATGGAAAAGTTGTTTCAAGGGGACTAACACGTGTACTGTGGCATGCCGGAGGGGAATCCATGGCAAAACTCCCATGGAAAATTACGTAGTTGAGTCGGGTTTTAATCCATAAAGGGCATAAATCACCTAACATTCCTAAATTGTTTGGAATAATGTGCTTTAAAACATCAGGTATGATGTTGTATCGATCAGGTAGTGTAAGGGTTACGCCCGCTTCACAGTGACAGACCAAACTATGTCCTCACTGGCATCATTGAAGGTCTCTTCCTCCACCCAGCCACGTACAACACCAAGGGTCCCCGAAAGGTGACAACAAGCCCCCTGGGACGCCTGCTGTGGTTGGTCTTCCACCTCCTCAAATCCACCTTCCTCCTCTTACTCCTCTTCTTCAGACTCCTCTCTCTGCGTTGCCGCAGGTCCAGCAATCGACGACGACAAGGCTGCTTCTGGTGGTGATGGTGACCACAACTCTTCCTCTTCATGCTCATCTATGGCCTGAACCAGCACTCTTCGCAGGGCACGCTCCAGAAAAAAAACGCATATGGGATGAGGTCGATGATGTTGCCTTGGGTTTGACTGACCAGGTTTGTCACCTCCGCAAAAGGACACATGAGCATACAGCCATTGTGCATGAGCGTTCAGTAACGTGGCCCAAAAATACTCAGCTCCACAGAGGCTGTCCTCTTTTTTTTTTAAATAAAAATAAAATCTGTACTTACCAGTTTAATCTCTGTTTTGTCCCCTATCAGCGGCCGGTGTATGGAATAGATTTTAGGAACCGGGAGATGGAAAAAGATGCTTGGTCGGTCCTGCTACTTCCAATTTGTGGCACTGCGCGTGTGCCGTGCAATGTACTGTGCTACCCTATATGAGTGGTATGTTAGGTAGTACTATTCCTATCAGTTTAATCCCTGTTACGTACCCTATCAGGGGACGTGTATCGAATAGATTTTAGACAACCGCAAAGAGTTGTCAATAGTTGACACACTCATGACATAAATTTTATTCCTCTATGCGTCAATCTTGGTGTAGTGATGACTGCTCGTGCGCACGTTTGGGAGATTGCAGGCGATGGCGGTTTTTCAAAGCCTATGGTCGTGCTGAGGTAGTTCAGTGACAGTTAAGTGACCCAGAAAACAATGATTCTGCAGTGTGGGGCCATTGTTGGCCTAGAAACATAGAAACATAGAATGTGTCGGCAGATAAGAACCATTTGGCCCATCTAGTCTGCCCAATATATCTGAATCCTATGAATAGCCCCTGGCCCTATCTTATATGAAGGATAGCCTTATGCCTATCCCATGCATGCTTAAACTCCTTCACTGTATTTGCAGCTACCACTTCTGCAGGAAGGCTATTCCATGCATCCACTACTCTCTCAGTAAAGTAATACTTCCTTATATTACTTTTAAACCTTTGCCCCTCTAATTTAAAACTGTGTCCTCTTGTGATGTGATGTGTTATATGTAACTTTGATGTTTTTCCATGATATAAATAAATATTTATAATAATTTCTACCTTTGGCGTTTTGAACTCCATTTTCTTCTTTAATCTGATCTGTGTCCTCTTGTGGTAGTATTTCTTCTTTTAAATATGCTCTCCTCCTTTACCGAGTTGATTCCCTTTATGTATTTAAAAGTTTCTATAATATCCCCTCTGTCTCTTCTTTCTTCCAAGCTATACATATTAAGGTCCTTTAACCTTTCCTGGTAAGTTTTATCCTGCAATCCATGTACTAGTTTAGTAGCTCTTCTCTGAACTCTCTCTAGAGTATCTATATCCTTCTGGAGATATGGCCTCCAGTACTGCGCACAATACTCCAAGTGAGGTCTCACCAGTGTTCTGTACAGCGGCATAAGCACTTCACTCTTTCTACAGCCTAGTAGGCTTTAATGATCACCTTAGGTGATCACAAAGAAAATTAATGTTTTTTCTATGCAAAATTATCCAGCCGATCGCTTTTGGTCTGTTCACAATGAAGCAACGACCTTATCATCTGGGGTGTGCCAACATTGCTATTGCCAACACACTCATAGAGGTGATCGCTTTATTGTGATACGCAAGCCCCTTCACGACAACAAGGTAATGGTCACGAAGGGGAATTGACACATGTATGTGCCTTTTGTTTTGTTTTTGCAGCCACAGTGCAGCACCAGAGGCCAGAAAAATTATGTTTTCCATGCAGAAAGTGCACTAAAACATTGTGGCTTGAACCCTAGTTGGCGGCGGAGAAGTCAAACAAGTCATTTGGCATGCAGAGATAAAATACAGCAGCGTGTGAACAATTTTTAGCCCAAGGCATCTCATCTCATCAGGCCTTTTTTAGTCAAATGCATCGCCCACTGTCAGTCCCTTCGGGATCCATGTCTCATTCATCTTGATAAAGGTGAGGTAATCTATACTTTTTTTTACCTAGGCGACTTCTCTTCTCAGTGACAATACCTCCTGCTGTATTGAAGGTCCTTTCTGACAGGACACTTGAAGCGGGGCAGGCTAGAAGTTATATCGCAAATTGGGATAGCTCAGGCCACAGGTCAAGCCTGCACACCCAGTAGTCAAGGGGTTCATCGCTCCTCGATGTCGATATCTGCAGTTAAGGCGAGGTAGTCTGCTACCTGTCGATCGAGTCGTTCTCTGAGGGTGGACCCCGAAGGGCTGTGGCGATGCGCAGGACTTAAAAAGCTCTGCATGTCCTCCATCAACAATACGTCTGTAAAGCGTCCTGTCCTTGCAGGCGTGGTCGTGGTAGGAGGAGGATTACTTTCACCTCTTCCCCTGTTAGATTCCCGTTTTGCTGTGACATCCCCCTTATACGCTGTGTAAAGCATACTTTTTAACTTATTTTGGAACTGCTGCATCCTTTCCGACTTCCGGTAATTCTGTAACATTTCAGGCACTTTCTGCTTATACCGGGGGTCTAGTAGCGTGGCCACCCAGTACAGGTCATTCTCCTTCAGCCATTTTATACAAGGTTCCTTTAACAGGCTTCGACAACATGAAAGATCCCATTTGCACAAGGTTGGATACCGAGCTACTCATGTCCCGCTCCTCGTCCTCACTGATCTCACTGAAGGTCTGTTCTTCTCCCCAGCCACGTACAACACCACGGGTACCAGATAGGTGACAACGAGCACCCTGGGATACCTGCTGTGGTTGGTCTTCCTCCTCCTCTGACTCCTCTTCCTCAGACTCCTCTTCCAGCGTTGCCGCAGGTCCAGCAAGCAATGCTGATAAGGCTGTTTCTGGTGGTGATGGTGACCACAAATCTTCCTCTTGCTCTTCACGCTCATCAACGGCCTGATCCAGCACTCTTCACAGGGCATGTGTTTGTGATGTGAGATACACGCTGTAGGCCTGACACACACGCTTGCAGGCAACTAACTGCAATTATATTACAGTCAAAATTGTTGTTTTTTTAAATGTAATCTACTGTGAAGCCAGATATAATTCGTGGCACTGTCCACTGGCAGTAGTTGGCACAGTACACGCTGTAACCCTGACACACACGCTTGCAGGCAACTAACTGCAATTATATTACAGTCAGAATTGTTTTTTTTTTTAATGTAATCTACTGTGACACCAGATATGAGTGGAACTGGTGGCACTGTGCACTCGCAGTAGTTGGCACAGTACACGCTCACGCTGTAGGCCTGACACACACGCTTGCAGGCAACTAACTGCAATTATATTACAGTCAAAATCGCAGTTTTTTTTTTAATGTAATCTACTGTGACACCAGATATGAGTGGCACTGGTGGCACTGTGCACTCGCAGTAGTTGGCACAGTACACGCTGTAGGCCTGACACACACGCTTGCAGGCAACTAACTGCAATTATATTACAGTCAAAATTGTTGTTGTTTTTTTAAATGTAATCTACTGTGACACCAGATATGAGTGGTGGCACTGTGCACTGGCAGTAGTTGGCACAGTACACGCTGTAGGCCTGACACACATGCTTGCAGGCAACTAACTGCAATTATATTACAGTCAGAATAGTTGTTTTATTTTTTAAATGTAATCTACTGTGACACCAGATATGAGTGGCACTGATGGCACTGTGCACTCGCAGTAGTTGGCACAGTACACGCTGTAGACCTGACACACGCTTGCAGGCAACTAACTGAAATTATATTACAGTCCAAAAAGTTTTTTTTTTTAAAGTAATCTATTGTGACACCAGATATGAGTGGTGGCACTGGGCAAGTGGGCACAGTATACGCTGTGGGCCTGACACACATGCTGGCAGGCAACTGCAATTTGATTACAGAGAAGAAAAAAAAAAGCAGACTGATGTACTAGCCCTAAAAAGGGCTTTTATGGGTGCTGTCAGGACGCTGTCCTGACAGCAGATCAGGTGAGTCTTTCAGGACTGGAGTGGACACTGAATACACTGGCCTAGCTATCGATTTCCCTATTAAATCAGCTGCACTGTCCGTGCTCTCACTAACACTGCAGCTTCCGAATGAATCTAAGATGGATGCTGTCCTTGATTTTTGCTAGCAGGTGGGAGGGTCTGGGAGGGAGGGTATGCTGCTGATTGGCTGGAATGTGTCTGCTGACTGTGATGCACAGGGTCAAAGTTTGCTCAATAATGACAAATAGGGGGCGGACCGAACATTGCATATGTTCGCCCGCCGCGGCGAACGTGAGCAAGCGATGTTCGCTGGGAACTGTTCGCTGGCGAATAGTTCGGGACATCTCTAATTATCAGTATATGGATTGTGTGAATTAGCAGCAAGCAACAACGATTGTTAAAGGGTACATTTTACATATTCCCTGGTCCCTTCTGGGGAATTCTGTCAGATGTTCTTGTTTGATTTCACAGGATTGCTTCCCTGTCCTTATGAGGAAAACATCCGACACTACAAGCCAAAAAAATAGGCTCAGTTTTCTCCTTGCACACGCTCAGATATCAGTAACAGCAAAGTCTAATGATAGCCCAGCTCTTAAAAGTGCATGAGCAAATTCCGTACTGTTTTAATATGCCATACTAAATGGTCTTGGTAAAGTGATCAGCTTAAAGGGAATGTGTCATCAGAAAATGACCTGCTATTTGAATCACTTTTTATGTTTAAAATATTTTTAATGAATTTTTGATTATGTTTTAAATTTTCCACGTATTTCATATATATATATATATATATATATATATATATAAAAATATATATATATATATAAATAAATAACTTGTATAGCGCTACACTTGCGAACTGAATCGCCTCAGGTCGCTTTTGCAGCCATTTTCTGCCTGTGCCTTTTAGAAGAGGTAGGTCTTAAGCTTCTTCCTAAAGGCCAGATGATTTTCTTCTGAGTGAATCTTTACGGGTAGGGTGTTCCATAGCCGGGGTCCTTGGACTGCGAACCTTCGCACACCTTTTGATTTGTAACGGGTCTTGGGGATATGGAGGAGATTCTGGTTAGTTGACCGGAGAGAGCGACCTGGGGTGTAGTGCTTTATTTTGTCGCAGAGGTATTGGGGGGCTTTCCCTTGTATACATTTGTGGGTGAGGCAGAGGGTCTTGAATATGATCCAATCTTTCACGGGTAGCCAATGAAGGGTCCTTAGGGACGGAGTGATAGATTCCCAGTTTTTTTTTCCCGTTATCAGTCTAGCGGCTGTGTTCTGGACGACTTGTAGACGTGAAATTTGGGATTTAGGAAGTCCTACGTAGAGGGAGTTTGCATAGTCGGGTCGGGAATTAATAGTTGTTCCCACTACTGGGATGAAGGGGATGAGTCTACGCAGCAGACGAAGAAGGTTGTGGGATCCGCTGACTACTGATCCTATTTGTGCATCCATTGTCATGCCTGAGTCAAAAATGACTCAGAGACTTTTGGCTTTGGTGCTGGGAGTGATGGTTTGTCCGAGGATAGTGGGTGGCGTGCACATCATGCTAATGGTTTTGTTTCGCTTTGCATGGAGGAAGAGGAGTTCTGTTTTGGAACCGTTGAGTTTGAGGGAGCTCTCAGTCATCCAATCGTCGATCAATGAGAGGCAGATTTCCAGGGAGTGATATTGGTCTTTTTTGTTAGTGATACGTAAGTAAAGTTGAGTGTCATCAGCGTAGGAATGATAGAGCAGATCCTGGTTGCTGATGATTTTGAGAAGTGGTCGGAGGTAGATGTTGAAGAGCACGGGTGACAGGGGTGATCCTGGAGGAACTTTGCATGTGATTTTACGTGCTTCTGAAATAATTTAATCAAACAATGATTAGAAACTGTGAAACTGAGAGTATATAAAGGCATGTCTTAAGTGACCAACCAATCACAGTGTAATTCCAATCATTGTTTGATTAAATGCATCTGATACCTGTGCAAAAGAATAAACAAAGTGCATGTGCGTAAAGTGAAATGTGCCATAAGATCAAAATACATAAACAGTATCCTTGTGTATAAATCAAATTACCATATGCTATAAAATACCTTGTGTATAAATCAAATTACCATATGCTATAAAATACATCAGGTATATATAAAAGACATCTTTTATAAGACTGTAATAAACAAGGTGACTTAATGTGCCGGATGAAGATCATAAAGATCCTACCTCTATAAGTCATGGCGCCCGCAGAGACCATCGCGCTTAATTGAGCGTCTCAGATACCTCATTGCGCATGTCCAGACTAACATCGTCATGTATGGCATAGCACATCGATTGAGCGCATGCGCTCTTCGCAATTATGCTAAAACCACCATGTTGTTTGAAGGCAAACTGCCCCATTGTTCTATAAGTGTTTGTTATAGGGATATTTAAAGTGCGAAGTGCATCCTCAACAGTTTACAGGCCGCCGTAGGTGAATCCTACGTTATCCAGCATATAGGGAGAGTTCCAAATCTGCCGAGATGGAACCCAATCCAATGGGTCGCCCATGTCAGAAGGGGACACGTCAATGTACCCCGCTGGCACTGACAACCACAATGCCGGTAATTGCGCAGCCCTAGGGGGGATTCTCCCTTAGATTTTAAGGAAGGCACCTGTCACGAGGATGTCAAGAGCCACGCCTGACTCCGTTGTACCCGGGGTCAGGAGGTCGCAGCGGTTGGCTGTACGCTCTATGTAAGATAGGGATGTTTCCTTATTGTAGCTTTCTGGGTTTGCTTTGCAAACCCTTTTGGCTCATTTAGGGATCCGTAGCTCCTTTTCTCAGCTGTGCCTTGTCCAGCACTCCCAATCCTCCTTATATTCCCCTCTCACACTTCTCTGGTTGCCAGATATAGAGCTTCCTGCCTGGACATCTATTCTGACCCACTGGAGCTGTGTTGCTGCGTTCTCTGATTGTTGCTTTAGAACGCTACCCTCCGGATCCCTGTTGGACATTTGTGGACAGTTGTTGTCGTCCACCTGGGTGTTTGTGTTTGTCTGTGTTTGTCTGTCCTCTCCCTGGTGTTTCCCTCTTAGTGCAGTGGTGAGGACTAGCGATCCCACCGGCCCGTTCATTATCTAGGGTTCATTTTAGGGAAAGCCAGGGTTTAGGCACGTGATCGCCGCATGGGTGAGGAACCCGTCTAGGGACGTCAGGGCAGTCAGGTGCCAGCTGCGAGGAGAGTTAGGGGTTACCACCTTTCCCTCTCCCTTGGGCAGGACTTTCCCTTTTTCCTCCCTGTGCGTGTTGCCGGTCATTACAGCACCGCACATAAATTGAGTATCTGGAATTGCGCAACAGTTGAAAGAGCAGGTACTATTGCTGGGCGTCATCACATTCAAAGAGTTTTGGTCCAAGGATCTTCATCCGGTCGTGTGAATATTAAAATTTCTAAAAGGCAAGAGAGAAATTACAAATCAGTTTCAAGTAGGATAATATGTTTGATGTAAGTTACAAATTATACTTTCACCATTCCTTAGCACTATTATACACAATTGCAGCAGGAAGATCACCAACACAAGGAAAATCAGGCTCAACCCCAAATCAATGGTCCTTCACCTAAATTCCACATTAAGGCCTCTAGGGTATAGACTATCCAGAGTATATATTCATTGTAGTTCTCTTCTTTTTTATTTTTTATTGCTATACGGTCACCGCCTCTTCTGGGTAACGCAATGTGATCTATGATCCAGCATCTTAGATCCCGTTCTGTATGATGAAGGAATCCAAAATGTCTGGAAACAGGTAGATCAATGCGGTTTTTCCTTATGGAATTTCTGTGATTGTTTAACCTTAATTTCAATTCAGTTGATGTTTCACCAACATGTAGCTTAAGGCTGATATGTCAGCCTGCATTTGTGGGAGGGGCGTAGGCGCGCTTAAAAGGAGGCACGCCCTCTCCTCATTTGCATGCGTTTTTGGTGCCATCCCGCCTTAACGTCACGCCCCGTACTGCCGCGCTGCTCACCAGGTAAGTTGCTGAGGGTTCCCGATGCTTGCCGCTCGTTCCTGCAGCAAGGGTAAGTTTGTTACTGTCCTCCCGAACCCCCTTCCCGGCGTGCGTCTCCCCCTCCGCCCGGTTCACCGCTACCCAGATTTTCTACTCCAGGTGGTGCGGCCGGCTCAATCCATGCTTCCGGCGCCGGCTTGGGCAGGTCACGTGTGACGCCGGGCAGCGCTTCCGTTGCCGGGGCGACAGAGCCTGCGTCTCGTGTCAGGCTCCCTCTCTCGGCTCCGGGCGTCACAGCAGCCTGCCGCTTGTTGTTCCAGGCCCTGTCGCCCGGGGGTGGGTCCGTCCAGACCCAGGGCCGCCGCTTCCACTCCGTCGCAGCTGCCAATAAAGTTGGAAAAAAAATTTAAATAAATTTGTTCTCACACATACAGGCTCGGGCTCATGTGAACAGCGCAATCACAACTCATTTTCATATATATAAAATCCCAAATGAATGACATGGTTACATAGTAAACCACATGGCCCCGTGTGCCCTCCTCTGCCTTTCTGAGCCGCAGTCAGCTGACGCAGCGAAACTTCCCCTCTGTCTGCACCTGCGCACTCCGACCTGTGACAAAAAAAAAAAAAAAAAAAAAGGAGTTGGACAATTCTGAAATTGTTTGCGGAGCTCAACCTGAGAGGGATCCAATACCCTACCTCCGCCCGTAAAGCGGAATTACATAGACTGCTTATGGCAGCCCCGGACTTGAGGCAAGTCTCCATGTCCACCCTTCAGGTGTCCCTCACGCAATTACATGCCATGATAAACTCCATCGCCTCCTCGGTTTCAGA
Source organism: Bufo gargarizans (assembly GCF_014858855.1). Classification (NCBI taxonomy): domain Eukaryota; kingdom Metazoa; phylum Chordata; class Amphibia; order Anura; family Bufonidae; genus Bufo; species Bufo gargarizans. Next base: position 543,715,831 of record NC_058081.1, read on the forward strand.
CGTCCAGTCCGGACTGTCGGCCGTCGAGTCCTTCCAGGGGCTGCCACCTGACCGGTCCACTCTAGCCTTACCTGTAACCTCCACCCCAGGGCCCATTGCCCCAGGTAGGGTTCCGCATGCTCCCGAGATTGCTCCCTCGCATTTTCATTGCCTACCACATCAAGAAAGACATCTTAGAAGGGAAGGATGTTAATTTGGCATCCATCTTGATAGCCACCCACGACACGGTTGGCAGCAAAACGATAGCTTGCGGCGATGTATCCATTGTCCTCAAGGTCATGGATCCCCGCCTCAACAAAGCTCTCAATTACGGAATTCGTCCTGGCGTTCAGCCTATTCAGGGTCGTCATCTGCTCGGTTCATCCTGAGAGGCGGGAGGAGTTGGACACATACCTGTATAGGGTCACGGACTTGGGCCACAAGTACGGCGGACAGGCGCTCTACGACTATCATCGCTCCTTTTCAGCCAAAGCCGCCGCCGCACTGGTCCAATTCCATCACGAACTGGGCGGCCATGGATATGGAGCTTTCTGCCGGCATTTCGCAGGGCTCAGGACCCCGGCGCGTGCGTCATGTCAGTCCATCACCCACTCCGCTGATTGGTGCCCCAATGCAGGTCCCTCTACGTCCCAGGGCAGATCCCTTCCCAGTAGCGCCAGGTCCCTCCAACGGTCTGGCTCAGCCACGGACAAACTAGGACGGCCAATAGTCTTCCTGGGCAACAGCTAGGTTTGTAATAATTTCAATCAGAATGCTTGTTACTACAACAAATGCAGGGCCCTTCATGTGTGCGCAGGCTGTTTCAGGGCTCACCCACAGATGGCGTGTCCGCAAAGATCAAGGCCATCCTGACTAATCGGGGTCAATGTGGTTCTGCTAGAATCCCTGTTGCGCAATCGTCACAACCCTCAGTTGATACTGTTCCTGGTTTCCGGGTTCACCACCGGGTTCCACACGGGTCTGGTAGCTCTCCCACAAGCCTCTTGGGAAGGGCCCAATCTGCTGTCGGCAACCAGGGATCCCGAGCCGGTGGGGACTCCGATCAGGTCAGAATTGGAGAAGGGGTTTTTCATCGGCCCCTTTCCCTTCATACAGTTTGACCTCTGGATGATAAACCCCATTGGTATTGTGTCCAAGCAGTTTACAAATTAAAAACGTCTCATCTATGACTTGTCGGCACCTCATGGCTCCAGCACACCCAGTCTAAACTCCTTAGTGCCATCCGAGGAGTTTTCCATGAGTTACGCCACCACAGACGAGTCCATCCAACTGATTCCCCAAGTTGGTCGGGGGGCATGGATGGCCAAGGCGGACATCGCCGATTCCTTTAAATTGCTGCCCATTCATCCACAGCTTTGGAGGTTCTATGGCATCAAGTGGCAAGACCAGTATTTCTTTGCCTATCGCCTGATGTTCGGGTCCAAGAGCAGCCCCTGGCTGTTCGACCAGTTCGCTCAGACATTGCACTGGATCCTGGTCAACCACTGCGATTGCCCTCTGGTCATCCATTACTTGGATGACTTTCTTCTAAACGAAAGCCCGCTTTAATTTCAAAACTTTCTTTCAGGTCATGCCAGAGGCAGACCGAGTGGGGATACCTCCTCCGTTGTTTCAAAATCTGGTGATGGATTAAACCGTTTCATTGCTTCAGCAAAGTCTTTGATACAGAATTCTTTATCTTGTAATACTGCCAGAAACTACAGGACCGCTTGGAACACCTTCAACAGGTTCATGGTCCTACATCCGAGACAAGACACTGACAAGACCACTTACATCACAGCTTTCATAGCCTACTGTCACATGGATCTAAAGCTATCCTTCAATACCATCAGATTGTATTTGGCCGGTGTCCAACATTTTCCACATGTTGGAGGACCCCGAAAGTAGGTCGGCTTTTCTGTCCCAAGCAGTCAGGGCAACACTCAGGGGTGTTCAGAAGAGTGGTCACACAGCCATCCTGGGCAGGCAGCCCATGCCAGGGGAATTTATTCAGAATGCTTTTACCTCCCTAGATGGTCTTCCTTTTGGTCTCCTTCCCAGCACAGTCATCAAGGCCGCAATGTACCTTAGTTTCTATGGGTTCTTAAGACCCTGCGAATTCACCCGCACTCCAGCCAGGTCCAAGGGTCTAACCAGGGGTCAACTAGTATGGCACAACGACCATTTCTCCTTACACCTCCTCACTTCCAAAACCTTGCAGGTGGGACCACCAGTGGAGGTGAAGTTCTTCCAGTCCACTAACGTGCGGTACCCAGTCCAGGTACTCAGGAGTTTGCTGGCAGCTCTGGGGGACTCCGCCCCTGACAGCCCGTTGCTCCTGTTCCAGGCCTCGGCCCTCACGGCCTCGCAGTTTATCTTGCACGTTCGCACCCTGGCGTCGGGCTTGGGTTTCGACCCCAAGGCCATTTCAGGGCACTCCTTCCGTATTTAGAGCTGCATCCACGGCTTCAAAGCACAACGTCCCCGGCCACGTCATCCGCAAAATGGGTCGCTGGCGCTCCTCTTGCTTCACACGCCACATACCTAACCCTCAGGCCGAGATATCCCAGGCATTCCACGGTTTGGTATTGTAACTTGGTCCGCTGCATTCAAGGTTTTTTCTCTCCCCACTAGTGTGTGTTTTGCCCCCTTTTAGGCTTACCCGCGGCATGGCTAAGGGCACCTCTCCAGCCATATCAGTTAGGCAGGTAGGTTTTTCTCTGTTAGGTCTCGGCACGTTCATGGCGCTAGCTTTCTGCCGTAGCCATGACCACAAATATTATGTTACATGGACATGATAACACATAGATAACATATGATGAGGAACATGTGAGATGAAATCTGATAGGATACTCTTTCCTTGTATGTGGGTGTACAAAGGATTTGGATTTACAAATATGGCGACAATTGACACAGTTAAGGCACGGGAAACATCCCAGACCCGGCTGTGTCAATGTTCGCTGTACCATACTTTTTTTAGGACCTATGTCTGCTCTGACCAATTGGTCTCTAATATTCCTGTTCTTACGGTATGACAAAAGAGGAGGAATTTTAAACTCAGGGACATCTTTGATACATCTATTGAGAATACTCAAATTATTTTTCAGAATCTGTCCTATCTCCAAACTACAATCAGAATATGTCGAAATAAACGGTACCCTTTGGACTTTTTGGGAAATATGTTGGGTACTTTCTGTATTTGTGTGAAGAACTTTACATTTTTGTTTATTTAACAGTTTGCGGGGGTAACCACGCTCTTTAAATTTACCTTCCATCATATCCAATGTGGTGGTCAACTCAGCCCCATTGGATACAATGCGTTTTGCCCTCAAAAATTGCGAGTAAGGGAGATGTTTGATCATACTACGTGGATGGTTACTCTCAAACCGTAAAATCGTGTTTCTGTCTGTGGGCTTGACAAACAAGCCCGTACAGATTGAGCCATCAACCAGTTTGACATTGGTATCCAAAAATGACAAATTTGTTTTAGAACAAGACACTGTATACTGGAGATCAGCAGCCAAGCTATTAAGGTATTGATAAAATTCATTTAGTTGTGTTTCAGTCCCCGTCCACAGGAGGAAGACGTCATCTATGTATCTCCACCACCTCAAAACATATTGAAAGTGGTGGGATACATAGATAAAGTCCTCCTCCATGTGGCGCATATATATATTTGCGTACGTAGGGGCCACATTTGACCCCATCACAACGCCCCGTTTTTGATTAAAGAATGTGTCCTGGAACAAGAAGTAATTATTCTCAAGTATCAGTTTCAGAAGGGTAATGACAAAGTATTTTGTATCAGAGGTTATGTGAGAGCCATCCGGATATTTATTGACTGCAGCAATACCTTTTTTATGACCTATTGATGTATATAAGGATACCACATCAAAAGATAGAAGAGTTATGGATTCCACACTACTAGTATCAACTCCTCTCAATTGTTGCAAAAAATCCCCTGTGTCTTTGATGTAAGATTGTCCGGCTGTCGAGAAGTCCCTAAGCATCTTGTCAAGGAAAATAGCTATTCTGCTAAATATAGAGTCTGTGCCTGATACGATGGGGCGGCCAGGAGGGTCCACAAGACTTTTATGGATATTAGGTAATATATATATTACTGGAGTAATGGGAAAAGGTACCAACAAATATTCCATTAACCCCTCGTTTATAATGCCTGCCACCACCGCATCAGACAGATTCTTCTTAATTATTTTCATAATGTGAAATTTGGGATCACCCTGAAGGATACCATATACATTTGTGTCTTTCAATTGACGTTGAATCTCCTTGATGTAATTAGAGGTATCAAGTACAACCACCACCACCCCGCCCTTATCGGCTGGTTTGATCATCAAAAGTTTTTATTTATTTTTTGAGCTGTGATAAAGCCTCCATCTCTGCAGAAGTCAAATTTGGACTTCTTAGTATATCTGATTCTCCTATAAAGGATTTTAAATTCCTTATATCTCTTTTAACTGCAGAAATGTAGGCATCTACCGCAGGCTCATCAATGATGGGAGTAAAATCACTTTTGTTAGTCAATCCCAATTTTTTAAGCGACAATTCACTAGAGCATGTTTGCATATTAACAGTTGAATCCCTAAAAAACGTTTTTAACTTAATAGAACGGAAAAAATCATTTAAATCCATTTCTAAATCAAACCATTTTACCTTGGAGCTCGGACAGAATGTAAGTTCCTTGGACAAAATGCTATATTGGGCTTCAGTCAATTCCACTGAGGACAAATTAAAAACTATTGTCTCTTTCTTTGTGTGGATCCCTTCATCGACTGTAATCTGGTTCTGTTGTATCGCTGTTTTCCTTTTTCCTTCTATATCTGTGGCCTCCTCTTTTGGTTCTTGTTCCTTTCTTTTCTTTACATCCAAGTTGTTCCCTAAAAAAACTTTTTCCTCATCAGTAGATATCTGTGTATTTTTCCTCTTTTTCTTGTTATCCCGGTTGAAACCCATATAGGAAAATTCTGATTGCCACGTGTATATGTCACCCCTTTTATAATCTTCAGTATCACGTACCCATTTGTTCCTTTTCCCTTCCTCCAATTCTGTCTGTAATTTACATAGTTGGCTTTTCATTTCTTCCTTGTATTGTGTAAATTCATCCTCTGACATTTGTGTCTGCAATATACATTCCACCTTCATCAAGTCCTTAGTGAGTGTAACCACCTCTAATTGCAAAAATTCAATGTTTAGCGAGATGTAGTCCAGTGAATATCTATTAGACAGTGTTTCAAACCGTTTACAAAATATATCATTGTTGGGAAAAAGGTTGGGACGCAAGTTGGAGCGCATCCTTCTAGGTATCTTCTTTTCTTTGTAATATTGTCCCAATGTGGCCATGTGTAATTTCATGGCTATTAAACGTCTAAAGTTATATACTTGCGTTTAAGTTCTTTTGAGGTGGGAGCCAGAAGAAAAGAGGCATCACTTTCAATTCCTTGCAGTATGCGGTCGGCTTCTTTAATGGTATAAGTGCCGCCACTAGGTGTTTCCGTATTAGACATAATGAACAGGCAGTTCAGATGTGCTCACCAAAGCGCCGATATCAATTGAAGAAAAAACAGTAGGAGCACCCGCTCTCTCTTGCCTTTTAGAAATTTTAATATTCACACGACCGGATGAAGATCCTTGGACCAAACCTCTTTGAATGTGATGACACCCAGCAATAGTACCTGCTCTTTCAACTGTTGCGCAATTCCAGATACTCAATTTATGTGCAGTGCTTTCCTTAAAATCTAAGGGAGAATCCCCCCTAGGGCTGCGCAATTACCGGCATTGTGGTTGTCAGTGCCAGCGGGGTACATTGACGTGTCCCCTTCTGACATGGGCGACCCATTGGGTTGGGTTCCATCTCGGCAGATTTGGAACTCTCCCTATATGCTGGATAACGTAGGATTCAACTACAGCAGCCTGTAAACTGTTGAGGATGCACTTTGCACTTTAAATATCCCAAACACTTATAGAACAATGGGGCAGTTTGCTTTCAAACAACATGGTGGTTTTAGCATAATTGCGAAGAGCGCATGCGCTCTATCGATGTGCTATGCCATACATGTTAGTCTGGACATGCGCAATGAGGCATCTGAGACGCTCAATTGAGTGCGATGGTCTCTGCGGGCGCCATGACTTATAGTGGTAGGATCTTTATGATCTTCATCCGGCACATTAAGTCACCTTGTTTATTACAGTCTTATAAAAGATGTCTTTTATATATACCTGATGTATTTGATAGAATATGGTTATTTGATTTATACACAAGGATACTGTTTATGTATTTTGATCTTATGGCACATTTCACTTTACGCACATGCACTTTGTTTATTCTTTTGCACATGTATCAGATGCATTTAATCAAACAATTATTGGAATTACACTGTGATTGGTTGGTCACTTAAGACATGCCTTTATATACTCTCAGTTTCACAGTTTTTATGCTTGAGGAAGACTCATGTGAGCCGAAACATCGCAAGTTTGCCACAATATGGGTGAGTAAAGTTTTTATTGTTTTCACTACAATTCAGGAGTGCAGTCCAACTTTTTTTCCTTTTTATAATATTGGGTATTGCTGAAACCCATTGTTGGACATTGCACCCGCTCTCTGGATGGTGCTCCCGTTGGATTTTTCTTCAATATATATAATTATTATTATTTTTTTTACTCCTTAGGGACCGGGCTCATTTTCACCTTAAGGACAAGGCAATTTTTTGCAAATCTGACCAGTGTCACTTTATGTGTGAATAACTTTAACTTTAAAACACTTTTACTTATCCAGGTCATTCTATGATTGTTTTTTCGTCACATATTGTACTTCATGACGCTGGTAAAATGGAGTCAAAATTCATTTTTATTTATAAAAAAATACAAAATTTACAAAAAAATAAAAACAAATCCAAATTTCAATTTCTCTACTTTTATAATAGATAGTAATGCCTCCAGAAGTTTAGAAGCAAATCTTGAAATTTTTCTGAAATTTTCAAAAACACACTTTTTAAGGACCAGTATAGGTCTGAAGTCACTTTGTGAGGCTTACATAACAGAAACCACCCAAAAACTACACCCCTCAAGGTATTCAAAATGGAGTTTTCAAACGTTGTTAACCCTTTAGGTGTTCCACAAGACTTATTGGCAAATAAAGATGAAATTTAAGAATTTACATTTTTGGCAAATTTTCCATTTTAATCTATTTTTTTCCAGTAACAAAGCAAGGGTTAACAGCCAAACAAAACTCAATATTTATTGGCCCGATTCTGTAGTTTGCATAAACACCCCATATGTGGCTGTAAACTACTGTACGAGCACACGGTAGGGCGTAGAGGGAAAGGTGCGCCGTGTGGTTTTTGGAAGGCAGATTTTGCTGGACTGGTTTATTTACACCAGGGATGTCAAACTCGTGGCCCTCCAGCTGTTGCAAAACTACAACTCCCATCATGCCTGGGCATACTACAGCTATCAGGGAATGATGGGAGTTGTAGTTTTGCAACATCTGGAGGGCCATGAGTTTGACATCCATGATTTACACCATGTCCCATTTGAAGCCCCCCTGATGTACCCCAAGAGTAGAAATTCCATAAAAGTGACCCCATTTTGGAAACTACGGGATAAGGTGGCAGTTTTGTTGGGACTATTTTTAGGGTACATATGATTTTTGGTTGCTCTATATTGCATTTTTATGAGGCAAGGTTACCAAAAATAGAAATTCAGAAATGTTATCTCCATTTGCCATTAACTGTTGAGGAACACCTAAAAGGTTAATAAAGTTTGTAAAATCAGTTTTAAATACCTTGAGGGGTGTAGTTTCTTAGATGGGGTCACTTTTTGGAGTTTCTACTTTAGGGGTGCATCAGGGGTTCTTCAAATGGGACATGGTGCCAGAAAAATAGGCATAAAAATCTGCCTTCCAGAAACCATACGGCGTTCCTTTCCTTCTGCGCCCTGCTGTTTGGTCATACAGCAGCTTACGACCACATATGGGGTGTTTCTGTAAACGGCAGTATCAGAGTAATAAATATTAAGTTGTGTTTGGCTGTTAACCCTTGCTTTGTTACTGGAAAAAAACGGTTTAAAATGGAAAATTTGCCAAAAAATAGCTTTTTGCCCGTGTTCATCTGAGGGGTTAGGTCATGGGGTATTTTTATAGAGCAGATTCTTACAGACGTGGCGATACCTAATTTTTTTTTATTTAGGTTTTACACTGTATTATCCTTTTATAAACAAAAAAAAAACATTTTAGTATCTCCATAGTCTAAGAGTCAGTTTTTTTATTTTATTTTTTAGCTGATTATCTTAGGTAAGGGCTCATTTTTTGCGGGATAAGAGGACGGTTATATTGGCACTATTTTGGGGGGCATATGACTTTTTGATCGCGTGCTATTACGCTATTTGTGATGTAAGGTGACAAAAAAATACCTTTTTATGCACCGTTTTTATTTGTTTGTTTTTTATCAGAGGGATTATTTCGCTTTTTTATAGAGCAGATTCTTACTGATGCGGCGATACCTAATATGTCTATATGGGGGGGAGGGGGGGACCCACACCTGGAAAGTGTTGGCCAGGGACGATCCGGGCGCCTCCAAATCCCGAGGTACTCCGGCCTGCTCTTTCCCTGTCAGAAAAGATCAGGGCCTTGAAGACTGCCTCATAGATCTGGAAGAATTTCCCTGTGTTGCCAGCGCAAAAGAGTTGTACAAGGCAAGCTGTACCAAGTAGACTGCACCTTTTTTGTACCATGCCCGGGTTTTGCACATGGCATTATATGGCTTGAGGACTTGATCAGAGAGATCAACTCCTCCCATATACCGATTGTAGTCGATGGCGGTGATCGAAACTACACATGACGTACTGGTACGTTATGTGTCCTTAAGTACCGGCACGTCGTATGTCCCCAAGAGGGTAAAGATAAAATCCTGCAGTTTTTGCACTGGTCACTAGGTCCAATAATTGGCACCAGATTACTTTACAGCAGTTAACTCATTCTAATCCTGTCTGTAATGTTATGACCTCTGAGTACATTTAAGAAAGGATTCTCCATTCACAATAGGTGATTGCCAAAGCTTATGTATTCTTTCCTTGTATAATGATCTTTGCACAGGTCACAGAGCGTGGCCAGAAAACTCTCCCATAGAAGTCAGTGGGGTCCCCTCCTGACCATTGTGTCTATGGACCATGGGGCTGCCGTAAAGCAATTTTCTTAATGCCTTCTAAATGCTGTTAAGAACAGCTCAGACAAGATGACAAATAACATTTTTGGTGACACATTTCCTTTAAGAGAAGAGCACTGGTAATAGAGAGGCCGCACTGTGTACACATAATTGTGTGTACCCAGATATTTTATACATGGCTGTTTTATGCTTTTATTTTTTGTATACAAATGCTGTAATAATTGAATGTATGTGTAGAGTTGGTACTGGTTTTAGCCCTGCTACTGTTATAGATGGCTCTGTCTGTTCCTCTTCTCTGTACATACTGTAGCAGATCAGAGTGTGGAGAGGAGTAAAAGCATCAAAGGAGGGCAGCCTACACGGGCTATAGAGAGGGAAAAACATGCACACAAAGCAGTTTGTACACTGAGAACCACATAGTCTATGTATTGGTATCAAGAGAAAGCAGAGCATGCACAGAAAATTATGCAAGGAAGGTAAATATCACACACTACTCAGCATCAATGACTGAGCACTCAAAGTCTTAACATCAGAAACCATTTTACAATGCTAGACCTACATCATAGAGCTTAAGATAAATTATGGAGCAGAAGCAAAGCGAACGGGAGGTGTAGTGTTGGAACTAGGATTCTCCTATAAGGTGAGCTTTTTTTTTTTTTGTTTTTTTTTTGCCCATGCCTGGCCATTTCTAAAATTTCCTAGATCTTGGAAACCCCTTAAAGAGCTCATGCACATAACCATATGTATTTTGCAGTACGCACAACACAGATCAACAAAAAATATGGATGACGTCCATGTGACATCTTTCTATTGCATCAGTTTTTTTTGGTGTGCAGAGGTTTTGAGGGAGTCGTTAAGCTTTGAAAATCACCTATGGTGAATGGTGGTATCTATATATAGGTGATATCTGTCATTCTAATCCTGCCTGTAGAGATAACTGCAGTAAAGTAATCTGTACAGACTACAAAGTGGTGCCAATTATTAGGCTTAATGGCTAGTGAGAACACTGCAGGATTGTATGTTTTTATTTTATTTTTGTGTTTAAATATAGATATTTGCTATATTTTGCAAAATTATTAAATATGTTTAACATAAGTGATTTACTCAAAAGGTAATTTTTTCTCATTACACATCCCTTTAAATTTCAACCACAATCTGGTTCTCTTATAGGGCTCATGCACACAAACTTATTTTTGGTCCACAACTGATCCGCATATTTTGCATGTCAGATGCTGACCCATTCACCTTGATGAGGCAGCAAAAAATGTGGACAGCCATGTGCTGTCTGCATCCATATGCAAATTTTTTTGCAATCGCAAAAAAATAGAACATGTCCTATTCTTGTCCGTATTACGGACTGTTCTATTATGGGCCGGACATTCCATTCCACAAATTGTGGAATGCACGATGTCGGTATTTGTGTTTTGGGGATCTGCAATTTGCGGATCGCAAATACAGCTACGGTTGTGTGCATGAGCTCTAATGTAGATCTAGCATCTAAAAAATAATAATCTGATGTTTTCTTTTAAGGCATTGATTGTGTAATCCAAGGTATTTCTTCAAAAGTCTTGTAGCTTGGTTACAGATCTTTTTAACTAGAAGACACATGCTTGATTTACTACTTTTGATATTGACTAGTTCATAGTTGGCATGCAATCTAGATCTACACAGTTTGTTACTACTTTTCCATGTTCTAGCCATCAGTAAAGGGCTTCTCTGGTCACTGGAACAGTGAATAGGTTAACTTTTTGTTTTGTCAGCATATCTTACTTTATAAGGCTAGTTTCACACTAGTGTAAGTGAGATTCGGCAGGCTATGAACAGCCCACTGGATCTCATTGACACTAGTGTGAAACTAACCTAAGGATTCTGGTGTTTGGTTTTTGTCCTTTGTTCCTCATAATGAGTTTGTGTTCTGCCAAAGTATCTGCCTTTGACCCTTGAAGTGTCTGACTAAATACTTCTTCTCTTGGACTCATAACCTTTCCAAATTTTGTATGTTCAGTTCCTGGCTTGCTCCGAAAGTGTCCAATCTAGGGAATTTCCTTATTCTCAGCTCATCAAATGACTAGTGCCCAACTAACTATGGTAAAGAAAGTCCATATTATTTTCTTACATGCCACCATAACTTTTCCTTATGGGGTTTATCCCATAGTTATTGTAAAAGGTGAAAAGCAGATATCCTTTAAATTTCTTTCTAACAAAGCTAGAACCAGCCTTGTGCCTCACATGCATGCAGAGCTGCCCCATTTATTGCTCCAAATGGTCTTCTAGATTTATTCAAGCTGCCAGTTCAGGGAGAAGAACCTTTCCTAGGGTCCATACCCTTTCTTTTGTATCTCCCTCCCTGTAACTGTCACAACGTTTAACAGGATGGAGGGCTGGTGGCAGTTGAAGAATGGAATTGAGCATGCACGCCCAACTCAGCGATCTTGATTGATTATACTGTATACAAGCCTATTCTAAAAACTGCACAGATAGAGATGACCAAGGGGTCTTGAGTGATGGAAGTAGAAAGTTACATGCTCATCAGGTTTCAGGGTACAGCTGACCCTTTCATCCCATAAATGCAACCTAAAGGGCTGAGCCAACCCTGAAATGTGTAGAAAGAAAAATAATAATTTCCAATAAATTCTTCATTCTACATATAGCTCATCCACACTTCTCAGCAGCATTCTCTTTACCACATCTTATACTGATTTATGAGTCACCCAATCAAATCAATTGACCATATGTGTACTAACTATATAATATCTGTTTCTTATTTAGCTTTTTATATTGGTGTGATTAGATACAGTATATAATAAAAAAAATTATGTAAACACTATTACAGATATTTTAAGAACTATGGGGGTCGTGTATAAAGACCAACATTTTAGACGCTGGCCTTGATAACCCCTATATCTGGTCGTGGAAGTTTTGAAGAGGCGCCGGCCTCTACATAACTTTGGCGCATCCAGCACCAGTCTTCCTTGCTGGCTTACATTTAGACCATTTTCTAGGCCTGAAATAGGCCTAGATAATGGTGAATGAGACAGGCCTGCCAGCCCGTCCACTTCCATGCCCACTTTTTTAGTCACAGATTGCGTCGCAAATAACCTAATATAGGCGTATTTCTGGATAATAAATTATCCCCAAGGTCCATACTGTTTCCAATCCCTGGCCTGCAAATGTCTGAATGGGATTATATGCCCCGCTGCAAACATTCACTGGCCTCCTCATTGACATGTTCCTAAGTGGCGTATAAAGGGATGCAAATGAGGCCTTAACAAGCTCTTCCTCTAATACTACCACATGTAAGGCAGCTATCCTATAAGTAAATGTTGGACCCTTTAAATAGGCCTTGAGACATGACTCGGATATTAAATAAGCCAGCACCTCATCTGCATGAGGGGCAATTCCTCTGAAATAGCTGTCTGCAGATGAGGTGCTAGCTTATTTAATATCCGAGTCATGTCTCAAGGCCTATTTAAAGGGTCAAACTTTGACTTGTAGAATATCTGCCTTATATCTGGTGACATTAGAGGCAGAGCTTGTTAACAGCTTATTTGGTTTCTTTCTTCCCAGAATTCCAGTGGAGCCTATATGGCCTATAAGTCTCCTCATGCCGACTAAGGTGCTCTCTCCCCAAGAAGAGATAGTACCCTCCAAAACCTGACTTAAGCCAGTGATCTCTGCTCTGCATTAATGAGGGGCAATCATTCTGGAACAGCAGGAGATATTACCCCCCCCCCCCCCCCCAAAAATAAGTAATTCATGTCACTGCTTGCTTATGTGCCATTTGGGTACATGTACAGTAGCAGCCCGAAGCCAAAGAATGGCAGAGAATGTGTCATGTTCTTCCCCACCATCCAGAAGTTTACTGGACAATGCTCGGAAGGAGCATGGATCAGACCTTCCACTCTTGGACTGAGCAGCAGTGTGCAAGGGAATGTAATATTTTCTTTAGGTTCAGCAATGACTGTCCTACACACATTTTAAATGGAGTATAAGGGTACTTTCACACTAGCATTATTCTTAGTATTGAGTTCTGTCCTAGGGGCTCAATACCAGAAAAAAACTGATTTTATCCTAATGCATTCTGAATGGAGAGCAATCCGTTCAGTATGCATCAGGATGTCTTCAGTTTATTCACTCTTACGGTATTTGGCCAGAGAAAATACCGCACCATGCTGTGGTATTTTCTCCGTCCAAAATTCCAGAACACTTGCCAGAATGCCGGCATTATTTTCCTTTGAAATGCATTAATGCCGCATGCCCAGACCTTTAAAAATGCAAAAAAATAAATACCGGATCCATTTTTCCAGATGACACAGTCTAAAAATGCTATCTGTTTGCACACGGATTTCCGGATCCGGCAAGCAGTTCCGGTGACTGAACTGCCTGCCGTATCTTCACAATGCAAGTGTGAAAGTACCCTAAAGCTGGAATACTACTTGGAAAGGTTATTGAAAAGTATTAAGACTAAAGATGCTAGTACACAGGCATTAGTGGCACAAGTAATTTACTGCTAATTTCTGGGTTGCACCTGGACTTGCAGCCTGAAACCATGGCAATTAGTAGTTAATACCCATGGATATTATGTAATAGTAATTATTATAATTCAGACAAGATGAAAAAAATAACTCATAAACTTTTTTGTTGCATTTCATACTCATGGCTCTTATGTGGCTGAATTTTAGCTGGTTGACAATTTTTGTGTTTTTGGCATTTTATGTAAAGATTTGGATTACTGGGTGTATGACTGGTAAACAAATAATGTCATACTTCCTGCTAAAAGTACTTCCATCCTGAGACATTCCATTGCTGAAAAAATGCCACATATCTTACTGATACAGTGAATCTATCAATGTTCATTTTGACAGGATGATAATTTAACAATAATAAAGCATGAGCATGTTTTCTTTCTAATACTAATAATTACTAATAAAAATCATACATTCTTGTGGGACCTTACTAACAGGAACCCACTCCACACATATAGTAAGGACCACTGTTGGCCACCTTTGAAACATTTAGACATATAGGTGTCATAGTGCTTAAATACGGTGCTTAAAGGGATTCTATCACCTCTCATAACACAAATTCAGATTTTAAACCAGTCATGCTCCACAGATTACCTTGAATCGGCTTTGCTGTTCTATACTGTAATCCGTCCAGTAGTTTTGCTCAAAAACGACTTTTATAATTATGCTAATTAATCCTGAAGGTGCCCTGAGGGGCATTATGTTCCACTTTATGTGCCCAGTAACGCCCCCCTGCAGTGCCCAAAACGCCTTCCTCCCGAATCCCTAACCGCCCACAGCGTCTCATCCCTCTCCTCCCCCTCCCTGACGGCCGAGCGAAGTCTCGCGCAGACGCAGTACCCACTGAGGGCTGCGCCAGTGCGATTTGCTGGAGACTGAGGGAAGAGCGAGCATCGGACGTCACTGGGCTCGGCGCATGCCCAGTGACGACGATAAAGCTCCTGCCCTCAGTCTCCAGCAAATCGCACTGGCGCAGCCCTCAGTGGGTACTGCGTCTGCGCGAGACTTCGCTCGGCCGTCAGGGAGGGGGAGGAGAGGGATGAGACGCTGTGGGCGGTTAGGGATTCGGGAGGAAGGCGTTTTGGGCACTGCAGGGGGGCGTTACTGGGCACATAAAGTGGAACATAATGCCCCTCAGGGCACCTTCAGGATTAATTAGCATAATTATAAAAGTCGTTTTTGAGCAAAACTACTGGACGGATTACAGTATAGAACAGCAAAGCCGATTCAAGGTAATCTGTGGAGCATGACTGGTTTAAAATCTGAATTTGTGTTATGAGAGGTGATAGAATCCCTTTAAATCAGGCATGTCCAAACTGCGGCCCTCCAGCTGTTGCAAAACTACAACTCTCAGCATGCCTGTATAGCTTACAGCTATTAGGGCATGCTGGGAGTTGTAGTTTTGCAACAGCTGGAGGGCCGCAGTTTGGACATGCCTGCTTTAAATACATGAAAAATAGATTTCTTCTTAAAGGGGTTTATCCCATGATTAATGTAAAAAAAGTAAGACAGATATCTATCATATGTCACATGTCAATCGGTTGCTAACAAAGCTAGAACTAGCCCACTACTGTACATGGATCCAGAGATCCCCACATTCATTGCTCTAATTGATCTGCTAAGTTTATTTCAAGCTAGCAGATCGGGGAAGGGGTGTCCTCTCTCAGGGGACCTGTCCTGTCCTGTGCACCTGATGGCAATTGAAGGATGGAACTGAGCACGTGTGTCCACCTCAGTGAAGTGGACATACAAACTAGAAAAACATCAAATAGCAGGTGGCATTATACAGATAGATATCATTGAATAACTCAGCGACTATACTATTTTTAATTAAACGGTGCTGGTTTGAAAAGTGTTGAATTAAAATTATTTCTGTATGATTGTTTTTCCCATGGCTGTTGCTGAACCATTCTTCCCATTTCTGAACTCTTCATGATTCCATTTTAAAGTGTGTCAAATTTAGTAGCATAACAGTAAGTTTAGAAGTGCTGCAAATATGCTACAAAATCTGCATCTGTTACATGAAGATTTGTTGCCGTTTTGACATAGATTTCAGCCTTTACATCGCAAAATGTGAATTCTTCAGCAAAGAACTACAGCAAATATTCAACATGATAGGCAAGCTTCAAATTTCAAAATCCACATCATCCATTAAAAACGGCTGATTTTTTACCTGATACCTGCAAATAGTGTTATGGAAATCACATTCACTAGCATCACGCTATCATTTATTGTGGATTTTCAGTGCCAGATCTGCAAAAAAATTTAAAATCTGCATCAAATTTTTTCAGAATGTGGCCTAAAATTCTGATTAAGCATAATTAAACGGGACATTAGTAAATTTTTTGCAAAGGTTTGGATAATAAACAAACCAAAAGTGCCATACAGGTGAAACTCGAAAAATTTGAATATTGTGCAGAAGTCCATTTATTTCAGTAATGCAAAGGAATTGCATTAATGCAGCTTAAAATTAGAATTTTGTGAAAAGGTTTAATATTCTAGGCTCAAAGTGTCACACTCTAGTCAGCTAATTAATCCATACCCCCTGAGCAAAGGGTACCTCAAAATTGAGACTTTGGGGTTTTCATAAGCTGTAAGCCATAATCATCCAAATTATAACAAATAAAGGCTTGAAATATCTCGCTTTGCATGTAATTAGTCTATCTTATATATTAGTTTTACCTTTTAAGTTGCATTACTGAAATAAATTAACTTGGCACGATATTAAAAAAAAATTGAGTTTTACCTGTAATTTTCATTTATTAGAGTTGATTTAAAATGTGTTTCTTTTAAAATATTAATCACAATTAGGCTGGGTTCACACCTGAGCGTTTTACAGCGCGTTACTACGCGCTGTAAAACGCACAACAGGCAAGAACCAATGATTCCCTATGGGAATGGTTCTCACCTGGGCGTTTTACAGCGCGTACGATCGCGCTGTAAAACGCCCGACGCTCAAACAAGTGCTTGAGCTTTTTTTTGGGGGCGTTTGTCGTGCGTTCCCGCACATAGAAATTCGGGAACGCGCGACAATGTGTGAACGCCAGTCTCTGTATGCGCGATTGTAAACGCCCGTACAATCGCGCATACAGAGCGCTCGTTTCAGAACGCTCAGGTCTGAACCCAGCGTTACCCTGAGGCATAGCTTGATTGGGAGATTCTGCACCATTTACTTTGTTGTTATATGAAAAAATTTAACTTTGTTATAGTTATTAATCTTTTTAGCAGTTGGCCTTTAAGAACCTTTAAGCAAACCATAAGGTTATGGATTAGGTTTATTAAAATTTGAATCTATTTTATGAAATTTACATTTATAATTTCCTTCCACAGATCTAAATATTACTGCAGCTGTTCTGTCTCTTTTGAGTATAACTTTTATGGTTATGGGATCAATATGTATCACTATGGTTCTGAGCAAAGGAGTGGAGTTCCTCTTGAAGCCTGCATCATTCTTCTTCATTCTTTCCGGTAAGGAAAACATATATTATACTTCCCTACTAAGTCTCTTGAACGGTAATTAATCTTGGATTCTATGCACTTTCTCTTAGTTGGGCACCATGACACTGCTATAACATCCCAAAATTTCAAATCATAAAGGAAGCAAAAGTTATATTTATGATTACTGTATACTTTTTCTTTCTAGACTGGATCAGGAACCAAATGATACCTAGCATCCATGTAACCATTATGAAGTGTCCTATTGGCATTGATTTATTATCCATTATAGTAGGGCGCTGTACATACAGTATAAAAAAGGGTTTAAGTCTATAACTATAGAAACCTTGGAATTTCTTATTATTACATTGCACTTATTTTAGTGAAATAAATTCCACTTTGTCTTTATAAAAAATGAATTAGCCATTTGTTCTCTAGAACCAGCATCTTTACACATGTACAGACTGCTCTGTCCCCTTCACAGTCCCCTTCCTTTCCAATCCCTTCAAGGGCTACCTATTTCCCATCTAATTGAGATCAAAGCATTTACAATGACACACAAGGCTGTCCATAATCTGTCCCCTACGTGCAAAGGTGTCCATTCTTACCTTACTGTAGCTTCAATCTTGCAAAGGATTCCAGTTTCTGCATAATCATATTTAATACAATTTATCTAAGGCCTGCTAAGGCTTCATCAATTAGTGAATGACGCACTTCGATTTGTCTCCACATCAGTATTACTCAGATTGGGTGAGAGTAGTTTATGTGCTTTTTTTGCTTTCTAGTGATGTCTTACTCTGAGCAGCTTACCTATGGGAATTAGTTTACCCCATCATATTTTCTTTGGCTTTATTGTTTATTGTTCGCAAAGTCTTAGCAGAAGCAGGTCATATACAGTCAGATGCAGACACTGTTATGTTAAAGACACAGGAATCTCAGTGATGGTACAGTATGCAATCCAATTCCAAACCCATGTCTGAATTGTCCTGGAATCATGAGGCCACCCAAGCTATCTTCTTCAACAGATTGTCCAGTTGTATAAAGGATGAGTAAGCAGAACAAGATCTCTCCACCTCCCTTTGAAAATTATTCTCTTTGGTTACTAGTGTTGAGTGCGAATATTCGAATTACGATTTTTTTTCTCAAATATCGCGATTTCGAGATTTCGCGAATATTTAGTATATAGTGCTATATATTCGCGAAATCGAATATTCATTTTTTAATTTTTTTTTATGCTCCAGTCAGTGCCCGTTGCCACTTCTGCCGACTTCCGTGCTCATGGAGCGTCCCCATCACCATGGGAAAGTCTCCATATACTAGAATGTACTGTCGGATTTGAGAATTATGTTGAAATCGCAATTCGATTAATTCAAGTTATAATAATCGAATTGCGATTTCAACTTAAGCACTGCTATATTCCATATTAGTTAATTCTAGCCTAATATGGAATATAGCAGTGCTAAGTTGAAATCGCCATGCGATTATTTCGAGTTATATTAATTGCATTGCGATTTCAACTTGGACCTGGTTTACTATGGTTGGCTTCAATGGCTTGGTAGAATTTGCGAATATGACGAATGTATTCGTCATATTCCACAAAACGAAGATAACGAATGTATTCGTCTATTCCACAAAACAAAGATATTCTCCATCTTCGTTTTAGCTACCTATTCATCAACTTCGCGAATTCTAGCAATCATATAGGAAAGTTTACTATAGAGACAGCTAAGTTTAATTCGCTATGCGATTATATTACTTTGCTTTTTTTAAAAATAAATAGAATAATTATAATACCTGATAATTATTATAATTATTCTATTTATATAAAAAAAGCTAAGTAATATAATCGCATAGCGAATTAAACTTAGCTGTCTCTATAGTCAACTTTCCTATATGATTGCTAGAATTCGCGAAGTTGACGAATAGGGAGCTAAAACGAAGATGGAGAATATCTTCGTTTTGTGGACTAGACGAATACATTCGTTATCTTTGTTTTGTGGAATATGACAAATACATTCGTCATATTCGCAAATTCTACCAAGCCATTGAAGCCAACCATAGTAAACCAGGTCCAAGTTGAAATCGCAATCCGATTAATATAACTCGAAATAATCGCATGGCGATTTCAACTTAGCACTGCTATATTCCATATTAGGCTAGAATTAACGAATATGGAATATAGCAGTGCTTAAGTTGAAATCGCAATTCGATTATTATAACTTGAATTAATCGAATTGCGATTTCAACTTGGACCTGGTTTAGTTGAGACCCAGCAGCAGCATCAAGTTGAAATCGCAATGCGAGTAATATAACTCGAAGTAATCGCATGGCGATTTCAACTTAGTACTGCTATATTCCATATTCGTTAATTCTAGCCTAATATGGAATATAGCAGTGCTAAGTTGAAATCGCAATTCGAACTTGAATTAATCGAATTCCGATTTCAACTTTTTACGTATATTCTTAATATTGCTCTAACTTCGTCTTTTAGAATATTCTTAATATTCTAAAAGACGAAGTTATAGCAATATAACGAATATTCTAAAAGACGAACTTAGAGCAATATTACGAATAGTCTAAAAGACGAAGTTAGAGCAATATTACGAAATTTCGTAAAATACACATAGATTGTAATTTAGCTAATATACTGCCATAGTAATTTTTTTAATAGTGTACATCTTTAACAAAACTTAAGTTCAGAAGAGGCAAAAAAAATTTGAGAAAAAAAGAAAAGATTATAGCACTATATTAGCTAAATTACAATCTATATGTGTATTTTACGAAATTTCGTAATATTGCTCTAACTTCGTCTTTTAGAATATTCGTAATATTCTAAAAGACGAAGTTAGAGCAATATTACGAAATTTCGTAAAATACACATATTAGCCTAGCCATAGTCATTTAGTTATAGGGACGTTGCCTTATACTATTAAAAGAAAAATCGCAATACGCGATTAATTAAATCGCATATTATTCGCGATAATTGGAAAAATTACGAATATTTGATATCGACGAATATGTCACGAATATTCAATCGAATATTTGCGAAATATCGCAAAATCGAATATGGCACCTCCCGCTCATCACTATTGGTTACCACAGTAAACCTATTTTTCAAGAAGAGAACTAATGATCAGGATTTTCAATGCAGCTTATACACTTGTCCCTAACACCTCAGGGGAGGTCTCATGGACTATGCCTGTATTGTGGTCCACTCTCACTGTCCGCAGCTCCTTGCATAGCAGGGAAACACTATGCCTAGGTGAGTATGAAGGGCCTAACCTTATCCTTAGCTTATATCGATTCCAGGGCTTCAGAAATTTTCTCTTGAAAGAAGATTGCACATGTAGTTATTGTCCCTACATGGACTACTCAGACTTACTTCTTCAAAATGACTTTGCTTTTCCAAGTAAAATATTTTTTGGGGTGTATAGTATTTCTAAGAGTTTCTCCATGCTCAAACTCCTTTTTCCAGTTATTGATTGCTTATCTGAAGAGATTGGTCAATTGGTTGGTCAATGGGCTACATCATCTCTCCACGAAGGTTTTAAATAGATCCTAAAAAAAGGTTCCTGCAGACCTAAGTTAGCCACAACCAGTAGAACTTAGGGCCCTCAAAAGATTTCTTGGGTTTCAGAAATATTATCGCCTGTTTATCCATAACTGCTCCTAAGTTATAGCACTGCTAAGTGTCCTCACTAAGGCCTCATGCACACGACCGTTGTGTGCATCCGTGGCCGTTGTGCCGTTTTCCAGTTTTTTTTCGCGGACCCATTGACTTTCAATGGGTCCGTGGAAAAATCGGAAAATGCACCGTTTTGCAGCCGAGGCCGTGATCCGTGTATCCTGTCCGTCAAAAAAATATGACCTGTCAACGGGTCAACAGTCAACGGGTCAGTGAAAGAACACGGATGCACACAAGATTGGCATCCGTGTCCGTGATCCGTGGCCGTAGGTTGCTTTCATACAGACGGATCCGAAGATCCGTCTGCATAAAAGCTTTTTCTGATCTAAGTTTTCACTTTGTGAAAACTCATTTCCGACAGTATATTCTAACACAGAAGCGTTCCCATGGTGAGGGGGACGCTTCTAGTTAGAATACACTGCAAACTTTGTACAAGACTGCCCCCTGCTGCCTGGCAGCACCCGATCTCTTACAGGGGGATATGATAGCACAATTAACCCCTTCAGGTGCGGCACCTAAAGGGGTTAATTGTACTATCATATTCCCCTGTAAGAGATCAGGGCTGCCAGGCAGCAGGGGGCAGACCCCCCCTCCCCAGTTTGAATATCGTTGGTGGCACAGTGTGCGCCCACCATCGCCCCCCCTCCTTCCCTCTATTGTAATAAATCGTTGGTGGCACAGTGTGCCCCCACCATCGCCCCCCCTCCCTCCCTCTATTGTATTAAATCG
Organism: Bufo gargarizans; assembly: GCF_014858855.1. NCBI lineage: Eukaryota > Metazoa > Chordata > Amphibia > Anura > Bufonidae > Bufo > Bufo gargarizans. The sequence continues at coordinate 543,737,364 of NC_058081.1, forward strand.
TTGGTGGCACAGTGTGCCAACCACCATCGCCCCCCCTCCCTCTATAGCAGTAACATTGGTGGCAGTGTGCGGCCTCCCATTCCCCCCCCCATCATTGGTGGCAGGGGAGTTCCGATCGGAGTCCCAGTTTAATCGCTGGGGCTCCGATCGGTAACCATGGCAACCAGGAAGCTACTGCAGCCCTGGTTGCCATGGTTACTTAGCAATAGTACAACAGTAGAAGATTCATACTTACCTGCTTGCTGCTGCGATGTCTGTGAACGGCCGGGAGCTCCTCCTACTGGTAAGTGACAGTTCTTTAGCAATGCGCCGCACAGACCTTTCACTTACCAGTAGGAGGAGCTCCCGGCCGTTCACAGACATCGCAGCAGCAAGCAGGTAAGTATGAATCTTCTACTGTTGTACTATTGCTAAGTAACCATGGCAACCAGGGCTGCAGTAGCTTCCTGGTTGCCATGGTTACCGATCGGAGCCCCAGCGATTAAACTGGGACTCCGATCGGAACTCCGCTGCCACCAATGATGGGGGGGGGGGGGAATGGGAGACAGCACACTGCCACCAATGTTACTGCTATAGAGGGGGGGGGGCGATGGTGGTTGGCACACTGTGCCACCAACAATTTAATACAATAGAGGGAGGGAGGGGGGGCGATGGTGGGCGCACACTGTGCCACCAACGATTTAATACAATAGAGGGAGGGAGGGGGGGGCGATGGTGGGCGCACACTGTGCCACCAACGATTTATTACAATAGAGGGAGGGAGGGGGGGCGATGGTGGGCGCACACTGTGCCACCAACATATTCAAACTGGGGAGGGGGGGGCTGCCCCCTGCTGCCTGGCAGCCCTGATCTCTTACAGGGGAATATGATAGTACAATTAACCCCTTTAGGTGCCGCACCTGAAGGGGTTAATTGTGCTATCATATCCCCCTGTAAGAGATCGGGTGCTGCCAGGCAGCAGGGGGCAGTCTTGTACAAGGTTTGTAGTGTATTCTAACCTGAAGCGTCCCCATCACCATGGGAACGCCTCTGTGTTAGAATATACTGTCGGATCTGAGGTTCACGAAGTAGCTCATATCCGACAGTATATTCTAACATAGAGGCGTTCCCATGGTGATGGGGACGCTTCAAGTTAAAATATACCATCGGATTGGAGAAAACTCCAATCCGATGGTATAAAAGAACTCCAGACTTTACATTGAAAGTCAATGGGGACGGATCCGTTTGAAATGGCACCATATTGTGTCAACGTCAAACGGATCCGTCCCCATTGACTTGCATTGTAATTCAGGACGGATCCGTTTGGCTCCGCACGGCCAGGCGGACACCAAAACAACTTTTTTTTCATGTCCGTGGATCCTCCAAAAATCAAGGAAGACCCACGGACGAAAAAACGGTCACGGATCACGGACCCACGGACCCCGTTTTTGCGGACCGTGAAAAAAAACTGTCGTGTGCATGAGGCCTTAGAAAAGAATGAATACCATTTTTTTCCCCTTAGCTCCAGTTCTCCATCATTCAGACATCATTTCATCCATATAGTTGTACTTCGCAAAAATAAATTATTCCATCAGTTGTAATGTGCATTATTTTATACAAAAGTATGCAGTAAAAAATGTATCTTTTTATTTTTGCAATGGGATGCTATGGGTGATAGATCTCACTGTATGGCATCCATCACAAGCCTGTTAAATGCATAAGTATGGAAGATCCAGTGACCCCAAACGGCCAAACATCTCTTTCCTTCCTGCTACTGGTATATCAATATGTGTGTACGGTGTGTATGTTTGTGTGTGTATTTGTGTATGTGTTATGTAAAACAGTAACCTGTAATACCTTTGTATAATATTATCATCTGTCAACAGACACTCACACAATGACTGAGAAAAGACACAATAGGCAGCAATCAACCAAGCACCAGGGTTTGATAGAATCCAATTTTTTGGGGTCAAAAAAATCAAGATGAATTCCAAATCGGTAGAATTGATCAGTTCATCTCTAGTCCATATGTAGTGAGTTTGCTCAGTAATTTCCACAGTGGAAAATCTGAAACAGAACAGGAGGAAAACTATCACCACAAAAATGGACCAGCAGGTTGTCTTCTGCTTTCCTCTGTTTCAACTGTGGAAAAGCTAAAAGCCACAGGTAAGGCTTAGTTCACACGAACGTGTGTGATCTGCGGCCGTATTGCGGCCCGCAAATCGTGGGCCGCAATACACGGCCACAGTTCCGTGTGCATTCCGCATCACGGATGCGGACCCATTCACTTCAATGGGTCCGCAAAACCGGAATCGCGGAACGACCACACAGGACGGGACCCCTCGGAAGCACTACGGAGTGCTTCCGTGGGGTTATGTCCCGTACCTCCGTTCCGCAAAAAGATAGAACATGTCCTATCTTTTAGCGGAACGGGCGGATCGCGGACCCATTAAAGTGAATGGGTCCGCGATCCGATGCGGCTGACCTACGGCCGGCGATCGTGCATTGCGGCCCACTATTTGCGGGCCGCAGCACAGGTCACACACGTTCGTGTGAACTCGGCCTAAAACCCATAGTGCAAGTTAGGTAAGTCAGTTTCTCTGTAGCGTCTGAATGAGATTTCTCATTGCAGCATTTATGCCAGATGTGAACCCACCCTTAAAATTCCCGTTGATATTCAAATCTTTGTGGCACATATTCAGTTTATTGCTCAGTGCTCACCATATTTTATGGGGTATCACGAGAAACAACATTTTGGCATATGTTATCTTTTTCTCTTAATTTATGTTTTTCAGGTATATTTGTTCTAGTCACTATGGCAATATTTCATCAAGCTGTCGGCGCGCTAATGGCAAGCAATCACAACGTGCAGCTGGAATATGAATATTCATGGTCTGTAGCCTGTGCAGCAGCAGCAGGAGCCATCTTGATATTTGGTGGAATATGTTGCATTTTCTTGGTAATGCCATCACTTCCCAAGAAGCCTTGGGAGTACTGCATGAAAAAAGGAAGTAGTTCATAAGACAAGAACCGAAGATCACAATTGTTTAATCTAGCAAATGAGCTACAGAACATTCATACATTGCCGGGTTCCCAACAGTAACGTCCTTTGCAAAATTGAGGACAGTTGTTTGTTTACGTCATTGTAATGTTATGCACCTGATCCAGAGAAACAGTCAGTACTGAGACTAAAGGAGTTGTGGCAAATGCAAAGGATGAGGCTTTACTATAAGGACAGACTATTTCTATCCTATTTTGGACTGGATGTTTTATTTTTCCTTTTGTACATACGCTATGTAGCATCCAGAACTCCATCAATGTATTTTATTTGGGGAGGGTTATTGTATAGAAACTATTCATTTTTTGGTGTTATATTATATTGTGCTATTAAAAGTTATTTTTATTCTGGTGATTGCATTTAACTACAGTGATATCTACTATTTAAATCTCCATCTTTTATGTAAAAATGAGCAAATATGTTGTAAACCTATCTGTACTGCATGTTAACCAAAGAGAAAATCAGGTACATACTGACAAAAAAAATGTGGATTTTAGAGAAAAAAAAAAGCATTTTTATTTTGGAACAGATTAGTGGATGCCCAGGCTGCTCACAGAAAAGCAGAGTGAAAGTTGAATGTGGAAGGACTGTTTGAGGAAACTCAATTTAGATTGTAACTCTGTATAATGTGCATTACTTCATGGATCTTCTCCAGGTTGCAGACCTGAAATTAAAAAACAAAAAACAAACATCTAATTAATGCCAGAAAATAGCAATGTACCAAAAACACCTAACCAACAAGTAGCCCCACTTTCCCAAACATGAAACTGTAAATGGCAATCTATAGATGTGATTTACTGCCTGCCTTTGTTAGCTCTGAAGTTAGATGAGCCAATGTACTCCAAAGAGCTCTCCAATTTGCCAGTACTTCTTCATATCATTTTACAGTGGGAACCTTTTGTACTTTTGGGACTGTGAGGTAAGGAAGATATGTGCTGCTTCAAAAACCAATGACCTAAAAAGAGGCTTTGCAACTACCCATTTTGTACCTCTAGGTCGCAATGGCTTATGTATTTTCCATAATAGCAATGTGAAAGAATTCTAAACTTGGCCGTCACTGTTCCTTATCCAATGAGGTGACCGGTGTGTGCTTTTAGATGTAGACTGTGCTAATTTAGTCTTTGCTTCTTTCCACTGGAGTTTTATAACATTAACCAGAGTTTACTAAACAGTCCTGTCAAGGGCTCAGCTCTGGAGAAAAAGCTTTTTTGCTGTCTTTGTGGTAATGCTAACATTTGCTAACACTACACAAGCCCAATAATAGCCTACTCTACGGTAGCTTAAAATAATTACCTCTTTTAATTTATCTTTACTTTTTAAACTTAAAGGGGTTCTGCAGTTTGTTTAAACTGATGATTTATCCTCTGGATAGATCATCAGCATCTGATCGGCGGGGGTCCGACACCCAGGACCCCCACCGATCAGCTGTTTAAGAAGGCAGCAGTGCTCAAGGAATGCCGCTGCCTTCTCACTGTTTACCGCTGGCCCAGTGACGTCACGATTAGTATCAACTGGCCTGGGCGGGGCTAAGCTTTATTCCCGCCCAGGCCAGTTGATACTAGTTGTGACATCACTGGGCCTGCGGTAAACAGTGAGAAGGCCGCGGCATTCCTTGAGCGTCGCTGCCTTCTCAAATAGCTGATCGGGGGGGTCCCGGGTGTCGGACCCCCGCCGATCAGTTTAAACAAACTGCAGAACCCCTTTAAAGGGGTTGACCAAAGATCAGTTTTTCTCACCTATTCACAAGATAAGTGTTAAATGTATGATTACTGGGGCCCAGCTGCTGAGATCCCCATTGATCACAAGATGATTTTGAATAGAGCTGTGGTTGATCATGTCCCTATGCATCATAGATTTGAGGTAAATGAGACTAAAAGAACTAGACAATGATGTACCCAGCTATCTTCATCTGCCCCATAAATTCTGAATGGCTCTTCAGAAAACATGCTCGACTATTGCTCCTTTCAAACTCTTCCACACTGTGGTTGAACAATGAGGAGAAACTCCCATTCTAGCGATTGATGGGGGTCACAGAGATTAGGGATCAGACATTTATCAACTATTCTGGGGATGGATGATAGATCTTGAGACAACCTTTAATAACATAGAAGACAACTTAGTTTACTTGAATGTTCTTTTCGGAGAATAATAACATAAGATAAAAAGCTGATCTTCTGTACATTTTAAACATTTCACCACAGTGATATTTATCACAAAACCTAACAGATCAAATCATACACAGATCAGGAATTATCAGTTTGTGATCATTTCTGCTTCAGTATGAAACTGGACAACCCTCTGGCAGCAATGAAGAAAGCTAAGTACTTTTCTGCCAAATCCCACACTGCTTCCATGGTTCTCCTGTCTGGGCTCTTCTTAGGGTACTTTCACACTTGCGGCAGAGGATTCCGGCGGGCAGTTCTTTCGCCGGAACTGCCTGCCGGAGCCGTCAAGGCGTATGCAGACTGATGGCATTTGTCAGACGGATCAGGATCCTGATCCGTATGACAAATGCTTTGAAATGCCGGATCTGTCTCTCCGGAAAACCGGATCCGGCATTTATTTATTTTTACATTTTTTGCGGTCTGAGCATGCGCAGACCGCTATGCCGGATCTGTTTTGCCGGAACACTTGGGGCCGGATCCGGCATTAATGCATGTCAATGGAAAAAAATGCCAGATCCGGCATTCCGGCAAGTGTTCTGGAATTTTGGATGGAGATAAAACCACAGCATGCTGCAGTATTATCTCCGTCCTGAAAAGACAAAGAGACTGAATTGAAGACATCCTTATGGAAAATACTCCATTCAGAATGCATTAGGATAAAACTGGTCAGTTATTTTCCGGTGTTGAGCCCTTAGGACGGAACTAAATGCTGGAAAAGAATAATGCTAGTGTGAAAGTACCCTTACCCGTCTGCAACAGTGATGTAATATTGACAATACATCAGTGCTGCAGCCAATCACTGGCCTCAGAAATTCACCCAGAGAGCCAGTGATTGGCTGAAGCGGTCATGTGGACATAGTCACTGCTGCTGCTGAGTAGAGCTCAGCTGGAAGAATCACAGTGGTGCTGCCAGATCTGGCAGGTAAATAATTACCTGTCCTTCATTGCAGCTTGATCTGGAGGGTTGCTCAGTTTTAGGCCTCATGCACACGACCGTTGTTGTGTCCCGTGTCCGTTGTTCCGTTTTCCGTTATTTTCTACGGACCCATTGACTTTCAATGGGTCCATGGAAAATTCGGAAATTGCACCGTTTGTCATGATCCGTGATCCGTGTTTCCAGTCCGTGAAAAAAATATGACCTGTCTTATTTTTCTCACGGACAACGATTCACGGACCCATTCAGGTCAATAGGTCTGTGAAAAAACACGAAGGCACACAAGATTGTCATCCGCGTCCGTGATCCGTGTCCTTTTTTTTCCTATCATTTGCAAGGCAAACTTGACTTAGATTTCTTTTCTATTTCCTTCATGTCTGGTGATCCTCCAAAAATCAAGGAAGACACACGGAAACAAAAACGGAAACGGATCACGGAACAACGGAACCCCGTTTTGCGGACCGTGAAAAAATACTGTCGTGTGCATAGGGGCCTTACCCTGAAACTGGAAAAGCCATTTATGGACCACATGTAATAACATAGTTTTTGACCATAAATTGTCCAGTGTCAACACAGACGGCACCAATTCTAAAGACCTATAGTTATTATTTTTGTGTAGGGCATATGAACAAATGTGGATTGGTTTAAAGTATAGTCTTGGATGTGACAGCTATAGGACATTTACATATGATTATTTATTTTCCAACCTCTGTTATGTACAAGTGTTAAATTTGCTATAATTCTGCTATGCATGATCAGAAGGGGCTAACAAATGTCTTTTATGCCATGCTAGATGTTATTTTCTGTAATAAACTATTGATTATTAAACTATGGACATTGAACATCCTCACCTCAGTTCCTGGAATGACTGGACAGTAATGCATCTGCCAGAAAATCTTCACTAACCAGTACGAAGTCTTCACTAAGGCTACTTTCACACTCGCGTTTGATGCGGATCCGTGATGGATCTGCATAGACTGATCCCTTCAGATAATACAACCGTCTGCATCCGTTCAGAACTGGTCCGTTTGTATTATCTTTAACATAGCCAAGACGGATCCGTCATAAACACCATTGAAACCAGTACAATGACGTGTATAATTGGAGGTACCTAGGATTTTTTTTATTATACATGTAATATACTGTTGCAGACTAACATAGGAATACCGGCAGTTTAATGGGCACCATACTACCCAGTATGATAGACCCTGCTTAACATGGGGATAATTGTATTAATAAATCTCTGACTGAGGAGATGAGGTCTCATGACCCCTGTTCCACTGGCTGCAGACCAAATTAAGCAATGACATTGTTTCTCTCCATTCAAGTCTATGGGAGGTATGGAAAGACCCACAAAGGTTTTCTCTTTTCTTTCTTTAGAAACCAAGAATAAAAAAATCCAGGTCCCGAGAAAAGAGGAATCTCCATGGGATAGGAATACTTCTTGACATTCTTGCTTTAGTGGCCTTGAACGCTTTTGTAGACATGTTGAAATGACTCACTTTATTCGGAGAGTGAACATGACATTCTAGAAATACCACGCACTGCTCACCAATAGTCATTTGGGTAATGCTGCAGGCATAACTCCTCACTGTAAGCACACCCATTCTGCTTTGATTGCCATCCCACTCAGTATGGGAAGGGGCGCTAACTATGCCAAATGGAAAGTTATTTAAGTTTGTGCCCCGCGGTGATGGCCAGTTTGCATTGTTCGCCCGCGAACATATGCGGGTTGCCATCTTTTTTTTTTCACAAGTCCGGCGAGGCACAGGTAAGCCCTTACCTGTGCCTGTGCGGGAGCCGGTCTGAAAACAAATGCGGTCAGCAGGAGCAGGCAGTTCCGAGAACAGCCCGATGAAGGCCCCTGGTGGCTGTTCTCAGAACTGCCTGCTCCCGCTGACCGCACTTGTTTTCAGACCGGCTCGCGCACAGGCACAGGTAAGGGCTTACCTGTGCCTTGCCGGATTTTTGAAAAAAGATGGCAGCCCGCATGTGTTCGCAGGCGAAATATGCAAAATGGCCATCACTGGTGCCCCGTGCTGTGGACTGCAAATAGCGGCCCATGTGCACGCTATTTGCAGGTGCAGACTCATTGATTTGAATGGGTCCGTGATCCGCAGGAGATGGTCCGCACTGCAAAACAATAGGACATGTTCTACCTTTTTTTGTGTTGCGGAGAAACGGACCAAAATCCCATGGAAGAGCTTCATAGTGTTTCCATAGGCTTCCGATCCATGCCTCCGCTCTGCATGGTCTATTATCTACTGACGGAATGGTGCATTATGGAGAATTAATCACTGGATGTACACCAGTTATCTGCCCCAAATAGTGGTAATTTTTGTGCAAGTGACATTAAAGCTGTGTTCACATAACGTTTTTCCCATCGATTTAATGTATCCAAAAAACGTATACGTTAAACAGAGGCCTCAGACTGATGCCACACAGTGGCATCCGTTCACTATAGAGTTCTAGTGTAAAACAAATTACAAGATTTTTTTACCAGACTCTGCAGAATACAACAACGTGGTGTGCTACATTTTTGTATCCTTTTTTTTCTAATGTATACGTCAAATGGAGGTATAAAACGTGATGTGAACCCACGCGGATGTTATGTGCGTTCACCCACACTTGTGTGCAGCTACACTAAGACAGGGATGAAACGCCAGCCTTAATACATTTCCCCCAATAAGGGCTCATGCACACGAGCGTAGGCTGTCTGTGCCCGTATTGCAGACCACAAACAGAGTGTACGCCGTTTGCTGACCCATTGACTTGAATGGGTCTGTAATCCGCAAAATATGGAGCAATGCAGAGCATAAGCGTGGATCGGAAGCCCATGGAAGCACTATGAAGGGCTTCTGTGGGATTTCGGTTCGTGCCTCTGCACTGCAAATAAAATAGAACATGTTCTATATTTTTTTTGTGTGGTGAGGAACGTATCTTGCAGACTTCAGACCCATTCAACTTAATGGGTCCCCATCCACAAACGGCGTGCACTCGGTCGGTCCTAGGGTGGCCAGATATCCGGTTTTAGGCCGGACAGTCCGGTTTTCTGGCTCCCTGTCCTCCGTCTAGTGCAGGTTCTGGACGGACACAGGAATCTCCACCCTTTCAGTAGCTCACACTCAGCAGCACTGCGCTGTCTGAGCGTGAGCTGCAGAAAATGACTGAGGCTTTGCTCACCCTCAGTCAGTCACTAGAGCCGCAGACATGGCTGCCTGAGGGAGAGAGAAGCACCCTGCTTCCCCCAGCTCACCTTCCATTCAGTAAGTAAGTCCCTCGCCTCCCCCCGCTTTTCCCGTCTTCACGGAGGCGGGGCTTCGCGGAGACGGGTGTGGCCGGTGAGGTCAGTGGTCACCCTAGTCGGTCCCCGTGCATTGCAGACTGCTATTTACAATTACACTCATACGCATAAACCCTAAGTTTCTCCAATATTTTTGCCAAATTACCTTCAGCCAAATACACTCTTTAATAGCCGTTTGTCTAACAGTCACTAAGACAAGTGTATGAACGTCACTGAAAATCTGCTAATTCTGTAATAGTCTGTAATAGAGTGAAAAGCGTTACAACTGTATGATCACATACAACACTTACTAAGAATATTACAGTCATCACCCACTGCTATATAAATACATGGTACATAATGCACACTATAAAAGCCTAGTATGGTCATTTTAGATGGAATATAATCTTTTTTAATCCCTGCACATTAAATACCCTTCAAATGGTGGAGACTTTACAATAATAGAATTGCTTATGCTGCAGTAATACTAGTCGCTGCTCCCCTGCAGGTTATAAAACATGCTGTTCAGGACAGGCTCCCTATAGAGAAAATGAATCAGGGTTAAATGCTGAGGCAAGCATTCCTGGCACTATATTATAATTTTTTTTAAATGATCCTTATACAAGTGATTTGGGATCCAGATAAAGACTGGTTAAAGCAGGAAAGTCATATCAGCTGTAAACTGTTAGAGAAATAGTTGTGGCCTCAGCCAGGCTCTGGTTACATCTGGCCGGGCAGTAAACAGGCTCCATTTCCTTCCCAGAAGTCCTCCTCCCCATGTGTGCATCTTGTCAGGGCTTACTTAATCACACGGCAGTGTTTTCGTCAGTGATTTTCATCACTGATATTGTGAGCCCAAACCAGGAGGGTAGATAAGGTATAAGGGTAAAAATAAAAAAATATAAAAATGTATATTACCTCCCTTACCTCCCTTTCCCCAAAATAAAAAATACTTAACCAATAAAAAAAATACACATCATGGGCATCACCATTACTATTAAAATATAACAATATTAATCCCATACTGCAAACGGCGTAACAGAGAAAAAAATAAAAACAGCCAATTTGCCATTTTTTGTCACTTCAACTCCCAAAAAGTACAGATCACTCCACAAAAAAATCAGCCCTCACTCAGCTCTGTACACATAACTACAAAAAAGTTATAGGGGTCAGAATATGCTCAGTAAAGGAGGAGAGCATATTTAAAAGAAGAAAAACTGCTACAAAAGGACACAGTTTTAAATTAGAGGGGCAAAGGTTTAAAAGTAATATCAGGAAGTATTACTTTACTGAGAGAGTAGTGGATGCATGGAATAGCCTTCCTGCAGAAGTGGTAGCGGCAAATACAGTGAAGGAGTTTAAGCATGCATGGGATAGGCATAAGGCCATCCTTCATATAAGATAGGGCCAGGGACTATCCATAGTATTCAGTATATTGGGCAGACTAGATGGGCCAAATGGTTCTTATCTGCCGACACATTCTATGTTTCTATGACAAAAAAAATGTATTTCTATATTTTTTTTTCAGTATTATAATGCAAGAAAAATTGTGGTATCATTCTAATTGCACTAACCCTAAGAATTAGGCCGTGGCCATATTGCGGCCCGCATACGGCGGGTCCGCAATACACGGGCACCGGCCGTGTGTACCCCGCATCACGGATGCTGATCCAGTCACTTGAGTAGATTTGCAATTCGGGAGGTGCGGTGCAGAAAGGAAGTACAGATCGGAACCCCACAGAAGCACTATGGAGTGCTTCTGGGGTATTTCTGTCCATGACTCCGCACCGCAAAAAATAGAACATCTATTTTTTAAGGTGCGGACGGATCACGGACCCATTCAAGTTGCATAGGTCTTGATCCGTCCCGGCCGCCACATGGATCCACACGGATGTTGCACACGCATTGGGGACCGCAAATTGCGGTCCCCAGTGCACGGAACAGCCACACAATGGCCGTCTGCGTGAGGCCTAAAGGTAACAGGTCAATTTTACTGCATAGTGATCGCCTTAAAAAAAAAACTTTTTCGGAACTGCTTTTTTTTTCCAATTCCACACAATTTTTAATTTTTATTTTTCCCTTTTCCTACTACATTGTATGCAACTGGTGCCATTAAGAAGTGCAATTTGTCCGGCAAAAAATAAGCACTCATAATTGGAGATGTCCAGAACTATTTGCGGCGAACAGTTTCCAGCGAACATCACTTCTCGCCACGGCAGGCGAACATATGCGATGTTCGGTCCGCCCCACTATTTGTCATCATTGAGCAAACTTTGACCCTGTGATAGTCAGCAGACACATTCCAGCCAATCAGCAGCATACCCTCCCTCCCAGACCCTCCCACCTCCTAGCAAAAAGCAAGGACAGCATCCATCTTAGATTCATTCGGAAGCTGCAGTCGAAGTGAGAGCAGGGACAGTGCAGCTGCTGCTGATTTAATAGGGAATATGATAGCTAGGCCAGTGTATTCAGTGTCCTCTCCAGTCCTCAAAGACTCATCTGATCTGCTGTAAGGACAGCGTCCTGACAGCACCCCAAAAAGCCCTTTTTAGGGCTAGTACATCAGTCTGCTTTTTATTTTTCCTCTGTAATCTAATTGCAGTTGCCTGCCATCGTGTGTGTCAGGCTCACAGCGTATACTGTGCCCAATTGCCCAGTGCCACTACTCATATCTGGTGTCACAGTAGCGTGCATTTAAAAAAAAAGGTGCTAGAATGCCAGGATAGTATAAATACCACCCAAATGACCCCATTTTAGAAAGAAGACACCCCAAAGTATTCGCGGAGGGGCATGGTGAGTTCATGTATGATTTAATTTTTTTTCACAAGTTAGCGGAAAATGACACTTTCTGAGGAAAAAAAAATAATAATAAAGTTTCCATTTCTGATAACTTCTGGCAAAAAAATAAAAAATCTCCCACGGACTCACTATGCCCCTCAGTGGATACCTTGGGGTGTCTACTTTCCGAAATGGGGTCATTTGTGGGGTGTGTTTACTGTTCTGGCATTTTGGGCGGGGCTAAATTGTGAGCAACCCTGTAAAGCCTAAAGGTACTCTTTGGACTTTCGGCCCCTTTACGCACCTAGGCTACAAAAAAGTGTCACACATGTGGTATCGCCGTACTCAGAAGAAGTAGGGCAATGTGTTTTGGGGTGTATTTTTACATATACCCATGCTGGGTGAGAGAAATATCTCTGTAAATTTACAACTTTGTATAACATTTTTTTTAAAGATGTCATTTACAGAGATATGTCTTACACACAGTATGGGTATATGTAAAAATACACCCCAAAACATATTGCCCTACTTCTTCTGAGTATGACGATACCACATATGTGACACTTTTTGCAGCCTAGGTGCGCAAAGGGGCCCAAATTCCAATGGTTACCTTTAGGATTTCACAGGGCATTTTTACACATTTGGATTCCAAACTACTTCTCACGCTTTAGGGCCCCTAAAATGCCAGGGCAGTATAAATACCCCACAAGTGACCCCATTTTGGAAAGAAGACACCCCAAGATATTCCGTGAGGGGCATGGCGAGTTCATCGAATTTTTTTTTTTTTTGGCACAAGTTAGCGGAAAATGATTATTTATTTATTTTTTCTTACAAAGTCTCATATTCTACTAACTTGTGACAAAAAAATAAATCTTCTATAAACTCACCTCACGGAATACCTTGGGGTATCTTCTTTCCAAAATGGGGTCACTTGTGGGGTATTTATACTGCCCTGGAATTTTAGGGGCCCTAAAGCGTGAGAAGAAGTCTGGAGTCCAAATGTCTAAAAATTCCCTCCTCAAAAGGTACTCATTGGAATTTGGGCCCCTTTGCGCACCTAGGCTGCAAAAAAGTGTCACACATGTGGTATCATCGTACTCAGGAGAAGTAGGGCAATGTGTTTTGGGGTGTATTTTTACATATACCCATGCTGGGTGAGAGAAATATCTCTGTAAATGACAACTTTTTACATTTTTTTATACAAAGTTCTCAATTTACAGAGATATTTCTCTCACCCAGCAGGGGTATATGTAAAAATGACACCCCAAAACACATTGCCCTACTTATTCTGAGTACGGCGATGCCACATGTGTGACACTTTTTTGCAGCCTAGGTGCACAAAGGGGCCCAAATTCCGAAGAGTACCTTTAGGATTTCACAGGGCATTTTTACGCATTTGGATTCCGTGAGTGGTTTGGTGAGTTCATGTAAGATTTTATTTTTTGTCACAAGTGGAATATGAGACTTTGTAAGAAAAAAATAAAATAAAAAATTTCAGCTAACTTGTGTCAAAAAAAAAAAGTTATCTTCTATGAACTCGCCATGCCCCTCAAACGTGCGCACAAGCACAGTCATCACTACACCAAGATTGACGCATAGTGGAATAAAATTTATGTCATGAGTGTGTCAACTATTGACAACACTTTGCGGTTGTCTAAAATCTATTCCATACACGTCCCCTGATAGGGGACAAAACAGGGATTAAACTGATAGGAATTGCACTACTTAACACACCACTCATATCTGGTAGCACAGTACATTGCACGGCGCACGCGCAGTGCCCCAAATTGGAAGTAAGAGGACCAACCAAGCATCTTTTTCCATCTCCCAGGTTCCTAAAATCTATTCCATACACCGGACCCTGATAGGGGACAAAACAGAGATTAAACTGTTAAGAACAGATTTTTTTTATTTAAAAAAAAGAGGACAGCCTCTGCGGAGCTGGGTCTTTTTTGGCCGCGTTACTGAACGTTCATGCACAATGGCTGTAGGCTCATGCGTCCTTTTCCGGAGGTGACAAACCTGGTCAGTCAAACCCAAGGCAACATCATCGACCTCATCCCATATACGTTTTTTCTGGAGCGTGCCCTGCGAAGAGTGCTGGATCAGGCCGTAGATGAGCATGAAGAGGAAGAGTTGTGGTCACCATCACCACCAGAAGCAGCCTTGTCGTTGTCGATTGCTGGACCTGCGGCAACGCAGAGAGAGGAGTCTGAAGAAGAGGAGTCAGAGGTGGAAGGTGGATTTGAGGAGGTGGAAAACCAACCACAACAGGCATCCCAGGGGGCTTGTTGTCACCTTACGGGGACCCTTGGTGTTGTACGTGGCTGGGTGGAGGAAGAGACCTTCAATGACGTCAGTGAGGACAAGGAACGGGACATGGCTAGCTTGGTATCCAACCTTGTGCAAATGGGGAGTTTGCGGTTGTGCAAATAGACTGTTTGCGGTTGTTTGCGGTGCGTTAAACGCAGAGTTTGGTCTGTCACTGTGAAGCGGGCGTAACCCTTACACTACCTGATCGATACAACATCATACACACACTGGATGTTTTAAAGCACGTTATTCCAAACAATTTAGGAATGTTAGGTGATTTATGCCCTTTATGGATTAAAACCCAACTCTGCGTCAACTATGTAATTTTCCATGGGAGTTTTGCCAGGGATCCCCCTCCGGCATGCCACAGTCCAGGGGTTAGTCCCCTTGAAACAACTTTTCCATCACTATTGTGGCCAAAAATAGTCCCTGTGGGTTTTAAAATTCGCCTGCCTATTGAAGTCTATGGCAGTTCGCCCGGTTCACCCGTTCGCGAACATTTGTGAAAATTTACGTTCACCATTCGCGAACTGAAAATTTTATGTTCGCGAGATCTCTACTCATAACTGGGTCCTCTAAGGGTTAAGCATCCAAATTGACTACATGTTATGGGGAAGTTTATTAAAACTGGTGCAATGTGTGGTAATTTGTGAAAATCACTGCATAGGTATTATATACATTTTTAAAGTGGTCCTCTACTGACACCAGGAACAGATACTGAAAGGTTTTACTTTTTTATTTGCAAAATGTATCTTTAGCCTGCAGTCTATGATGTCCAAACCATAGGCATAAGTTGTATCTGTACTTTATACTGTCTCTCTTTTTATGAATCCACTCCCGATTTTGGCTTCCAAAACTGTATCAAGAAACCTGACCGTGTGGCCATACCCCAAGGCTTCCTTATTACAAGGAACTATGTTTTACCCGAAAGCACTTCACTGTTCAAGTTACTTTTTAACTCCTTCCCGACATCCGCCGTACATGTCGGGTTTTTAAAGATGGTGCCTGCTCTGGAGTGGAGCAAGCACCATAGCCACTGGGTGCCTACTGTTTCATATAGCAGACACCCATGGCTAATGTCCATGATTGGCAGTTTTGCCGACTGTGGACGGTTAACCCCTCAGATACTGTGGTCAAATGTGATCACAGTGTCTGAGAGGGCTAAAACCCAGAAGAGCGTACTTCCAGGTGATGAACCCCAATAGTTTTTTTTTTCCCCACTTCCCACTACACTGTATGCAATATTAAATGGTGGCATTTGAAAGTAAAACTTGTCCTCTAAAAAACAAGTCCTCATATGGCTCTGTAAATGGAAAAATAAAAAAGTTATGGCCCTGGGAAGGCAGTGAGCAAAAAACGAAAAAAGAAAAAGCTGCGTCAAGAAAGGGTTAATGTATATTTTATTCAAACTGACTTAAAGGGGTTGTCCGGGACCAAATGTTTAAAAAAAAACACGTTTACTTACGTTAAGGCCTCTATACATTTTCAGCTATTTTTGCCACTTCTATGTGGCTCCAACGGTCCCCCACTCATTGTTTATATATCTGTTTATCTTTACCTGACTTCCAGCTGCACTACCCTGTGGGTCCTGGGGCAGCGTAGCATCAGGTGGTTACAGCTGTCTCTCTGCTCCGCTGTAACTCCGCCCCCTCATCAATATTCACCTCACTTTATTCTGAAGCTCACCGGACTGGAGGGGCGGGGCTGATCTGGTTGTCAAGGGGCGGGGCTGAGTGGTTTGTTAAAGGGCGGGGCTTAGCGGGGTGTCAGACAGCCGCTGTAACTCCGCCCCTCATCAATATTCACCTCGATTCATTTGCTGCCAGTGACGTCACCGGGCTCCCTGAGCAGCGGAAGAGGAAGCTTTGCTTGCCTGCAAGGGACCCGGTACGTCACTGAGGAGAAGAAAACAGTAACTTCCGGCCATGAATTTCAAAGATGAAAATGGGGCTGCAAAAATCTGTGCCAAAGGTACTACCTGCTTGTATGTAATGTGTATGCCACACTTGTACTATTAGAGCAGTGCTTCTCAATTATTTTCTGTCATGCCCCCCCTAGGAAGAAGAAAACATTTTGCGCCCCCCGCGCGACTGTAAATAGTATCATTTGTCTATAAAATTGTTATAGTACACCTTATTATTGGTATCCTCCTGCGGTGTGCTTTGTACCCCTTCCACTCCTGCATTCCTGCTATTATGCCCTTTTTTATCTAGGTTACCTTCAGGGCTTAGTTTACCTGCAGAGCGTCTTTTTGCACCTTCCTCCTCCTCCTTTTGATCCAGGGTACTGCCTTCTAGTTCGTATACTTTTTCCTCCTCCATCCCCTGGTTACTATTTCTTTTCCCCTTTTCAGTTTTATTATCAGATTTTGTGTTTGTCCTACGTCCTCTCCTTGACCCCTGCTCTTTATGTTCTTTCTGTGCTTCAGCTCTTGTTTTCCCACCTGGTGATGCTGCGGATGTATCTTTGCGACTCTGCCTTGATGACATGCCGGCGTCCTGCTCTTTCTCCTCTGTGAGTGGCACTAGGAACCGGTGTATTGATTCCTGTATGTCTCCACGGGTCCTCTGCATGTGTCACGTGCGTTGGCGGTCACGTGGTCCTCCGAGTCGGGCTGCTACTGGGGCTGCGCTGGGACAATCTCCAGTGATCGCGCCGCGCTGCTCCCTCTCTCCAGTCGTAGAGTTGCTAGGCAACCGACGCCGTGTGGGACGCCGCTTGCGAGTGAGTCGGATAATCCGATCTGGACATCCAATATGACAGTGTTTGCCGATGTCAAACGAGCTCCCCTTTTAAGGTCACATTTCACATGTGAGGACAGCACACAGAACCACTGAACAAACTCCACTCATTTCAAGGGTTCTGTGAATGTGATCTGTTTTAACTAATCCATTGCACAGAACATTGATACGTTTCTAAAAAATAAAAGATTTCCAGTATTTGCAGAACCAAAAAACAGATCAACACATGCCCTGAACTCCGACCACTGTGGATGCAAAACTCTGATGCCAGTGAAGTAAGACCTTAAAGGGAACCTGTCACCTGGATTTGGGGTGCTACATCGCCGCTAGCACATCAGCAATTCCCAGTCCCCATAGCTCTGTGTGCTTTTATTGTGTCAACAAAACAATTTTATATATATATATATATATATATATATATGTAAATGAGGCCACTAACGTTTCCAGAGCCAAGCCACACCCACTGTGAAGGAGCCGAGATCCGCCCTGCATACTCCGAATCTCCTCCTTGCTCTCCGACATCACAAATCTAGAGCAACTTAAACTCGCGATCTGCAAGCTAGCGCATGCGCAGTGTCAGCATGGTGTTCTTTCCCTGTGCTGGCAGCCTCAGGGAACGAACTGTGCAAGCTCTAGCTCGCACATCGCAAGATCACGGCGCTCTAGCTTTGTGACGTCGGGGAGCAAGGAGAAGAATCGCAGGATGCGGGCGGTGCTGGGCTCCTTCACAGTGGGTGTGGCTTGGCTCTGGAAGCATGGAGGAGACAGGACTCATCTAAGGTTAATATACATATCTATAAAATAGTTTTTTTGACACAATAAAAGCACACAGAGCTATGGGGACTGGGTATTGTGGATGTGCTAGCGGTGATGTAGCAGCCCATGTCCTCAGCTCTATAATCCAGGTGACAGGTTCCCTTTAAAGGGGTTGTCTCATAAATAGCATTTATCATGCAGAGAAAGTTAATCGTACAAGGCACTTACTAATGTACTGTGATTGTCCACATTGCCTCCTTTGCTGGCTGGATGTATTTCCATCACATCATACACTGCTTGTTTCCATGGTTACGGCCACCCTCCGATCCAGCAGTGGTGGCCATGTTTGCAAACTATATGAAAAAGCACCAACCTATAAGCACTCCTACGATCCTGGCCACCAGAGAGGTCGCAGCTTTTTCTTAGTGTGCGAGAATGACCACCACTGATGTATTGCAGGATGGTCATTACCATGGAAACAAGCAGTGTATAATGTGATGGAAAAATGAATCCAACCAGCAAAGGAGACAATATGGACAATAGCAATACATTAGTAAGTGGCTTGCAATATATTTGGTTACGTGATAAATGCCACTTGCTGAAGTGAGACAGCCCTTTAAAGTGAGTGTATCTTATACTACTAAAAATTCTCTGCACACAAGCCATGATACTGTCATCATCGAGGTATTTATTATATATGTACATATCATGTAGTTTAAAAACATTTATAATTTTTTTTTAGCACTGTCATATCAAATTGTACATTTTATACCTCACCCTACTCCTAGAAATGAGTGCAAAATGATCAAAAATACCTATTTTAATACAAATTATTATAGGCCTGCACCATTGGAGAACTGTCAGCAAGTGAGCATTGTGTTCATTGCTTCCGCGGCAGGACGTGGTACAAGATTGTCCACCGGGACAATCCCAGTCAAGTCCTCACATGTACAGTACAGAAGACACAGTGATGGTCAGCAGTAAGTTTGAGGGTCCAAATCTCGGCAATCCCACGTATTTGCTGCTTTAAGGAGCTATAGTGCTGGAACCACAGTACTGTATCTACTGTAATGGCCTGTCGGAATATTTATGCTGTCTCCGATTGACAGTCTATATGATTTATGTGAATAAATTAAAATCGGTAAAAAAGGAGATTCTAACTTATTATCATAAATATCAAGCTAAAACAAGCTCGTGATCTGCGTTGAATTGAAGACAAAACCCAGTTACAGACAAAATATATATGTAATTTATTAATACAATTTATAGTGCAAAATAATATATATAATAATATTGGCGGTAATAAAATTCAATCAATGATATGCAAAATAGTGGTAAAGACAAAAATAATTGAGAACATTAAATATATATATACACAATTATGCCTTCTTATGATAATACCCCTCACTTATTTTAAAAGTCAATTTAATACTTGATTTCTCTCAGCCGACAAATGTCCGATTAAACCCAAATCTGGTTTATCTTTTATCTATATAAATATATATATATTATCAACCATACTGGTCTAGAACTGAATTCAGTTCCTTGGAGATAATACCGTGTTTTCACTAGTATATTTTTAATCTCCCTGTATTGGATTAATTTTCAGGATGATGCTGCAGGTACACCCCAATCTTATTCCAAAACAGATACTATACACAAAGTATGGTTAATTGAATATATCTATAGATATGTATTATATTAATTAATTATCCTATAAAATATAGGTAAGGTTATACTATACCAAAATGTCAGCTAGCAGAAATCAGTTTCAATGGTTCTAAGATGGCTGCCTCCAATGACTGGCAAGATGGTCAAGATGATGTTCAGAGAGAGAGCGAGATCGACCCCTTCTGTCAGCCCATACCATCTTTTTATCCTCTCTTAGAAAGGGCTTGGCCAAGTTTTATCATTAACTAGTGACCTCACTTTATAATTAATAGAACCTCCCTCTAGGGAAAAATATACCCTAGATCTTTGTTACCCTAACACTAGATGGCACTAGTATTCCATACAAAAATCGAAGCATTAATTTATTTCTCTTTTTCATATACTAGCAATAAAATTTAATCTAAGGTTTCAGACGAAACCTTGAGAAGATCTTAAGAGACAATGAGTTTTATACTTGGTCAACTAACTTGTGTATCCTTAAGTCTTTTGACCAGACTTGATTAAATCAAAACAAATATGGCTATCTCAATTCATTGTTCTTGGATGAGACAGGGTTTGTTCATGATCACCTGTGTCCACATCCATTCCAGGAAAGAAATAATTAATTCGTGTGTTCCACTGAGACAGATTCTAAACATGACAGAGGAGTTTATACCTCATTTCTAATCTTACAATTGAATATATCTATGAGGACTATACTCTTATATATATACTATATATTCAGCACACCTATTAAAATTGATTATATAAAATCAATCTACTCCTATATTGATTAATATAAAAATCACAAAGAAAGATTAGAGTCTTTCTATTTACTAAAATCATCAGAATTCAAATACATTGTCTTATCTAGGCCATCACATTTCATTAGACCTTGGGACATCTCCTTCTCACAAAACAGACTTAGGTAAACACTTTGGTATATATCGTAAACCTTAGGTTAGCAATTTCAGAGTAAAAAAAAAAATCCTGAATTCACTCTGCCTTAAAATAAGACAAAATGGTTGTCCCTTAGGCTCATGTCCATTCACTTATATAGGCCTTATAATTATGGACTTTATTCATACTCAATAGTTCTGACAAATCCCCCCCCTTCTTCCCACGTTAGTCAAGGATCCCCTTAAGACCTAACTGGGAGAAGGTCGGAAGAATTTTCATGTTCATCAATATTGTATCTGAGTCTTTTATCGCATCATAACGTCAATCCTGGAAAAGTATATTATCACAGAAATTCTGTGTCCAATGGTTTTAGCATGTGAGAAAAATGCAAAACTTGGCACCAATCATGCCATTATTGCTGTGACTTTGTTCTCATGCATAATGTACCAATTTGGTTCCTTTCCCAAGCTAAAATGGTGATATCCGATATCTTCATCCAATGAATGTCCTTGGATCCAGTTTCGCAAAGATTCTTGAAATATAATCTTCTTAGCCATCATTCACAATCCTGGGACATCTGAAGCACGACTGTAGATTCGGGTTGATGATTAGTTCCGTCTTTAATTGGACCTCCTTGAATCAACACCATCTGCACGATATCTGTATCTTTGTTGTCATCATCATCGCCAGGAATCACGTCTGGTTCCGCCCGTCCTTTTTCTATAAAGGAAAATGAAAGTATGAATACAGTATATATATATATTTATTTATTTTTTTCTTTTGAGATATACAGTTTCCCTAGCGTTGCTATGTAAAATGCTTTATATGGAAACCCCAGAATTGGAACATCTGTGAACTGAGAGAAATCAGATTAACGCATCCTTATTCATTCTCTTATTCAGCGTCATCTTCTATGATTCTCAGTTCTGATCTTGGATGACATACTCGCAATTGATTTACATGGACCCATTTCTCGATGAAACCATCTTTGGTATTAATTTTCACCTTATAAACTACAGGTGATATTTTATCAATTACATCATACGGACCTTTCCATGATGGGAGAAATTTTCTTTCTTTTACCCGATCCCGGGCAAAGTTATAGAGATACACTCTATCTCCTACCTCATATTCCTTTTTGGTCGTTTTCAAGTCATAATAAGTTTTGTTACTTACGGCGGCTTTCTCAAGATTCTTCTGCGCGAAAGCAAACGCGTGTTGAAGATACTTACGAAGGTCCTCCACATACTGATGTGTCGTGGCTGCATTGATCAGGTTATGATCTGATGTGCGATACAACAGATGTTGAGGAAGTACCATTCTTCTTCCTGTCATCAGCTCAAAAGGTGACATCTGGGTAGCCGTACTTGGAGTAGCTCTAATGGCCATGAGTACTAATGGTAACCTTATATCCCAGTCTTTACCCGACTCCTTAACATATTTCTTAAGGATGTTGACAATAGACTGGTTATAGCGCTCAACGGATCCGCTAGATGCTGGACGATAGGCAATGTGTAATTTTCTCTTCACACCCAACATCTTCCACATCTTCGCCATTACCTCACTTACAAAGTGTGATCCACGGTCTGAATCAATCCTTAACGGTAACCCAAATCTGGAAAATACATGGTTAATCAACAAAAATGCACAGGTCTCGGCTGTGTTATTGCGGGCCGGTAGACACTCTACCCATTTTGTAAACACACAAGTGACGGTTAACATGTATTTATTTCCTCGGGATGACCGGGTAACAGGACCAATAAAATCGATTTGGATGTCAGACCATGGTAATGAAAAACCTTTCTTCTGAAGTGGAGCACGATGTTTAGGACCTTGCGGTTGAAATTGCGCACATACCAAACAACCTTGACAATAACTCTGGACATCCTTTAACATATGAGGCCAGTAGGCATAATCACGTAGTGACTCATATGTAATCTTTTCTCCACGATGACCAGCTGTAGGTGCATCATGGGCATGCTGTAACATTAAACCTCTAAATGTAGTAGGAACTACCCACTGCTGAATACCATTTTTAGAGGTTCTCATTAATAACCCATCCTGAATACTAAATTGGGATTTGGATTTCATAAGTAATCGGAGGTCTTCTTTTTGGGTATAATTATCCTCCGATATGGGATTATTATTAGGATCCTCAATATGTTTATAGAAGATTCCCAATATAAGATCTTCCTTCTGGCTTTTAATCAGATCCTCACTAGAAGATTCTTGGCTCCACTGAACTATACTATTTTCAGTTTGGGCCTTAGTTTGTTGTCTAGTGATAGCGTCAATGGGAATCATCTCTAGTAAATGATCTATATTCACATGATCACCACTTATGGCTCCTTGTTTAGCTAGTTTATCAGCTAGGTCATTACCCTCTTTATCTTTATTTTGGGTTTTGGAATGACCTTTAGTCTTTTTCCAATAAATGGTTAGATCATTATGTCGGACTAGCTCATCTATGGCACAAAACAACTTGGCGTGTTTCACTGGTTTGTTATTGGACCGTAACATATGACTCCTCTTCCATGTGGGCATATATTCTACAAAGCTGTTCCGCACATAATTTGAATCAGTAACTATGACGAATTCCTTTATATTGTGCTCTATAGCAATTTTAACGGTTTGGTAGACAGCTGCTAATTCGGCTACCTGGCTACTCTTAGCACCAATACTATAACCTATTGAAATACTCGGGCACCCATCTATCCACGTAATTCCAATTCCTGCCACTAGTTTTCTTTCATCCCCTACAATGGCATGGTAAGCACAACCATCTATGTACGCACAGGGGAGTAGAGAGCAATAGTCGTCTTCATACACTTTGTAAGGGGAAGATTTTTGTTCCTCTAGAAAATCATCTATCAGTTCTTCCGTTTGAGAATTAGCAGCGCAATTATGCAGTTCAGCAAGTCCTTGGGCTACTGGACACTTTTTATTTTGCTTATACTGAACTTCCAACGGCCATCCTTGTAAAGACAAGGTCCAAGCAGTGATCCTGCTGTTAGACAAGTTACCATCCCTAATTTTATCACTCTGTAGATATTGTAGGGGTTGATGGGCCGTTTCAACAATGATTTTCTCACCCTGTACAAAACTTCTAAAGTTTTGAAGCGCCCAGACTGTGGCTAGTAAAGCTTTTTCACAGTTGCTAAACTTTATTTCTACTGGTGACAGTGATTTACTTGCATAAGCTATAACTTTATGCAATTTATCTTGTTTTTGGCATAGGACAGCACTAATACTAAGATTTGTAAAACCAGTTTCCAGATAAAAGGGTTTACCCCCCTCGGGATAAGCTAGACATGGGGCTTGGGTGAGTCTCCTTTTAAGCTCAGACATAGCTTGTTCCTGATCCTCCCCCCATGTCCAGGGTACACCTTTCTTTAACAATGTCAGCAATGGTTTA
This sequence comes from Bufo gargarizans, assembly GCF_014858855.1. NCBI lineage: Eukaryota > Metazoa > Chordata > Amphibia > Anura > Bufonidae > Bufo > Bufo gargarizans. The sequence goes on from NC_058081.1 coordinate 543,761,336, forward strand.
CTAATCTCAGCATAGTTATCAATGAATTTACGGGAGTAATTCATCATACCCAGAAATGATCTTAATTCACTAATGTTGGTAGGCGTTTTAGATTTCATAACAGCCTCCACCTTTTTCTTCTGGGGATTCAGGCCTTCACAGGTAACCTCATGTCCAAGGAAATTTACCTTAGTTCGACACCACTGGGCTTTCTGTAAAGAAATTTTCACACCTGCCTCTTTCAACTGATTCAGTACATGCCTAATTTCTTGAATATGCTGGTCAAATGAAGTACTTTTCATCAAAATGTCATCTACATAAGTTAAATTTCCTCTTTCTGTGGCATCAGGCATAGCCTTATGTAAAAATACAGCAAATTCATGACCTGAATTTATGTACCCAAACGGTAGTCTAGTCCAGGCAAACTGTTCTTTACCAAAAGTAAAGGCTAATTTGTATTGATCTTCAGGGCTTACTTTGATGGTCCAATATCCCTGAGCGCAATCTAAGGTGGTAAAGATCCTAGCGCCTTGCATTTGTACCAAGCATTGGTCTATATACGGCACGGGCCAGCCGGACATATATACACGTTTATTTAGCTGACGAAGATCAGCACATAAACGCCATTGACCATTCGGTTTAAGAATTCCAAGAATAGGATTGTTATAAGAACTGTGTACTGGTCTTATAATACCTCTCTCCTTGAGATTTTGGATTATTTCCGCTAGCGAGTCGTAACAAGCTAGTGGAAGACGATATTGCTTGATATAAACGGGAGGTGCCTCAGGATCAGTCTGAATCCTAGCAATGTGTATGTCAGTCAGACCACAATCAAAGGAATCTTTAGCAAAGATATCCTTGAATTCTAAGAGAACTTCCTTTAGTTGTTGTCGCTCTGGGTCATTGGAGCATCCATCAGCTAATGAGATTTGTTGCTGGACCATTTCCATAAACCCTGGAAAAACTTCTGGTTGACCTATTTCATAGGTTTCCTCCAATCCTGTCAGTGAGGTCATGATTTGACTTACCTGCTTTTTCAGCAAACTCATGATATTCCTGGGCTTCCTGCTCATTGATTGTATGATCAAAGGTAAGAGAGGATTCCTCTACCTTACAGGTACCTTCTTCAAGATTAAAAGGATATACTGAACTAATGGTGAACAATCCTTCAGGAGAAGAATAAAATGTTTGTTCAACCAATTGTTCTTCTGTTAGATACGATTCAGGTATTAGGCCAATAATTATATTCTGAAACCCAAAAGTATAATAATCTGAATCTAATGCCATACCAATGATAGTGTCTTTAGACAAATGAACTTCATTTGGCATACCATTATTCACAATTATTTGGGTTTTAAAGGTTTGTAAATTCACCATAGGGGTATGATTTACTGAAATACCTAATTGTTGCATTCTGTTTGATAGGCATATTAATGCATCACCCTTCTTTAATTTTTGGCCTTTTGATACCTGAATGGGTAACAGGAAATTATTAGTACCTGGAGGGATGATTATATCTCGTGGCACTAATACACTGACTGCATAAGGCAGTATCTGGGATGACTTGAGTGCTTCATGTTCATCCATAAAACCTTCAGGATTCCCTTTTAATCTTGTCCACAATGTGGAATTCACTATATCCACATGGATAGCAAAACGATGTAAAATATCGTTGCCAATGTACATAGGATATCTGGGTTCATCAAGCACCAGGAATAAATGAGTAGACGATTTTCCTGCAATAGAAATGGTTAATATACATTTTGCAATTATATTATGATCATCAGAATCATTATCTAAGTCATGTATCCAATTATCTTGTGGATTTGGATATCGAATCACTTTAGAATTGGCCACTTGATTTAGTAGATCCCTACTAATATAACTGTTTTCATGGCGCAAATCCAATTTAGCCCTCTTAGTTCTTCCTAAGTCATTCACCTGTACTGGGAAGAACATCTCATCATCCACCTTTTCCATTCCCACTAGGAATTGTTCGTGACCATTAAACCCAATAGGGTCAGTAGTTTCTGGGTGTAGGTGGATTGTAAGAACATCCCCTTCCAAACAGACATCTTTTACTCGTTCAGGAGACACACATATGGTGTTATCTTCCTGTTCACCTATAGTGGAATTTGGAGTGATTTGCAGGAAAGAGACATCAGGGACTTGGCTATTTCGGAAATGTACCTCAATGGAATCCGGCCTTTCCTCTATCACATGGCAGTTACGCCTATTGTGATAGGATTGTGATTGTTCATAATTAATGGGCATCCTCACTTGAGACCATATCACCTTATTAATAAAATCAATAACTGGACTTAATCTTTTCAGGAAATCAATGCCAATAATTAATCTATCAATGGGCATATCCACAATCAATGTAGGATGGCTAATTACTTTGTTTCCTACTTTAAAATCCAGCCAAGCTTTACCTAAAACCTTGAGGGCATTGCCTGAGACACTTACCAGGTTAGCATTAAAACTTTTTAACTTAGTACCTGTTAGAAGATACATCCTGCAATTGTTGGAAGTATTTTACAGATAATAAAGTTGCTTGGCTACCTGTATCTATCAAGGCTATTATTGGCGAGAAATTATCAAATAATTCAACTTTCATATAATATCTATTATCTATTTCCTGTATGGAACAAAGATATTTGGCATGATTATTGAAATGGTTTTCCTGCTCAGCAGTTAGACTTGTCCTCAACTCCTCCTCCTTCCTTTTATGAGCAGGATCGCATGTCTTCTTCTGTGCAGCTGAAGACTTTGTGTGCTGTAAGACAGAACAAACAGGTTTCCCCTCCCCCTTGCCATGTGGCTTTGTAAGGGTTAAATTCCTTTTAAAGGGAAAGACAATTATGTTAGATTGCTCCACTTTACATACATTTAAGTCATCAACCTCTGCAACATTTGACATACTTACCTGCTTCTCCCCCTTTATATTTGGGGAGGATTCTCTACAGGAGGGGTTACCCCTAAAAAAGGATTTTTAGGGTTAGCAGTGATTGTTTTAGACAATTCCTCCATCCGCTGCATCAACATACCAAACTGATCTTGGATTTGATCCATTCGATCATATAGGTTACTTCTCTTTCTCCCATAATCTTTGGGAGATTGATTTTGGTACCGATATGATTGTGATCTCCCAGAACCATCTGACTCAGAACCACTTTGAGCCCTTTCTGGCCTACGTTGATATCCCCTATAATAATTATTCTGATATCTTTGAAAAGGAGGGAACCGTCTATTTCTAAACTCCTTCTGGTGGTTTGGGTTCTTTTCAGCAACATTTGGACCCTTATTCCCATCTGGCCTAGGCTGAATTTTATTTGGCTCGGAAGGTCTAGGAGTTTTTAACACATCAGCATAACTTCTTTTAGGGCTTTCAAATTTTCCCTGGTCTCTTTTTATGTGAGTTTCTGCTATTTCCTCACTCGCTCTTTTAAATTTTCTGTCAGGAGACTCATCACAATTTTGTATTGCAGCGTACAGAGTTGTACTCTCAGTGAGTAACCAATCCAGAGTCTTTCTGGGATGGTAATCCCTGGCCAAAATAAATTTTATTTTATTGGGCAAAGAGTCATAAAATAACTGGATAAATTCACTACCTTCAAAATTGGGATCTTTTTCAGATAAACTATAGGCATTTTTGAGGACTGACAAAAATTCCCTGGGACTTTGATTATGTCTACATTTCAGGGTAAATAAGGCCCTCCTTGCAGCAGTAGCGGACTTATAGGGACCAAATTCAGTTTTTATTTCTGCAACCACATCTGACCAAGAATCCCTACCCATATCTCTAAGGGAATTAAAGAAATACCGGTGTTTTGGTTCGAATACCCAGGTAATAAATTCAAGTTTCTGTATGTCCTTTTCTAAATGTAAAGTTTTCATGGCCTCCTCATATATTTCCAAATGACTTATTATGGAGGGTGAACCCTTTTTTGCAAATTGACCCACAGTTTCCTTGAGAAATTTGATCACTTTAGTAGTGTCTATCATGGGCTGATAAGATCTCTGTACTGAACTTTTAGAGGACCTAGGAGGTGAAATCGGTCTTAATTTAGGAAGAGAATGTTCTCTCAGAGCCAATAATTCTTCTCCATTAAAGGGGTTGTCATATTTACTTTCTGCATCTAATTCCCCCCTGGAATATTTTACCTGCACTCTATTAGAATCCTTAGGCTGTCTGAATTGAAGAGGGTCAAGATCCCGGTTATCTAACTCTGTTTGTAAATTTCTATTGTCCTTATACAACTTTTTACATTCCTCATCTAGATCCACCATAGACAATTGACATTTAGACAATTCATTAGTAGCCTGACTTAATTTCCATTCCAGAGTCCTAATAACTTCTTGCTGTTGACTGTCTCTGTCATTATATTCTGATAATTTAGCAGACCATTGTGCTAATTCACCAGAAACCATGGCCGCCTTATTTTCCATTTCAGATAAATCTTTTTGAAATTTATCAATTTCATATGCCTGTTCAACATTTTTATATTTTGCTTTTTCTAATTGCTTTGCTATTTCAATAACTAAATATACAAATTCAGGCCAAGATTGAAGGATTAATGAATCCTTATCTTTCTTATGTTTAGCTTGGGAAATGTGACAGAGATAATCAGCAAATCGGGATTTATCAGACCAGATATCATCTGCATATTCTACAGCTCTCTTTTCCAATTCAAACCTCCAATCCTTTAACTCTCTCTTAATATCCAACCTGTCATGCATATGACCCAACACAATATATTCAATTAATTCTTGAGTCTTTCTATCATGCATATCAGTCTTTACCACTGCAGCAGCAGCCTGCATGCCTTGGCTAGCCTCGCCATTGTTATCAGACATTTTTTTACTTGTTGCACTACAAGTACCACAATAACTTTATCAAATATATATTTTGCACCCCAAAATTTTGTTTCTATTACAAGCAGATCTCGGTAGGGACCTCCAATTTAATGTCGGAATATTTATGCTGTCTCCGATTGACAGTCTATATGATTTATGTGAATAAATTAAAATCGGTAAAAAAGGAGATTCTAACTTATTATCATAAATATCAAGCTAAAACAAGCTCGTGATCTGCGTTGAATTGAAGACAAAACCCAGTTACAGACAAAATATATATGTAATTTATTAATACAATTTATAGTGCAAAATAATATATATAATAATATTGGCGGTAATAAAATTCAATCAATGATATGCAAAATAGTGGTAAAGACAAAAATAATTGAGAACATTAAATATATATATACACAATTATGCCTTCTTATGATAATACCCCTCACTTATTTTAAAAGTCAATTTAATACTTGATTTCTCTCAGCCGACAAATGTCCGATTAAACCCAAATCTGGTTTATCTTTTATCTATATAAATATATATATATTATCAACCATACTGGTCTAGAACTGAATTCAGTTCCTTGGAGATAATACCGTGTTTTCACTAGTATATTTTTAATCTCCCTGTATTGGATTAATTTTCAGGATGATGCTGCAGGTACACCCCAATCTTATTCCAAAACAGATACTATACACAAAGTATGGTTAATTGAATATATCTATAGATATGTATTATATTAATTAATTATCCTATAAAATATAGGTAAGGTTATACTATACCAAAATGTCAGCTAGCAGAAATCAGTTTCAATGGTTCTAAGATGGCTGCCTCCAATGACTGGCAAGATGGTCAAGATGATGTCCAGAGAGAGAGCGAGATCGACCCCTTCTGTCAGCCCATACCATCTTTTTATCCTCTCTTAGAAAGGGCTTGGCCAAGTTTTATCATTAACTAGTGACCTCACTTTATAATTAATAGAACCTCCCTCTAGGGAAAAATATACCCTAGATCTTTGTTACCCTAACACTAGATGGCACTAGTATTCCATACAAAAATCGAAGCATTAATTTATTTCTCTTTTTCATATACTAGCAATAAAATTTAATCTAAGGTTTCAGACGAAACCTTGAGAAGATCTTAAGAGACAATGAGTTTTATACTTGGTCAACTAACTTGTGTATCCTTAAGTCTTTTGACCAGACTTGATTAAATCAAAACAAATATGGCTATCTCAATTCATTGTTCTTGGATGAGACAGGGTTTGTTCATGATCACCTGTGTCCACATCCATTCCAGGAAAGAAATAATTAATTCGTGTGTTCCACTGAGACAGATTCTAAACATGACAGAGGAGTTTATACCTCATTTCTAATCTTACAATTGAATATATCTATGAGGACTATACTCTTATATATATACTATATATTCAGCACACCTATTAAAATTGATTATATAAAATCAATCTACTCCTATATTGATTAATATAAAAATCACAAAGAAAGATTAGAGTCTTTCTATTTACTAAAATCATCAGAATTCAAATACATTGTCTTATCTAGGCCATCACATTTCATTAGACCTTGGGACATCTCCTTCTCACAAAACAGACTTAGGTAAACACTTTGGTATATATCGTAAACCTTAGGTTAGCAATTTCAGAGTAAAAAAAAAATCCTGAATTCACTCTGCCTTAAAATAAGACAAAATGGTTGTCCCTTAGGCTCATGTCCATTCACTTATATAGGCCTTATAATTATGGACTTTATTCATACTCAATAGTTCTGACAGGCCGTTCCTTTTTTTCATGCATGTTTTACCCCAAAGAAACCATGAGAAAACATTCTGGTACTTGCAATGCTACACTTGAAATGTACACATATCAATTGCCATACTGCACTCCCCTTACTGCCTGTCACAGGGGTCATAGACTGTCAAGGAAGTTGCAGCAACAGACTTAGCTAAGAATACTTTTGAGAGAATAAGAACACCATCTGCCTCATAAAAAGTGAAGGGAAATTGAACAGAAGAGGCATTTTCATATTTACTGGAACTGTTATTTGTCTGGCCAAGAATCAATGAAACTAGGATTGCTTTCAAAAACTAACAGGGAAGCTCTAAATTGAAACCATTTTAAAGAGCTTTTCTAGGCTCCTGGTATTAATGACCAATCTTCAGGATAGCTCATCAATATGCGATCTGTGGGGATCCCACACCCCACAAACCCATGATCAACTGTTCCTTGCAGCCTCCAGAACTTTGCATAGCTCCATTCAAAGTGTAGTGGCCGTACTTAGTTACTACAGCTCAGCTAACGCACTTTAAAGGCTTTTTTGGGGGGGAACATTTAGGACTAGGGATGGGCGAACTTCAAGCTTCAAGTGTCGGTATATGCTGAATAGCGTTATGGATTCCATTACCACGGACCATAACACAATTCCATGATGGAATGCATAACAGAATACCTTTAGAGGCATTCCGTCATAATAGAAGTCTATTGCCTGCATAACGGATCACTGAATGCGATTAATAGAAGAATATTGGAGAGGGAGAGTGCAGGAAAAGTGCAGGGAGACCTATTCTGCGTCAGTTTTATTAATTTCTACATTTATTTCTACATCAGCCGTAAATGTAACAATACCAATTAAATGGAAGCCTTTATTATTCCAGTGCCAGGGGGCCAATCAATACCATCCAATTTGCACCCCTTAGGGGGGGCAGATCTTAATGGTGACCATCCTCATCTTTTGCCGGCTTTACTTCTTCTAAATCATCCTTTTAAAGTCTTCATGATAAAAAAAAGCAAGCAAGATGCAGAGAGAGAAAGAGCTGGATGTTCCTGGTGACATATTCTCATCGATATTAGATGATGTGGAAAAGGCGGAAAGGCAGATTGCAGAAGAAGGGCTCCCACCTTTAGAGCAGGAGAGCGTTGGGGATGGAGAAGTGATATGCAAGAGCTGATTAATATTCAGTGTTTACTGTCAAATACACTGCAGGCAAGAACAGCAATAATATGCCTATTGTGCCAACACCTAACCAGCCAAACCTCATACCAGCAACAGCCCGTTTATAGGTGCTGCACGGCCATTAACAATGAAGACAGACTATATAGTGCGGTATTCATTACTAAATAAAAGGCAGCTTCGGGCTAATTGGCCTTGCGGTTCTTTACCGCAGCATGGTCACAACCCGCCCACAGATTGGCCTGGGAATACTTGATTTATAGTGATTATTGACTAATTTGTTAAGTCAAATTTCTTGGCTAAATTCGGCAAAGTCAAAATTTCACTTATCTTAAATCTACATACATGATATATGGACATCTGGTAGCGCAGTATATCTAATTTGCATAATCTTTAGGATAGGTCATTGGTATGAGATCAGTGGTGGTTTGACACCTGGAATCCAATTTATTAGCTGATATGAGGAACCAAGGGCCCACACAACCAATTATTGATAACCTATCCTAAGGATAGGTCACAAATATTTAAGTCCAGGAAAACTCCTTTAAAGGGAGTCTGTCACTGGACACACCCTTATGCAACAAATACCAGTACCAAATAGGTATTGTGTAAGTATCGATATGCAATCTAGCAATGCATATGCGAGAATACAGATCCACCTCCTGTATTGAGTGATAATTATATTCCTCTTTAGACAGTGTGAAAGTAAACGGGAAAGGAAGGGGGGCACTGCAATTCACTCCTGGGGGATGCACGTATTTGTCTTGTGATAAGCTGCCTCCCACACAGAGAAAGATATGATACACATGGTGGAGATGGGATGAGTTAAAAAGAGAAAAAGGGTGAAACTTACGCTGGAGAGGAAGACTTTTGTATTTCTATACTAAACTTACAATAATTGTGGGCATTACTCCTGATATTTCTGATATTATATAATCCTGAGATATTGCAAGTTTTACACTGATCACTTAGCCTCACAAAAGGTTGGCCTGTATTGTGGAGATCTCTTCTCAGCAGTTATCTCATTATCTTCACAGGCAAGATTACAATAAAAGGTAATGTGGTAAAAGGCAAGACCAGTACTATTCAGCCAGAGGCAAAACAACTCAAAATTGTAATAGGTGATGGGAATGGACCAGCTCATTGTCCTTTTTCCACTACATTGCAACTTTTACAATATTGCAGAACAAGCCCTAAACACTCTACTATAGACCTCAAAGTCCACATTTATGCATCTGTTTTTTCTAGATTTACATACTGCAAGGTGCACAGTTTTAGAGATTGAACAGGCAACACAATTGTTTAAACTTTTTAAAACATTTTTACTTTTCCCTTTTCTAGCCAAATTGAACTAGAAATAATAAAACATGGCCTCCAGGGGGATGCTGTCTTCACCCCATTTATCAAACAAAGTAAGGCTAAATTTTGACACATACATGCATCTATTCATAGCATATAGAGAGGTTTTCAAATAGACAGACATTTCTAAATACTTCACACAACTTAAGAGTCCTGTACCATGAGGACAGGAGTGGACTGGCCATTGACCCTACAGAGAAGGCCTATGACCACTGGGGATGCTCTCCTCACTGCTACCAGCCAGGTACAAAATCTTATGCACCCAGCATTAATTAATGTAGCAGCATCAGATTCTTAAGCACCTCCTGAATTCAACTGCATCACCATCCTCAGTGAAGCAGTTCAATACTGTAGCAAAGGCAGCAATATTTTCAGCTGCACTGTGGTCAGTGGTTCTGCTGGGGCAGTACTATGGTATTGCTGGCCCCATCTACTTGTGTTGTCTTCTGCCTACTTGTGTTGGTCCTGCCTACTTGTGTTGCTCCTGCCTACTTGAGTTTTATCACCTTCTGTCAATTTAGACACTCCAACAACATGGGGGCACTTTTACTAAGGAGCAATTCTCACCATCTCCTGCAAAAACACTGGGGGGAAAAAATATTTTAATTAATACATTTATTTGGACCAAAAAATAATTAATTCTGGTTTCTGAAGTCCAGGTGCCAACTGTAAGTCAAATCTCTAGAACTATTGTTCACAGCTCAGGCAAGATGAATGTCTTTATAATTCATATTAAGAAAATATAATTAAAATGATCAGCAGGTTTTAGCTTATTTTACAATTATTGACAAAAGTAATAAAAGTGATAACTCCCTTTCTTCCCTTCTTCCAAGCATGGGGGAATAGCGGGATTGCATGGTGTTGCACTGGTTCTGGTACATTTATAAAGAATGAAAGAAATAATGAACTAAATCTAATAAAGAACCTCATGCCATCTCATACAAGCAGAAAAATTATCTGAAATATACTTTAATGCTATCCAGAAAATACTTGGAGGAGAAACTTCAAGCTTGAACTTCATTAGTGATGTACTTGCCAGTGCAATTACCGGATTTCACAAAAGTAGAAACAAAGGGGATGTTTTGAGAGTTGATATCTTTTAGTGAGTGTGTCAGAAAGCATGCTATGAGAGGGAGGAAGGGATGACCAGAAGAAGGAGCACAAAAAACAGCTCCTACACATCCCAAAATGACCATGCTCTCTTACGGTAGCAAGCCTGAAGACTATGTGCATAATAAAGATCCAAAATATACTAGTTAGGCGTCATGCACATGACCGTTGTTCTGGTCCGCATCAGAGCCGCAGTTTTTGCGGCTTGGATGCGGACCCATTTACTTCAATAGGGCCGCAAAAGATGTGGACAGCACTCTGTGTGCTGTCCGCATCTGTTGCTCCGTTCCGTGGTCCGCAAAAAAAATATAACCTGTCCTATTCTTGTCCATTTTGCGGACAAGAATAGGCAGTTATCTCAATGGTCGTGTGCATGAGACCTTAGACATAATGTTTCCCCTCTACATCTAAAAGATGCATAGAGTACTTTTTTTTTCATAACAATAGGCACCATTTAAAATTCCCTAGAGGCCAGTTGCTCCTCTGACATGAGCTATAGGCTACATGCATACGAACGTTGTATGTTTCCGTGTCCATTCCATTATTTTTTTTGCTGTCCGCATCAGTATGTCCGTTCCGTTGCCCCGCAAAAAAAAAATAGTGCATGTCCTATTATTTTCTAGTTTGCAGACAAGGAAAGGCATTATTACAATGGATCGGCGAATAATAAAAAGGATGCCATACAGAAACGTCATTTTTTTTTTTGTGGATCCGCAATTTGTGGACCGCAAAACACATACGGCCATGTGCATGTAGCCATATAGTGATAAAGTTTTCTCTAAATGTCAAAGCTCTGCAAAGCCGATTTTGGTGAACTTTTGGTGCACTTACTCAAGTGTGAACTTAGCCTTACAGGTCATTGTTAGCGTCAAGAAGAAGCACACTTCTTTTACACCGTCGGCAGCTAATTCCACATGGATGTCTACTGAACCTGTCCTATTGGAGAGGGTGTCAGCAGTAAGTTTGTGATGATGTCACTGATTAATTTGCCCTTCCTCTGATTCATCAGAACAATAACTCCCAAAAATCGGATACTGTCTGTGGAGCATCCACCTTCACTCGGTCAGCATTTGGTCAGTAATCCATCAGTATTGCTAAAGCCAAAAAAAGAGGAGTGGATCCAAAACAGAGATGACACGTTAAAGGAATATTTGCATGTCTTCTATGTTTTGTACCGACTCCTGCTTTTGGCAACCAAATCTTAAGCCAATTCTGATGCAAAATAGGGACCATGTCATGCAGGCTTTACAGCTGTTACATAGACAGGATCCGTTGTGTGTCATTTTTCTATCCTTCTGACAGATCAGAAAAAGGGTCAAATAACTGATGATGTCAGCCAGGCTGAAAGGCAAAACAGTGGCTCAGTCATGAAGTGGGGAAGGTGGGAACAGCATTAGAAGTCCACAGAGTGGCCTTATGACATAGTGGTAAGGTGGAAGCAGCATGAGAAGACCACAGAATGGCCCAATGACAGAGTCTGGAGGTGTGCGGCAGTATCATGAGGAGGCCAGAGGGTGGCACAATGATGGTGTGAACGTGGGAGCAGCAGCATCAGGAGGCCAGAGTGGCAAGGTGACATAGTGCTGAGGTGGTAGCAGCATCAGGAGACCACAGAGTGGCAAGGTGACATAGTGTGGAGGTGGCAACAGCATCATGAAACCACAGAGTGGCAAGGTGACATAGTGTGGAGGTGGCATCAGCATCATGAGACCACAGAGTGGCAAAGTGGCATAGTGTGGAGGTGGCAGCAGCATAAGGAGACCACAGAGTGGCAAGGTGACATAGTGTGGAGGTGGCAGCAGCATCAGGAGACCACAACGTGGCAAGGTGACATAGTGTGGAGGTGGCAGCAACATCAGGAGACCACAGAGTGGGGAGGTGGGTGGAAATATCAGTACCAGCTAAAGATGGTGGGTGAAAGAAGGAGCATTTGGCATCAGGTGGGTGGCAGCAACAGAATAGTAGCTGAGGCAGATAGCCAGAAGAAACCGATCTCTTTTGTTAAAAGTGTTGGTGCGGCACCATGGATGATCTACTGTAGTCTTAAGCATCAGACATTGGTGGGTGGAAATCCTGGCTGATTCACGCCTGATTCATCTTGACAAAAGGTCAGTCTCGCCACATTTTGGGTGGACAGGCGAGTTCTTCTTGGGGTAACTATGACCCCCACCGCACTAAACACCTGCTCTGATGCCACACTAGGTGGGTGAAGAAAGCTGCTCATCAGCGACTCTAGACTCAAGTTGCTGCTGATGGAACTGGAACTGCTCCTATCCCCCCACCTTGCCACAGCAGCCATGGCAGAGGAACATGAGTGCAGAGGGCCCCATGGTCAGAACTGGGAGAGGATGGACAATGGTGCAGATAGGCAGCAGCCAACTGACTACATAGGATGTCTCTATAGTAGTTCAGTTTGTCCTCTCTCTCATAGGGTGTAAAAAAGGCCCCCATTTTGTACCAGTAGAAAGGGTCCAACAAGGTGGAGAGCTAGAAGTCATCCCTCTGCTGAATGGTGACAATTGAACTGTCACTTCGCAAGCAAGTGAGCACACATTGGGCCAATTGTGCAAGTGACTCGGAGGGACTCCCTGCCTCCATCTCCACTGCATGCTGCCACTGTGTGTCTGGGTCCTCTGCCTCATATTCCTCATCACCCTGTAGCTCCTCCGACTGCTCCTGCTTCTCCTCTCCTGTCACCCATGTAGAAAAACCACCTATTTCACTACATATTGCTTGTCTTCCAATGTTCTCTTCCTGCCTTGCACTCCTCCATTTACACCCCCACAGTGCTCATGTGGCCGTGAGATCTAGGCGCCACGTCTCCAGTTCCCTGACCAGCCAGATTTACCAGCATCTGTTCCAGGACATGAAGCAGTGTAACGATGTTGTACATCCCGTAGTCCTGGCGACTGACAACGTGGCCTCCCCAAAGGGCCTGAGCAAACGGCAGGTGTTACGCATGAGCTGCCACTGGCTGACATGGAAGTTGCACAGGAGAGTTCTCCTGTCCTCTTGGATCATCAAGAAATCGTTTATGGCCTTTCTCTGTTTGTATAGTCGGTCCAACATATGGAGGGTGGAATTTCAGCGGGTGGAAAGATTGTATATCAGCCTATGTTGGAGAATGCCGTTCTGCCGCTGAAGCTCAAGGAGGTTGTGCTTTGAGGTGTACGAGTGGCTGAAGTACATGCAAAGTTTCCTGGCCATTTTTAGGATGTCTTGCATGTGGCTGGAAGACTATAGAAACCACTTGACAACCAGATGGAACAAGTGTGCCATGCAGGGCACGTGGCTCAGCCCTCCTTGACGCAAGCCAACACCATGTTCTTCCTGTTGTCGGTCACCATGATTCCGATTTTGAGTTTTCGCAGAGAAAGCCAGGATTTGATTTCTTGATGAAGGACACAAATCAGTTCCTCCCCTGTGTAACTCTGTTCGTCCAGGCAAACAGGGTGCAGAACAGCATGACACCACCGTGCCCTGCACATGTGGTATGCTGGAGGGGAACTGTTAATTGTCCCTGCAGAGGAGGCTGAGGACACGGTGGAGGATGAGGAGGTAAAGACGGACATTTCGCAGGACCAGCGGCATGAGAATGTGGAGGCGGAAGTTGCGTCAATTAGCCAAGTTGCTGGTGTGGCTGTGCAGGAACCACATTCGCCCAGTGGGCCGTAAAGGACATGTATTGTCCCTGACCGTAGTTACAGCTCCACATGTCGACGGTGCCTTGCACTTTGGCAAACACCGACAGGCTCAAGGACTGGACCACCTTCTGTTCTACATACATGTGCAGGGCTGGTACAGCTTTTTTGGCAAAGAAATGATGGCTTGGGACTCTTCACCTTGGCTCGGCACAAGCCAACAGTTCTCTGAAAGTTGCAGAGTCCACCACTTGAAAAAGGGAGGGACTGCAGCACCAGCAACTTGGACAGGAGCACATTCAGCTTCTGCACCATTGGATGAGTGCACGCATACTGTTGTCTCTTGGCAATCGCTCCGGTGATCGATTGCTGGCAGAATGACTGACGAGGAGGAGCAGGAGCATCAGGACCAGCAGATGATGGGAAGGACAGACAGCTCCCTTCAGCTGAGGTGGTGGAGCCTTGACTGCCTGAAATTGGGTGCGTGCCACTGGGTGATGCAGCGATTGCTGCTGCAGGCCGGTCCACCACATCGGAGCCACGGTTCTCCCAGGCCACTTTATGGTGATGCTGCATATGTTGACCCAGTGCCATAGTGCCAACATCAGCACCCGGGCCACACTTCACCTTCTGCCCACAGATTCTACAAATAGCCATGTTCAACTCCTCTGGCGGCTTAACAAAAACTGCCACACCGCCGAGTAGGTGATTTTACACCCAACACTCCGCACTGAATAACTACTACTGACGCTGCTTCCGTGAACCCCTGCACCACTACTTTCCGGGCAGGTAGGCTCCTGCGAAGCAGGTGGTCTACCCCGGGCATGTTGGGCTCCCGACCTCCTATTGCTGCCATCCTTCTGACTCCCGGCCATGCTAGCAACTTGCTAGCTCCGCCGCTGCCTCATGCTCAAGCTGCTACCATTTTCTTCCAATGATGATGAAGCCCCTAATTCACCCGTCTCCCAAGTGCGATCAGCTGCAACATCATCATCGAGTACTGTCTGCACCTCACTGATGTCCTCTTCAAAGGTCTCTGGGCCAGGAGCCTGACTGCTCGCAACACCAGCTCCCACACCACTCTCCTCATCACTACTTGCCCGCCTACCGGAGGAAGCGGTGGATGTCACCTCCACATCTTTATTGGCCAGTAGCTGCTGACTGTCCTCTAGTAGCTCGTCCTAGCTGTATAGTGGAGCTGAGCACACAGAATTCAATACTTCTCTGGCTGAGGGAACAAAAAAGGACAAAGGCAGGTTGAGGACAGGTGAGGGCATAGGGCCTGCTCCCGGGCTATCGCAACTAAGGGTTGTGTCTGACGAACCCACGACTCTTGGCTGGGACTGTCTGATGTTACTTGGGACGAAGTGGATGACCGAGTCAACCATTCAAGAACTGCTGGGTTGCTGGTCAAGACACGCCTGCTAGATGACACCAGGAGCTCAGGTCTCTCGCTGCGACTCCTGCTGCCACGCCCCCTTACTCTGCTGCGACCTGTGCCCACACGAGAAACATTTAGGCCTCTGTCACTCCCCTGCGGAGGGCCTGGCACTTCTCTGTCTGACATAATGTTAGATCAAATAAATAAGTAAAAAGGAAATTAAAACACCCCAAAAAGCCTTATTTTTTTCCACTTATACATGCCACAAAACGCTTTAGAACATATATCCGCACTGCTAAACGGAAAATATATCTATTTTTTTGCCACTAATACACACCAAAAAAACTTTGGAACATATAACTGCACGCTGAACGGCAAGTTGGAAGGCTGAAATGTCAGCCTGAATTTGTGGGAGGGGCGTCTGACGCCTCTGAAGCGCCATTCCCGACTCCTCTGGGCGCTTCCTGTTCACATCCACTGGAGAAGGAGCCGCCTCGCCATCTCTTCTGTCTACTGTCCCAGTTTCCCTGGGTCTGTCGCTGTCGGCCAGGTTCATCCAGACTTTGGATCCATCCATGGCAATCTTCCTCCTGATCCGCACAGGCCCCGCCCACACTTCCACGCTTGGTTCGCCCAAGCCCGTTGCCTTCTGGTTCACCCCTTCCTGGCACTGCCATGTCTATCCATCGCCGGGCTACATGGTGTGGTGTTTCTGGGTACCTCATCGTGTCTCCTCTCCTGATTTTCTCAGGCTCCATCCGTCTTCACTCCTGCTGTTTGGTTCTCGCTTTCCACACTATGCCCTCTCGGATTCCGTTGGGTTTGCATATGCCCTCCGGGCTAGGCACGCTCAGGTTGCTTTTCACAGGCCGCGTTCACTTGTCAACTTCGTTCGGTCCACACTTCAGTCTCCACCTTGGGTCGCCTTGGCTCCACGGGTCATTGGTCATTAATCTATGCGCGTCACAACCTCCGGTTTTGCCCATCTACGGGTTGGTTCCTCTTTCTCCGTCTCACGCTCGTTCGTACTCTCTGCACTCACTTCCCAGCACGCTCGGGCTTTTCTCAGTTTTTTCTTCCCACCGGCCGGGTATTGGTTAAGGGTCTGGTTAGTCTGCATGTCCTACTTTTTCTTCCAGGTTCTAGCTGGTTCCATTTATCCAACATGTTGCTTAGGTCGGGTTAAATAAAAACATCTTCACAGGTCTTCTCCAGCAACTTCAGGTTGAGCATGTCGCAAGCTTCGGACGTGGATGATTCCATGTCAGTCCCTGAAACTTCAGTTTCAGGACAGTCCGGCACCATGTTCATGAGAAGTTGGACGATTCCCAAGCTGGTTGCAGAACTTAACAGAAGGAGGATCCCTCACCTGGCTTCCGCCCGTAAGGCAGAATTGTATAAGCTGCTGGTGACCAGCCCGAGTCCGTCGGGTGTCCAGTCGGGAATTACATCCATTCAGCAGTCGCTGTCACAGCTGCAATCCACTATTGACTCCCTGGTCTGCTCGGTTGCGGACGTTCAGTCCAGGGTGACGGTGCTGGAGTCTCGGGATCCCACCCCCACCCCCCCAAGCGTCAGACCCTCCGGCAGTGCCCTTTGCTTCTCAGGTGTCTTCGCCAGGTATTACCAGCCTCACACCCCAGGTGGCTCCTTCCCATTTCATTCCGGATGGCATCAAAAAAGATATTTTGGCTGGGAAGGATGTGAACTTGGCATCTATCCTCATCGCCTCAAAAGACGTTCCTGAAAACAGGGTCATTAACTGTGGCAATGTCTCTCTCGTGCTGAAGGCCAAGGACGCGAGGTTTAATAGGAAACTCTCCATCCCTGAATTTGTGCTGGCATTCAGTCTTTTTAGGGACGTCATTTGTTCAGCTCAGCCTGAAAGGAGAGAGGAGTTAGACTCTTATCGCTACCTTAAGTATAGTGGTATACAGCGGCTCACCCACCTACTTCCCAAGGACCCGGTGCTCACTCCACGGATTCACCCAAATCCGATAAAAAATTGCAAAATGAAATAATTGTTGGAGGGCATTCAATTACCTGACAACAGACAGAGTGTCAATAAACCCATTTAATAATCATAAAATATTCGCTAAGAATATTCACATAAAAAATCGCATGAAAATATTCACATAAAAAAATTGCATGAAAATGAAATAATCACATGAAAAAGTTATTTTCATAAAATCACTAACACTCTAAGAACTGTGTATACATCTAATCGCATTGGGGTATATTGTGTTCGATCCTATTGAAAAGGCAGGTAATGACTGCAATATCAATGTTCAGTCTCTTTGTATAATATTGTTGCTGCCTGTGATCGCCACCCACAGTGTAAAATAATGGTGTGCTTATATCCCGATATGGCAAATGTCATGCATCAATGCAGCCCCTTGGGGCAGAGTACGTTACCCCTCTTGTATCGCCGTGTAGAAATCCTTTGTTCAGCAAATTCGACACACTTCGGCGTCCCGAGCGGTCAAATAACTCTATTTCTGCATTTAACCCCATTGATATTGCAGTCATTTTGGGCACTCTCCCAGATTGGTCATTAAGGCAGCTATGTACTTTGGATTTTATGGTTTCCTTAGGCCAGGCGAGCTCACTAGGACCACCTCAAAGCATCAGGGTTTGCAGAAGGAGCCAGGACCATTTTGTCCCCCGGTTACCTTCCACCAAGACCATCCAGCACGGGCCTCCCACCGAGGTCAAGTTTTTCAGAACCTCCAATGTGTGGTGTCCGGTCATGGTCCTCCAAAAATTGCTAGCGGTACTACGAGATGCTCCCCCTGATGGCCCGCTGTTGCCTTTCCACGGGGGTTTTCTTTCATCTGTTCAGTTCATATCTCTTATCAGGACACTGGCATCAGGTCTCAGTTATAACCCACTGGCCATCACTGGGCACTCATTCCGTATTGGGGCTGCTTCTGCAGCTTCTAAAAATGGAGTCCCTGCTCATGTGATTAAAAAAATGGGTGGTTGACGCTCCTTTTGTTTTACGAGGTACATTCCAAACCCAAATGTCAAGATATCCCAGGCTTTTTGTAATCTTGTGCTCTGAGGGGAATTAAATGTTTTGTCACTGCTCCGGTCTCCTCGCTTCTTTTTGCCCACTGCTAGGCTTACCCTCGCTCCTGGCTCCGGGCACAACTCAGCCAGCTTAGGGCAGGGGTAGGTGCTTCTCCTTGTCAGTTGTCTTTAGCCTCTCCCACAAGTTGGAAGGCTGAAATGTCAGCCTGAATTTGTGGGAGGGGCATCTGACCCTACTTAAGCGCCGGTTCCCAACTCCTCTGGGCGCTTCCTGTTCACACCCGCCCCCCCCTTTTCTTTTCAAGTTCCATTTAGGGTATGCCCACTGCTAGGCTTATCCTCGCTCCTGGCTCCGGGCACAACTCAGCCAGGTTAGGGTAGGGGTAGGTGCTTCTCCTCATCAGTTGCCTTTAGCCTCTCCTACAAATAATTTTTATTTTTTGCCACTAATACATACCAAAAAGGACTGTAATTTTCTCACTTCACTACACAACGGCAAATCCTTTTTTTTGGTGCCACTAATACATGCAGAAAAGGGCTTTAGAACATACAGTATAACTGCACCGCTGAAAATATATATAATATATATTTTTTTGCGACTAATACACGCCAAAAAGGTCTGTAATAAGCCCTTTTTTCCCACTAAGCCATAAAAATCTTTAGAACATATAACTGCACCGCATAAGGGCAAATAAGACATAGAAATATTTCCTTGTAATAAACCCTGTTAATGGCTGTATCAAACACCACTTGCACACCAATAACAAGAATGGTTTGCTGGAGTTATAGAACTATATAATGGCAATTTTGGTTTGCATACAGTGCAGCAAGGTGTTATAGTATTGTTCCTATTACCCAGGCTGTAACCTCCCCTACAGAACCCTGTTCTGCTTTAATACTGTGTAATAATTCCTCCCTATCCTTTCCCTACACTTCTAATGCTCTTTCCCTGAACTTCTATTGAGCATAATATAAGTTTTCAAGTCTTTCCTAGCACTGTCCCTAGCGCCTGCTGACGTCTCTCCCTGCACTAAGTACACTGGAAAATGGCTGAATTCAAGATGGCTGAGGCTATGTATAGGGCTGCGATATCACAGGGCTGGCTGCTGATTGGCTGCATGCATGTCATTATGGGTGAAACACGCACTCCCAGAGTTCCTTGCTCCATGTCCTAACACGTGCAGCAGCCATTTTAGGAAAAAATGCGATTCGTTACCATAAAGCGTGAGGAAATTTGGATTCGGTGCAAATCAAATTTTTCCTGAAATTTGGATTGAATTCCACTTTGTCAACTTCGATTCGCTCAACTCTAGTATTAATATGAAACTTAAGAATACCATTCATGCCATAAATGGAAAGGAAATTGTATCAATGATGCAGATTCTTTTTACTGTTCCATATACTTTTTTGACTGATTTATAACTTTTCCTGCGTTGTCTCCAAATATTTGCCTTTGAATATTGCTACCAATTCCAGCAGTGAATTAAAGCTAAATTGTTTGTATTAAAGTATCTATTTCTGTCTACGCGCTTTTTCATAATTAACCAAAATGTATACAGATATTTTTTAACAGTGTTAAGCTGTCTAAACAAAAGTCATCTATGGCAGAAAACTTGTCAAATATAATTCAGCTGCGTCAATGTGGTACAAAGAACAGAGCCAACCCTGTTGTACAGGATTTAATGTGCTTTCTTTCTGCTTTGAAAAACTTGCTGTTGGCATCTGTGTTGAAGTCTAAAGATACCTGGATTGTGGACACTGATACAACTCTAGGGCCCACTATTTATCACAAATGAATTAGACTTGTTGACAGTGGTTTTGCTTAAACCCTTAGCATGGTCCCTATGCCGGAAGCCTGGTAAATTATGTGCTGCCTTGGATGATGCAGTGTTTTTCTTATTGCAATGCCGTCTGCAGGACAAGGGTATCAGATTGACTGCCCAAACATGTAAAGTAAAACAAAAGAATCCCGAACACAGTGCCCACAATGCTGCGTCTGCATTCAGGCCATTGCTGGGATGTTACTATTAAATCACTGTTATCAAATAGATAGTATGTGTCCTGATATCTAGAAAGGTACAAAAAACAACAAAAGAAAGGAGGTTAGGAAGACCTTAATTATTAATACAAGGAATATCCCACTAGCAAGGCGCCAACGGTGATGGGACTAAGGATGGAATATTGTTTCTATGTGAACCAAGAAGAAATTATTTTATTTTATTTTAGTGGTTGGAAAAAGAGATCTAATTATACGGACGACAGTAATAGGGGAGGCTGCACGAAAAAAAAAGTACTGTTAGCACCAGGCTAAAACACTTAGATAGCAAAAGAGAAAAAATAAATATGTGTAGGATTTGGTCTATAGTGTTAATGACCGTCAAAACTTCTAGATACACATAGATAGCACCTAATCCCCACAAACATAAAACTAACTAAATATGTAAAATATATAAGCGCAATTAGATATAACAATACCCCTAAAAGGACGAATTACGGAATAATCAGTAATAGCCGTGAATAGTGACTTACTTCAATGGGGGGCTGTCAAGCAGGTATAAATGCACCTGCGACAGTGACCCCCCCAAGCAAGGCTGCCAAGAAAAGGAGCACAAATACGTAAAAGTCGGTGACTGTAACCTGAAGTGAACTGGACTACTCACTTCACTAGGGGGGCTGTCACATAGGTCAGTAGTCGCAAATACCTAGGACAGTATACCTTCCTGGCCAGGGTCGCTGGAATTCACTTAAAGAAACAAGTAAATCTTGTAAGGCAGTTATTACTCACTTCACTGGGGGGCTGCCAAGCAGGTGTAATGTAAATTACCTGAGACAGTACCCCCCGGCCGAGTCTGCTTGTCGTGGTCTCCAAATTGGAAATCAGTACATCCAATCTTGAAATAAGTTTCTTCATATACTTTAATAAATGAAGCTCTACGCGTTTCGGGGTTATACAAAAACCTCTTCCTCAGGAGCAAGGTATTCACTAATACATAAAATCAAGAAAACTCACACAATAAATAGGTTCCTCACACCACCGCATCTTGTTCCAGCTCTCTGGGATCGCAAAGGGGTGGGAAGTCGCGTCCATTCGCGACTTCCGGTCAGGTGGAACGCATCCAAGGACCAGAAGTCGCGTATTCACCGAACGCATGCCGGCTGCAAATGGAACGCACGCCGGCTCTGGGGAACGTCACTTCCTGCCTGGATGCGCTCTAAGTAGTGGAACGCACCGGCATAGGAAGTGAAAGAGGGAGAGGCCTGTCAGTAGCGGCGTCCTTCACTTTATACCAGCCGCTTGCCTCAGTGATCTAAAAAGAGGAGTAAATTAAACTGAAGGATTTCAAAAAGAATTTATATAGATATATATATTAAAAATTGTTAATACTAAGAAATATAGATATATCTACCTCCTATCGGTTTATATTTACATACATAATTGTAGGGCCCCCTAATATGGATTATTTCATGATTTTGAAAAAAATAAAATTTCATTTACTTGTTTCTTTAAGTGAATTCCAGCGACCCTGGCCAGGGGGGTATACTGTCCTAGGTATTTGCGACTACTGACCTATGTGACAGCCCCCCTAGTAAAGTGAGTAGTCCAGTTCACTTCAGGTTACAGTCACCGACTTTTACGTATTTGTGCTCCTTTTCTTGACAGCCTTGCTTGGGGGGTCACTGTCGCAGGTGCATTTATACCTGCTTGACAGCCCCCCATTGAAGTAAGTCACTATTCACGGCTATTACTGATTATTCCGTTATTCGTCCTTTTAGGGGTATTGTTATATCTAATTGTGCTTATATATTTTATATATTTCGTTAGTTTTATGTTTGTGGGGATTAGGCGCTATCTATGTGTATCTAGAAGTTTTGAAGGTCATTAACACTATAGACCAAATCCTACACATATATATTTTTTTCTCTTTTCCTGATATCTAGGGCACCCATCGTTAGTGACAATTGTCTAATTTTAAAATACAAGAAAGTCCTATGTGCTCCGCAAGTTAAAGGAATAATAAAAAAAATTAAATAAAAAAAAGTTGGTAGCAATAGAAACCAATTACATTTAGGCCTCCTGCACACATGCAACCAGCAGGTCCGCAATATGCGGGTACAGGCCGTGTGCTTCCGGCATCACGGATGCAGACCCATTCACTTGAATGGGTCCGCAATCCGGAGCTGCGGTGCAGAACAGAGGCCCTGAACCCCACAGAAGCACTATGGAGTGCCTCTGTACCGCAAAAAAATAGAACATGTTGAATGAGTCAATCCATCCCGGCCGCCGCACAGACGTTGCCCGTGCATTGGGGATCGCAAATTGCAAATGTACAACTCAATTGAAAAACCAACTGAAATCTTTTAGGTAGAGGCAAGAAAAAATATAAAAATAAAATAATATGGTTGCATAAGTGTGCACACCTTTAAACTAATACTTTGTTGAAGCACCTTTTGATTTTATTACAGCACTCAGTCTTTTTGCATGGCACATTTTGACTTGGCAAGATTTGCCTACTCTTCTTTGCAAAAACACTTCAAATCTGTCAGATTGCGAGGGCATCTCCTGTGCACAGCCCTCTTCAGATCACCTCACAGATTTTCAATTAGACTCGGGTCTGGGCTCTGGCTGGGCCCAGGGCTGTTTCTAGGGGCGGGCAGGCCGGACGGCCGCCCAGGGCGCTGTCAGAAGGGGGGCGCCGGCAGGGTTGCCCTCTTGTCGTTTCTCTGCCTGTTATTACTCTCGTGCCGTGCCGTGCGCCCCCCTGGCTCCCTCCCGCTGAGATCTCGCATGCCCTGCGACATGCGCCCGAATGCTGAGTCCTCTGTCCGTACGTACCGAGTCCAGTCACTCAGCTCCGGTACGTGCGGTGCGGGCGGCACTTACTGACGTCACGCGCCTGCTCCTCCCACTAGGAGGCGCAGGCGCGTGACGTACAGTGAGTGAGTGAGCGCCGCACTGCCTGCCTGTTACCGCCTGCCCTGAGCCCCTGAGCAGTGCTGATTGCTGAAAAGAAGCCTGCTGTGAAGATCCGGGACAGTGGATCGACTCGGGTGCAATGTGCTTAAATTAAACAATCAATTTTTTTTTTACAATGGGGACAGTGACACACTGGATGGTCTGTGGGGGGGGAGCATTAATTACAATGGGGGGCGGGGGCCACTGTGGGAGACATACAAATGGGGGCCGCTGTCACTGTGGGGGACATTAAGTTTCATAAGGATCACTATGAACATTATTTAGAATGGAGGCTGCTGTGGGTGTCATTATAACTATAATGTCTGATAGGCCTAGTCCTATATTACCCTGCCCATGCCCTGTATAATAATGTACCAATCCCTGATACCCTTTAGTTATAAGGGGTATCAGGGTACATTATTATACAGGGCGGGGTAATATAACTCAGGACTAGGCATATCACACATTATACAGTTATAATGACACCCACAGCAGCCTCCATTCTAAATAATGTCCATAGTGATCCTTATTAAAAATAATGTCCCCCCACAGGCAGGCTCTGCGGGCGGCGGCGCTCACTTACTGTACATCACGCGCAGCGGGGGGAGTTTTTTTGACACTCACCCTCAGATAAATTTTACCTAGAAAATGCATTGGCTGGGCCATTCCAAAACTTTAATCTTCTTCTGGTAAAGCCATTCCTGTTGATTTGGATGTATGCTTTGGGTCGTTGTCATGGTAAAATATGAAGTTCCTCTTCATGTTCAGCTTTCTAACAGAAGCCTGAAGGTTTTGTGCCAATATTGACTGGTATTTGGAACTGTTCATAATTCCCTCTAGCTTAACTAAAGCCCCAGTTCCACCACCATGCCTCACTGTGGGTATGGTGTTCTTTTGGTAATGGGCAGTGGTGTTTTTGCACCAAACATATCTTTTGGAATTATGGCCAAAAAGTTCAACCTTGATTTTATCAGACCATAACACCTTTTCCCACATGCTTTTGGGAGACTTTAGATGTGTTTTTGCAAAATGTAGCCTGGCTTGGATGTTTTCTTCGTAAGAAAAGGCTTTTGTCTTGCCACTCTACCCCATAGCCCAGACATATGAAGAATACGGGAGATTGTTGTCACATGTACCACACAGCCAGTACTAGCCAAATATTCCTGAAGCACCTTTAATGTTGCTGTAGGTCTCTTGGTAGCCTCCCAGACCAGTTTTCTTCTAGTCTTTTCATCAATTTTGGAGGGACGTCCAGTTCTTGGTAATGTCACTGTTGTGCCATATTTTCTCCACTTGATGATGACTGTCTTCACTGTGTTCCATGGTATATCCCTTCTCCTGACTAATACCTTTTAATAATGAGATCCCTCAAAAAATTTCAGGAAAGGACAACTAGAGCAGCTGAACTTTATTTGGGGATAGTCAGAGGCACTTGAAATTATGGCAGGTGTATGCTGACTCCTATTTAACATGATTTTGAATGTGATTGCTTAATTATAATGCAATGACATTATTTTAGTTTTCCACCTTATCTACCATGACGGCCACAATGAAATTGACCCTTGACCTCTGTAGGGGCAGGAACACACAGAGAGAGTTTAAATTCCCCCCACCCCTCCACCCCCTCAGTGTTTTCCTGCCCCTACGTGGGTTAACACGTGGAGAGAGCCCTCCTTGTGGAGGGAGGAAAGAAGGAAGAAGTTATTGTATTACCGGATCTCCATCTGTCCTTCCGCGGCAAGGGCTAAGGCTGGGCAGCAGGAGCATCAAGGACCCTTGTTCTGGCTTATGCTGGAGCCTGCGGCCCTTCACATACAGCAGACCTCCTTCCTCTTGGGGAAGCAGTCAGCTGTGCCAGATTCACCAAGAGGTATGTGAGCAAATCCGGGGTCCTCTTGTACTAACCAGGTAACCGGCTGGGGAGTAGGTGCGGCGCATGATGCGCAGGAGTTAAGGGGCTGTGCGGCGCATGAACAAGCCGACAGCCCGGGGCACAGCTTGATGATGTAAGACGCCGGAATTTGAATGAATCGCGGGACTTCACTCAGCGTTTGCCTGCAGTTCACTCCGCGATGTCTGAGACACCTACTCCTTGTCAGGCAGTCCCGGATCCCTCTGCAAGTACTGTGAGTCCCCTGCGGGGGTTTGAGTGTTAGATACCACATTTCTTTTTATGCAAGTGTATTTGCTCTATTAGCTAACTGGGTGTATATTTGGTTGTTCCTTTGATTCCAGGGCACAAAAGACTCTAGATCAAAGAGAAAGATACTAAAGTGCAATGCCTACTCTAAGAAACTCCCTCAAAACTATAAGAAAAGGCTTTGCAAGTCTTGTCTGTCTGAGATATGGAAGGAGGAACAACCAAATATTTTTTCAGAGATTAAATCTTTTTTTCAGGATGAAATACAGTCCTCCTTAGCATCTATATCTACTCCCAGTGGTCCCCTTCATCCTCCAAAAAAAATGAAGCTTTCGGTCCAGTCCTCCTCTGACGCAGATGAGGCTGAAGAAATTTTGGTCTCCTCTAAACAGGTTATTGAGGAAGATACTCTATCTGAGAGAGAGGTCATAGAGGAAGATAAGAAGTATTTTTTCTCATCTGAACAAATGGAGGAACTATTAAGATTCGTCAGATCCACTATGGGGATTGAGGACACACCTAAACCACGCACAGTCCAGGACGATATGTTCGGAGGCCTTAGATCTAAGAAATCTATTGTTTTTACCTATAAATGAAAACATAAGAGAGATGATTAAGGATGAGTGGCTAGACCCGGAGAGGAGACTGGGTGTCTCTAAGGAATTTAGAAACAGACTTTGTTTTGACCAGTCTGATGTATAAAATCTTTAATGAAACACCCAAAGTAGACATTCAGGTGGCAAAGGTGGTTAAAAGAACAGCCTTACCATTTGAGGACTCCTCTAAACTAGGTGACCCCATGGACCGTAAAGCTGACGGGTTATTAAAAAAGGCCTGGGAATCGTCTATGTTCAGAGTAAAAGCTAACATAGCAGCAACATTCCGTGGCTAGGGCCATGTACATCTGGTTAGGGGAACTGGATGAGCATCTTAAAAACAAAACCCCTAAAGAAGAGATCAGAGACTCTATCCCTTTACTTAGATCCGCTACGGCCTTCTTAGCCGATGCCTCTGCGGAATCTATTTGTTTCTCTGCTAAGGTGGCGGCTCTATCTAATGCCACCCGTAGGGCCTTATAGATGAAAGCCTGGTCTGGTGACAAGGATTCAAAGGCTAAGCTAGAAAAAATATTGGAAAAGGCTGCTGATAAGAAAAAAGGATTTCCGGAGGATAGGGATCAAAAATAGAAACCCTTTCGGCAGTTTTAACGCCATCAGAGATCATATAGGGGAAAAGGAAAATCGGGAAGATGGAGCCACCCCAAAGGGGGAAGAGGAAGGGGTTTCATCCTTAACCCTCAAAACAGACAGTCTAGTAAACAATGACACCAAAATGGGGGGCAGACTGATAGGTTTTCTATCTTCATGGAAGCAGATAACAACAAATCCCTGGGCACTAAACATTATTGCTCAGGGGTACAGGATAGAATTCTCTTCAGTTCCCCCCAAAAGATTCCTAACCTCGTCACAAAACACTTCATAATTACCCAAGATATGGAAGGGGGTTCAGGGACTTTTAAGCTCAGGTATAATCCAGAGGGTCTCAAATTCAGAAAAAGGGGAGGTTTTCTACTCAAACCTTTCCCTAGTAAAATAGCCCGACCAGTCCTTTCGTACAATTATAAATCTAAAACTGCTAAACAGATCCATTCTGTACAGAAAATTCAAGATGGAATCCATCAGATCCACAATCCCGCTTATACCAAAAGGGGCATTCATGTCCTTAATAGACCTCAAAGATGCCTATTATCATATTCCCATCCACCAACTCTCTTGGAAATTTCTACGCTTTACAATAAAATATCCAAGAGGTACCCTACACCACTTCCAGTACGTTGCACTTCCATTCTGCATCTCTTCCACACCCAGAATTTTTCACAAAGCTAGTGGTGGAAATGGTCACTTATCTTCGCAGGGAAGGATTATACCCTACCTCGACGACTTCCTGATTGTCGCCTTGTCAAAGGAAGAGAATATAGAGTCAACCCAAAGATTCTTAAACATCCTTGCAGGGTTAGGATGGATTATAAACATAAATAAATCTTCTCTCACTCCATCAAAAAGGATAAGATTTATAGGAATAGAATTAGATTTGGACTCTCAAAAGACCTTCCTTCTGCAGGACAAAGTGGAGTGTCTTATACGGAAGATTTCAGGGTTCCAAAGATCTTGCAAATGTTCCATTCGAGAGGCTATGAGTCTGCTCGGGAATCCAACTGCCTGTTCTTGGAGCCAGGCCCACTCAAGAATAACACAGAATTGGATCCTGAAAAAATGGAACGGAAATCAGACGGATTTAGACAGGAAGATCCTGACTACAGCGTGTGAAGACCGACCTCGGTTGGTGGAAGCTCAGAAGAAACATCTAATTCCAGCAGGTAGAGATAAAGAATTATAATGGGTCAAACAATAGAGAAGCACTAATTCCAGCAATAGTAATAACCCTTAGGAGAAAAATATTTTTAATAATAACCTTACATAAATGACGTACACAACTCAACCACTAAAGTAGAGCTACCAGTAACTAGGCTGACCAATGATGGGTGGGGAGACTCTCCCTAGACTCACACCCTAACCTTCACCTTAGCCCAGGGACGGCCCCTAGTGGTGGGGACTCCCTGTCCTCGAACCTCGGGTACCACCTCCTACTGCACCCTAGATTAGTGACAGCGGATAAGGTACTAGCCTAGTGGTAGACTACTGAATAAACATACAGACATACAGACGAAAGGATGAACTTTGTATACAGCCCTATTGATACTAGCACTTATCAAGAGGTACAAAGTACACCAAAAAGTCTAAACACACACCCTAATACGATAATGCGGTAAATACAATAATTATGACAGAAAACCCCAACGCGTTTCCCCCATGGTGTGGGATCACCAGGGGGTAAATGAAAACGAATAGTTAAATCAATATTAAAGATAATAGAGACCCATGATATAATGCAAACTCCGTAAAACGGGTGTAGATCACCGATACTGATACATCGGTGTCACTTAGTATTCGATAATTAATGATTGGACCAGCAGATGATACTTAGAAGAGGAGAGAGCCCGTCCAGTCCAGCGACCCAAGAGTAAGAAGATATTTGCTTCCATACGGTCATGTATTCAGGGGAAGCCTCTGTGGAAGAAAAATATATACACATTTGCACTGATAGCCGTGATCCACATGCTTGAACGTGGCCACCACCAATGAACACCCTGATCACACAGATAACTCACTATGTCAGCAGAGTGTCAGGTATCTGATTGAATAAAGTGCAGTAAACAGTTGTAACGGCCACACAAGGTGATTATAGTGGTGGAATAGCACACAATTCCACTGCCCAGCAAATCAACCGCTAGACCAGATAGTGAGGTTGA
The DNA here is from genome assembly GCF_014858855.1 of Bufo gargarizans. Taxonomy (NCBI): domain Eukaryota; kingdom Metazoa; phylum Chordata; class Amphibia; order Anura; family Bufonidae; genus Bufo; species Bufo gargarizans. Next base: position 543,790,126 of record NC_058081.1, read on the forward strand.
GACTTACAGCTGTGGGAAAGAAACATACATGCTAATACCAGTGGTATATATATTCAGACAAAAGCCGCCACCTAGAAGTCCCCAAGAAATACAAAGCTACCTCATAATGACTGCTCGATGGTCAGAATCAAGTAGAATGATAGAAAGCAAATTGCCGCATTAAATCACCTGTATTGCACAAGAGGCATATTCAGTAAACACAGCCTTCCTTAGAGTAAGGCAAAAGCGCCCATATCTTACTCACAGTCGATAGTTGCGGTATCCAGTCCTCCATATCGGCTCCTCCTCAGGTCCGATACTATGTTTATCCTTCTCTCCCCAGTTAAATATCCCTCCTGACCCGCCCTACGTCGCCCAATTAGTGATGTCACTTCCGCTGACACCAGGTGGTGAACAGCAATAATCGGGTACGTGCGTTCCACCTTGGAACACACGCGGAGGCGACAACTTCCGGCTAATGGAACAGACGTAACCAATGCCGTAAACACTTAATGGGTGCCGGTCCGTGGAACGCTATATGCCCCTTCTGGTGGTTGGACCGCATCACCCATCCGGTCTATTGATAGCAGCGCTCCGTATCTGATATGGAACATAAAATTCGGGCGTAGTAGGTACCGCTGAGTGGGGGGCAGTACCATAAATAAGTGGAAGAAACGATGTTAGGTCTCTGCTTTTAGTTTGTCCTACGCCCATAGTAATATACTGGAATGTAACCTCACTATATTAGGGGCATAGATGATAAATAATCAATGTCCTGATTGTATGATATACAACACATCCCGAAGATTATCCTAAGCCCAGGATGGTGACCCTAAAGAACCCCAATGCATGAGGGGCTAAAAATAGTGAGCACCCACCATCCCATAGGACAAAAAGAAATATATTGAAAAAATGATGAGAGCGCAGCCAGTTGGGTCAGACAGGGGGGAGATCCAAAAGAGGGATAATAGTGAAAGATAAGCCGTCAAAGACAATTATACATGCTACCCACTCATAGTCAGGAGGGGGCATATGCAATATCAATGAACCAATTTATGTTAATTGTACAAGATAGTTAGCAGTTAAGGTGCTTCGCGCACCTGGCCAAGTTAAAGGGACAGTTTAATTACTAATGGCCTCGCAAGCTGAGGGAGGGGGGGGGGGTAGGGGGGGACAGGGAGGGGGGGGGACAGCCGACACACAGACATGGTGGCCAGCTAGAAAGAATGATGGAGAGGTGGAAGGAAGGGGAAGAGGAAGAGGGGGAAAGAAGGGGAAATCCTAAGCCGAGACGGTCAAAGGAAGCAGGAAAAGGTTAGTCTTTCATTCAACCCATGGGGGGCCTGGGATCGGAATCTGTGGATCCACTCGCTCTCCTTCTGCAGGATCCTCCTATCCCAGTCACCCCCACGGGGAGAAGGAGATACCAGTTCTAGGACTGTGAATTTAAGAGATCTTTGATCACCCCCATGGAAATCGTTCACATGGGTGGCTACCGGTGTCACGTCCTTTTTGACTACATCATTAACATGCTCCAGGACCTTCCTAATCACCTCTCTCACTGTCTTCCCGACGTAGTCCATGGGGCATGGACATTGACACAAATATATAGCACCTTTGGACTTACAGTTAATAAAGTCTCGTACATGAAAAGTCTGACCCGTCGCTGAGCATATAATGATCTTGGCGGTGGACATGTACTCACACGCCTTACACTTGCCACATTTAAAGACACCAACAGGCTTACAATCTAGCCACGTGCCCGCCCTCGTGGGTGGTGTGTAGTCGCTACTGTAACAATGCAGCTTGGACCGCAGCGGCTCCCTGTGACGATACGCTGGCTTGCGCTCCAGCGTGAAACGCACCGGCCGTCTGCGATGATACGCTGGCTTGCGTTCCAGCGTGGAACGCAGCGACCGCCTGTGTTGTTACGCTGGCTTGCGCTCCAGCGTGGAATGCAGTGGCCGCCAAGCCTTCTGTGACTCCGCCCACTTACCATTCAGCCCTTAAATTGAAGACAGGTGCTAAGCAGGGTGTTCCACTAATGGAGTGCGCACCCTGCTAGCTCCATGGTATCTGAAGACTCTGTCCACATATCCAAACCTGGATGCCTAAATACATTGTGAAGGACTGTCTACCTTCTTGCCACTGGCTTTCTAGCCAGGACCAACTAACCGCAAGTATATGCCTGTTACCTGCTCTGATTAATGTCCTGGAACTCAGAGTGAACCTACTGCATAGTGTATGCCAAACTGTGGACATGCTATACTAACTCTGAACCTACTGCATAGTATATATCAAACTGTGGACATGCTATACTAACTCTTAACCTACTGCATAGTATATATCAAACTGTGGACATGCTATACTAACTCTGAACCTACTGCATAGTATATATCAAACTGTGGACATGCTATACTAACTCTGAACCTACTGCATAGTATATACCAAACTGTGGACATGCTATACAAACTCTGAACCTACTGCATAGTATATATCAAACTGTGGACATGCTATACTAACTCTGAACCTACTGCATAGTATATATCAAACTGTGGACATGCTATACTAACTCTGAACCTATGGCATACTATATACTAAACTGAGGACATGCTATATACTAACCTTGAACCTATGGCATACTATATACTAAACTGAGGACATGCTATATACTAACTCTGAAGCTATTGCATGCTAACTCTAAACGTTGCACAAGCTTATACTAACTCGTGACTCCTGTAATTCTGAGAGTCCCTCCTTACCATCAGTAAAACTAATTAGATGGATAGCGGTAAATGATTTTGTTACCCCAAACTCTCCGCCTAAGACTGAGAGTGACGCCTGGGGTACATACTGAGTAACCGCGAATCCCACAGCCAAACACAAGGGTGGTGGGATAATAGTGGATGTCCATTGCTTCCGCAGTTGAGATCCTAACTGATCAACTAGGTGCGTTACATATTAGTGGAACCCAGATGGATCCAGCGGAGGTTGCAGGTCACCTCATCACCCTCACTAAGAGGGTGGAGACCCTCAATGTGACTGTACAACATCTCCAGCTAGAAAACCAGGCACTACGGCAACTTGTCACTCAGGGGCCAGGACACCACCGTGATGGACCTGAACCCAAAGTAAGCCCACCTGAGTTATTCTCGGGTGACCGAAGACAGTTCAGGGATTTCCTGAACGCATGCAAATTAATGTTCGAGATGCAGCCCCGGACATACCCAACTGACAGATCAAAAGTACTTACCATGATCTCATACCTCAGGGGGGAGCCCAGAGCATGGGCCAATACTTATTTAGAAAAAGAAGACCCAGTCCTAGAATCCTTTCCTCTGTTCCTTGAAAAAATGGCCCTTCTCTACGAGGACCATAGTAAACAGCTGACCGCTGAGACCGCTATACGCAGCCTTAAACAAGGGAAACGACCTGTAGAGGACTTTATTGCGGAATACACTCGCTGGGCCCGGGAGACTGAATGGAATGATATCACTCTCAGGAATCAGTTCCGCCTAGGTCTTTCTGAGGCCCTGAAGGACGAATTAGCCCGAGGAGAATTACCACTTACACTTAATGCCTTGATGCAGAAGGCCACCACCATTGACAGACGGCTGAGGGAACGCAGAGCCGAGAGAGTCTCAGGCTTCACACCCAACCCAAGACCGTTCTGCCAGGGTCCTGCAGTAGAGATGATGGAGATTGGGGCGATCCGAGGACCTCTGACCGAGAGAGAGAAAGCCCGGAGACGTAACCTTAAGCTCTGTCTATACTGTGCGTCTGCTGACCATACTGTTGACGGATGTCCCGCTATACGTAAGAAGTGCGAAGGTAAGAGCGGCATGTCTTGTACCATAGGCAGTACAAAAAATAGTACTGGTGGTTACATTTATACGTCTCTCACCTTACAGTGGGACCAAAACCGGATTACCGTTGAAGCCATGGTGGACACGGGAGCTTCGGGGAATTTTATCGACACGCATCTGGTCGAGCGAAATAAAATTCCCCACATGAGAAAAAACGTTCCGATATCCGTGAGTTTCATTGACGGTACCACTTCTAGTTCTATCCATAGTCAGACTCAACCCCTCATGGTGACATGTGAAAATAACCACACAGAATTCTTATCCCTTGATATCATACACTCTCCATTGTTTCCCGTGATTCTTGGGTTGCCATGGTTGCAAATACACCAGCCAACCCTCCTATGGAAACAGGGGAGAGTTCAGTTCACGTCACCTTATTGTATGGAGACCTGTTTTCCCCTTAAATCTCTCATGCACGTGGGAGTGAACCAGGTCCCCAGCCAATACGCAGACTTTGCTGAGGTGTTCAGCGCAAAGAAGGCGGAATCTCTTCCGCCCCATAGATCTTACGATTGCCCCATAGACTTGCTGCCGGGTAGTGAGATACCCACGGGTAGAATTTATCCATTGGCACAACCAGAACTTGTTCACCTCAAACAGTACCTAGAAGAGAACTTACGAAAAGGTTTTATTCAGCCTTCAACCTCCCCAGCAGCAGCAGGGATGTTCTTCGTGAGAAACAAAGATTCAAGTTTAAGGCCCATTATAGATTACAGAGCCTTGAACAAAGTAACAATCAAAAATCGCTACCCCTTGCCGCTAATATCCGAACTCATAGAAAGATTACAAACAGCAACAATCTACACCAAGCTGGATTTGAGAGGCGCATACAACTTAATTAGGATCAGAAAAGGGGATGAATGGAAGACCGCTTTCCGCACTCGGTATGGACTCTTCGAGTATACAGTGATGCCCTTCGGGTTGTGCAATGCCCCTGCCACATTCCAAAATTTTATTAACGACATCTTTAGGGATCTACTGGACGTATGTGTAATCATCTATCTTGATGATATACAAGTGTATTCTGATAACTTACACGATCACAGGAAACATGTCCGTTGGGTTCTCGCACGGTTAAGTGTTCATCATTTATACATCAAACAGGAAAAATGTGTATTCGAGACTACCTCTCTTCCCTTTCTCGGATACATCATTTCACCCAAAGGTATCCAGATGGATCCCTCAAAAATCACTTGCATCCAAAATTGGCCGATTCCGGATTCCAGGAAAGCTCTTCAACGGTTCCTGGGGTTCTCAAACTTCTATAGGAAATTTATTAAGGATTTCTCCGCTACCACTAAGCCACTAACCCGTTTAACTAGTGTCAACACGAAGTTCGTTTGGTCCAAGGACGCCCAATCAGCGTTTGAGTTATTAAAGAACAGGTTCACTACGGCACCGATACTGACTCTCCCAAATCCGAACCATCACTACGTGCTGGAAGTAGACGCATCCCAGGCAGCCATAGGAGCTGTTCTGTCCCAGCGAAGCTCTTTTTCAACTCCGTTACATCCTATCGGCTTCTACTCCCGGACGCTAAATACCGCCGAATTCAATTACCCCATAGGCGAAAAGGAACTCCTCGCCATAAAATGCTCCCTGGAAAATTGGAGCCATTTACTAGAAGGATCAATACACCCCATCACAATTTATACGGATCACCGTAATCTACAATACCTGAAAACCAATAAAACATTATCAGGCTGTCAAGTACGGTGGAGTTTTTTTTTTGACAGGTTTAACTTCCAAATTACATACCGACCAGGCTCAAAAAATGGGAAGGCCGACGCCTTGTCACGACTGGCTGAAATTCGCACCTCAGACACGGCCCCCACATAGATCATTCCACCGAAGAAACTCGTCCTTGCCACCATAACGTTGGAAACCCAGCTCAAGGATGCTCTAATTAATGACCATGCTAATACCCCCCCTGGTCTTTCGCAGAATCAACAGGGTCTCCTTTACAAGGACAGCCAACTGTATATACCACCCTCCCTCACCAATCAGGTGATCAAACTTTGCCATGATTTACCCCTCGCGGGACATCCTGGCATTGCTAAAACCACAACCCTGATACGCAGGAACTTCTGGTGGCCAAAGATGACCAAACAAATTGAGGAATACGTTTCCACGTGCGAGACCTGTGCCTCATGTAAAACTGACAGGAACCGACCTTATGGTCTCCTAATGAGTCTTCCCATCGCCAACAGACCCTGGGAATGGGTCTCGATGGATTTCATAGTTGAACTTCCCCTTTCCAGAGGAAACAACACCATCATGGTGGTAGTGGATTTGCTGACTAAAATGGCACACTTCGTGCCCCTCAAGAAGTTACCCTCCTCCAAGGACACGGCCGTGGTATTCCTGTCTAATATTATTAAGTTACATGGAATTCCTAGCCAGGTCATATCAGACAGGGGTTCGCAATTCGTATCCAAATTCTGGAGAGCACTTTGTTCCAGACTTCAAATCGACCACAGAATGTCTACCGCCTATCACCCCCAAACTAATGGGCAGACTGAAAGGGTGAATCAGTGTCTGGAACAGTTTCTCAGATGTCACTGCTCATTTCTCCAGGATGACTGGGAGGGCCTACTTCCTCTCGCTGAATTCGCCTATAATAATTCTACGAATTCCTCCACATTACATACTCCATTCTTTGCTAATTACGGATTTCACCCTAGGTCTCTTCCTCAAACCAGCCTTCCCACAAACGTTCCAGCCACAGACGATTATCTGACCACTTTGCAAACTCCCCTTAAGACGCTAAAAGACAACCTTCAACGGGCAAAAGAAAGACAGAAGCGTTACTACGACCGTCATAGGAGAGAAAGTCCTCCCTACCAGGTCGGGGACTCGGTTTGGTTATCAACGAAAAACCTTCGGTTGGGGGTACCTTCCAAGAAATTGGGCAGACAATTCCTGGGTCCTTTTCCGATAGAAAGGATTATCAACCCCAACACGGTGAGACTCACCCTTCCTCCTCGATTACAGGTACATCCCACATTTCACGTGTCACTACTGAAGCCGTTTAGACCTAGACCGTTCCCATCAAATGACCCTCGACCCTTGCCTCCGATAGAGGTCCAAGGAGAAGAAGAGTTTGAAGTTGAGCAGCTCATTGATTCCAGAAGAAGACGGGGGAAGATCCAGTATCTCGTTAGATGGAAGGGGTATGGTCCCCAGGATGACTCTTGGGAAGATGTGCAAAACGTTCATGCTCCCAGACTCCAAAGATTGTTCCATAGAAGATTTCCCAACCGACCCTCTCCTAGCGGGGTACCCCGGAGGGGTCCCTTAAAGGGGGGGGTACTGTAACAATGCAGCTTGGACCGCAGCGGCTCCCTGTGACGATACGCTGGCTTGCGCTCCAGCGTGGAACGCACCGGCCGTCTGCGATGATACGCTGGCTTGCGTTCCAGCGTGGAACGCAGCGACCGCCTGTGTTGTTACGCTGGCTTGCGCTCCAGCGTGGAATGCAGTGGCCGCCAAGCCTTCTGTGACTCCGCCCACTTACCATTCAGCCCTTAAATTGAAGACAGGTGCTAAGCAGGGTGTTCCACTAATGGAGTGCGCACCCTGCTAGCTCCATGGTATCTGAAGACTCTGTCCACATATCCAAACCTGGATGCCTAAATACATCGTGAAGGACTGTCTACCTTCTTGCCACTGGCTTTCTAGCCAGGACCAACTAACCGCAAGTATATGCCTGTTACCTGCTCTGATTAATGTCCTGGAACTCAGAGTGAACCTACTGCATAGTGTATGCCAAACTGTGGACATGCTATACTAACTCTGAACCTACTGCATAGTATATATCAAACTGTGGACATGCTATACTAACCCTGAACCTACTGCATAGTATATATCAAACTGTGGACATGCTATACTAACTCTGAACCTACTGCATAGTATATATCAAACTGTGGACATGCTATACTAACTCTGAACCTACTGCATAGTATATATCAAACTGTGGACATGCTATACTAACTCTGAACCTACTGCATAGTATATACCAAACTGTGGACATGCTATACAAACTCTGAACCTACTGCATAGTATATATCAAACTGTGGACATGCTATACTAACTCTGAACCTACTGCATAGTATATATCAAACTGTGGACATGCTATACTAACTCTGAACCTATGGCATACTATATACTAAACTGAGGACATGCTATATACTAACCTTGAACCTATGGCATACTATATACTAAACTGAGGACATGCTATATACTAACTCTGAAGCTATTGCATACTAGATGCTAACTCTAAACGTTGCACAAGCTTATACTAACTCGTGACTCCTGTAATTCTGAGAGTCCCTCCTTACCATCAGTAAAACTAATTAGATGGATAGCGGTAAATGATTTTGTTACCCCAAACTCTCCGCCTAAGACTGAGAGTGACGCCTGGGGTACATACTGAGTAACCGCGAATCCCACAGCCAAACACAAGGGTGGTGGGATAATAGTGGATGTCCATTGCTTCCGCAGTTGAGATCCTAACTGATCAACTAGGTGCGTTACAGCTACGTACTAGACGATCTTTAAGACTCCTACCGCGTCTATAGGAGACGGCAGGATGCTTAGCCACTATGTCAGACAGATCAGGGTCCATCCGTAGAATAGGCTAATGCTTTCTGAGCACCTGCTTGACTTCACGATTAGCCACATCAAAGTCAGAGATAATCCGCACCGGCTGGGGGCAGTCCACAGTTCTACATTTAGGGACTTACATGTTAGCCCGGTCACTCGCCAGCGCATGCTTAAAAACATCTCTCAATACCAATTGCGGATATCCCCTGGCCCTGAATCTCTCCTGCAAAAGCCTCACTGAAGAAGGATGCACCATTGGAGCAATTCCTCCTCACCCGGAGGTATTGACCTTTCGGGATGCCCCATTTAAGAGGGGCCGGATGATGACTATTTCAGTGAAGCAAGGAGTTTGTGGCCGTGGTCTTCCTATGGATGTTTGTGGATAGCTTATCACCTATCTTGGTGAATCTCACATCCAAGAAAGTGATGCTCTCTAAATCAAGTTCAAAGGTGAATCGGAGGCCTATCTTGTTTTTATTAAGGCCCGAAACAAATCTCTTAAAGTCCGCTGGTCCTCCTTTCCACACTACGAACACGTCGTCAATGTAGCGTGTCCAGAATTGGATGTTGTTGGACCACCAGACGACATGATCAGGGAAAACGTGGGTGTCCTCCCACCAGCCCAGGAAGAGGTTGGTATCAGTAGGGGCACAAGGACTGCCCATTGCCGTCCCCCTGAGCTGGTGGTAGAAACGTGCATTAAATAAAAAGAAATTATGGGTCAAGGTGAACTCCAATAATTTCAAGATAAACTCACGGGTATGATCCCTGCTCAAATCGGTGAGGATTTGCAAATTACCAAAGTCACCTTCGTCCAAACGCAGCCTGTTGCAAGTCTCCCTATTGGACGCCTTAAAAAACTTGTGCCACATTAGTCTCCTACAGAAGAGGTGGAGGTCCTTCGTCCAGGTGGTAGGCACGAACGACAGTCCCCTCTTAAGAACCCCCACCTTCCCCTTATTTCCCCCTCTTCCTCTTCCCCTTCCTTCCACCTCTCCATCATTCTTTCTAGCTAGCTGGCCACCATGCCTGTGTGCCGGCTGTCCCTGTCCCCTCCCTGTTCCCCCCCCCCCCCTCAGCTTGCGAGGCCATTAGTAATTAAACTGTCCCTTTAACTTGGCCAGGTGCACAAAGCACCTTAACTGCTAACTATCTTGTAAAATGAACATAAATTGGTTCATTGATATTGCGTATGCCCCCTCCTGACTATGAGTGGGTAGCATGTATAATTGTCTTTGACGGCTTATCTTTCACTATTATCCCTCTTTTGGATCTCCCCCCTGTCTGACCCAACTGGCTGCGCTCTCATAATTTTTTCAATATATTTCTTTTTGTCCCATGGGATGGTGGGTGCTCACTATTTTTAGCCCCTCATGCGGTTCTTTAGGGTCACCGTCCTGGGCTTAGGATAATCTTCGGGATGTGTTGTATATCATACAATCAGGACATTGATTATTTATCATCTATGCCCCTAATATAGTGAGGTTACATTCCAGTATATTACTATGGGCGTAGGACAAACTAAAAGCAGAGACCTAACATCGTTTCTTCCACTTATTTATGGTACTGCCCCCCACTCAGCGGTACCTACTACGCCCGAATTTTATGTTCCATATCTGATACGGAGCGCTGCTATTAATAGACCAGATGGGTGATGCGGTCCAACCACCAGAAGGGGCATATAGCGTTCCACAGACCGGCACCCTTTATGCTTCATGGCATTGGTTACGTCTGTTCCATTAGCAGGAAGTTGTCGCCAAGGTGGAACGCACGTACCCGATCATTGCTGTTCACCACCTGGTGTCAGCGGAAGTGACATCACTAATTGGGCGACGTAGGGCGAGTCAGGAGAGATATTTAAATGGGGAGAGAAGGATAAACATAGTATCGGACCTGAGGAGAAGCCGATATGGAGGACCGGATACTGCAACTATCGACTGTGAGTAAGATATGGCCGCTTTTGCCTTACTCTAAGGAAGGCTGTGTTTACTGAATTTGCCTCTTGTGCAATACAGGTGATTTAATGTGGCGATTTGCCTTCTATCATTCTTTTTGATTCTGACCATCGAGCAGTCATTATGAGGTAGCTTTGTATTTCTTGGGGACTTCTAGGTGGCGGCTTTTGTCTGAATATATATACCGCTGGTATTAGCATGTATGTTTCTTTCCCACAGCTGTAAGTCTCAACCTCACTATCTGGTCTGGCGGTTAATTTGCTGGGCAGTGTAATTGTGCGCTATTCCACCACTATAATCACCTTGTGTGGCCGTTACAACTTTCTACTGCACTTTATCCAATCGGATACCTGACACTCTACTGACATAGTGAGTTATCTCTGTGATCAGGGTGTTCATTGGTGGTGGCCACGTTCAAGCATGTGGATCAGTGCAAATGTGTATATATTTTTCTTCCACAGAGGCTTCCCCTGAATACATGACCGTATGGAAGCAACTATCTTCTTACTCTTGGGTCGCTGGACTGGACGGGCTCTCTCCTCTTCTAAGTATCATCTGCTGGTCGAATCATTAATTATCGAATACTAAGTGACACCGATGTATCAGTATCGGTGATCTACACCCATTTTACGGAGTTTGCATTATATCATGGGTCTCCATTATCTTTAATATTGATTTAACTATTCGTTTTCATTTACCCCCTGATGATCCCACACCGTGGGGGAAACGCGTTGGGGTTTTCTGTCATAATTATTGTATTTACCGCATTATCGTATTAGGGTGTGTTTTTAGACTTTTTGGTGTACTTTTTACCTCTTGATAAGTGCTAGTATCAATAGGGCTGTATACAAAGTTCATCCTTTCGTCTGTATGTCTGTATGTTTATTCGGTAGACTACCACCAGGCTAGTACCTTATCTGCTGTCACTAATCTAGGGTGCAGTAGGAGGTGGTAGCCAAAGTTCGAGGACTTGGAGTCCCCATCACTAGGGGCCGTCCCTGGGCTAAGGTGAAGGTTAGGGTGTGAGTCTAGGGAGAGTCTCCCCACCCATCATTGGTCAGCCTAGTTACTGGTAGCTCTACTTTAGTGGTTGAGTTGTTTACGTAATTTATGTAAGGTTATTATTAAAAATATTTTTCTCTGAAGAAACATCCTTCAGGGAATAAGTTGGTTAAATCAGCCAGAGATTCAGATGATAACGGATGCCAGCGCCTCGGGCTGGGGCTCAAAAATCGGAGATAATTTTTTTCAGGGTACCTAGCCAGAAAACATAGAAAGATTATCCAACTTCAGAGAATTATACGCAGTCCTCATGATTCCAAAAGAAGGAGGATGGTTTCTAAATGGACAACATCTAAAAGTTCTGTCCGACAACATAACAATGGTAGCATATCTAAAACACCAAGGGGGAACAAGAGCCAACCCTCTAGGAGAGGTAGCAAGGAAGATTTTCACTTGGGCAGAAGAAAATTCCCTATCGTTATCTGCAATTTACTTGAAGGGTTCCGAAAAGATAGAGGCAGACTACCTAAGCAGAAGAAGAATAGATGCAGTAGAATGGTCTCTAAACAGGGACATCTTCCGGGAAATAATCTCTAGATGGGGTCGCCCAGAGATCTCTTTTCCTCAAAAGAAAATGCTCGGGTAGATCTCTATTGTTCCCTAGATCCAAGTGACAAGCCTTGGGCGGTAGACACCCTTCCAATAAGCTGGAATTGGAGACTGGAATATGTGTTCCCTCCAATACCCCTTATACCCCGGGTCATTCAGAAGATCCAAAGAGAGACTGCTACGATAATCTTGGTAATCCCTCTATGGGCCAAGAGAAGCTGGTTTCCTATATTAAAACAACTAGCACTGGAGGATCCATGGGAGATTCCTTTCTAGGGGGATATGCTTGTCCAGGGCCCTCTAATTCATCCAGATCCCCAGATATTTAGGTTAGCTGCATGGATCCTGAGAGTGAAACATTGAGAAGAAGGGGCCTTTCTGAAAAAGTGATCATCACACTCAAAGCTAGTAGGAAGATGGTTACTTCTTCCATTTACCTCAAGGTTTGGAAAAAGTTATGTTCCTGGCTCAGTGATGATCATCCCGATACTACCTCTCCCCCTTTAGTAAAATTTTAGATTTCTTCAGAGCGGGCTAGAGCTAGGGCTAAGACCCATTACACTTAAGGTTCAGATATCTGCTCTGAGCACCTTCTTTGACACTAGCCTAGCTAAACATAGGTGGGTAAGGATATTCGTTAAGGCAGCGGTTAGATTAAGGCCTACTCTAAGGTCTAAGAACGATAACTTGCTGGTCCAATTCTCAGGGAAGAATAAAGGGAAGAAACTTACTAGATCATCTTTAGCCAGGTGGATTAGATCCACTATTGAGTGCTGTTATTCCATCCAAAATAAGTCCTGCCCGGGGGGTGGTTATGGCTCATTCTACTAGAGCCACCGCCTCATCTTGGGCAGAAAAAGGTGGAGTATCTGTAAGGCCGCAACTTGGTCTATTGTAAATACATTCGTTAGACACTATCGCCTTAGTCTCCCTGATTCTACGGAAATTCAGTTTGGCCGGAAGGTTCTACAGGCGATATCCCACCCAGGTTAGTTATTTGTTAGTTCTCAATGTGGCCGTCATGGTGGATGAGGTGGAAAATCCGTAATTAGTCTTACCGGTAATTCTGTTTCCCTAAATCAACCATGACGGCCCATATTAACCCCATCCCAAAAAATAACAAATAATTAAAGAAAAAAGAAAAAAAGAAGAAAAAGGAAAGGAGGATTCCTTTTTTTCATGGGTATGAAGTAATATCCTATTTTTTTCTGTTCACCTACCTCGGTAATTTGTTAAACACTGAGAGGGTGGAGGAGTGGGGGAATTTAAACTCTCTGTGTGTTCCTGCCCCTACAGAGTTCAAGGGTCAATCTCATTGTGGCCTTCATGGTGGATTCAAGGAAACGAAAATTACCAGTAAGACTAATTATGTTTTTCTTTTTTTCTTCCCTCCACCTAAAAGATTTCAGTTTGTTTTTCAATTGAGTTGTACAGTTTATAGGTCACATTAAAGGTGGAAAAAGTTCTGAAATGATTTATATTTGTCTCATTTTGCTACATCACAGAAACCTGACATTTCAACAGGGGGCGTGTAGACTTTTTATATCTACTGTATGTATGTTTTTTTTATGTCTAAATAGTGTAAAAATAAATGTAAACTTTGAAAAAAATAATGTAAAGCACCATATTCAGACTTTTTCAGTTAGATGTATTGAGCTGTATGGGGGGTTCATTTTTTGTGGGACAATCTGTAGTTTTTATTGATACCATTTTGGACTGTGTGTGACTTTTTGATCACATTTTATTATATTTTTTGGGGTGAGAGAAGTGATGAAAAAAATGCCAAATTGGCCATTTTGACCCTTTTTTCCGTTAGTAAAGGCATTTTCGGTAGCAGTGATGCACATGATGTTTATATTTTTTGTTATTTATTTTTTATGCTATGGAAAAGGGGGTGATTTAAACTTTTATATTTATATATATATATTTTTTACAGTTTTTTTTATTTTGTTATGCTATTGAAGCTCGTATTTGAGCCTACAAAATCCATTGTTTCTTTTTTCAATTCTGAACAATCATAGGTCTTTTAGACTCATTATTTGTGCAGAATTGCTAATTTCTTATGTTGGCCTGCCACCTGGTTGCCAAATAACAGTTGCAGCTTCAATACCCTGGGTCTATTCAGAGAGACCCAGTGCATTGAAATCAATTACTGGCATCCTCATTGTCCGCAAAGGGGTTAAGAAAAACCTACCTAGAATTGTTTCCGACACAGTACCCTTTAAGTAAATGAAAAGATTTGTCCAGATTTTTGCAAGTGATGGCCTATCCTCAGGAAAAGCCATCACTAGCTGATCAGTCAGGGTCTGACACCTCGCAACTAAGAAAATTAACTGTTCCAGCGCCGTACATTAGCAACAAAACTGTCCAGTGTGCAATGAAAGGAACTGGCTACTGCAGCGCCATTCCCATCAAAGTGAATAGGAAAAGCATAGCGGTAACCAGCTCTGACCTTCTAGCTCTGGAAAATCCCACCAAAATAAAAAGACACAGACACTTTGCACATAAAATTCTCACACAGATATATAGTAGAATGACCACAAAAAACGGAGAACCTAAAATGACGCCTAAATCTGCCCCATACAACAAAATGTGGAGCTGTATGTAATACTAAAATAGTACCAATACATTTTACAATAGTATACAGTACATTCATATTTATAGGACAAACAGGTTTCTCACATCTATTTATAATATTTAGAACCCAGACTATCACATTTTAAAGTAACACTAAAGAAAAAAAATACACAAAAGAAAAAAAAAAAATAATAACTCAAATTCCTACCTTAACGTCTTTTATTCATTTGATTCTAATTTGTCACATATTACAATTAAATCTCAGAAATATGTAAAGAGATCTTTATGTGTCCCAGAGGACCAGCCATGTTCCTCTGTAAGGCAGCTTGCTGCAAAATAGTCCTCCCTTTTCTGTTCTGTCTTTAGTAGGGCACCAAAAAAGATTCATTTCCACCCCTTCAGTCATTTCACAGTTAGATTTAATCTGACCAAGGATGTCCCAGATGAGCGATGGGAGAAATGCCTGGAGAGAGTGCAGGCTATGGTAGAACATGTACACCAGGCATGCTCAACCTGCAGCCCTCCAGCTCCTGCAAAACTACAACTCCCATCATTCCCTGACAGCCTACAGCTATCATCCTACAAAAGGGCATCGTGGGAGTTGTAGTTTTACAACACCTGGAGGGCCGCAGGTTGAGCATGCCTGATGTACACTATACAGGCTACTAACAGTAGCACAGTAGCACAACTACCATGTGGCCTGGTTCTGTCCTGTTAAAAAGTGGCTCCTGGGACACTGGAGAAATGGTAGTGCCACTGGTTCCATGACCAAATCAATGTAAAACTGAGGTGTTAGTGTACCTGACATGAAGACTAGAGGGTTTCAGCTACTGTACATTATGTCACCCCATACCATAATCCTGGGAGTATGACTGGTATAAAGTTGCATTGTGGAGGCCCTTTTTGTGTGGTTGTCTACTTGGTCTGCAGGCTAATCTCTGGGTATCATCGCGTCCGAGACATAAGCGAGACACATCGCTCATCATCGCTACAAATCTGCATTCCATTCTCCATTGCCATTTTTCTGTCCATTATGATAGCCTTTGACAGTGGTGGGGTGATGTCAATCGAACATCTGTAGCTGGAAGTCTGGTGGCTCGTAGCCCAATGTTGTGCTAATGCTCTTTGATGCTTTGTGCAGACACTGTTATCCACCTTAGACTTGGGATGTGACATCCAATTTCATTTACTGTACAGAATGGATCTCTAGGCACCATTCTTGTAATTAGATGATCGAACTATGCAGATGTTGGCCTCTGTGCATCTTTTGCTGTCATTCCTGTTCATTGTTGTTCTCCAAACCACTGTTACATGCAGTGTTGACCAGTTCTAATTAGAGTTGAGCGGACACCTAGATGTTCGGGTTCGAGAAGTTCGGCGGAACTTCCCGGAAATGTTCGGGTTCGGGATCCGAACCCGATCCGAACTTCGTCCCGAACCCGAACCCCATTGAAGTCAATGGGGACCCGAACTTTTCGGTACTAAAAAGGCTGTAAAACAGCCCAGGAAAGGGCTAGAGGGCTGCAAAAGGCAGCAACATGTAGGTAAATCCCCTGCAAACAAATGTGGATAGGGAAATGAATTAAAATAAAAATTAATAAATAAAAATTAACCAAAATCAATTGGAGATTGGTCCCATAGCAGAGAATCTGGCTTCACGTCACCCACCACTGGAACAGTCCATTCTCAGATATTTAGGCCCCGGCACCCAGGCAGAGGAGAGAGGTCCCGTAACAGAGAATCTGGCTTCATGTCAGCAGAGAATCAGTCTGCATGTCATAGCAGAGAATCAGGCTTCACGTCAGCCACCACTGTAAGAGTCCATTTTCATAAATTTAGGCCAAGCACCCAGGCAGAGGGGAGAGGTCCCGTAACAGACAATCAGGCTTCACGTCAGCCACCAGTGCAACAGTCCATTGGCATATATTTAGGCCCAGCACCCAGGCAGAGGAGAGAGGTCCCGTAACAGAGAATCTGGCTTCATGTCAGCAGAGAATTAGTCTGCATGTCATAGCAGAGAATCAGGCTTAACGTCACCCAACATTGGAACAGTCCATTGGCATATATTTAGGCCCCGGCACCCAGACAGAGGAGAGGTTCATTCAAATTTGGGTAGCCTCGCAATATAATGGTAAAATGAAAATAAAAATAGGATTGAATGAGGAAGTGCCCTGGAGTACAATAATATATGGTTAAGGGGAGGTAGTTAATGTCTAATCTGGACAAGGGACGGACAGGTCCTGTGGGATCCATGCCTGGTTCATTTTTATGAACGTCAGCTTGTCCACATTGGCTGTAGACAGGCGGCTGCGTTTGTCTGTAATGACACCCCCTGCCGTGCTGAATACACGTTCAGACAAAACGCTGGCCGCCGGGCAGGCCAGCACCTCCAAGGCATAAAAGGCTAGCTCTGGCCACGTGGACAATTTAGAGACCCAGTAGTTGAATGGGGCCGAACCATCAGTCAGTACGTGGAGGGGTGTGCACACGTACTGTTCCACCATGTTAGTGAAATGTTGCCTCCTGCTAACACGTTGCGTATCAGGTGGTGGTGCAGTTAGCTGTGGCGTGTTGACAAAACTTTTCCACATCTCTGCCATGCTAACCCTGCCCTCAGAGGAGCTGGCCGTGACACAGCTGCCTTGGCGACCTCTTGCTCCTCCTCTGCCTTGGCCTTGGGCTTCCACTTGTTCCCCTGTGACATTTGGGAATTCTCTCAGTAGCGCGCCTACCAACGTGCGCTTGTACTCGCGCATCTTCCTATCACGCTCCAGTGCAGGAAGTAAGGTGGGCACATTGTCTTTGTAGCGTGGATCCAGCAGGGTGGCAACCCAGTAGTCCGCACACGTTAAAATGTGGGCAACTTTGCTGTCGTTGCGCAGGCACTGCAGCATGTAGTCGCTCATGTGTGCCAGGCTGCCCAGGGGTAAGGACAAGCTGTCCTCTGTGGGAGGCGTATCGTCATCGTCCTGCCTTTCCCCCCAGCCACGCACCAGTGATGGACCCGAGCTGCGTTGGGTGCCACCCCGTTGTGACCATGCTTCATCCTCATCCTCCCCCACCTCCTCCTCATCCTCCTCGTCCTCCAGTAGTGGGCCCTGGCTGGCCACATTTGTACCTGGCCTCTGCTGTTGCCAAAAACCTCCCTCTGAGTCACTTCGAAGAGACTGGCCTGAAAGTGCTAAAAATGACCCCTCTTCCTCCTCCTCCTCCTCTTCCTGGGCCACCTCCTCTTCCATCATCGCCCTAAGTGTTTTCTCAAGGAGACATAGAAGTGGTATTGTAACGCTGATAACGGCGTCATCGCCACTGGCCATGTTGGTGGAGTACTCGAAACAGCGCAACAGGGCACACAGGTCTCGCATGGAGGCCCAGTCATTGGTGGTGAAGTGGTGCTGTTCTGTAGTGCAACTGACCCGTGCGTGCTGCAGCTGAAACTCCACTATGGCCTGCTGCTGCTCGCACAGTCTGTCCAGCATGTGCAAGGTGGAGTTCCACCTGGTGGGCACGTCGCATATGAGGCGGTGAGCGGGAAGGCCGAAGTTACGCTGTAGCGCAGACAGGCGAGCAGCAGCAGGATGTGAATGCCAGAAGCGCGAACAGACGGCCCGCACTTTATGCAGCAGCTCTGACATGTCGGGGTAGTTGTGAATGAACTTCTGCACCACCAAATTCAGCACATGCGCTAAGCAAGGGATGTGCGTCAAACTGGCTAGTCCCAGAGCTGCAACGAGATTTTGCCCATTATCACACACCACCAGGCCGGGCTTGAGGCTCACCGGCAGCAACCACTCGTCGGTCTGTTGTTCTATACCCTGCCACAACTCCTGTGCGGTGTAGGGCCTGTCCCCCAAACATATGAGTTTCAGAATGGCCTGCTGACGTTTACCCCGGGCTGTGCTGAAGTTGGTGGTGAAGGTGTGTGGCTGACTAGATGAGCAGGTGGAAGAAGAGGAGGAGGAAGTCGAGTAGGAGGAGGTGGCAACAGGAGGCAAAGAATGTTGCCCTGCGATCCTTGGCGGCGGAAGGACGTGCGCCAAACAGCTCTCCGCCTGGGGCCCAGCTGCCACTACATTTACCCAGTGTGCAGTTAGGGAGATATAGCGTCCCTGGCCGTGCTTACTGGTCCACGTATCTGTGGTTAGGTGGACCTTGCCACAGATGGCGTTGCGCAGTGCACACTTGATTTTATCGGATACTTGGTTGTGCAGGGAAGGCACGGCTCTCTTGGAGAAGTAGTGCCGGCTGGGAACAACATACTGTGGGACAGCAAGCGACATGAGCTGTTTGAAGCTGTCTGTGTCCACAAGCCTAAATGACAGCATTTCATAGGCCAGTAGTTTAGAAATGCTGGCATTCAGGGCCAGGGATCGAGGGTGGCTAGGTGGGAATTTACGCTTTCTCTCAAATGTTTGTGAGATGGAGAGCTGAACGCTGCCGTGTGACATGGTTGAGACGCTTGGTGACGGAGGTGGTGGTGGTGTTGGTGGTACATCCCCTGTTTGCTGGGCGGCAGGTGCCAACGTTCCTCCAGAGGCGGAGGAAGAGGCCGAGGCAGCAGCAGCAGAAGAGGCCGAGGCGGCAGCAGCAGAAAAGGCAGCAGGGGGAGCCTGAGTGACTTCCTTGGTTTTAAGGTGTTTACTCCACTGCAGTTCATGCTTTGCATGCAGGTGCCTGGTCATGCAGGTTGTGCTCAGGTTCAGAACGTTAATGCCTCGCTTCAGGCTCTGATGGCACAGCGTGCAAACCACTCGGGTCTTGTCGTCAGCACATTGTTTGAAGAAGTGCCATGCCAGGGAACTCCTTGAAGCTGCCTTTGGGGTGCTCGGTCCCAGATGGCGGCGGTCAGTAGCAGGCGGAGTCTCTTGACGGCGGGTGTTCTGCTTTTGCCCACTGCTCCCTCTTTTGCTACGCTGTTGGCTCGGTCTCACCACTGCCTCTTCCTCCAAACTGTGAAAGTCAGTGGCACGACCTTCATTCCATGTGGGGTCTAGGACCTCATCGTCCCCTGCATCGTCTTCCACCCAGTCTTGATCCCTGACCTCCTGTTCAGTCTGCACACTGCAGAAAGACGCAGCAGTTGGCACCTGTGTTTCGTCATCATCAGAGACATGCTGAGGTGGTATTCCCATGTCCTCATCATCAGGAAACATAAGTGGTTGTGCGTCAGTGCATTCTATGTCTTTCACCGCTGGGGAAGGGCTAGGTAGATGCCCTTGGGAAACCCTGCCAGCGGAGTCTTCAAACAGCAAAAGAGACTGCTGCATAACTTGAGGCTCAGACAGTTTCCCTGGTATGCATGGGGGTGATGTGACAGACTGATAGGGTTGGTTTTCAGGCGCCATCTGTGCGCTTTCTGCAGAAGACTGGGTGGGAGATAATGTGAACGTGCTGGATCCACTGTCGGCCACCCAATTGACTAATGCCTGTACCTGCTCAGCCCTTACCATCCTTAGAACGGCATTGGGCCCCACCATATATCGCTGTAAATTCTGGCGGCTACTGGGACCTGAGGTAGTTGGTACACTAGGACGTGTGGATGTGGCAGAATGGCCACGTCCTCTCCCAGCACCAGAGGGTCCACTAACACCACCACGACCATGACCACGTCCGCGTCCCTTACTAGATGTTTTCCTCATTGTTATGGTTCACCACAACAACAAAAATATTATTTGGCCCAATGTATTGTATTTAAATTCAGCTGAATATAAATTTGAGGCCTAGTATTTAGGCGCTGGGTGACCGGTATAGATTTACTGACAGAATTAGACTTGGAAATGCACAGTAGCGTGTGTGTGAAGTTATTCTGAATGACCCTATGTGCACCTTGAATATTATATACCCTTTTAGGGATAGATTTCAAATAGCTCTGATACAGCAGAAACCACTAAATTATGAAATTGCTAAATTGGGAATTGTATTTCAACCCAGAACAAAAAATGTGCTTTGACGGACACTAAATAACTTGCCCAGCCAGAACAGTACAGCGGTAACGACAGATTTAGCGGGATATAAATTTGAGGCCTAGTATTTAGGCGCTGGGTGACCGGTATAGATTTACTGACAGAATTAGACTTGGAAATGCACAGTAGCGTGTGTGTGAAGTTATTCTGAATGACCCTATGTGCACCTTGAATATTATATACCCTTTTAGGGATAGATTTCAAATAGCTCTGATACAGCAGAAACCACTAAATTATGAAATTGCTAAATTGGGAATTGTATTTCAACCCAGAACAAAAAATGTGCTTTGACGGACACTAAATAACTTTCCCAGCCAGAACAGTACAGCGGTAACGACAGATTTAGCGGGATATAAATTTGAGGCCTAGTATTTAGGCGCTGGGTGACCGGTATGGATTTACTAACAGAATTAGACTTGGAAATGCACAGTAGCGTGTGTGTGAAGTTATTCTGAATGACCCTATGTGCACCTTGAATATTATATACCCTTTTAGGGATAGATTTCAAATAGCTCTGATACAGCAGAAACCACTAAATTATGAAATTGCTAAATTGGGAATTGTATTTCAACCCAGAACAAAAAATGTGCTTTGACGGACAGATTTAGCGGGATATAAATTTGAGGCCTAGTATTTAGGCGCTGGGTGACCGGTATGGATTTACTTACAGAATTAGACTGGGATATGGCCAAAAAATAACCACACTATTGCTGGTTAAATGCACTTGGTGTGACAGCTTGACCAACCACACTACTGAGGGTTAAATGCACTTGGTGACGGGCGCAGCTTGCCCCTGATGTAGTATATGGCCAAAAAATGAACAGACTATTGCTGGTTAAATGCACTTGGTGTGACAGCTTGACCAACCACACTACTGAGGGTTAAATGCACTTGGTGACGGGCGCAGCTTGCCCCTGATGTAGTATATGGCCAAAAAATGAACAGACTATTGCTGGTTAAATGCACTTGGTGTGACAGCTTGACCAACCACACTACTGAGGGTTAAATGCACTTGGTGACGGGTGCAGCTTGTTCCTGATGTAGTATATGGCCAAAAAATGAACAGACTATTGCTGGTTAAATGCACTTGGTGTGACAGCTTGACCAACCACACTACTGAGGGTTAAATGCACTTGGTGACGGGCGCAGCTTGCCCCTGATGTAGTATATGGCCAAAAAATGAACAGACTATTGCTGGTTAAATGCACTTGGTGACGGGCGCAGCTTGCCCCTGATGTAGTATATGGCCAAAAAATAAACAGTCTATTGCTGGTTAAATGCACTTGGTGTGACAGCTTCACCCTGATGTAGGCTTTAGCCAAAAAACAACCACACCATTGAGGGTTAAATGCACTTGGTGACGGGCGCAGCTTGCCCCTGATGTAGTATATGGCCAAAAAATAAACAGACTATTGCTGGTTAAATGCACTTGGTGTGACAGCTTCACCCTGATGTAGGCTTTAGCCAAAAAACAACCACACCATTGAGGGTTAAATGCACTTGGTCGCAGCTTGTGCTGGCGCACCACAAGACACAAAATGGCCGCCGATCACCCCAGAAAAAAGTGACTGACAAACGGTCTGGGCAGCCTAAAAACAGTGAGCAATTGAATTTCAGCAGCTCAATGATGCACAGCTGCAGATCGATCGATTAATCAAGTCCTTTGGAGGAGTTAATCTGCCTAATCTCGCCCTACTGTCGCAGCCGCAACCTTTCCCTACGCTAATCAGAGCAGAGTGACGGGCGGCGCTATGTGACTCCAGCTTAAATAGAGGCTGGGTCACATGGTGCTCTGGCCAATCACAGCCATGCCAATAGTAGGCATGGCTGTGACGGCCTCTTGGGGCAAGTAGTATGACGCTTGTTGATTGGCTGCTTTGCAGCCTTTCAAAAAGCGCCAAGAAAGCGTCACAAAAGCGCCAAGAAAGCGACGAACACCGAACCCGAACCCGGACTTTTACGAAAATGTCCGGGTTCGGGTCCGTGTCACGGACACCCCAAAATTCGGTACGAACCCGAACTATACAGTTCAAGTTCGCTCATCCCTAGTTCTGATATCTCAGCCTAGGCACATAATGATCTGCTAGAGCAGGGGTGTCAAACTCAAATTCATCGGGGGCCGCATCAGCAGTTTGGTCACCCTCAAAGGGCCGGGGGCCGGCATCTGCTTTTATAATGACAGCGGGGCCCGTGCAGTGACTGTATTCTACTACACGGGCCCCGCTCACTGTATAATCGTATCTCTAATAGTTAATGGTTACCGTATGTATATAATCGCATAAGGAGCGCTGTGTATTACCGGTACTTACAACTACAATTGCTCGCCGAGAGGAGGGAGGAGGCAGGAGGCAGGCCGGGAGGACAGGTGCTGGCAGCGTGAGTCATACGTCATGCGCCCACGCCGCCTGCTTCATTCATAAAGTGGGCGGCGCAGGCGCGTGACGTATGACTCACACACTGCCAGCGCCCGTCCTCCCAGCCTGCCTCCTCCCTCCTCTCGGCGAGCGTTTGTAGTTGTAAGTACTCCGCTCATTATGCGATTATGTACATAACTATTTACTATTAGACATACGATTATACAGTGAGCGGGGCCCGTGTAGTAGAATAGTCACTGCACGGGCCCCGCTGTCATTATAAAAGCAGACGCCGGCCCCCAGCCCCTCCTCCCTCACAGCTGATACACCCGCCGCGCGGCATCGCGGCGGGTGTATCATTTAAAATCGCTAAATAATTTGCACGAAAATTCGCAAATCGCAAAATAAGCTGCATTCGCCGTATAAGACGCACTGCTATTTTCCCCCCACTTTTGGGGGGGGAAAAGTGCGTCTTATACGGCGAAAAATACGGGTATGTTTTTAGGAGAATCTACTGAACCAAAATGATATATAACATTATGTATTGATAAATCGCAGTTAAGGATTATAAGTAGCCAAAAAAAAATATAAAAGACTTTAGTGGGGTGACACTGTTACAATACACTTCAAATGTTTTATATTTATACCTTTTTAGAAAAAACACTGCTGCACTGTCTGCAGGCAGGGCACAGTGGGCACTGGGCTGGGCACTACTTGGGCGCTGGAGCTGGACTGGAGAGGAGAAGAATGATTTCAATTCTCCCTCCCTGCCTCTCTCTCTGATGTCACTTCCTGTATGGACCTGACTTCCTTATCAGAGAGGAGGAGGGAGGGACTAGTCTGGGAGGAGCGAGGAGGAGCAAAGACTGGAGACCGGAGACTGAACACAGTGAGTGAGCAGCTGCGCTGCCTGGAATCATTCACTGTGTAGTGACTGTGTAGACTAGAGGAGGGAGGGAGGAGAGGGACTCGGGGAGGCTTGGGAGGAGCGCTGGCTGCGCTCAGCTGATCACCCGGCCCGGCTGCCGCAGTGAGTGACAGCAGCTAAGCTTAGGTCGGACAAACACTGTCTGCTACGCGGGCCACATGACGAGGTCTGGCGGGCCGGATTCGGCCCGCGGGCCTTGTGCTTGACACCCGTGTGCTAGAGTGATAAACCAAGGTCTCTCAGTTAAAGAATTATGTCCCTTTCAGTTTGTGACAAGTGCCAATAACTGGCATGTTGATGACTAGGAGGCATTGCACAATCATCCCACGTGATTTTTAGGTTTCATGTGCTACAAAACATTGCTTTAAATCTGTTTTTAATCCCTTCCCACATACAACATATTGGACATACAGTAAGTGCTTGAAAATGTGATCATTTGCAGATCTTAGTGACACTTTATATTTTTTGTGTCTCTAATGCGACTATTTGTTTAAAAAGTATTGAAATATTCCCATTTGGCCACTAGAGGTTAAAGTTTCCTGCTTTCTACAACAGCTGACTTGTTAGCTTTGCCGTGTAGAATGGAACAAGATAAGCCATCACATTATCATGAGAGGAGAATGGGTTTAACAACAGATTTATTGTACATCTTGATACCAGGATAAGGCAATGCTATGCACATAAATAACACTGGTTGAGTGTTACCTGGTCTCTCCAGGAGGGGGCACTTTATATTACAAAATTATGTTGATAAGATATTTTAACAAAATAAGTAAACAACTTAAATTTTAGCTAACCATGCAAACTCTAGCTGAATTCCCACTTTGACATAGTTTTGAATAATAAATATCTGAGATTAATTACCGTATTTTTCGCCGTATAAGACGCACTTTTTCTTCCCCCAAAATGGGGGACTGGGAGGAGGAGCTGGGGCCAGCAATAGCGGCGGGGCGGTGCAGTCACTGTACTAAAGGCCCGCCCCGCCGCTCCGGTGTACTAATAAAATATGTCATATTCAATTAATGGTTATTAAATATGCTACTTTATGCCTAATAGTACCTTAAATCCTAAGCGCATCCGTACAATGCAGGCCGGGCGGGCGGCAGCGTAACTCCCTGATGTCACGTGCCTGCGCCGCCTACTTTATGAATGAAGCAGGCGGCGCAGGCAAGTGACGTCAGTGAGTGACCGGCTGCCCGGCCTGCCGGCATTGTACTGAAGCGCTTAGGATTTAAGGTACTTTTAGGAATAAAGAGGCATATTTAATAACTATTAATTGAATAAGACATATTATATTAGTATACTGGAGCGGCGGGGGATCTGTGGATGGCACAGTTATGGGCTGGGAGGGTCTGTGGATGACACATGTATAACAGTGCCATCCACAGATCCCCCCCCTGTAACAGTGCCAGCCACAGATCCCCCTGTAACAGTGAAAGCCACAGATCCCCCCCATAAGTGTCCGTCATCTACAGATCCCCCCATAACAGTGTCCGTCATCCACAGATCCCCCCATAACAGTGTCCGTCATCCACAGATCCCCAGTAATAGTGCCATCCACAGACCACCTAGTTCCAAACCCACAGCACACCTTTTGGTTAAAAATATTTTTTTTTCTTATTTTACTCCCCAAAAACCTAGGTGCGTCTTATATGGCGAAAAATACGGTAACCTCTTTTTAAGATAATTGAATTGCTGCTGGAGTAATTACAGCGATCTTATAAAAAGTGTTCACTGGATGCAAAATTGTGACAATGATTTCAAACTGTTCTAAACTTATTAATTAATTAGTTTAATAATTATTTTAAAATACAAACACATACAAATCAGTCAATGTACATTGAAAGGGAATTTAGGGATGTTTATAACTCGTTCTTCTGAATGCTTTCAATTTCTGTTTTAAAGGGCTCATGCACACGCCCATAGTTTCTGCCTGCATCCAATCCACATTTTGGGTGAATCTGATGGGCATCCATTCATTTCAATGTGGCTTCAAAAGATGCAGACAGCTCACCGTGTGCTGTCCGCATCTGCACGTCAATTCCAGAGCACCGCGAAAAAAAGAACATGTCCTATTTTTGCCCATTGTGCGAATAAGGATAAGACATTTTTAGAGGGCTGTGAAAAAAAAAATAGCAGCATGCACTCATTCGGGATCCGTTTTCTGTGGATTTGCGGACAGCAAAACAATTATGACCGTGAGCCCAAATAAAGATATAGCAGAGCCAAATTGTCCATTAAGCTATTTCTTCTCTTCCAATGAAAACTTAATAGTATCACTATTATGTCAAAGACTACCTGTACACATTGCGTATTACATGTAATACAGTATGCTATAAGTCAATGTTTGACCCTTTAAATAGGCCTTGAGACATGATTTGGATATTAAGTAAGCCAGCACCTCATCTGCAGACAGCTGTTTTGGGGTAATAGCCCCTCATCAGTGCAGAGAGTACTGGCTTAACTGGGTGAGAGGCCTAAGTCAGGATTTGTGGGGTATGTATGACAGATATGTCTCCTTATGCCAACTAAAGCGCACTCTCCCCAAGGAGAGAAAGTACCCCCCCCCCCCCCACACACACTAGTAAATTATCCCCAACTGTGAATACCATAAAAAAGTCTAATTGCTCATTTATTCTTACGCGCCACAAAAAAACTTTTTAACATGCGATCAAAAAGCGTAATTTACTCCAAAATGATACCAATAAAAACTAAAAGTTGTCCTACAAATATGAAGCCCTCACACAACTCCATAGAAATAAAAAATAAAAAAGTTATGGGTCTTGGGAAAAAAGACTGTCTTCCTTTTAAAAAAAGGGGTTTTATTGCACAAAAGTATAAAAATATAAAAAAATTAATATATATATTTGTTGGTATCATTGTAATCGCGCTGACCCAGAGAATAAAGTTATGTTATTTATACCGAAAATTTAACGCCGTAAAATGTATAATGTAAAAACTCAGTAGTAGTAAAAAAAAAAACAAGCCCTCATACAGCTACATAGACAGAAAAATAAAGAAGTTGTAGCTCTTGGAAGGCGACAATGAAAAAAGGAAAAAAAATGCTTGGTCAGTAAGGCCAAAACCAGGCTGGTCACTAAGGGGTTAATGTACGGTATATGGTTTTGCTGACCTAGGGTAGAAAAGCATGGTGTACTATGCTTAACTGCATCCTTTGTTTTCCTGACATGCATGTTAAACGTGGGACAAAATGATATTGTTTCTGTGGGCGTCAGATTCTATTCTTATCCATAATTCTTTTTCTTTTTATCTTCCAGTTACAGATTACAAACATATCTACACTATCTTTTTGTTCCTCGTTATAAACATGTTTATGGAAGAATCTTGTCCTTAAAACCATCCATTCCTAATAGACAAATCTTTAATTCATTATTATTTATAGCTGCTTATATAGTTCCAACATATCTTGCTGTTCTGTATTCTTTATTTAAAGTAGTGAGGAGGAAGTAGGAAGCTAATATGCAAGAAACCAAAAATTTGAATTGGTAAATGCCACTTAAGGCCTCTTTCACACGGGCGTCATGTTTGTTGCCCGGATAAGAGGCGGGTGCGTTGCGGGAAAATGCGCCATTTTTCCGCGCGAGTGCAAAACATTGTAATGCGTTTTGCACTCGCGTGAGAAAAATCGCGCATGTTTGGTACCCAAACCCGAACTTCTTCACAGAAGTTCGGGCTTGGGATTGATGTTCTGAAGATTGTATTATTTTCCCTTATAACATGGTTATAAGGGAAAATAATAGCATTCTGACTACAGAATGCAGAGTATAATAGTGCTGGAAGGGTTAAAAAAATAAAAAAGTTAACTCACCTTCTCCTCTTGTTCGCGTAGTTCCCGGTCTGTTCTTTGCTAGCTGTGGGTTGAATGACCTGTGGTGACTTCAGATCACATGCTCCGTCACCACGGTGATAGACCATGGTGATGGAGCATGTGATCTGACATCACCACAGGTCCTTTAGCCCAAGCCCACAGCTAGCAAAGAACAGACCGGGAACTACGCGAACAAGAGGATAAGGTGAGTTAACTTTTTTATTTTTTTTAACCCTTCCAGCACTATTATACTATGCATTCTGTAGTCAGAATGCTATTATTTTCCCTTATAACCATGTTATAAGGGAAAATAATACAGTGAATAGACTGTCACCTAGAACCTACGCGTGAAAATCGCACCGCATCCGCACTTGCTTGCGGATGCTTGCGATTTTCCCGCAACCCCATTCACTTCTATGGGGCCTGCGTTGCGTGGATTATCGCACCGCAACGCACAAAGAGGAGCATGCTGCGATTTTCACGCAACGCATAAGTGATGCGTGAAAATCACCGCTCATGTGAACAGCCCCATAGAAATGAATGGGTCAGGATTCAGTGCGGGTGCAATGCGTTCAACTCACGCATCGCATCCGCGCGGAATACTCGCTCGTGTGAAAGGGGCCTAAAGGTTCCATATAATAGTAGACCTGAAACTCATAATGTCTGGTAAATAACCTACCATATTCATTAGATTTAGTGTCACATAAAGTTGATGGATGCTAATTACATTTTCTAACTCTTCTTTAATATATCAACCAAACACAATCTCATATGACAAACTGATCGTGTTATATTGCCTATGTTTTTATTATGTATTCGTTATTGTGGGAAAATTCCTTTAAAGGCCTTGTCCAGGTTCTAGATGGGTCATCAATATCAGATTGGTGAGGGTCTTGCTACTGGCATCCCTACCAATCAGCTGTTCTCAGCAGCCACTGGCTCATGCAGACTGAGCTGGAAGCAGACGGCTCCATCCACTGTGTAGGAGATGTGCCAGGTTCCTGCAGCTCCACTTCCATTCAAGCAGGAGCAGATCAAATAGGTTATTAATATCTAAAACCTGACCAACTCATTTAAGGATTTATGCCACTTTAACAATGGCCAAATTGTGATGGCTATGCAACATGGGCAGAGCATTAACAACAAAGCAGATCTTGTGGGGTAGTCCATGTATGCAGAGGTAAGTTGTTACCAGAAGGACAATCAGGTCAAAATGTTAACTATCAAAATTGCCTACAATGGGCCCTTAAGCATCAAAACTGAACCATGGAACAATGGAAGAAGGTGGCTTATCTGATGAACCAAATTTTCTTTTACATCATGGGGATGGCTGCATAAGTTGCCTGGGGAAAATATGGCACCAGGATGCACTGTGGGGAGAAGCAAGATGGTGGATGCAGTATGATGCTCTCGGCAATCTTCTTCTGGGAAATTTTGGGTATTTTTTTTTTTATATGGACAACTTATCCAAACATTGCTGCAGATTAAAGAAAATGTGTCTTTAGAAATTGACCTATTGTTTAAAATTAAATTTTTTATGTTTAACATATTTCTAAAGAATTTTTAATGATGTTATTTTTTATGTCGACATCTATATTTAAACAAAAAGCATAAAATCCTGCAATTTTTACACTGGCCACTAAGTCTAATAATAGGCACCACTTCTTGATCTGTGCCATCGGTATACTTTGGCATGCTTGTGACAATATTTGCTGTAATGGCAGTTGATGTTTAATGATGAACAATAATACCATTTGATGGTTTAGACTTAATCATTCGATAATGTTAGCTATTATATTTAGTATGATATTGTTGGATTCTAACTTGAAAGTATTTGCCTTCAAACTTGTTACCATCGTACAGAATTTAACTGAGCCCACAAGTGAATCTTTGCATGTCCAATTTATTGTACTAACAAATTCAGAGTTGAGTTATTGCCAATTATTGGTATGGAGTACGTTTTTTGACCCATAATTTTCATATTCCTTAATCATAATTTTCACATTGCTGAAGCCATATGAATAAGCTGATTGTGTTAAATGGCTTGTCCAGGTTCAGAGCTTAACCTGGATATAAGCTCCCCTTCACTCATTTACTATGTCTTAATGAAGCATTGAAGCATTTTTTGTTCCCATGCTCCCCCTTGCACTGTGCTGCCCTAGGCTGTTTTACAGGCTAGGGCTTTTTTTTTCCACTACCAGTGATGTAACGGGCTTCTCATGGGTATGCTAGGTTAAGGCTTCTGTCTAGCAGTGAGCCCGTTGATTTCACCGGCATAAATGGGTCGTCTTTAGGGCTGCCTAAGGCCGTTTTACAGGCTAGGGCTTTTTATTCACTACTGTTGATGTGCTAGGCTTCTCATGGGTATGCTAGGCAAAGGCTTCTGCCTAGCAATGAGCCCAGTGATGTCACTGGAATGAATGGGTGGTTTTTAGTGCTATCCTATACTGTTTTAAAGGCTAGGGCTTTTTCTAAACTATTGGTGATGTCCCAGGCTTCTCATGGGTATGCTAGGCAGAAGCTTCTGCCTAGCAGTGAGTCCAGTGATGTCACCGTCACAAATATGTGGTCTTTAGTAGGGATGAGCGAACTCGAACTGTATAGTTCGGGTTCGTACCGAATTTTGGGGTGTCCGTGACACAGACCCGAACCCGGACATTTTCGTAAAAGTCCGGGTTCGGGTTCGGTGTTCGTCGCTTTCTTCGCGCTTTTGTGACGCTTTCTTGGCGCTTTTTGAAAGGCTGCAAAGCAGCCAATCAACAAGCGTCATACTACTTGCCCCAAGAGGCCATCACAGCCATGCCTACTATTGGCATGGCTGTGATTGGCCAGAGCACCATGTGACCCAGCCTCTATTTAAGCTGGAGTCACATAGCGCCGCCCGTCACTCTGCTCTGATTAGCGTAGGGAGAGGTTGCGGCTGCGACAGTAGGGCGAGATTAGGCAGATTAACTCCTCCAAAGGACTTGATTAACTGATCGATCTGCAGCTGTGGATCATTGAGCTGCTGATCCTCAATTGCTCACTGTTTTTAGGCTGCACAGACCGTTTGTCAGTCTCATTTTTCTGGGGTGATCGGCGGCCATTTTGTGTCTTGTGGTGCGCCAGCACAAGCTGCGACCAAGTGCATTTAACCCTCAATGGTGTGGTTGTTTTTTGGCTAAAGCCTACATCAGGGTGAAGCTGTCACACCAAGTGCATTTAACCAGCAATAGTCTGTTCATTTTTGGCCATATACAAAATCAGGGGCAAGCTGCGCCTGTCACCAAGTGCATTTAACCCTCAATGGTGTGGTTGTTTTTTGGCTAAAGCCTACATCAGGGTGAAGCTGTCACACCAAGTGCATTTAACCAGCAATAGTCTGTTCATTTTTTGGCCATATACTAAATCAGGGGCAAGCTGCGCCTGTCACCAAGTGCATTTAACCCTCAATGGTGTGGTTGTTTTTTGGCTAAAGCCTACATCAGGGTGAAGCTGTCACACCAAGTGCATTTAACCAGCAATAGTCTGTTCATTTTTTGGCCATATACAAAATCAGGGGCAAGCTGCGCCTGTCACCAAGTGCATTTAACCCTCAATGGTGTGGTTGTTTTTTGGCTAAAGCCTACATCAGGGTGAAGCTGTCACACCAAGTGCATTTAACCAGCAATAGTCTGTTCATTTTTTGGCCATATCCCAGTCTAATTCTGTCACTAAATCCATACCGGTCACCCAGCGCCTAAATACTAGGCCTCAAATTTATATCCAGCTAAATCTGTCCCTAGTGCTGTAGCTGGGCGAGTTATTTAGTGTCCGTTCAAGCACATTTCTTGTTCTGGGTTGAAATACAATTCCCAATTTAGCAATTTCATAATTTAGTGGTTCCTGCTATATCAGAGCTATTTGAAATCTATCCCAAAAAGGGTATATAATATTGAAGGTGCACATTGGGTCATTCAGAATAACTTCACACACACCCGCTACTGTGTATTTCCAAGTCTAATTCTGTCACTAAACCCATACCTGTCACCCAGCGCCTAAATACTAGGCCTCAAATTTAAATCCCTCTAAATCTCTCGTTACCCACCGCTGTACTGTTGTTGCTGGGCAAGATATTTAGTGTCCGTCAAAGCACATTTTTTGTTCTGGGTTGAAGTACAATTCCCAATTTAGCAATTTCATAATTTAGTGGTTTCTGCTATATCAGAGCTATTTGAAATCTATCCCTAAAAGGGTATATAATATTGAAGGTGCACATAGGGTCATTCAGAATAACTTCACACACACGCTTCTGTGCATTTCCAAGTCTAATTCTGTCACTAAATCCATACCGGTGACCCAGCGCCTAAATACTAGGCCTCAAATTTAAATCCCTCTAAATCTCTCGTTACCCACCACTGTACTGTTGTTGCTGGGCAAGATATTTAGTGTCCGTCAAAGCACATTTTTTGTTCTGGGTTGAAGTACAATTCCCAATTTAGCAATTTCATAATTTAGTGGTTTCTGCTATATCAGAGCTATTTGAAATCTATCCCTAAAAGGGTATATAATATTGAAGGTGCACATAGGGTCATTCAGAATAACTTCACACACACGCTTCTGTGCATTTCCAAGTCTAATTCTGTCACTAAATCCATACCGGTGACCCAGCGCCTAAATACTAGGCCTCAAATTTAAATCCCTCTAAATCTCTCGTTACCCACCGCTGTACTGTTGTTGCTGGGCAAGATATTTAGTGTCCGTCAAAGCACATTTTTTGTTCTGGGTTGAAGTACAATTCCCAATTTAGCAATTTCATAATTTAGTGGTTTCTGCTATATCAGAGCTATTTGAAATCTATCCCTAAAAGGGTATATAATATTGAAGGTGCACATAGGGTCATTCAGAATAACTTCACACACACGCTTCTGTGCATTTCCAAGTCTAATTCTGTCACTAAATCCATACCGGTGACCCAGCGCCTAAATACTAGGCCTCAAATTTAAATCCCTCTAAATCTCTCGTTACCCACCGCTGTACTGTTGTTGCTGGGCAAGATATTTAGTGTCCGTCAAAGCACATTTTTTGTTCTGGGTTGAAGTACAATTCCCAATTTAGCAATTTCATAATTTAGTGGTTCCTGCTATATCAGAGCTATTTGAAATCTATCCCTAAAAGGGTATATAATATTGAAGGTGCACATAGGGTCATTCAGAATAACTTCACACACACGCTTCTGTGCATTTCCAAGTCTAATTCTGTCACTAAATCCATACCGGTGACCCAGCGCCTAAATACTAGGCCTCAAATTTAAATCCCTCTAAATCTCTCGTTACCCACCACTGTACTGTTGTTGCTGGGCAAGATATTTAGTGTCCGTCAAAGCACATTTTTTGTTCTGGGTTGAAGTACAATTCCCAATTTAGCAATTTCATAATTTAGTGGTTCCTGCTATATCAGAGCTATTTGAAATCTATCCCAAAAGGGTATATAATATTGAAGGTGCACATTGGGTCATTCAGAATAACTTCACACACACCCGCTACTGTGTATTTCCAAGTCTAATTCTGTCACTAAACCCATACCTGTCACCCAGCGCCTAAATACTAGGCCTCAAATTTAAATCCCTCTAAATCTCTCGTTACCCACCGCTGTACTGTTGTTGCTGGGCAAGATATTTAGTGTCCGTCAAAGCACATTTTTTGTTCTGGGTTGAAGTACAATTCCCAATTTAGCAATTTCATAATTTAGTGGTTTCTGCTATATCAGAGCTATTTGAAATCTATCCCTAAAAGGGTATATAATATTGAAGGTGCACATAGGGTCATTCAGAATAACTTCACACACACGCTTCTGTGCATTTCCAAGTCTAATTCTGTCACTAAATCCATACCGGTGACCCAGCGCCTAAATACTAGGCCTCAAATTTAAATCCCTCTAAATCTCTCGTTACCCACCGCTGTACTGTTGTTGCTGGGCAAGATATTTAGTGTCCGTCAAAGCACATTTTTTGTTCTGGGTTGAAGTACAATTCCCAATTTAGCAATTTCATAATTTAGTGGTTCCTGCTATATCAGAGCTATTTGAAATCTATCCCAAAAAGGGTATATAATATTGAAGGTGCACATTGGGTCATTCAGAATAACTTCACACACACCCGCTACTGTGTATTTCCAAGTCTAATTCTGTCACTAAACCCATACCTGTCACCCAGCGCCTAAATACTAGGCCTCAAATTTAAATCCCTCTAAATCTCTCGTTACCGCTGTCCTGTTGTAGCTGGGAAAGTTATTTAGTGCCCGTCAAAGCACATTTTTTGTTCTGGGTTGAAGTACAATTCCCAATTTAGCAATTTCATAATTTAGTGGTTCCTGCTATATCAGAGCTATTTGAAATCTATCCCAAAAAGGGTATATAATATTCAAGGTGCACATTGGGTCATTCAGAATAACTTCACACACACGCTTCTGTGCATTTCCAAGTCTAATTCTGTCACTAAATCCATACCGGTCACCCAGCGCCTAAATACTAGGCCTCAAATTTATATCCCGCTGAATTTGAATACAATACATTGGGCCAAATAATATATTTGTTGTTGTGGTGAACCATAACAATGAGAAAAACATCTAGTAAGGGACGCGGACGTGGACATGGTCGTGGTGGTGTTAGTGGACCCTCTGGTGCTGGGAGAGGACGTGGCCGTTCTGCCACATCCACACGTCCTAGTGTACCAACTACCTCAGGTCCCAGTAGCCGCCAGAATTTACAGCGATATATGGTGGGGCCCAATGCCGTTCTAAGGATGGTAAGGCCTGAGCAGGTACAGGCATTAGTCAATTGGGTGGCCGACAGTGGATCCAGCACGTTCACATTATCTCCCACCCAGTCTTCTGCAGAAAGCGCACAGATGGCGCCTGAAAACCAACCCCATCAGTCTGTCACATCACCCCCATGCATACCAGGGAAACTGTCTCAGCCTCAAGTTATGCAGCAGTCTCTTATGCTGTTTGAAGACTCCGCTGGCAGGGTTTCCCAAGGGCATCCACCTAGCCCTTCCCCAGCGGTGAAAGACATAGAATGCACTGACGCACAACCACTTATGTTTCCTGATGATGAGGACATGGGAATACCACCTCAGCATGTCTCTGATGATGACGAAACACAGGTGCCAACTGCTGCGTCTTTCTGCAGTGTGCAGACTGAACAGGAGGTCAGGGATCAAGACTGGGTGGAAGACGATGCAGGGGACGATGAGGTCCTAGACCCCACATGGAATGAAGGTCGTGCCACTGACTTTCACAGTTCGGAGGAAGAGGCAGTGGTGAGACCGAGCCAACAGCGTAGCAAAAGAGGGAGCAGTGGGCAAAAGCAGAACACCCGCCGCCAAGAGACTCCGCCTGCTACTGACCGCCGCCATCTGGGACCGAGCACCCCAAAGGCAGCTTCAAGGAGTTCCCTGGCATGGCACTTCTTCAAACAATGTGCTGACGACAAGACCCGAGTGGTTTGCACGCTGTGCCATCAGAGCCTGAAGCGAGGCATTAACGTTCTGAACCTGAGCACAACCTGCATGACCAGGCACCTGCATGCAAAGCATGAACTGCAGTGGAGTAAACACCTTAAAACCAAGGAAGTCACTCAGGCTCCCCCTGCTACCTCTTCTGCTGCTGCCGCCTCGGCCTATTCTGCTGCTGCCGCCTCGGCCTCTTCCTCCGCCTCTGGAGGAACGTTGGCACCTGCCGCCCAGCAAACAGGGGATGTACCACCAACACCACCACCACCACCTCCGTCACCAAGCGTCTCAACCATGTCACACGCCAGCGTTCAGCTCTCCATCTCACAAACATTTGATAGAAAGCGTAAATTCCCACCTAGCCACCCTCGATCCCTGGCCCTGAATGCCAGCATTTCTAAACTACTGGCCTATGAAATGCTGTCATTTAGGCTGGTGGACACAGACAGCTTCAAACAGCTCATGTCGCTTGCTGTCCCACAGTATGTTGTTCCCAGCCGGCACTACTTCTCCAAGAGAGCCGTGCCTTCCCTGCACAACCAAGTATCCGATAAAATCAAGTGTGCACTGCGCAACGCCATCTGTAGCAAGGTCCACCTAACCACAGATACGTGGACCAGTAAGCACGGCCAGGGACGCTATATCTCCCTAACTGCACACTGGGTAAATGTAGTGGCAGCTGGGCCCCAGGCGGAGAGCTGTTTGGCGCACGTCCTGCCGCCGCCAAGGATCGCAGGGCAACATTCTTTGCCTCCTGTTGCCACCTCCTCCTTCTCGGCTTCCTCCTCCTCTTCTTCCACCTGCTCATCCAGTCAGCCACACACCTTCACCACCAACTTCAGCACAGCCCGGGGTAAACGTCAGCAGGCCATTCTGAAACTCATATGTTTGGGGGACAGGCCCCACACCGCACAGGAGTTGTGGCGGGGTATTGAACAACAGACCGACGAGTGGTTGCTGCCGGTGAGCCTCAAGCCCGGCCTGGTGGTGTGTGATAATGGGCGAAATCTCGTTGCAGCTCTGGGACTAGCCAATTTGACGCACATCCCTTGCTTGGCGCATGTGCTGAATTTGGTGGTGCAGAAGTTCATTCACAACTACCCCGACATGTCAGAGCTGCTGCATAAAGTGCGGGCCGTCTGTTCGCGCTTCCGGCGTTCACATCCTGCCGCTGCTCGCCTGTCTGCGCTACAGCGTAACTTCGGCCTTCCCGCTCACCGCCTCATATGCGACGTGCCCACCAGGTGGAACTCCACCTTGCACATGCTGGACAGACTGTGCGAGCAGCAGCAGGCCATAGTGGAGTTTCAGCTGCAGCACGCACGGGTCAGTCGCACTACAGAACAGCACCACTTCACCACCAATGACTGGGCCTCCATGCGAGACCTGTGTGCCCTGTTGCGCTGTTTCGAGTACTCCACCAACATGGCCAGTGGCGATGACACCGTTATCAGCGTTACAATACCACTTCTATGTCTCCTTGAGAAAACACTTAGGGCGATGATGGAACAGGAGGTGGCCCAGGAGGAGGAGGAGGAGGATGAGGAAGAGGGGTCATTTTTAGCACTTTCAGGCCAGTCTCTTCGAAGTGACTCAGAGGGAGGTTTTTTGCAACAGCAGAGGCCAGGTACAAATGTGGCCAGCCAGGGCCCACTACTGGAGGACGAGGAGGACGAGGATGAGGAGGAGGTGGAGGAGGATGAGGATGAAGCATGGTCACAGCGGGGTGGCACCCAACGCAGCTCGGGTCCATCACTGGTGCGTGGCTGGGGGGAAAGGCAGGACGATGACGATACGCCTCCCACAGAGGACAGCTTGTCCTTACCCCTGGGCAGCCTGGCACACATGAGCGACTACATGCTGCAGTGCCTGCGCAACGACAGCAGAGTTGCCCACATTTTAACCTGTGCGGACTACTGGGTTGCCACCCTGCTGGATCCACGCTACAAAGACAATGTGCCCACCTTACTTCCTGCACTGGAGCGTGATAGGAAGATGCGCGAGTACAAGCGCACGTTGGTAGACGCGCTACTGAGAGCATTCCCAAATGTCACAGGGGAACAAGTGGAAGCCCAAGGCCAAGGCAGAGGAGGAGCAAGAGGTCGCCAAGGCAGCTGTGTCACGGCCAGCTCCTCTGAGGGCAGGGTTAGCATGGCAGAGATGTGGAAAACTTTTGTCAACACGCCACAGCTAACTGCACCACCACCTGATACGCAACGTGTTAGCAGGAGGCAACATTTCACTAACATGGTGGAACAGTACGTGTGCACACCCCTCCACGTACTGACTGATGGTTCGGCCCCATTCAACTTCTGGGTCTCTAAATTGTCCACGTGGCCAGAGCTAGCCTTTTATGCCTTGGAGGTGCTGGCCTGCCCGGCAGCCAGCGTTTTGTCTGAACGTGTATTCAGCACGGCAGGGGGCGTCATTACAGACAAACGCAGCCGCCTGTCTACAGCCAATGTGGACAAGCTGACGTTCATAAAAATGAACCAGGCATGGATCCCACAGGACCTGTCCGTCCCTTGTCCAGATTAGACATTAACTACCTCCCCATAACCATATATTATTGGACTCCAGGGCACTTCCTCATTCAATCCTATTTTTATTTTCATTTTACCATTATATTGCGATGCTACCCAAAGTTGAATGAACCTCTCCTCTGCCTGTATGCTAGGCCTAAATATATGCCAATGGACTGTTGCAGTGGTGGCTGACATGAAGCCTGATTCTCTGCTATGACATGCAGACTAATTCTCTGCTGACATGAAGCCAGATTGTCTGTTACGGGACCTCTCTCCTCTGCCTGTGTGTGTGCTGGGCCTAAATATATGCCAATGGACTGTTGCAGTGGTGGCTGACGTGAAGCCTCATTCTCTGCTATGACATGCAGACTGATTCTCTGCTGACATGAAGCCAGATTCTCTGTTACGGGACCTCTCTCCTCTGCCTGTGTGTGTGCTGGGCCTAAATATATGCCAATGGACTGTTGCAGTGGTGGCTGACGTGAAGCCTCATTCTCTGCTATGACATGCAGACTGATTCTCTGCTGACATGAAGCCAGATTCTCTGTTACGGGACCTCTCTCCTCTGCCTGTGTGTGTGCTGGGCCTAAATATATGCCAATGGACTGTTGCAGTGGTGGCTGACGTGAAGCCTCATTCTCTGCTATGACATGCAGACTGATTCTCTGCTGACATGAAGCCAGATTCTCTGTTACGGGACCTCTCTCCTCTGCCTGTGT
Source organism: Bufo gargarizans (assembly GCF_014858855.1). Lineage (NCBI taxonomy): Eukaryota > Metazoa > Chordata > Amphibia > Anura > Bufonidae > Bufo > Bufo gargarizans. The sequence goes on from NC_058081.1 coordinate 543,828,508, forward strand.
GTGTGCTGGGCCTAAATATATGCCAATGGACTGTTGCAGTGGTGGCTGACGTGAAGCCTCATTCTCTGCTATGACATGCAGACTGATTCTCTGCTGACATGAAGCCAGATTCTCTGTTACGGGACCTCTCTCCTCTGCCTGTGTGCTAGGCCTAAATATATGCCAATGGACTGTTGCAGTGGTGGCTGACGTGAAGCCTCATTCTCTGCTATGACATGCAGACTAATTCTCTGCTGACATGAAGACAGATTCTCTGTTACGGGACCTCTCTCCTCTGCCTGGGTGCCGGGGCCTAAATATCTGAGAATGGACTGTTCCAGTGGTGGGTGACGGGAAGCCAGATTCTCTGCTATGGAACCTCTCTCCAATTGATTTTGGTTAATTTTTATTTATTTAATTTTTATTTTAATTAATTTCCCTATCCACATTTGTTTGCAGGGGATTTACCTACATGTTGCTGCCTTTTGCAGCCCTCTAGCCCTTTCCTGGGCTGTTTTACAGCAGTTTTAGTGCCGAAAAGTTCGGGTCCCCATTGACTTCAATGGGGTTCGGGTTCGGGACGAAGTTCGGATCGGGTTCGGATCCCGAACCCGAACATTTCCGGGATGTTCGGCCGAACTTCTCGAACCCGAACATCCAGGTGTTCGCTCAACTCTAGTCTTTAGCGCTGCCCTAGGCTGTTTTACAAGCACACTAAAACATTAAATGAAATAGATGAAATATACCCGTGTGGAGCCAGGTCCTTCTGCTAGTATATATAAATCAAAAGTAAACTGCATATAAGGATGATCAGATAAAGGATTGTCTCAATGTAAAAAGTCCTGATGGATGTCATGCCTTGCCCTGTGAATGTGCGGAGATCTGTCAGACTGGCTGCACATGTCTGACTTCTTGGTTTGTTTTGATTTGAGCTGGATCCACCTTCCCTCAGGTGTACTGGGTTTCATTGTTAGTGAGGCTATTTATCCCTCCTTCCCCCAGTGGCCTGTGTGGGTTATAGTTCTTTTCCTAGGAGCTCTTCATTTGTGGTGGATCGTCTGCTCCAGCTCTGCTCAGATAAGTCCTCACCTTCATTTCCCTTTGTGTGTTTTTACTAGGCCTCTAGGGAGACACTTTCTTCTTCCTGGTTAGAAGAAGCAGGCTGCCTCTTCCCTTTTCATTGCTGCTTAGGGTTTGCCCAGGGAGTTCAGGTTTAGGCACGAGGGCATGTGCATATCCACCCTAAGGGTATGCACATGGGCACAGCAGTACAGCAGGAAAGCTTTTAGGGATCGCTAGGAGGTGACTCTTTCTCCTTAGCTTTTGGGCCTAGTCGTTTGTTCAGTTTGTTTTCTCATGTTTAGTTGTTTCCCAGCTTACCTACCTGTCGTGACATGGATTATCCGTGCTAATAATGCACCTTGAATTGTCTGGTCAGAGGGTGCATCAGGATCGTGCTACAATACAATCCCCTGATGAGCCCAGGGGAAACAGGTCAGGACAAATAAAATATACATAAAGTCAGTCAAAAACATCATAGGTGACAGCCTCCAGTGAGAGGGTGTGTCCTTTTCAGCTTTGCAGGCAGATAGCTACTACAGGCCTAGGAACCTTTAAATGGCCCCAGGCTTTTATGGCAACTGATGGGACCCCTGTGAAGAGGTCTCCGATTCGAGGATAGAGGGAACCTCACCATCTAACCCCACAGATGTCAGAGTTGCTATTGACAGCAGCATCTGAGAGGGTAAATGACCTGGATGGGTGATGATACCAATCCCGGTCACCACCAGCGGATGCTTTCTGTATTATACAGCTGACACCCATCTCACTCAGCATGTGAGCCTGCTTTATCTATCCCCTGCATACTAATGCCGTACATGTATGGTATTATGCGTCAAGCGATTAAAATGTCATCAACATTGTTGGTACTTTAAGATACTATGGAATTGCTCCATGCAAATCCTGGGCAGCAAATTTTGTGTAGATGTACTCATAGTCTACACAACAGCAGTTAAATTTTTGAGTACACTCCTTATTCTTTATGCTACACTTTCCCCTTATGGAGTCCCAATTTCTTCTATCAATACACAATAAGCCCATCCCTTTTATAGCTGATAAGCCAATGCATTCTAAATGGAAGAGTACGCTTTAGAAGAGGTCTATGAGTCTTCATTTCCATCTTTAGCTGCTGGGAGAAACAGCACACAAATTAACATGTCTTACTCCTCTCTTAAGGGTACTTTCACACTAGCGTTAGAAGAATCCGGCAGGCAGTTCCGTTGCCGTAACTGCCTGCCGGATCCAGAAATCCGTATGCAAACAGATATCATTTGTTTCCGGATCCGGATGCGGAGCAGTCTGACAAATGCATTGCAATACCGAATCCGTCTCTCCGGTGTCGTCCGGAAAAACAGATCCGGTATTTATCTTTTTCACAGTTTTAAAGGGAAACCGGATCTGTTTTTCCACAACACTTGGTATCGGATCCGGCATTAATACATTTCAAATGGAAATGAATGCCGGATCCGCTATCCGCCAAGTGTTACGAAATTTTGGCATGCTGCAGTATTTTTTCCGGCCAAATACCGTAAAAGGGACTGAACTGAAGACATCCTGATGCATACTGAACAGATTGCTTTCCATTCAGAATGCATTGGGACAAAATTGAAGCGTTTTTTCCGGTATTGAGCCCCTACGATGGAACTTAATACCGGAAAACTTTAACGCTAGTATGAAAGTACCCTCAGCAATTAGTGGGAGGTTTACCACTTCAATCCCCACCAATGTCACTATAAAGTTTTGTCAAAGTGTAGTTACTCTTTAAGAATGAATTACTGTCCTTTTCTAATGTGTTCCTGTAGTGAAATCTTGTAATCTGTAATATTGATTTGAGTAGTTGGGTGCTCTATAAGCGCAGCTTTCTATATGTTTCCATGTAAAAATAGATGACCTCCACACAGAGCTTTAAAATAAGCCTTTTGGTGATTTGGGTTAAATTTCACTGTTAGCAGCTGCAGAGTATTCTCTGATACTCTGATAAGTGTCTTGTTGCTAAAGATTCTTTAGAATGAATGGAATGCTATCTTTCAGTTACAAGTGAAACTCTTACTACCCCATTGATATTAAAAGGGTCCATTCACACGTCCGTAGAATGGGTCTGCATCCGTTCCGCAAATTGTTGTAACGGGTGCAAACCCATTCATTCTCTATGGGGAAGGAATGGATACGATAGCACACAGTGTGCTGTCCGCATCCGCATTTCCGGAGCACGCCACCTATCATCCGGTCCACGGCTTCGGAAAAAAATAGAACATGTCCTATTCTTGTCCGCAATAAGGAAAAGAATAGGCAGTTCTATGGGGCCGGGTGTATTGCAGATCCGCAATACGCTATGGACGTGTGAATGGACCCTAAAAATCTAGTGACTATAAGGAAATTCAAGCTTTTGTTTCAACATGTAAGGAAAGATGTGAATCCGATAATGGAGGATCAGAACAAAAGTTAGAGAAACAGCCCGGGACAGTACGAAACTGTATTCAAGTATGACAGTATCAATTTACGGCATTAAATACTCACAACCTTTGCAATGAGAAATCTTTAAATTTTCCACAAACTATAATACAAGTTTTTTAGAGCCACAACTTACAAGGAGCAATGATAACTATGGTGGCAATGGTGTCTATCCTTTCCTCTTAACCACCTCCGGACCGCCTAACGCAGATCTGCGGTCCGGAGGTGGCAGCTGTGCGCTCAACGACGCATATACGCGTCATCTCGCGAGACGTGAGATTTCCTGTGAACGCGCGCACACAGGCGCGCGCGTTCACAGGAACGGAAGGTAAGAGAGTGGATCTCCAGCCTGCCAGCGGCGATCGTTCGCTTGCAGGCTGGAGATGTGATTTTTTTTTAACCCCTAACAGGTATATTAGACGCTGTTTTGAAAACAGCGTCTAATATACCTGCTACCTGGTCCTCTGGTGGTCCCTTTTGTTTGGATCGACCACCAGAGGACACAGGTAGCTGTGTAAAGTAGCACCAAACACCACTACACTACACTACACCCCCCCTGTCACTTATTAACCACTTATAGACCCCTGATCACGTCATATACACTGCCTGATCACCCCCCCCGTCATTGATCACCCCCCTGTCATTGATCACCCCCCTGAATAGCTCCATTCAGACGTCCGTATGATTTTTACGGATCCACGGATACATGGATCGGATCCGCAAAACACATACGGACGTCTGAATGGAGCCTTACAGGGGGGTGATCAATGACAAGGGGGTGATCACGCATATAGACTTCCTGACCACTTCCCTGTCATTGATCACCCCCCTGTAAGGCTCCATTCAGACGTCCGTATGATTTTTACGGATCCATGGATACATGGATCGGATCCGCAAAACACATGCGGACGTCTGAATGGAGTCTTACAGGGGGGTGATCACGCATATAGACTTCCTGATCATCCCCCCCTGTCATTGATCACCCCCCTGTAAGGCTCCATTCAGACATCCGTATGATTTTTACGGATCCACGGATACATGGATCGGATCCGCAAAACGCATACGGACGTCTGAATGGAGCCTTACAGGGGGGTGATCAATGACAGGGGGGTGATCACCCCATATAGACTCCCTGATCACCCCCCTGTCATTGATCACCCCCTGTAAGGCTCCATTCAGACATTTTTTTTGGCCCAAGTTAGCGGAAATTGTTTTTTTTTTTTTTTCTTACTAAGTCTCATATTCCACTAACTTGTGTCAAAAAATAAAATCTCACATGAACTCACCATACCCCTCACGGAATCCAAATGCGTAAAATGTTTTAGACATTTATATTCCAGACTTCTTCTCACGCTTTAGGGCCCCTAAAATGCCAGGGCAGTATAAATATCCCACATGTGACCCCATTTTGGAAAGAAGACACCCCAAGGTATTCCGTGAGGGGCATATTGAGTCCATGAAAAATTTTAATTTTTGTCCCAAGTTAGCGGAAAGGGAGACTTTGTGAGAAAATGCAAAAAAAAAACAATTTCCGCTAACTTGTGCCAAAAAAAAAAAAATTCTAGGAACTCGCCATGCCCCTCACGGAATACCTTGGGGTGTCTTCTTTCCAAAATGGGGTCACATGTGGGGTATTTATACTGCCCTGGCATTTTAGGGGCCCGAAAGCGTGAGAAGAAGTCTGGGATCCAAATGTCTAAAAATGCCCTCCTAAAAGGAATTTGGGCCGCTTTGCGCATCTAGGCTGCAAAAAAGTGTCACACATGTGGTATCGCCGTACTCAGGAGAAGTTGGGGAATGTGTTTTGGGGTGTCATTTTACATATACCCATGCTGGGTGAGATAAATATCTTGGTCAAATGCCAACTTTGTATAAAAAAAAATGGGAAAAGTTGTCTTTTGCCAAGATATTTCTCTCACCCAGCATGGGTATATGTAAAATGACACCCCAAAATACATTCCCCAACTTCTCCTGAGTACGGCGATACCACATGTGTGACACTTTTTTGCCGCCTAGGTGGGCAAAGGGGCACACATTCCAAAGAGCACCTTTAGGATGTCACAGGTCATTTTTTACACATTTTGATTTCAAACTACTTTGCACACATTAGGGCCCCTAGAATGCCAGGGCAGTATAACTACCCCACAAGTGACCCCATTTTGGAAAGAAGACACTCCAATATATTTCGTGATGGGCATAGTGAGTTCATGGAAGTTTTTATTTTTTGTCACAAGTTAGTGGAATATGAGACTTTGTAAGAAAAAAAAAGGAAAAAAAAATTATCATTTTCCGCTAACTTGTGACAAAAAATAAAAAGTTCTATGAACTCACTATGCCCATCAGTGAATACCTTAGGGTGTCTACTTTCTGAAATGGGGTCATTTGTGGGTTGTTTGTACTGTCTGGGCATTGTAGAACCTCAGGAAACATGACAGGTGCTCAGAAAGTCAGAGCTGCTTCAAAAAGCGGAAATTCACATTTTTGTACCATAGTTTGTAAACGCTATAACTTTTACCCAAACCATTTTTTTTTACCCAAACATTTTTTTTTATCAAATACATGTAGAACAATAAATTTAGCAAAAAAATTATAGATGGATGTCGTTTTTTTTTTGCAAAATTTTACAGCTGAAAGTTAAAAATGTCATTTTTTTTCAAAAAAATTGTTAAATTTCGATTAATAAGAAAAAAAGTAAAAATGTCAGCAGCAATGAAATACCACCAAATGAAAGCTCTATTAGTGAGAAGAAAAGGAGGTAAAATTCATTTGGGTGGTAAGTTGCATGACTGAGCAATAAACGGTGAAAGTAGCGTAGTGCAGAATTGTAAAAAGTGGCCTGGTCATTAAGAGGGTTTCAGCTAGCGGGGTTTAAGTGGTTAAACAGTCTGTATGTCATGGTGATGCTCTATGCAAGCTACCATCCCGCTATCCCACTGCTGTATAACTTGGGGTGCCCGGGGCTGGCTACCAAACTCCTGTGTCCCATGCTTCATACTGCAGCCTGGATACTAGCTCTTTTTTGTATGTATTAGTGTCTATTCATTGAACATCTTTCTGTAGTACTGTAAGGGTTAATTCACCTTTTTGCTCTATGTTCCGCTGTTGGACTAATGAGCTCATCATCCCCCTTATATATGCCGTGCCTGATTAATTTGTTTGGTTTTACTTGCTTGAAAAGCCCTACAAAAGAACTACAATTTGCTTGTCTGTCCATGTACTGACTTCTGCCTGTGTCCTGAATCCTGGCTCTCTGCCACATGACCCATGTCTGCTCACCTTACTAACCCTGACACCTGCCCTGATCTCAGAACTCTTTCAAGGATTTTCATATACTCTACCTGTCCTGACACCTGCCTTTTCCTTATTACATTTATTGACTGCTCCCTCGGTGCTTGCCACAGTTGCCACTCACCCCATTGGGTCAGCAGACAACCACACAGACTATTCCAAGAAGTAGCGGCTTGGAGGTTCTACTGCGAAGGCCAGATCGCTGTATAGGTTTATAGGGTGAAAACCAGGGGACTGCCAGGATAACTCCCTCAGGACTAGCCCATAGTAAAAAACTGTTGGTTAGAACAGTGGGTCCACCATTACTGCCCATAACACTGTATATCATCCCTGCTACAGCACCACATCTTGACCTCTTCATGTTTTGTTAAAAGTTAGTGGCATCTCTATCTGCTGCTCCACTGGAATTTATTTAGCCTGGCACTCCAGAATTGCGGCTTCAAAAAGTCACAAAATAGTGTTTTTGTGGCCTTTTGTGGTCACTTACACAAACATTTTTACACTACTCCTTCCAGTTTTGAAAAGTTTTCAGAAAAGTCGGCATGGTTAGCTATGTTCATAAGTTTCACTCCAGATTTAACACTAAGATTTTTTTTAAATGCACAAAAAAGTTGCAAACTCGCTCCAGAAAGGGGGGGGGGGGGGGGATAAACTGGAATAGCATTTGTAGACATGTATAGGTTTAAATGGGTACAAACTTTGAAACAACTTTTTTTAAAGGTCACTTTAGGTGAACCTGAACAAATACGTACATTTTCATGTTGTCCACCCTAAAGTCAATATAAGCAGAACAAAGAGGGAGACTGGAATGGAAAAGCAAAAGTCACTTTGTGAGAAGCTCTTAAACTCTGTTAAGACTTTAAAGGGAACCTGTCTTCAACTTTATGATAACCTCACTGGGGGCAGCATAAATTAGTGACAGAAATGCAGATTTCAGCGGTGTGTCACTCATGAGCTAAAAGTAAGTAATTGCCGAGAACCAGCATCATAATCATTGCAGTACAGGCCTTGAAAAGAGTCAAATCTACCTGAGAAGAGTCCTGGTTATTCATAATATCCTGCTCTCTTACCCATCTGCTGATGATTGGCAGTTCTCTCCTAGAGAGAAAGGGAGAAAACTAGGTAGAAGACTGTCAGTCATCAGCAGGTGGGCAGGGAGAGCAGAAATTCATGAATGACCATGGGTCTTCTCTGAGTCTGACTCTTTCCCAGACCTAGTCTACAATAATTGTAATGTTGGTTCTCAGCAACCACTTATAACTAGAGTTGAGCGAACACCTGGATGTTCGGGTTCGAGAAGTTCGGCCGAACATCCCGGAAATGTTCGGGTTCGGGATCCGAACCCGATCCGAACTTCGTCCCGAACCCGAACCCCATTGAAGTCAATGGGGACCCGAACTTTTCGGCACTAAAAAGGCTGTAAAACAGCCCAGGAAAGAGCTAGAGGGCTGCAAAAGGCAGCAACATGTAGGTAAATCCCCTGCAAACAAATGTGGATAGGGAAATGAATTAAAATAAAAATTAAATAAATAAAAATTAACCAAAATCAATTGGAGAGAGGTCCCATAGCAGAGAATCTGGCTTCACGTCACCCACCACTGTAAGAGTCCATTTTCATAAATTTAGGCCCAGCACCCAGGCAGAGGAGAGAGGTCCCGTAACAGAGAATCTGGCTTCATGTCAGCAGAGAATCAGTCTGCATGTTATAGCAGAGAATGAGGCTTCACGTCAGCCACCACTGCAACAGTCCATTGGCATATATTTAGGCCCAGCACCCAGGCAGAGGAGGGAGGTCCCGTAACAGAGAATCTGTCTTCATGTCAGCAGAGAATCAGTCTGCATGTCATAGCAGAGAATGAGGCTTCACGTCAGCCACCACTGCAACAGTCCATTGGCATATATTTAGGCCCAGCACCCAGGCAGAGGAGAGAGGTCCCGTAACAGAGAATCTGTCTTCATGTCAGCAGAGAATTAGTCTGCATGTCATAGCAGAGAATGAGGCTTCACGTCAGCCACCACTGCAACAGTCCATTGGCATATATTTAGGCCCAGCACCCAGGCAGAGGAGGGAGGTCCCGTAACAGAGAATCTGGCTTCATGTCAGCAGAGAATCAGTCTGCATGTCATAGCAGAGAATGAGGCTTCACGTCAGCCACCACTGCAACAGTCCATTGGCATATATTTAGGCCCAGCACCCAGGCAGAGGAGGGAGGTCCCGTAACAGAGAATCTGGCTTCATGTCAGCAGAGAATCAGTCTGCATGTCATAGCAGAGAATGAGGCTTCACGTCAGCCACCACTGCAACAGTCCATTGGCATATATTTAGGCCCCGGCACCCAGACACAGGAGAGGTTCATTCAACTTTGGGTAGCCTCGCAATATAATGGTAAAATGAAAATAAAAATAGGATTGAATGAGGAAGTGCCCTGGAGTCCAATAATATATGGTTAAGGGGAGGTAGTTAATGTCTAATCTGGACAAGGGACGGACAGATCCTGTGGGATCCATGCCTGGTTCATTTTTATGAACGTCAGCTTGTCCACATTGGCTGTAGACAGGCGGCTGCGTTTGTCTGTAATGACGCCCCCTGCTGTGCTGAATACACGTTCAGACAAAACGCTGGCTGCCGGGCAGGCCAGCACCTCCAAGGCATAAAAGGCTAGCTCTGGCCACGTGGACAATTTAGAGACCCAGAAGTTGAATGGGGCCGAACCATCAGTCAGTACGTGGAGGGGTGTGCACACGTACTGTTCCACCATGTTAGTGAAATGTTGCCTCCTGCTAACACGTTGCGTATCAGGTGGTGGTGCAGTTAGCTGTGGCGTGTTGACAAAAGTTTTCCACATCTCTGCCATGCTAACCCTGCCCTCAAAGGAGCTGGCATTGACACAGCTGCCTTGGCGACCTCTTGCTCCTCCTCTGCCTTGGCCTTGGGCTTCCACTTGTTCCCCTGTGACATTTGGGAATGCTCTCAGTAGCGCGTCTACCAACGTGCGCTTGTACTCGCGCATCTTCCTATCACGCTCCAGTGCAGGAAGTAAGGTGGGCACATTGTCTTTGTAGCGTGGATCCAGCAGGGTGGCAACCCAGTAGTCCGCACACGTTAAAATGTGGGCAACTCTGCTGTCGTCGCGCAGGCACTGCAGCATGTAGTCGCTCATGTGTGCCAGGCTGCCCAGGGGTAAGGACAAGCTGTCCTCTGTGGGAGGCGTATCGTCATCGTCCTGCCTTTCCCCCCAGCCACGCACCAGTGATGGACCCGAGCTGCGTTGGGTGCCACCCCGCTGTGACCATGCTTCATCCTCATCCTCCACCTCCTCCTCATCCTCGTCCTCCTCGTCCTCCAGTAGTGGGCCCTGTCTGGCCACATTTGTACCTGGCCTCTGCTGTTGCCAAAAACCTCCCTCTGAGTCACTTCGAAGAGACTGGCCTGAAAGTGCTAAAAATGACCCCTCTTCCTCCTCCTCCTCCTCCTCCTCCTCCTGGGCCACCTCCTCTTGCATCATCGCCCTAAGTGTTTTCTCAAGGAGACATAGAAGTGGTATTGTAACGCTGATAACGGCGTCATCGCCACTGGCCATGTTGGTGGAGTACTCGAAACAGCGCAACAGGGCACACAGGTCTCGCAAGGAGGCCCAGTCATTGGTGGTGAAGTGGTGCTGTTCTGTAGTGCGACTGACCCGTGCGTGCTGCAGCTGAAACTCCACTATGGCCTGCAGCTGCTCGCACAGTCTGTCCAGCATGTGCAAGGTGGAGTTCCACCTGGTGGGCACGTCGCATATGAGGCGGTGAGCGGGAAGGCCGAAGTTACGCTGTAGCGCAGACAGGCGAGCAGCAGCAGGATGTGAACGCCGGAAGCGCGAACAGACGGCCCGCACTTTATGCAGCAGCTCTGACATGTCGGGGTAGTTGTGAATGAACTTCTGCACCACCAAATTCAGCACATGCGCCAAGCAAGGGATGTGCGTCAAATTGGCTAGTCCCAGAGCTGCAACGAGATTTCGCCCATTATCGCACACCACCAGGCCGGGCTTGAGGCTCACCGGCAGCAACCACTCGTCGGTCTGTTGTTCTATACCCCGCCACAACTCCTGTGCGGTGTGGGGCCTGTCCCCCAAACATATGAGTTTCAGAATGGCCTGCTGACGTTTACCCCGGGCTGTGCTGAAGTTGGTGGTGAAGGTGTGTGGCTGACTGGATGAGCAGGTGGAAGAAGAGGAGGAGGAAGCCGAGAAGGAGGAGGTGGCAACAGGAGGCAAAGAATGTTGCCCTGCGATCCTTGGCAACGGAAGGACGTGCGCCAAACAGCTCTCCGCCTGGGGCCCAGCTGCCACTACATTTACCCAGTGTGCAGTTAGGGAGATATAGCGTCCCTGGCTGTGCTTACTGGTCCACGTATCTGTGGTTAGGTGGACCTTGCCACAGATGGCGTTGCGCAGTGCACACTTGATTTTATCGGATACTTGGTTGTGCAGGGAAGGCACGGCTCTCTTGGAGAAGTAGTGGCGGCTGGGAACAACATACTGTGGGACAGCAAGCGACATGAGCTGTTTGAAGCTGTCTGTGTCCACCAGCCTAAATGACAGCATTTCATAGGCCAGTAGTTTAGAAATGCTGGCATTCAGGGCCAGGGATCGAGGGTGGCTAGGTGGGAATTTACGCTTTCTCTCAAATGTTTGTGAGATGGAGAGCTGAACGCTGCCGTGTGACATGGTTGAGACGCTTGGTGACGGAGGTGGTGGTGTTGGTGGTACATCCCCTGTTTGCTGGGCGGCAGGTGCCAACGTTCCTCCAGAGGCGTAGGAAGAGGCCGAGGCGGCAGCAGCAGAAGAGGCCGAGGCGGCAGCAGCAGAAGAGGTAGCAGGGGGAGCCTGAGTGACTTCCTTGGTTTTAAGGTGTTTACTCCACTGCAGTTCATGCTTTGCATGCAGGTGCCTGGTCATGCAGGTTGTGCTCAGGTTCAGAACGTTAATGCCTCGCTTAAGGCTCTGATGCCACAGCGTGCAAACCACTCGGGTCTTGTCGTCAGCACATTGTTTGAAGAAGTGCCATGCCAGGGAACTCCTTGAAGCTGCCTTTGGGGTGCTCGGTCCCAGATGGCGGCGGGCAGTAGCAGGCGGAGTCTCTTGGCGGCGGGTGTTCTGCTTTTGCCCACTGCTCCCTCTTTTGCTACGCTGTTGGCTCGGTCTCACCACTGCCTCTTCCTCCGAACTGTGAAAGTCAGTGGCACGACCTTCATTCCATGTGGGGTCTAGGACCTCATCATCCCCTGCATCGTCTTCCACCCAGTCTTGATCCCTGACCTCCTGTTCAGTCTGCACACTGCAGAAAGACGCAGCAGTTGGCACCTGTGTTTCGTCATCATCAGAGACATGCTGAGGTGGTATTCCCATGTCCTCATCATCAGGAAACATAAGTGGTTGTGCGTCAGTGCATTCTATATCTTTCACCGCTGGGGAAGGGCTAGGTGGATGCCCTTGGGAAACCCTGCCAGCGGAGTCTTCAAACAGCATAAGAGACTGCTGCATAACTTGAGGCTGAGACAGTTTCCCTGGTATGCATGGGGGTGATGTGACAGACTGATGGGGTTGGTTTTCAGGCGCCATCTGTGCGCTTTCTGCAGAAGACTGGGTGGGAGATAATGTGAACGCGCTGGATCCACTGTCGGCCACCCAATTGACTAATGCCTGTACCTGCTCAGGCCTTACCATCCTTAGAACGGCATTGGGCCCCACCATATATCGCTGTAAATTCTGGCGGCTACTGGGACCTGAGGTAGTTGGTACACTAGGACGTGTGGATGTGGCAGAACGGCCACGTCCTCTCCCAGCACCAGAGGGTCCACTAACACCACCACGACCATGTCCACGTCCGCGTCCCTTACTAGATGTTTTTCTCATTGTTATGGTTCACCACAACAACAAAAATATTATTTGGCCCAATGTATTGTATTCAAATTCAGCGGGATATAAATTTGAGGCCTAGTATTTAGGCGCTGGGTGACCGGTATGGATTTACTAACAGAATTAGACTTGGAAATGCACAGTAGCGTGTGTGTGAAGTTATTCTGAATGACCCTATGTGCACCTTGAATATTATATACCCTTTTAGGGATAGATTTCAAATAGCTCTGATATAGCAGAAACCACTAAATTATGAAATTGCTAAATTGGGAATTGTATTTCAACCCAGAACAAAAAATGTGCTTTGACGGACACTAAATAACTTTCCCAGCCACAACAGGACAGCGGTAACGAGAGATTTAGCGGGATATAAATTTGAGGCCTAGTATTTAGGCGCTGGGTGACCGGTATGGATTTAGTGACAGAATTAGACTGGGATATGGCCAAAAAATAACCACACTATTGCTGGTTAAATGCACTTGGTGACGGGCGCAGCTTGCCCCTGATGTAGTATATGGCCAAAAAATGAACAGACTATTGCTGGTTAAATGCACTTGGTGTCACAGCTTGACGAACCACACTACTGAGGGTTAAATGCACTTGGTGACGGGCGCAGCTTGCCCCTGATGTAGTATATGGCCAAAAAATGAACAGACTATTGCTGGTTAAATGCACTTGGTGACGGGCGCAGCTTGCCCCTGATTTAGTATATGGCCAAAAAATGAACAGACTATTGCTGGTTAAATGCACTTGGTGTGATAGCTTGACCAACCACACTACTGAGGGTTAAATGCACTTGGTGACGGGCGCAGCTTGCCCCTGATGTAGTATATGGCCAAAAAATGAACAGACTATTGCTGGTTAAATGCACTTGGTGTGATAGCTTGACCAACCACACTACTGAGGGTTAAATGCACTTGGTGACGGGCGCAGCTTGCCCCTGATGTAGTATATGGCCAAAAAATGAACAGACTATTGCTGGTTAAATGCACTTGGTGACGGGCGCAGCTTGCCCCTGATTTAGTATATGGCCAAAAAATGAACAGACTATTGCTGGTTAAATGCACTTGGTGTGATAGCTTGACCAACCACACTACTGAGGGTTAAATGCACTTGGTGACGGGCGCAGCTTGCCCCTGATGTAGTATATGGCCAAAAAATGAACAGACTATTGCTGGTTAAATGCACTTGGTGTCACAGCTTGACGAACCACACTACTGAGGGTTAAATGCACTTGGTGACGGGCGCAGCTTGCCCCTGATGTAGTATATGGCCAAAAAATAAACAGACTATTGCTGGTTAAATGCACTTGGTGTGACAGCTTCACCCTGATGTAGGCTTTAGCCAAAAAACAACCACACCATTGAGGGTTAAATGCACTTGGTGACAGGCGCAGCTTGCCCCTGATTTAGTATATGGCCAAAAAATGAACAGACTATTGCTGGTTAAATGCACTTGGTGTGACAGCTTCACCCTGATGTAGGCTTTAGCCAAAAAACAACCACACCATTGAGGGTTAAATGCACTTGGTCGCAGCTTGGATGCACTTGGTCGCAGCACCGCACAAGACACAAAATGGCCGCCGATCACCCCAGAAAAAAGTGACTGACAAACGGTCTGGGCAGCCTAAAAACAGTGAGTGAGCATTTCAATTTCAGCAGCTCAATGATGCACAGCTGCAGATCGATCGATTAATCAAGTGAAGTCCTTTGGAGGAGTTAATCTGCCTAATCTCGCCCTACTGTCGCATCCGCAACCTCTCCCTACGCTAATCAGAGCAGAGTGACGGGCGGCGCTATATGACTCCAGCTTAAATAGAGGCTGGGTCACATGGTGCTCTGGCCAATCACAGCCATGCCAATAGTAGGCATGGCTGTGACGGCCTCTTGGGGCAAGTAGTATGACGCTTGTTGATTGGCTGCTTTGCAGCCTTTCAAAAAGCGCCAAGAAAGCGTCACAAAAGCGCCAAGAAAGCGACGAACACCGAACCCGGACTTTTACGAAAATGTCCGGGTTCGGGTCCGTGTCACGGACACCCCAAAATTCGGTACGAACCCGAACTATACAGTTCGAGTTCGCTCATCCCTACTTATAACCACTTACTTTTAACTTATAAATGACAGACCGCTGAAATGTACTCACCTGTCTCTACCTTATTCTGACGTTAGTATGGGCAGCATAAAGTTGATGACCGGTTCCCATTAAAGATGGGCTGCATATAGCAAACTATGGGGAAGATTTGTCACACTGATGTACAGTAGAACTGGTTTAGTTGCCCATAGCAACCAGAATCCACCTTTTATTTTCCAAAGGAGCTGTGAAAAATGAAAGGAGGGATCTGATTGGTTGCTATAGGCAACTAAGTCAGTTTTGTGTTACACCAGTTTGATAAATGAACCCAATAGTATATATTTTAAAGGGCATCTGTAAGCAGATTCATATCTATGAAACTGTCTGACCTGGTACATGTGGACTTGGTAGCTGAAGACACCTATGTTGGTCCCATCTTCATATGTGCCCACACTATTGTGAAAAAGGATGTTTAAATATATGTAAATGAGCATACAGGAGCAATGGGGGCTTTGCTCTCTCTGCAACTGCTGCTCCCTCTGTACTTTGATTGACATGGCAAGACATGATGACTTTTTCCCTGCCTGGTCCTGTCCATCAGAGTGGAGAGTGCAGAGCAGTTGCAGAAGGAGCTGAGCCATTACTTATAGAGGCTCATTTGCATATATTAAAACATCATTTTTCTCAGCAACTTGGGCACAAATGAACATGGGACCAACACAGATGCCTGGTTGTTGTGGCGTGCTGACAAAGATTTTCCACATTTCGGCCATGCTAACTCTGCCTTCTGAGGTGCTGGCGGTGCCCCAGCTGAGTTAGCGACCTCTTCCTCTGCCTTCGCCTTGTGCTTCCACTGTGCCCCCGCTGTCAGGTGAGAATGCCACCAGCAGCACGTCTACCAGCGTGTGGCCACCCAGTAATCAACACAAGTTAGAATGTGGGCAACTCGGCGGTCGTTGTGGAGACACTCATGTGTGCCAGGTTGCCCAGAGGCAACGAAAAGCTGTCCTCTGTGGGAGGTGTATTGTCTGTGTCCTCTGTATCCCCCCCCCCATCCACGCACCAGTAATGGCCATAAGCTGGTCTGGGTGCCACCCAGCTGTGAACATGATTCCTCCTCCTCCATCTCCTTCTCCTCATCCTCCAGAACTGTGCCCTGGCTGGACAATTGTGTACCTTGGGTTTGTGGGTGCAGGAACCCACCCTCAGAGCCAATTGGGAATGACTGGCCTACGAAATGATCCCTCTTCCTCCTCCTCCTGTGCCACATCCTCTTCCATCATCACCAGTAGCATTTTTTCAAGGAGGCATAGAAGTGGGATAGTAACGCTGAGAACGGCGTTATCGGCACTGGCCATGGTGGAGTACTTTAAACAGCGCAACAAAGAACACAGGTCTCGCATGGAGGCCCAGTCATTGGTAGTGAAGTGGTGCTGTTCCGTCGAGCGACTCACCCGTGCGTGCTGCAGCTGAAACTCCACTTTTTGGAGTTTCACCTTGTCGGTACGTCGCATATAAGGCGGTGAGCGGGAAGGCTGAAGTTACGCTGCAGCGCTGACAGGCGAGCACCAGCAGGTTGAGAACGCCGAAAGCGCGCACAGACGGCTGCACTTTATGCAGCACCTCTGACATATCGGGGTAATTTTTAAGGTATCTCTGCACCACCAAATTCAGCACATGCGCCAGGCAAGGTATGTGCGTCAAACCGGCAAGTCCCAGAGCTGCTACGAGATTTCGCCCATTATTGCACACCACCAGGCCGGGCTTGAGGCTGACTGGCACAAACCACTCATCGGTCTGTTGTTCAAGGCCTCTCCCCAGCTCCTGCGCGGTGTGGGGTTTGTCCCCCAGACAGATACGTTTTAAAACTGCCTGCTGTCGTTTACCCCTGGCTGTGCTGAAGTTGGTGGTGAAGGTGTTGCGCTAGTAGAGGATGAGGAAGAAGAGTAGTAGGAGGAAGCAACAGGAGGCAAACTGAAGCACCCTGCAATCCTTGGTGGTGGAAGGACATGCGCTAAACTGCTATCCGCCTCAGGCCCAACCATCACTGCATTTACCTAGTGTGCTATTATGGAGATATAACCGCCCTGACCGTGCTTACTGGTCCACGTATACGTAGTGAGGAACAACTTGCCACAGATGGGGTTGCGCAGTGCACACCTGATTTTGTCTCCTACTTGGTTGTGCAGGGAAGGGATGGTTCGCCTTGAAAAGTAGTGGCGGCTGTGGGACAGCCACCGCCATAAGGTCATTAAAACTTTCCGTCTCCACCAGACAGAATGACAGCATTTCAAATGCCAGTAATTTAGAAATGCTGGCATATAGGGCTAGGGATCGTGGGTGGGTAGGGGGGTACTTCCTATCCAGCGTTTGGGCGATGGAGAGCTGAGCGCTTCCGTGGGACATTGTGGAGATGCTTGGTGACCCAGGTGTTGGTGTTGCTGGCAGATCCCCTGTTTGCGGGGTGGCAGGTGGCACTGTCACTCCAGAGGTGGATGAAGAGGCAGAGACTGCAGCAGAAGAGGAAGCAGGAGAAGCCAGAGACATTTGTTTTTGAGGTGTCTACTCCACTGCAGCTCTTGCTTTGCACTTAAATGCCTGGTCATGCAGGTTGTGCTAAGGTTTAGAACATTTATGCCTCGCTTCAGGCTCTGATTGCACAGCGTGCAAACCACTTGTGTCTTGTCGTCAGCACATTGTCTGAAGAACTGCCATGCCAGGGAACTCCTTGGAGCTGGCTTTGGTGTGCTCGGTCCCTTGCTGCGGTGGGCAGTAGCAGGCGTACTGTCTAGAGGACGGCCGCTCCGCTTTTGCACCCGGCTACCTCTTCTGCTGTGCTGGTGGCTCTGTGCGACCACCGCCTCTTCCTCCGAACTACATAGGTCACTCGCATGACCTTGATTCCATGTGGGGTCGAGGACCTCATCGTCCTCCACATCATCTTCCACCCAGTCTTCACCCCTGCCTTCATTGTCAGTCTGCACACTTTCGAAAGCCCCAGCAGTTGGCACCTGTGTTTCGTCATCATCCGAGACGTGCTCCGATGGTCTTCCCATGTACTCATCTTGAAAAATAAGAGGTTGGGCATCGGTGCACTCAATCTCTTTCACTTCTGGGGCAGGGCTAGATGGATGGCCCTGGGAAACCCTGCTAACAGTCATAAAAAAGCAGAAGAGACTGCTGCATGACTTGGGGCTCAGACTGCTTGCTTGATTTGCAAGGGGGTGAGGTGAAAGACTGATGGACATCGGCTGCAGGTGCCAACTGTGGTCTTTCAGCAGGAGACTGGGCCAGAGACAATGCGAAGGAACTAGATCCACTGTCAGCAACCCAATATACTAATCGCCTATACTTGTTCAGACCTTACGATTCGTAGAGCAGCATTAGGCCCGATCAAATACAGCTGCAGGTTTTGTCACCTACTTTCATCTGAGGAAGGGGTTTCACTTGTGCGAGTAGCTGGCACAGATCGACCATGTCCTCTACCTGCAACAGGAGCTCCACCAGCAGCACCACGACCTGGGCCACATCCCTTATTTGACGCTCTCCTTATATTTTTCGAATTTAGGATCTTCCCCTAAATGGGTGTTTAATTAATAGTAGAATAGAACGACAGTATGTAAAGGGTGTATCTCACACGGCCTGAACCAGACTAGGCCTCAATTAACAATTTTTTTGCCCAAAATGGCTGTATTTCAAATGCCTGAATCAAACCCCTGTATGTAGAGGGTGTATCTCACAGGGCCTGAACCAGTGTAGGCCTAAATTAAATTTTTATTTGCCCAAAATGGCTGTATTTCAAATGGCTGTATTTCAAATGCCTGAATCAAACCCCTGTATGTAGAGGGTGTTTCTCACACGGCCTGAATCAGTGTAGGCCTGAATTAAAGATTTATTTGCCCAAAATAACAATATTTCAAATGCCTGAATTAAACCCATGTATGAAGAGGGGATATCTCACACTGCCTGAACCACTGTAGGCCTGAATTAAATATTGGTGCACCAAATGGCGGTATTTCAAACCTCTGAATCTAACCCAAATGTATTAAGGGTGTATCTCACAATGACATATGCAGCAAAGGCTGCCAAATAAACTTTTTTGGACCAACAGGTGTTTGTTTAATAACTCAATATGGCAGCGGTATATAACCCAGGAATTTCAAACGTGCTTAGGCTGCAAGGCCTGAAATATTGTAATTTGCCCCAAAAAGGGTGCTCTAATAATAAAATAATATAAACCCTGTATATACAGGGTGTATCTCACACGGCCTGACCCACTGTAGGCCTGAATTCAAAATTGGTGCACCAAATGGCGGTATTTAAAATCTCTGAATCTAACTCAAATGTATTAAGTGTGTATCTCACAATGACATCTGCATCAAAGTCTGCCAACTAATTCTTTTTTGCCCAAACGAGTGTTTGCTTAACAACTGAATTTGACAGCAGTATATAAGCCTGTAATTTCACACGTGCTGATACTGCAAGTCCTGAAAATAGTGTTTTTTGGCAAAAAAGTGTGTTTTTAAAACCCCAGAAAATGATGGGTGTATTTCTAGCTTAAATTACAGACTGACTAATCCAGATGTTGTAGATTGCCAACATTGGTAACAGAATATGAAAGCTATTCAACTGGATCAATATAGCTAGTGCGTGCAAGGGTGTACTTCCTCTAAATATTTATCAACACAATGATCAAGTACCAAAATATCAAAGTTTATTATAATCACATTAAAAACATACATACATACATACAGACATGTGGAAACAAAATAAAGTGCCAAAAAGCGACAGCTCGCATATATCCTGAGACACCACAATATGATATTAATCATGGACTACCATCTGAAATACGTAAAACTGCGGGTATATATCTATAACCTCTCAGACTGTCTTTGCATTAAAATGTGGTGCATGTAGTGTGGTCACATGCAACCGGGAGTCACATAATACAATACATACTATACCAATCGAAGTACATAAAAAGAATCATAAGCCGGTTCATACTACTCAATGTTAACATGCATCTGGACACATATCCAAAAAATGTGGTTGCATGATCTTATCCTCTCTTACCTGGTTACCCAGGAGTGAGTCAGTCAAGATTCGCGATCGCTAGCTGGCGTGCCTCTCTACGCGCGTTTCGCGTTAGCTTCCTCCTGATTTTTTACTTTACGGGTTTTACTTTCTTGCTTAAATTGCACACTGACTAATCCAGATGTTGTAGATTGCCAAATATAGTGGGGTTTTTTGGTAACAGAATATGAAAGCTGTATATATTAAACTTGAATTTAACACTTGCAGATCAGGAAAATAGTTTTTTATCAAAAAAGTGTGTTTTTAAAACCCCAGAAAATGATGGGTGTATTTCTAGCTTAAATTGCACACTGACTAATCCAGATGTTGTATATTGCCCAAAAAAAAAGGTGATTTACAATGTCCTAAAAGCTCAGATGCAGTGCTGGCGCACTGAGCTTGCATAAAATGGCCGCCGCCGCCACCCACCTAACTGACGAATAATAGGTTTTTTTTGGGTCAATGGGCTCAGGGCAGGATTCTCTCCTATTCTCTCCCTGAAATCACAAGTCCATCAGCATCCTCTCCCTACACTTGGGGACGTGCAGCGCTATGTGACTCAAGCTTATATAGAGGCTGGGTCACATGCTGCTTTGGCCAATCACAGCCATGCCATTAGTAGCCTGCAGCCTTTCAAAAAGCACCAAGAAAGCGCCGAACACCGAACCCGAACTTTTACTGAAATGTTCGGGTTCGGGTCCGGGGTCCAAAAATCCTAAAGTTTGGTACGAACCCGAACTTTACAGTTCGGTTTCCTTAACCCTAGTCCTGGGTTTAACCTCCTAACAGTCACGTTAAAATTGGAAAAACCCTCCCAAAAATGTCACTTTTTTTATTGTAGATTTTTAATGTGTGTCTGCTGTAAATCTGGTTGACGCACAACTCAGGGGACACAATTTCATTTTTAACCCCTTAGTGACAATTCATATTAGCCTTAAGGACCAATAATATTTTCCACCTTTGTATTCTAACTTTTATTATTTTATTTCTAAGTGGAAATGTAAAAAAAAAAAAATAGCAATTTTAACAATACTTTGTATAATTTATTTACAGGGTTCACTTTGTGGTAAAATAACATAATTTTATTTTGTGGTTCAGTAAAATGATAATTGCACATTTGTATATATATTTTTTACAATTTTTCCTTTCCTCCTGCAGCCTATCAGCTCTGCAACTGCTCCCCCTCCTCCTCCAGACTGAAGAGGACGGGGACTGATTTAGCTGCTCATATGTCTGGTTTGAAAGCAGCTAGAGATATGGGCTTTTTATTGTTTGAAAGCATTTCAAGCCTTAAAACAATGCCAGATTATCTTCAGTACATGCGAAGGTAGCACGGTTAGAAATTGGGATGCAGTTAAAGTAAAAGCAGGCTATACTAGTGATTATTGCTGACTTGATTTCTAACAGTGATATCTTGTGTTTGGCCTAATGGTGTCATCACCATGAAAATGCAGTGCAATAAGCAGGCAGCATGTTATAGAGCAGGAGGAGCTGAGCAGATTGACATGTACAGTAGTTTTATGGGCAACAATTCTGTATAATTTGCATTTTTCTCATTTACATCTCTGCACTTTCTATGCTTAGAAGTCTGGTGAGTGGTTCTATTTAGTGATTAACAACTAGCTTTATATGCAGTCATATAAAGGAAGGCTGTCAAGCACTGAGTAGGACAACCAACTGGACCCTCATGTATAGAAAGAGCTGAGATTTAAATAAATAAACTACAGGTTTTGCTGAATCTGTTCCTGTAAGACTATATACTGTATCAGTATGTTCAGCTCCTCCTGCTCTATAACATGCTGTCAACAGACTGCACTGGATTTTCAATGTGACAGGTTCTCTTTAATCTATAAATTCAGGACCTAACCCGGGCAAGGTTAATTAGCAACTTTATTTACAAATGCCTGAGCAGGCAATAGAACCTATCTTGGCCCGGGTACAAACTAATACTTCACTTTTATTATAGTATTCATTAAAATGTGTCACTACATTTGAATGTGAACAACAACTTGTTGAACTACAACCGAAGAAACAAAAAGGCTCCTGTGTGTTAAAAACAGTCTGTAGTCCACTGTTAGGTATGATAGTATAGTCAGTTAGAGGCGATGTGCACAATCGTTCACTCTAAAAGCTATAGAGGCAACCTTTTTCCATGCCAAGTCTGCAAATTTAATTGCCAACTCGACTGATTATCGGCTATGTCAAATTTGGTGTCAATATATAGTGGGAGACCGATTCCCTCAACCCACACTGCAACTGGAAGTACTACTTGACAACCAACAGTTACTGCAGACATTGGCAAAACAGTTGCACTATTGTAAATGCCACCTGCTGATGGTGCCAACAGGTCACAGTAAACCAGCCGGACTACTGTTTTAACGCTAACAGTGGAAACATGACCGCTTGTTAAAACCTAAAACTGCCCCCTCAGTCTCCCACTATACAGGTCCTTCTAAAAAAATTAGCATATTGTGATAAAGTTCATTATTTTCTGTAATGTACTGATAAACATTAGACTTTCATATATTTTAGATTCATTACACACCAACTGAAGTAGTTCAAGCCTTTTATTGTTTTAATATTGATGATTTTGGCATACAGCTCATGAAAACCCAAAATTCCTATCTAAAAAAATTAGCATATCATGAAAAGGTTCTCTAAACGAGCTATTAACCTAATCATCTGAATCAACTAACTCTAAACACCTGCAAAAGATTCCTGAGGCTTTTAAAAACTCCCAGCCTGGTTCATTACTCAAAACCGCAATCATGGGTAAGACTGCCGACCTGACTGCTGTCCAGAAGGCCATCATTGACACCCTCAAGCAAGAGGGTAAGACACAGAAAGAAATTTCTGAACAAATAGGCTGTTCCCAGAGTGCTGTATCAAGGCACCTCAGTGGGAAGTCTGTGGGGAGGAAAAAGTGTGGCAGAAAACGCTGCACAACGAGAAGAGGTGACTGGACCCTGAGGAAGATTGTGGAGAAGGACCGATTCCAGACCTTGGGGGACCTGCGGAAGCGGTGAACTGAGTCTGGAGTAGAAACATCCAGAGCCACCGTGTACAGGCGTGTGCAGGAAATGGGCTACAGGTGCCGCATTCCCCAGGTCAAGCCACTTTTGAACCAGAAACAGCGGCAGAAGCGCCTGACCTGGGCTACAGAGAAGCAGCACTGGACTGTTGCATCTCATTCGGAAATCAAGGTGCCAGAGTCTGGAGGAAGACTGGGGAGAGGGAAATGCCAAAATGCCTGAAGTCCAGTGTCAAGTACCCACAGTCAGTGATGGTCTGGGGTGCCATGTCAGCTGCTGGTGTTGGTCCACTGTGTTTTATCAAGGGCAGGGTCAATGCAGCTAGCTATCAGGAGATTTTGGAGCACTTCATGCTTCCATCTGCTGAAAAGCTTTATGGAGATGAAGATTTCATTTTTCAGCACGACCTGGCACCTGCTCACAGTGCCAAAACCACTGGTAAATGGTTTACTGACCATGGTATTACTGTGCTCAATTGGCCTGCCAACTCTCCTGACCTAAACCCCATAGAGAATCTGTGGGATATTGGGAAGAGAAAGTTGAGAGACGCAAGACCCAACACTCTGGATGAGCTTAAGGCCGCTATCCTGGGCCTCCATAACACCTCAACAGTGCCACAGGCTGATTGCCTCCATGCCACGCCGCATTGAAGCAGTCATTTCTGCAAAAGGATTCCCGACCAAGTATTGAGTGCATAACTGAATATAATTATTTGAAGGTTGACTTTTTTTGTATTAAAAACACTTTTCTTTTATTGGTCGGATGAAATATGCAAATTTTTTTAGATAGGAAATTTGGGTTTTCATGAGCTGTATGCCAAAATCATCAATATTAAAACAATAAAAGGCTTGAACTACTTCAGTTGGTGTGTAATGAATCAAATATATGAAAGTCTAATGTTTATCAGTACATTACAGAAAATAATGAACTTTATCACAATATGCAATTTTTTTTAGAAGGACCTGTATATTGACACTAAATTTGACATAGCCGATAATCAGTCGAGTTGGCAATTAAATTTGCAGACTTGGCACGGAAAAAGGTTTCCTCTATAGCTTTTAGAGTGAAAAATTGTGCACATCGCCTCTAACTGACTATACTATCATACCTAACAGTGGACTACAGACTGTGTTTTTAACACCTTAGGAGCCTTTTTGTTTCTTTGTTTGTAGTTCAACAAGTTGTTATTCACATTCAAATGTAGTGACACATTTTAATGAATACTATAATAAAAGTGAAGTATTAGTTTGTACCCGGGCCAAGATAAGTTCTATTGCCTGCTCAGGCATTTGTAAATAAGGTTCTCTTTAACTCCCTACTGGGATCCGGTAAAAGAAGATTCTCGAAATTGGATATATTTTTCTTGTTTACTTCAGAGTTACACCCACAGGATAGTAAATGCAGTTTTGGGTCCTTCTCCCTCTAGCACCTGCCTGACTTTGCTTAGTGCAGTTGTCAGACCTACTTAAGATTAAAATACCACTTTTACCACAGGACCAGACTCTCTTGGTTTATTGCAAGTGATGCCACACAGCGTATATTGCATTAAGATTTTAACACAAAATTGCATATGAATTGCAAATTGATAAAATGCATCATGATTTTCATCTTGATCACAAAATACTACATGCCATTAGTGTAATGCAACAAAGGAAACCAGAAAAGCGACAAGTGTTCTTGCCTCGACCAGTAGTCTACAACTGGAGTGGGCGGAGTAACTGTGTGGAGTGGTTCGAGTAACTGTTGTGTGGTTGGAGTGGCTGGAGTAACTGTGGAAAGGTTGGACTGGGCAAAGTAACTTTTTGGAGTGGGCAGAGTAACTGTGTGGAGTATTTGGAGTGAGTAAAGATAGTAAACATTACACTAACCAATTGATTGATCAAATATAAAAAGTGCACATGGCAAGCTTGATAGAGTGAGAAACGCATTTCAACTTGTATTTATTTATATAGCACATTTAATTGCAATGTTGTTGCCCAAAGTGCTTCACAGTTACATTAAAACATACATTTATAAGAACATTAGCAGCTGATTTGTGTAGGTGGGCTTGAAAATGAGGGAGTGGTGGCAGTTTAGAAATCATGTCCTGATTTTTCAGCTCACACTCTAGCTTTTGTCACTTGCTGCTCACACACCTGGGTTCCTATGGCAACTTAGTCTACAGCAAGAGCAGAGAAGACCGATTAAAAACAAACTGCTCCAACTTGCTCACTTCACTGGCGTTTGCCATCTTCAAACAGTTGTAGTTTAAAAATATTATTTATATATAAATCCTACAGCGAAGAGCTTTATATTGTGAGAATCACAAGACCCAGACATACATTTTGATTCATAAAAATGAAGGCACAGTTGCAATTTAGAAATTGCCCTTCAAATTTGAAGTGGCTAGAGTGGAGTTACAATGAATGTCAATGGGCGGCGTGAGTTGCAAACGAATGGTCATATTGTGAAAACTATCAAGACTATGGTTTAGCCGTGGACATTTTAGTAGCAGCAGAGATAGCTGAACGTTTTGATATAAGATTTGTGTAGGTGGGCTTGAACATGAGGGAGTGGTGGCAGTTTATAAATCATGTCCTGATTTTTCAGCTCCCACTCTAGCTTTTGTCCGCTCCCACTCTAGTTTTGAACATTCCACCATTCATTCCTATGGGACAAATTTTGCCACTAAAGCGCTGATATTTCTTGAACCATTTGGCGAAACGTTCCACAAAGTAATAGCACACCAATCGGGAACAATCCGCACGTTTCGGTATATTACTGTCTATGTAGTGTAAAAACTGTGGGAGGCGACAGGGTGGTAAATTTGGCTATAATAATAAGAATATATATGTGAGATAACAGTAAGTGGTCTTGCCATCCAAGAACACTTAATACGTGCATGCAATTGGTGATTATCTCAAAAAGTTTTTAGTGGTGTGGGGGGTTAGCTCTTCTCCGGGGGTCATTCTCACAGATACGCCTTTAGGACACCAAGTTTCAGGTCCAAACAGTGTATTTATTGTTCAACACCAGCAACAATAAAATGACAAAATAATAAACACTCGCCCGTCCAGGCTCTAACTAAACATAAAGTTTCCTGACTCACCTAGGGCCCAGTTCACACCCTGTGAACTCATGCAGCTTTTGTCAGCCAATGTCCCACAGCCTCCTGGCTGTACAGAGCACAGTATGCCCACTGTCTCCAGTTCAGTATTTCTTGTGGGGGATTGGGGCTCAGTAGTCTGCCTGACTATGGCCCTGCGACCCTCCCAGGCGTCGCTGTGTCCCCCAACTCCAGGCTCTCTCACAGCCTTGTGGTCCCTCAGCCTTGCCCAGCTGAGACCACACAGACAGAGCCTCCAGGCCTCTGTCCACAGGTAACACACTACCCCCTTTCTGACACTCTGGGAGGTGCTTTGTGCTAGGCTGATTACCTCCAGCTTCTCTCACCTGTGGTGGAACAGGGGTGTGGACCGAACTATCCACCCCTTCCTTGCCTCTAACCTGAGTGAGACCTGTCACTGTCTCACATATCCCCCCCCCCTTTGTTCAAGCCCGTGAGGGTGAACACCTGCATAACCACGGGAGGCTAGTGAGAGGGTATTGACCTGGCCTGGACGTGGGGAACAGTCACCCACCCTGCTCTTTGGCTGATCCCAATAAGAACCGGCCCAGATTGGCTTTACAGCCACACTAAGTAACCCAGTGTCAGCGAGCACTAGATGCCGCTGACACAGAAAATTACCGGTTCTTATTTCACCGAGGCCAGGAACCTCGGTGACACGTACCTTCCCTTTGTTCTGCCAGACCCACGCCATCAGAGCTTGGTTTATCACCAAAACCAACATCTTGCCTAACCGAAACTGCCTAAAGGCCTCATGTGCCCATCTCATAGCCAGATACTCTATTCTTATGCTTACTCTTTCCCGAGTGATGATGCGCTGTCGTATATTTTGATCTCTCTCTCTTTTTAGATCCTCTAACTCCTGTACATGCGCCTCACGTCCTTTCTGGGACTGCTGCAGCTCTTGCCTGAACTGTTCCCAGTCATGGTCATATCCCGAGACTTTCTCCTTTGCTTTGCAGGGCTCCTTCAGCAGAGCATGCTTGCCCCTACTTGCTTCTTTTAAGTGCATCTGGGTCACTTCTTCCTTCTTTCCAACAGTAGTTACCCCAGCTACTATGGCAGTTTTAGAGACCTCTGCTTCTTTAGCGGCTTTTTCCACTTTGACCGCGGCTCCCTTTGGCTTAACTTTGGCCTCTGTAGAACCTGGGGACTTCATGTCAACCAACATATCGGCCTTAACTTTTTCAGTCTTTGTCTTCTTGAAGTCTCCAGTCTCTTTGACCGCCTTCTCATCCTTCTCAGACATGGCACCATACACTTGCCCTGTTAACCCCTCCCCCTCTTTCTCATTGAGGCAGGAGGCACCAGGGTCTTCAGCAGACTCCTCGTCTTCTTTTATTTTCTCTAGAGGCTCACCCAGGACCCCGTTCTCATTTTGTGGAGGAGTCAGGAGATACAGGCCATTGTAATAGCCCGGATCCGAAAAACTGATCGTTCACCTCCTTGTACTTCTTCCCCAGCAGCCTGCTGGCTATTTGGAAGGCCTTGTATGCAGAGGGGACATCTTCCAGGCCTAGGCTACACGCTACCACGGGTCTGTGGTCTTCGGCATCCACATCAGCCCCATCAACTGGTTTAGCAGAAGCATCTTCCATCTTCTCTGCCACAGCCAGCACCACAGTGCCACCCTCTCCAGTCCCATTTTTAACAGGCTCTGGCTTCTTGACATCTTCCAGAGAACTCTCCTCTTCAGGTTTCTCACCTTCTACCTGCTGCTCGAGAGCACACTTAGATTTCTCCAACTCATCTTTTAAGCTCATGAGATTTTCAGTCTCTGCTCTGAGTTGCTTGTTCAGCCTCTCCAATTCAGCATGCTCCTCAAGCGCTTCTTCCAGGGCTTTAGCCAAGGAGAGGGCCTTGGTCTCCTTTTCCCAAGCATCAGTCTCTGTTTGGTCACTTTTTTCACCATATCGAGCAGAGATGCATTTCTCTTCAGCTAGGAGCCAGTCACACTTCTCCTGTTTTTTCGCTGGATTAGACATAACTTGCTTCTGGTGGTCCAGGTCCACCATCAGATCATCCAATCCTCGCTGAAGTTTGTTCTTTGTTTTCTCCACCTTTTTGTAAGTCACACCCTGTTTCTCCAGGCGCTGAACCACCAACTCCATGTTTTTCAGCAGTTTCTTTTCAGCTTTTTGCACAAGCTTGTGGGAAGTGCCCCGCTTTTTGGCCTCCGGTTCCAGCTGCTCCTTGCTCGGCTCTGCTGCAGCAGATGTAGGAGTATCACCATTCTCTTTTTTTGCCCTTTCTGAAATTTTCTTCAGTTGCTCTGTGAAGACAGCTAGTCCTGTCTCTAACGTTTCTAGGGAGCGTGAGGAGAGAGAGAGAGATCATCCTCCTGTTTGCAGCTGTACTGTCGTGTCAGGTCACCTACAACTGTCTGGATATGGGCTTCAGACCCTAGGCTGATGTCACCCGACTTAATTCCCATCTCGTCACTACTAGTAACCACCTTTGTTTCGCAGGACCTTGACATGGTAGCTTCACTCTCTGAGTCGGTCACAGCACATACGTCACCTATACCGCTCGTGTCATTATTAATTCTGACCTCTAGGGGCACCGATGAGCTAATCCCCACCTGGGACACTTCCTTAGTAACCGACCAACATTGTGGAGACTGCATTTCCACCTCTGGTACATGCGGTACACCCTCTAACCCGATCATATTTTCCTGCACCTTCAAACACTTAGCTGGAGCTGGGCTTTGCGCCACACTACTTATATGCATGTCTTCAAACCTTTTGATTACGTCATATCGCGCTTCATGAAACATCATTTACATTTTTACCACCAGGGGGCGCTTCTCCCCTGACCACAACCTGCAACGGAAAAGTTATATCACTGTCACCACATATTTCATATGACATCATATCACGGCCCAACACTCCCTCATGCATGAGCGTATCTGTAACATCAAGTTCATCAGTCTCTGTTCTCATTGGAGTCTCACGCTCAGTGAAAATCAGTGGATAGTCCTTATCCGCACGACTGTCCAGCACCTTTAATATTTTATCAGTCTCTGGTTTCAATATTGTGCTACCTCTCACCCTGGCTAGCATGGGATCCCAGATCCTTGTCATCCCATGTCTAGCTTTGGTCATGGGCAACTGAGGAAACACAGAAACCTTCTCCCCTGCAGGTTTCTGCGAGGGAGCGATCACAGCAGGCTTATCCGCCTGTCCAGACACAGTTTTTTCTCTGTGTGACTTATTACCTACCGGCCCAGCAGATATCAACTGCCGCCGGCTCACTGTCACTGGCTCTGCCACATAGTTAATAACAGGAACAGTCTTACCCTTTGTAATCAACCATTCTGGTAAAGCAGTGACATTCTCTCCCGCGGACTCATCAAGGCTGTGGTTGCTCCTAGCAACAGCCTTACTGCACCTCCGCACTTCCTCTCTAGGACTCCGGGCACAGTCGCAGGGAAGATATGCACTCCTGAGAACCGCACCGCTCTTCACCTCTTTGTCTTCCCGACGGTTGCCCTTGGCAACGGCATATCTTTGCCTTTTATCAGGAACTCCGCTCCACAACTGCCCAAACAATGGAAAGTCCTTGCCCAGTACAAATTCCACTTCCAGTGTCTCACATTTTAACAGCTCCCATTGCACAGAGCCATAGTCCGTCACAAAGGTCAGTGACACCGTAGTTTTTGTCTCTGGTCCCCTTGTTACAAAGTCCAGAATTTCAGGCAGGACCTGAGACACTTGCTGGCGGGAGTCTAGAATGACCCCCAGCGGGATTCCGCCGATCACTAACTCGCAGGATTTCTCCCACGGGCTATACCATTTTTCAGCCATTTCCACTGCTCAGTCTCTTGTACTGGGCTTCTGGCCCTTTAAATCTTGCACTGTTTGCACCACAGAAAAAAAAAAATGTCCAGTTTAACACCAGCAGTCTCTGCTCTGCAAACTAGCAGGCTTCCAGCACTTTTACTTCTCAGCAGGGACACCTGCCCGCATCCGACACCAATTGTGGGGGGTTAGCTCTTCTCCGGGGGTCATTCTCACAGATACGCCTTTAGGACACCAAGTTTCAGGTCCAAACAGTGTATTTATTGTTCAACACCAGCAACAATAAAATGACAAAATAATAAAACACTCGCCCGTCCAGGCTCTAACTAAACATAAAGTTTCCTGACTCACCTAGGGCCCAGTTCACACCCTGTGAACTCGTGCAGCTTTTGTCAGCCAATGTCCCACAGCCTCCTGGCTGTACAGAGCACAGTATGCCCACTGTCTCCAGTTCAGTATTTCTTGTGGGGGATTGGGGCTCAGTAGTCTGCCTGACTATGGCCCTGCGACCCTCCCAGACGTCGCTGTGTCCCCCAACTCCAGGCTATCTCACAGCCTTGTGGTCCCTCAGCATTGCCCAGCTGAGACCACACAGACAGAGCCTCCAGGCCTCTGTCCACAGGTAACACACTCCCCCCTTTCTGACACTCTGGGAGGTGCTTTGTGCTAGGCTGATTACCTCCAGCTTCTCTCACCTGTGGTGGAACAGGGGTGTGGACCGAACTATCCACCCCTTCCTTGCCTCTAACCTGAGTGAGACCTGTCACTGTCTCACAGTGGTCATATAATATTTAATGCGCACCTATGATTTTGAGTGATCTTAAAGGGTTAAACTATGTTTCATATCATGCTGCGAAATAACAGAATCATTAGTGAGAGCTCCAGCCTTACTATTCTAACAAATACAATTTATTGCTATAACATGGAATAACACAGAGTTTTGTATTTCAGCATTTTATAGATTTGTCCCTGTCTTTGTGTGCTGTGGCTGTCTTCAATGTCACATTTTTTCTACTTTTAAGCCTTTTTGACAATTTGATAAAGTACTTCCTCTTAATCTGTTTACTCTGCACTTCCAGGCTGAATCTTACAGCTCAATACCCTTTCACAGTAGGAAGTTAATACAGGCAGGAAGAAAGTGCGAAATACACAAGTTAAAACACTTGGTTGCTGCCACTTTGTGAAAGTTGCTAGAAAGCTCATTACCCTGTCTTTACTACACTACTAGAGACTTCTCTAAAGCCATTTTTAATGAATCTAGCATCTGACTTGCCTCGATATGAGGACAGGGGATCATCCAGTTGGCCCTATCTTCAAGCAGTTTATATATATATATATATATATATATATATATCTGAGAAAAATGGCGGCACTGGCGAATAGTGAAAAGTTGGGTGCGCGTTCTTAAGGGAATAGGCTTCTTACCCCAGTAAACAGTCCAGAAAATGAACGGCACTCCAGTCGATCATAAACAAATGACTCCTTTAATCACCCGTGCAGTACAACGTTTCGGCTCAATACTAGAGCCTTTTTCAAGCGCTTAAAAAAAGCTCTAGTATTGAGCCGAAACGTTGTACTGCACGGGTGATTAAAGGAGTCATTTGTTTATGATCTACTGGAGTGCCGTTCATTTTCTGGAATATATATATATATATATATAAAAATTTAAAAACGGGCAGCACTCCAAGGAATAAAAATAGAAAAAATTCACCACGGCTCAAATGCAAACAAGTACTATGTGGAGGATTTATCATGAGTGAAATATTTGAAGTCACTTTTTGCTTGAGTCTGCATTGACGTACCTTATATCATATTTATCAAACTTCACATGTTTGATGAAGTTGTTTTATCCTTAAACCCAGCGGAATACATAATGATCACTGGGCCCCATAGCAAGAATCTGAATTGGGCCCCCTAACCCCACCCCTGGCCCTTCCCACCTTCTGTCCTGGCTCCTCCCCTGCCACACCCCAATTGGCTAATAAAGACATGTATACATGACCTACTGAAACCGTTAGGAATAAATCTTTTTAGTTATTTTTATTAACCAACTTTGTTGCAGTAACTTAAAAAAACACATCCCTGCTCCTGCCTGTCTGCTTTGGTAACGCCGGGCATAGATGGGCTATGTCATAGATGGGCACAGGACAGTGGACACAGGGCGCGAGATGTATGCGAGCACAGCTGAGCGAGTGCAGGGCGGGAGCCCGCATAAACATCGCTTCTCCTGCCTGTGTCCACTGTGCTAAAACCTGACATAGCCCATCCCCCACATCTTACCCCCTTTGCTACCAGCACAATTTTTTCATCACTTATCTTACCCCCAAAAATATAATAGAATGTGATTAAAAAGTCACAGACACTCTAAAATGGTATCAATAAAAAATTGTGGCCTGCTATTGACTGCCCCCCATGCCACTTGATGTTTACATCTGCGTGACGGGAGGCAGTGGCGGCTGTGCAGGCATCAGGAGCAATGCGGGTGCCAGGGAATGAGGTAAGCAAGGTGCCCAGGCAGTTGGGGGGGCATTATAGTAACATAGTACATAAGGCCGAAAAAAGACATTTGTCCATCCAGTTCGGCCTGTCATCCTGCAAGTTGATCCAGAGGAAGGCAAAAAAAAAAATAACTGTGAGGTAGAAGCCAATTTTCCCCACTTTAGGGAAATAAAAAATTCCTTCCCGACTCCAATCAGGCAATCAGAATAACTCCCTGGATCAACGACCCCTCTCTAGTAGCTATAGCTTGTAATCTTATTACGCATTATAGGGGTTGAATAACCCCTTTAACTCCTTGCTGCTGATGTGAGTGATATGCTGGGGGGCGCGGGGGGGCTGTAGGCTCATAGAGGACTCAGGAGGTACATAAATAAATGTACAAGAAAAAAACATGAGCAAATATAAACATCTGTCAGTTCAGAAAAATGTGCAGATCAGTGAAACGTTTGTATCACCTAAGAACTTACACAAAATTCATACACAGGTAGGTGGTATCTTAGGGGAGATCGGTTCCATGCCTCACTATGTAGTATCTGTTCTGGACAGCACGCCGTGCCGATTGTAATACTGCGCATGTCCTGAAGTCACGCTGATCCCTGACAAAATGTATGGGCAACCACGGCACTCCGAATAAATTTTATAATGATTTCTTATTTACAGATATAGCAGGGTTAGCACTCACGCTCTTAAATCAAATTTCTTAACTCATCGCATTATCTTGAGACAAAAGCCATTGAAAAGCAATTGAAGGTGTTTGCTTAACGCATTGAGTTTAGATAACACGTGTCATAAATCATGAGTGTTAACTCTACCGCATCGGTATTTCATTATTTTTGCTTCATTATTTCAATCCATCCGCATAAATAATCACTGGCCAACGTTTCGGTCCTACATAGACCTTGTTCACGGCCTTAGTTTCTTAAGTAATGTAGTAATGTAGATGGCGGATGGCGACACCATCTGCCATCTACATTACTTAAGAAACTAAGGCCATGAACAAGGTCTATGTAGGACCGAAACGTTGGCCAGTGATTATTTATGCGGATGGATTGAAATAATGAAGCAAAAATAATGAAATAAATAAGAAATCATTATAACATTTCTTCAGAGTGCCGTGGTTTTCTATCAATACTGTTACCCCCCTTACCACTGAGCACCACCTATCTCCTAGAGTAGTGCCGTTCAATTCTCTTGCTTAAAATGTATGGGCAAACCGGGGGTGGTTTAGAATGTATGGGCAAATGGGAGGTGGTTCAATAGAATGTATGGTCAAACGGGAAGTGGTTAAATAGAATGTATGGGCAAAAGGGAGGTGGTTCAATAGAATGTATGGGCAAACGGGAGGTGGTTCAATAGAATGTATGGGCTAATGGAAGGAAGTTAGGTTCGCTGTCCGGACTCTGCATCGCCAGGGAATAAGTAGAAAAGGGTCAGTTCCTGGACATAGTGGTAGAACACAAGTGGGCGGGCCACCTGCCGCCTCAATACCCCATGATTAATCTGTGACTCGTGCAGAGTATACATAGGGGCGGGGCTTTCCATGCGCTCCGGGCCCCTCTGTGCCACGGGCCCCATAGCAACGGCGTGGTCTGCCTATATTGGCGGTACGCCACTGCTTAAACCTAACACTTTTGTGTAAAAAAGCTCCTCCAGTTTTCCTACTCCACCCTACTACAGGAGTGAGATTTTTTTTTAAAGCTGCAAGAAAAATCACAATCTGAGTGATAAATCTCGAGTGAAACTCATTGAAGTAGCTAACCACACCCACTTTCCCACCCATATTTCAAAACTGGAGCGAGTGGTTTAAAAATGCAAAAAAAGTCACATTTTTTGCACGTGACCTCAAAAAGGCGCAAAGGCTCTATTATGACACCTTTTGAAGACAGAATTCTGGAATGCATGATATGATAAATTCCCCCTTATATGCAGCAGTAAAATTTTCCAGTGTGCTGTTTCATACAGTGTTTGTTTGCTCTTGTCACTTTAAGAAGCCACAACGCACTTTCCCCCTGGCTTGGGGGAAATTAATTAATCGGCACCGACACTCTGGCCCTGATCTCCTCAGATTGGTAGTAATGTAGATGGTCATATTTGCACCATCGCCATGGAAACCTTCCCATGTGGCACAGTGTCTCACAATCTGCACAATGTCTAACAGATGCACTCAGGTTGTAGTGTCTGACTTTACAACCAATATGCACACTTAGCCATCATTGTATCTCTGCCTTACGACACACACAGTGCCAGGTTGTGGTATCACACTTCACAACTACTGTGCACAATGTCTCACACAATATTGCTTACAGACTACAGGCTGGTTTTGTCTCTTACCTGTCTCTTTTACAGGCCCAGATGCTTTCAGGATGCACAGACTAAGTGGCCTCTCTCTACCCTTCCTCTCCTGCTCCAAACCTCTGTGGTATTTGGCTTCTATTGCCCTAGCAATTTCCTGAGGTGTTGTACCCTTCTTCCCAGTAGTAGCCACCTCCACTAGTTACCACTGGAATAACAATGAATCTGTCTCCAGCAGTAGCCACCAGCTCACACTTCCATGACCTGTCGAATACTTACACTGAGCACATGACCTGAATCTCAGCCATGACACTCTAATACAAGCTCAAGGATCTGCCAAGGATTAGCCACTCCAGATCTAACTTCAGTACATGACCTCGGATAATCAGATTAGCTGATCAGAATGTATGGATCCCGAAATTATATAGAGGGATCCGCATGGGATTATAATCATCCCCATAGCTTTTACTTAGTTTGTGGCGGGAAAATTTCC
This sequence comes from Bufo gargarizans, assembly GCF_014858855.1. Classification (NCBI taxonomy): domain Eukaryota; kingdom Metazoa; phylum Chordata; class Amphibia; order Anura; family Bufonidae; genus Bufo; species Bufo gargarizans. The sequence continues at coordinate 543,863,553 of NC_058081.1, forward strand.
CGCCTAAAAGTGTGTTTAGGTGAGCTAAGAATAGTTTGTTACTGGGGGTCTGGGGCAGAGGTCAATCATTGGGTCATTAAGTGACCTATGGGGTAGTGTTGCTGGGCAGAGTAGCCTGAGATGCCCAGCAACAGTTAGGTCATTGGTGGGACAGTTTCAAGGCCCCCCCTGGTTAGGGCTATATAGTACCGGGCAGTGTTAGGCTGTCATCTCAACAGCATCTGGAGGAGGTGCTGCCTGTCTGCGTACCTGATGGAGGAGTTCGTTGCTGAGCTGCGGAGGAGTGCGGGAGATGGAGAGACGGCGTCCTGGCTGGAATCCTGCTTAGCTGACTGGTCTTCATCTGTGGCTGTTCCGGCAATAATGTGCGATCCTGGCGATGTCCCGGCGGTGTCTGCGGCTGACTTATCTGAAGGTCTCCCTGTGGTGCCTGCGCTGCCCTCTTCAAGAAGAGAGAAGAGGCAGCACACCCGTTTCTCTCCTTCCCCCTGCAGGTCTGTTCCGGAGAGGAGAAGATCAGAGAGGCGAAGTGCTGCAGTGGAAGAAATCGGAAGTGGCCGCTTGGGGATGACATCACAGGCTGAGGTCCGTCCTGAATCTGCGTCCCCAGGAAACTTGGAGCAGCTTTTTGGTTCCCAGGAAGGTCCTGCTGTGAGAAGAGCATCGCTTGAGCCCCCTGTACATCCTTCGCGGCAACATGGACGTAGACGACGCAGAATTGAACCACAGCCTGTGCAGCACCAGTCTCTGCCGCTCCGCTCCGGTGTTGAGCAGCAGGATGGTGTGTGCTTGGAAAGCGTGATGCAGAGACAAGAGGCATCCGCATCTTCTTCTGGTGTCCGGAGTGCTGCTCCAGTGGGTGGTGAGTTCCCCAGGGATCTGGGCACCGTTATTGCGTCCTTGTCTTCTGTACTTTCTTCTTTACAGAGTTTTGCTCCTCTTCCCCCCCCCCCTGCTCCTGAATCGGCTGGTATGGCAGGTGATTTTTCTGATGCTTGGCATTTTAGCGGTCGGGGGACGGGAGGGGATTATGATAGTGATGACTCTCTCCCTCTTCCAGCGGTGGCTAAACGTGGAGGAGTGTCGGAGTCATGTTATAAAGAAATGTTACCATGTGATATTTCGCCTTTGGGCTTTCATCTCTCCATGTCGGTTAAAGAAAAGATATGGAGAAATGAATTTGTGGACATTTTGTCGCTGTTGCCTGCTTCAAAAGATTTTGTCGTTAAATTAGATAAAAGGCAGGATAAGTCTGAAGAAGATAGGAGGCGCCCGATCCCTCGTAATTTTAATAATTGGTTGCAGGCATACTGTATCTTTTGCAGTGTGATGGGTGAGAAATTTCCTGCAAAATGTTCAGGGCTTTTTCAACATTAAGATAATGTTTTAGAGGCGTATAATAATTTTGGAGGGATAGGTTGGTTTGTGTATGATGAAAATTTCTGACAGAGCCTGTCCGTATATCCTAGCATGCGGTGGGGCACAAAGGATGTTGGGCTGTGGCTTAATTTATTGTTGCCACAGCGTTCATCTTATTCTGCCCCAAAACAGCAGCCAGCCTCTGCAGTACCGCAGTCTCAATTGTTAAAAAAGGGCACCTGCTTTGTTTTTAATGAAGCACAGTGTAGGTGGCCCTAGTCATGTAAATATCGCCATGGATGTGCCTTTTGTGGGGGCAGTCACCCGATGGTTCGCTGTTATAAAAGAGCTAACATGCCTACCATGCCATCCACAAAAGAGTTTATTGCAAAAAGCATGGACGCCAGTAAATCTGGTGACCATGCGTCCCTGGTTAGAACGTTACCCAAATTGCAAGATGGCGGAGCTGCTACTTGACGGTTTTGCTTTGGGTTTTCAGTTGCCATCGTTTTCTGGCTTTGGTTCTGAATGTGTTAATAATTTGTCTTTGGTTGATCAATTTTCTGTGGTTGTGAAGGATAAATTGACAAAGGAACTGGAGTTAGGCAGGATTGCTGGTCCTTTTTCCTCTCCGCCTTTCGCCAATTTTCGTCTTTCTCCATTGGGAGTTGTTCCAAAGAAAGAACCCAATGCTTTTCGTTTGATTCATCATTTATCCTTTCCTTATGGTGCATCCTTGAATGATGAAATTGATAAGGCATTGTGTTCGGTCAAGTATGCCACATTTGATTCAGCAATAGACCTAATACGTAGTTTTGGTAAAGGTGCTTTGATGGAACGTCCGCCTTTCGCCTGTTACCTGTACATCCTTCTTGTTTTAACTCACTTGGTTTTCATTTTCAGGGTTTATTTTATTTTGATAAATATATTCCAATGGGTTGTTCTTTGTCTTGTTTCTATTTTGAAGTTTTTTCCTCGTTTATTGAATGGGTAGTAGCAGTCAGGTGTATGCGGGGTGCAGTGACGCACTATTTGGACGATTTCCTGTTCATTGGTCCAGCGGAGTCTTCAGCATGCTTAGAAAGTTTGGAATCCTTTTTTGCAGTTTGTTCTGAGTTTGGTGTTCCGTTATCTGAGGATAAGACGGTGTACCCTACCAATTGTTTGGAATATTTGGGGATTGTCATAGATTCTGTGAAAGGCGAATTTTGTCTTCCGCCACAAAAAGTGTCAAAAATCTGTATGGCATTATCTTCATTGCTAAGTAAGCGTACAGCTAAGGTGAAAGAGATTCAGTCGGTTTTGGGTATGTTAGCTTTTGCCAGTAGGATTATGCCAATGGGCCGGGTGTTTTGTCGGCAATTGTCTGCAAAGATGCCGGAAGAATCCTGATCAGTTTTATCGTAATGCATTCTGAATGGAGTGAAATCCATTCAGGATGCATCAGGATGTCTTCAGTTCCGGAACGGAACGTTTTTTGGCCAGAGAAAATACCGCAGCATGCTGCGCTTTTTGCTCCGGCCAAAAATCCTGAAGACTTGCCGCAAGGCCGGATCCGGAATTAATGCCCATTGAAAGGCATTGATCCGGATCCGGCCTTAAGCTAAACGTCGTTTCGGCGCATTGCCGGATCCGACGTTTAGCTTTTTTACAGTGGTTACCATGGCTGCCGGGACGCTAAAGTCCTGGCAGCCATGGTAAAGTGTAGCGGGGAGCAGCATACTTACCATCCGTGCGGCTCCCGGGGCGCTCCAGAGTGACGTCAGGGCGCCCCACGCACATGGATGACGTGCTCGCATGGCACGTCATCCATGCGCATGGAGCGCTCTGACGTCACTGCCCCGGGAGCCGCATGGACTGTAAGTATACCGCTCCCCCGCTCCCCGCTCCTACTATGGCAACCAGGACTTGTTACGTCATCTGGTGCTTCTCTGTTTAAGATTAAATATTTGGTTGAAAGCTCGCCATATCCCTGGGATAGATAATTCAATTGCTGATTCGATTTCCCGTTTTCAGTTTCAGACATTCCGACAGTTGGCGGAAGGGGCCGATCTGAAAGGGGAATCGTGCCCTGCGTACCTGTGGAATCTGATTTGGTCCTAGGTATGTCTTACTTACAGTCTTCTGTGGCTCCGGCGACATGGTCGGATTATAGCCGTTCGTGGCTTAGGTGGTGCAGTTTTACAGCTGATAGAGGTTGGTCTTCTCATGGTAGTGGCGAGGTTCCTGCATTAGCATTTTGTGTGGCATTGTTTAGGGAGGGACTGGCTTACTCTACTGTTTTAAGGGTTTTGTCAGGTGTTTCCTTTTTAATTTGGGTTTTAGGTTCTCCTTCTTTGTTAGATTATTTCTTGATTAAGCAGATGTTAAAGGGTTACAAACGTGGTAATTGTTCTCCTGACAATAGATGTCCTATTTCTCCCACGCTGTTATTATCATTATGTCATGCTACTTCTTTAGTTTGTTTTGATAGTTTTGAAGAGTTGCTGTTTTCCACTGCGTTTTGTTGTATGTTTTTTGGTGCTTTTAGAATTAATGAGTTGTTTCCAAGAAATAGTGAGGCAGGTTTGGGTTTGGCTTTGAAGCCTGTCCATGTTCATGTTAATTATGTTTTGTTCTTCCTTCCGACGTCAAAGATGGATCAATCAGGTAAAGGTACCTGGATCCGAGTGAACAGAGTTGGGTCGGGTGGTATTTGTCCGGTGAGTATGATTTCTCAGTATTGGCTTCGCAGACCAGGGGGTGGTAATGCTTTCTTTGTGCATGCAAATGCTTCTCCTTTAACGCAATATCAATTTAGGTCCGTGCTAAGAAAATGTTTAAAGGAATTGGGTTTAGATGGTGTCCGGATTACGTTGCATTCTTTCCGGATTGGAGCCACCACTGCGGCGGCTCGGTCAGGTTAGAGTGCGTCGGTGATTAAACGGATTGGAAGATGGTCGTCTAATTGTTTTAAAATGTATGTTCGTCCTGATGTTTCTGTGATCTGATGATTCTTTATATTATAGTTTTCACAGGTCTCACCGCATGGATTATCAGCCATTCTTTCGTATATTGGGCCCATCGCAGAGCTGTAAAAAGATCGTACGGTGACAACCTCTCTTGGTCCACAGATACGGTTCTAATATACTGGAATGGAGTCAGGGGTCTTCGTTGGGAAGGTTTGATGGATGTACTGTTAGAAATGTGTGATTTATACCCTGATCCTGATATAATAATTTTTCATTCGGGGGCCAATGATGTGGGGAAATTTGGTACCATTGAGTTGGCTTTTTGTATGAAACGTACTATGGTAAGGGCAAGGCGATTGTTCCCTGATGCCCGTTTAGTTTTTTCAGAGATGATTCCACGTTTACTTTGGTTATCCTGTTCTAATTTTAAATATTTGGATAAGATTAAGATACGTTTGAATAGAATTATGGCTCGTTTTATGCCATTAATCTGGGGGTTTTCTTTTCGACACGTGGACCTTGAAGGTGGTTTGCCCGGCCTTTATTTTTCGGACAAGATTCATTTGTCAGAGATTGGTTTGGACATTTTCAATTTGGACATGCAAACTATAATTGAGATAGTTATGGGTGGGGTGGGGCCCACGCCGCCTGGTTAGCCGGCATGGTCCGGTGGGTGTAAAGTCGTTCACTGAAATGGTGAGCGGACGAGTTAAGTCTGAAGTATAGGCCGAGCTTATGGCTGGTCTAATTATTGTTTAAGATGTTATTGGTATATATTGATACAGTTTAATTTTGGATTAAGTTAATCTTTAATAAAGCCGGCCGTGACCTAATTTATTCCACCAAAAAATATTTGTGTCCACGTGTTGGAGATGTGCAAGTAATCTTATGGTACATTCATATGATTTATAATCCCATGTATGGATCCCGAAATTATATAGAGGGATCCGCATGGGATTATAATCATCCCATTAGCTTTTACTTAGTTTGTGGCGGGAAAATTTCCTGCCTAAAAGTGTGTTTAGGTGAGCTAAGAATAGTTGGTTACTGGGGGTCTGGGGCAGAGGTCAATAATTGGGTCATTAAGTGACCTATGGGGTAGTGTTGCAGGGCAGAGTAGCCTGAGATGCCCAGCAACAGTTAGGTCATTGGTGGGACAGTTTCAAGGCCCCCCTGGTTAGGGCTATATAGTAGCGGTAGCGGGCAGTGTTAGGCTGTCATCTCAACAGCATCTGGAGGAGGTGCTGCCCCCGCCCGCCCTTCCCTGTTAAAAGTTTGTTTTGATTGTCACGGCTACTTTATTAGAAGGAGGGTGTAAAGTCGCTCACTGAAATGGTGAGCTGACGAGTTAAGTCGGAAGTTTAGGCCGAGCTTATGGCTGGTCTAATTATTGTTTATGAAGTTATTGGTATATATTGATACAGTTTAATTTTGGATTAAGTTAATCTTTAATAAAGCCGGCCGTGGTCTAATTTATTCCATCCCAAAAAATATTTGTGTCCACGTGTTTTATTACTTATTTATAGAGTTGGAGATGTGTAAGTAATCTTATGGTACACTCATATGATTTATAATCCCATGTATTGCATCATCGCATGTATTAAAGTTGTAATAATAGTTGAAGGCAAACCCCAGCTTGGTTCTACACACAGGTGCTTTCAGTAATGCTCCCAGTCATTACATTATACAGTGCTGTATACAGTTATTAGGTGTTCTCTGTGGTGCACCTAGCCTTTCTTCTGCCTGAGCCTATAAGGCTGAATGGTGAGGACAGAAGCCATAGGCTGCTCCCTCAGAGGCTGGTTGGCTGCCATCAGAGGCGAGATTCTCATCACCATACAGTACATATTTGGAGTGAAATATCTATAGCTACTTAACAATCCTGTTTTGTATACATCCTTGGAGCATGATATCTACAGATATCTCCTGAAATGTCACCCTCTGTCTAGTGGTTTCTGTGCATGTTTTGAACAACACATAGACGTCTAATTCTCCTGGAGAACAATTGTTTACTAGAGTTGAGCGAACACCTGGATGTTCGGGTTCGAGAAGTTCGGCCGAACATCCCGGAAATGTTCGGGTTCGGGATCCGAACCCGATCCGAACTTCGTCCCGAACCCGAACCCCATTGAAGTAAATGGGGACCCGAACTTTTCGGCACTAAAACGGCTGTAAAACAGCCCAGGAAAGGGCTAGAGGGCTGCAAAAGGCAGCAACATGTAGGTAAATCCCCTGCAAACAAATGTGGATAGGGAAATTAATTAAAATAAAAATTAAATAAATAAAAATTAACCAAAATCAATTGGAGAGAGGTTCCATAGCAGAGAATCTGGCTTCCCGTCACCCACCACTGGAACAGTCCATTCTCAGAAATTTAGGCCCCGGCACCCAGGCAGAGGAGAGAGGTCCCGTAACAGACAATCTGGCTTCATGTCAGCAGAGAATCAGTCTTCATGTCATAGCAGAGAATCAGGCTTCACGTCACCCACCACTGTAATAGTCCATTTTCATAAATTTAGGCCCAGCACCCAGGCAGAGGAGAGAGGTCCCGTAACAGACAATCTGGCTTCATGTCAGCAGAGAATCAGTCTTCATATCATAGCAGAGAATCTGGCTTCCCGTTACCCACCACTGGAACAGTCCATTCTCAGATATTTAGGCCCCGGCACCCAGGCAGAGGAGAGAGGTCCCGTAACAGACAATCTGGCTTCATGTCAGCAGAGAATCAGTCTTCATATCATAGCAGAGAATCAGGCTTCACGTCAGCCACCACTGCAACAGTCCATTGTCATAAATTCAGGCCCAGCACCCAGGCAGAGGAGAGAGGTCCCGTAACAGACAATCTGGCTTCATGTCAGCAGAGAATCAGTCTGCATGTCATAGCAGAGAATGAGGCTTCACGTCACCCACCACTGCAACAGTCCATTTTCATAAATTTAGGCCCAGCACCCAGGCAGAGGAGAGAGGTCCCGTAACAGAGGATCTGGCTTCATGTCACCAGAGAATCAGTCTGCATGTCATAGCAGAGAATCAGGCTTCACGTCACCCACCACTGCAACAGTCCATTTTCATAAATTTAGGCCCAGCACCCAGGCAGAGGAGAGAGGTCCCGTAACAGAGGATCTGGCTTCATGTCACCAGAGAATCAGTCTGCATGTCATAGCAGAGAATCAGGCTTCACGTCAGCCACCACTGCAACAATCCATTGGCATATATTTAGGCCTAGCACACAGGCAGAGGAGAGAGGTCCCGTAACAGACAATCTGGCTTCATGTCAGCAGAGAATCAGTCTGCATGTCATAGCAGAGAATGAGGCTTCACGTCACCCACCACTGCAACAGTCCATTTTCATAAATTTAGGCCCAGCACCCAGGCAGAGGAGAGAGGTCCCGTAACAGAGGATCTGGCTTCATGTCACCAGAGAATCAGTCTGCATGTCATAGCAGAGAATCAGGCTTCACGTCACCCACCACTGCAACAGTCCATTTTCATAAATTTAGGCCCAGCACCCAGGCAGAGGAGAGAGGTCCCGTAACAGAGGATCTGGCTTCATGTCACCAGAGAATCAGTCTGCATGTCATAGCAGAGAATCAGGCTTCACGTCAGCCACCACTGCAACAATCCATTGGCATATATTTAGGCCTAGCACACAGGCAGAGGAGAGAGGTCCCGTAACAGACAATCTGGCTTCATGTCAGCAGAGAATCAGTCTTCATATCATAGCAGAGAATCAGGCTTCACGTCAGCCACCAATGCAACAGTCCATTGTCAGATATTTAGGCCCAGCACCCAGGCAGAGGAGAGAGGTCCCGTAACAGAGGATCTGGCTTCATGTCAGCAGAGAATCAGTCTTCATGTCATAGCAGAGAATCAGGCTTCACGTCACCCACCACTGCAACAGTCCATTTTCATAAATTTAGGCCCAGCACCCAGGCAGAGGAGAGAGGTCCCGTAACAGAGGATCTGGCTTCATGTCACCAGAGAATCAGTCTGCATGTCATAGCAGAGAATCAGGCTTCACGTCAGCCACCACTGCAACAATCCATTGGCATATATTTAGGCCTAGCACACAGGCAGAGGAGAGAGGTCCCGTAACAGACAATCTGGCTTCATGTCAGCAGAGAATCAGTCTTCATATCATAGCAGAGAATCAGGCTTCACGTCAGCCACCAATGCAACAGTCCATTGTCAGATATTTAGGCCCAGCACCCAGGCAGAGGAGAGAGGTCCCGTAACAGAGGATCTGGCTTCATGTCAGCAGAGAATCAGTCTTCATGTCATAGCAGAGAATCAGGCTTCACGTCACCCACCACTGCAACAGTCCATTTTCATAAATTTAGGCCCAGCACCCAGGCAGAGGAGAGAGGTCCCGTAACAGAGGATCTGGCTTCATGTCACCAGAGAATCAGTCTGCATGTCATAGCAGAGAATCAGGCTTCACGTCAGCCACCACTGCAACAATCCATTGGCATATATTTAGGCCTAGCACACAGGCAGAGGAGAGAGGTCCCGTAACAGACAATCTGGCTTCATGTCAGCAGAGAATCAGTCTTCATATCATAGCAGAGAATCAGGCTTCACGTCAGCCACCAATGCAACAGTCCATTGTCAGATATTTAGGCCCAGCACCCAGGCAGAGGAGAGAGGTCCCGTAACAGAGGATCTGGCTTCATGTCAGCAGAGAATCAGTCTTCATGTCATAGCAGAGAATCAGGCTTCACGTCACCCACCACTGTAAGAGTCCATTTTCATAAATTTAGGCCCAGCACCCAGGCAGAGGAGAGAGGTCCCGTAACAGACAATCTGGCTTCATGTCAGCAGAGAATCAGTCTGCATGTCATAGCAGAGAATGAGGCTTCACGTCACCCACCACTGCAACAGTCCATTTTCATAAATTTAGGCCCAGCACCCAGGCAGAGGAGAGAGGTCCCGTAACAGAGGATCTGGCTTCATGTCACCAGAGAATCAGTCTGCATGTCATAGCAGAGAATCAGGCTTCACGTCACCCACCACTGCAACAGTCCATTGTCATAAATTCAGGCCCAGCACCCAGGCAGAGGAGAGAGGTCCCGTAACAGACAATCTGGCTTCATGTCACCAGAGAATCAGTCTGCATGTCATAGCAGAGAATGAGGCTTCACGTCAGCCACCACTGCAACAATCCATTGGCATATATTTAGGCCTAGCACACAGGCAGAGGAGAGGTTCATTCAACTTTGGGTAGCCTTGCAATATAATGGTAAAATGAAAATAAAAATAGGATTGAATGAGGAAGTGCCCTGGAGTCCAATAATATATGGTTATGGGGAGGTAGTTAATGTCTAATCTGGACAAGGGACGGACAGGTCCTGTGGGATCCATGCCTGGTTCATTTTTATGAACGTCAGCTTGTCCACATTGGCTGTAGACAGGCGGCTGCGTTTGTCTGTAATGACGCCCCCTGCCGTGCTGAATACACGTTCAGACAAAACGCTGGCTGCCGGGCAGGCCAGCACCTCCAAGGCATAAAAGGCTAGCTCTGGCCACGTGGACAATTTAGAGACCCAGAAGTTGAATGGGGCCGAACCATCAGTCAGTACGTGGAGGGGTGTGCACACGTACTGTTCCACCATGTTAGTGAAATGTTGCCTCCTGCTAACACGTTGCGTATCAGGTGGTGGTGCAGTTAGCTGTGGCGTGTTGACAAAAGTTTTCCACATCTCTGCCATGCTAACCCTGCCCTCAGAGGAGCTGGCCGTGACACAGCTGCCTTGGCGACCTCTTGCTCCTCCTCTGCCTTGGCCTTGGGCTTCCACTTGTTCCCCTGTGACATTTGGGAATGCTCTCAGTAGCGCGTCTACCAACGTGCGCTTGTACTCGCGCATCTTCCTATCACGCTCCAGTGCAGGAAGTAAGGTGGGCACATTGTCTTTGTAGCGTGGATCCAGCAGGGTGGCAACCCAGTAGTCCGCACAGGTTAAAATGTGGGCAACTCTGCTGTCGTTGCGCAGGCACTGCAGCATGTAGTCGCTCATGTGTGCCAGGCTGCCCAGGGATAAGGACAAGCTGTCCTCTGTGGGAGGCGTATCGTCATCGTCCTGCCTTTCCCCCCAGCCACGCACCAGTGATGGACCCGAGCTGCGTTGGGTGCCACCCCGCTGTGACCATGCTTCATCCTCATCCTCCTCCACCTCCTCCTCATCCTCGTCCTCCTCGTCCTCCAGTAGTGGGCCCTGGCTGGCCACATTTGTACCTGGCCTCTGCTGTTGCCAAAAACCTCCCTCTGAGTCACTTCGAAGAGACTGGCCTGAAAGTGCTAAAAATGACCCCTCTTCCTCCTCCTCCTCCTCCTCCTCCTGGGCCACCTCCTCTTCCATCATCGCCCTAAGTGTTTTCTCAAGGAGACATAGAAGTGGTATTGTAACGCTGATAACGGTGTCATCGCCACTGGCCATGTTGGTGGAGTACTCGAAACAGCGCAACAGGGCACACAGGTCTCGCATGGAGGCCCAGTCATTGGTGGTGAAGTGGTGCTGTTCTGTAGTGCGACTGACCCGTGCGTGCTGCAGCTGAAACTCCACTATGGCCTGCTGCTGCTCGCACAGTCTGTCCAGCATGTGCAAGGTGGAGTTCCACCTGGTGGGCACGTCGCATATGAGGCGGTGAGCGGGAAGGCCGAAGTTACGCTGTAGCGCAGACAGGCGAGCAGCAGCAGGATGTGAACGCCGGAAGCGCGAACAGACGGCCCGCACTTTATGCAGCAGCTCTGACATGTCGGGGTAGTTGTGAATGAACTTCTGCACCACCAAATTCAGCACATGCGCCAAGCAAGGGATGTGCGTCAAATTGGCTAGTCCCAGAGCTGCAACGAGATTTCGCCCATTATCACACACCACCAGGCCGGGCTTGAGGCTCACCGGCAGCAACCACTCGTCGGTCTGTTGTTCTATACCCCGCCACAACTCCTGTGCGGTGTGGGGCCTGTCCCCCAAACATATGAGTTTCAGAATGGCCTGCTGACGTTTACCCCGGGCTGTGCTGAAGTTGGTGGTGAAGGTGTGTGGCTGACTGGATGAGCAGGTGGAAGAAGAGGAGGAGGAAGCCGAGAAGGAGGAGGTGGCAACAGGAGGCAAAGAATGTTGCCCTGCGATCCTTGGCGGCGGAAGGACGTGCGCCAAACAGCTCTCCGCCTGGGGCCCAGCTGCCACTACATTTACCCAGTGTGCAGTTAGGGAGATATAGCGTCCCTGGCCGTGCTTACTGGTCCACGTATCTGTGGTTAGGTGGACCTTGCCACAGATGGCGTTGCGCAGTGCACACTTGATTTTATCGGATACTTGGTTGTGCAGGGAAGGCACGGCTCTCTTGGAGAAGTAGTGCCGGCTGGGAACAACATACTGTGGGACAGCAAGCGACATGAGCTGTTTGAAGCTGTCTGTGTCCACCAGCCTAAATGACAGCATTTCATAGGCCAGTAGTTTAGAAATGCTGGCATTCAGGGCCAGGGATCGAGGGTGGCTAGGTGGGAATTTACGCTTTCTATCAAATGTTTGTGAGATGGAGAGCTGAACGCTGGCGTGTGACATGGTTGAGACGCTTGGTGACGGAGGTGGTGGTGGTGGTGTTGGTGGTACATCCCCTGTTTGCTGGGCGGCAGGTGCCAACGTTCCTCCAGAGGCGGAGGAAGAGGCCGAGGCGGCAGCAGCAGAATAGGCCGAGGCGGCAGCAGCAGAAGAGGTAGCAGGGGGAGCCTGAGTGACTTCCTTGGTTTTAAGGTGTTTACTCCACTGCAGTTCATGCTTTGCATGCAGGTGCCTGGTCATGCAGGTTGTGCTCAGGTTCAGAACGTTAATGCCTCGCTTCAGGCTCTGATGGCACAGCGTGCAAACCACTCGGGTCTTGTCGTCAGCACATTGTTTGAAGAAGTGCCATGCCAGGGAACTCCTTGAAGCTGCCTTTGGGGTGCTCGGTCCCAGATGGCGGCGGTCAGTAGCAGGCGGAGTCTCTTGGCGGCGGGTGTTCTGCTTTTGCCCACTGCTCCCTCTTTTGCTACGCTGTTGGCTCGGTCTCACCACTGCCTCTTCCTCCGAACTGTGAAAGTCAGTGGCACGACCTTCATTCCATGTGGGGTCTAGGACCTCATCGTCCCCTGCATCGTCTTCCACCCAGTCTTGATCCCTGACCTCCTGTTCAGTCTGCACACTGCAGAAAGACGCAGCAGTTGGCACCTGTGTTTCGTCATCATCAGAGACATGCTGAGGTGGTATTCCCATGTCCTCATCATCAGGAAACATAAGTGGTTGTGCGTCAGTGCATTCTATGTCTTTCACCGCTGGGGAAGGGCTAGGTGGATGCCCTTGGGAAACCCTGCCAGCGGAGTCTTCAAACAGCATAAGAGACTGCTGCATAACTTGAGGCTGAGACAGTTTCCCTGGTATGCATGGGGGTGATGTGACAGACTGATGGGGTTGGTTTTCAGGCGCCATCTGTGCGCTTTCTGCAGAAGACTGGGTGGGAGATAATGTGAACGTGCTGGATCCACTGTCGGCCACCCAATTGACTAATGCCTGTACCTGCTCAGGCCTTACCATCCTTAGAACGGCATTGGGCCCCACCATATATCGCTGTAAATTCTGGCGGCTACTGGGACCTGGGGTAGTTGGTACACTAGGACGTGTGGATGTGGCAGAACGGCCACGTCCTCTCCCAGCACCAGAGGGTCCACTAACACCACCACGACCATGTCCACGTCCGCGTCCCTTACTAGATGTTTTTCTCATTGTTATGGTTCACCACAACAACAAATATATTATTTGGCCCAATGTATTGTATTCAAATTCAGCGGGATATAAATTTGAGGCCTAGTATTTAGGCGCTGGGTGACCGGTATGGATTTAGTGACAGAATTAGACTTGGAAATGCACAGAAGCGTGTGTGTGAAGTTATTCTGAATGACCCTATGTGCACCTTCAATATGATCTACCCTTTTAGGGATAGATTTCAAATAGCTCTGATATAGCAGAAACGACTAAATTATGAAATTGCTAAATTGGGAATTGTATTTCAACCCAGAACAAAAAATGTGCTTTGACGGACACTAAATAACTTTCCCAGCCACAACAGGACAGCGGTAACGAGAGATTTAGCGGGATATAAATTTGAGGCCTAGTATTTAGGCGCTGGGTGACAGGTATGGGTTTAGTGACAGAATTAGATTTGGAAATGCACAGTAGCGGGTGTGTGAAGTTATTCTGAATGACCCTATGTGCACCTTGAATATTATATACCCTTTTAGGGATAGATTTCAAATAGCTCTGATATAGCAGAAACCACTAAATTATGAAATTGCTAAATTGGGAATTGTATTTCAACCCAGAACAAGAAATGTGCTTGAACGGACACTAAATAACTCGCCCAGCTACAGCACTAGGGACAGATTTAGCGGGATATAAATTTGAGGCCTAGTATTTAGGCGCTGGGTGACAGGTATGGGTTTAGTGACAGAATTAGACTTGGAAATACACAGTAGCGGGTGTGTGTGAAGTTATTCTGAATGACCCAATGTGCACCTTGAATATTATATACCCTTTTAGGGATAGATTTCAAATAGCTCTGATATAGCAGAAACCACTAAATTATGAAATTGCTAAATTGGGAATTGTATTTCAACCCAGAACAAAAAATGTGCTTTGACGGACACTAAATATCTTGCCCAGCAACAACAGTACAGCGGTAACGAGAGATTTAGCAGGATATAAATTTGAGGCCTAGTATTTAGGCGCTGGGTGACAGGTATGGGTTTAGTGACAGAATTAGACTTGAAAATACACAGTAGCGGGTGTGTGTGAAGTTATTCTGAATGACCCAATGTGCACCTTGAATATTATATACCCTTTTAGGGATAGATTTCAAATAGCTCTGATATAGCAGAAACCACTAAATTATGAAATTGCTAAATTGGGAATTGTATTTCAACCCAGAACAAAAAATGTGCTTTGACGGACACTAAATATCTTGCCCAGCAACAACAGTACAGCGGTAACGAGAGATTTAGCAGGATATAAATTTGAGGCCTAGTATTTAGGCGCTGGGTGACAGGTATGGGTTTAGTGACAGAATTAGACTTGAAAATACACAGTAGCGGGTGTGTGTGAAGTTATTCTGAATGACCCAATGTGCACCTTGAATATTATATACCCTTTTAGGGATAGATTTCAAATAGCTCTGATATAGCAGAAACCACTAAATTATGAAATTGCTAAATTGGGAATTGTATTTCAACCCAGAACAAAAAATGTGCTTTGACGGACACTAAATATCTTGCCCAGCAACAACAGTACAGCGGTAACGAGAGATTTAGCAGGATATAAATTTGAGGCCTAGTATTTAGGCGCTGGGTGACAGGTATGGGTTTAGTGACAGAATTAGACTTGAAAATACACAGTAGCGGGTGTGTGTGAAGTTATTCTGAATGACCCAATGTGCACCTTGAATATTATATACCCTTTTAGGGATAGATTTCAAATAGCTCTGATATAGCAGAAACCACTAAATTATGAAATTGCTAAATTGGGAATTGTATTTCAACCCAGAACAAGAAATGTGCTTGAACGGACACTAAATAACTCGCCCAGCTACAGCACTAGGGACAGATTTAGCGGGATATAAATTTGAGGCCTAGTATTTAGGCGCTGGGTGACAGGTATGGGTTTAGTGACAGAATTAGACTTGGAAATACACAGTAGCGGGTGTGTGTGAAGTTATTCTGAATGACCCAATGTGCACCTTGAATATTATATACCCTTTTAGGGATAGATTTCAAATAGCTCTGATATAGCAGAAACCACTAAATTATGAAATTGCTAAATTGGGAATTGTACTTCAACCCAGAACAAAAAATGTGCTTTGACGGACACTAAATAACTTTCCCAGCTACAACAGGACAGCGGTAACGAGAGATTTAGCGGGATATAAATTTGAGGCCTAGTATTTAGGCGCTGGGTGACAGGTATGGGTTTAGTGACAGAATTAGACTTGGAAATACACAGTAGCGGGTGTGTGTGAAGTTATTCTGAATGACCCTATGTGCACCTTCAATATGATCTACCCTTTTAGGGATAGATTTCAAATAGCTCTGATATAGCAGAAACCACTAAATTATGAAATTGCTAAATTGGGAATTGTATTTCAACCCAGAAGAAAAAATGTGCTTTGACGGACACTAAATAACTTTCCCAGCTACAACAGGACAGCGGTAACGAGAGATTTAGCAGGATATAAATTTGAGGCCTAGTATTTAGGCGCTGGGTGACAGGTATGGGTTTAGTGACAGAATTAGACTTGAAAATACACAGTAGCGGGTGTGTGTGAAGTTATTCTGAATGACCCAATGTGCACCTTGAATATTATATACCCTTTTAGGGATAGATTTCAAATAGCTCTGATATAGCAGAAACCACTAAATTATGAAATTGCTAAATTGGGAATTGTACTTCAACCCAGAACAAAAAATGTGCTTTGACGGACACTAAATATCTTTCCAAGCAACAACAGTACAGCGGTAACGAGAGATTTAGCAGGATATAAATTTGAGGCCTAGTATTTAGGCGCTGGGTGACAGGTATGGGTTTAGTGACAGAATTAGACTTGGAAATACACAGTAGCGGGTGTGTGTGAAGTTATTCTGAATGACCCAATGTGCACCTTGAATATTATATACCCTTTTAGGGATAGATTTCAAATAGCTCTGATATAGCAGAAACCACTAAATTATGAAATTGCTAAATTGGGAATTGTACTTCAACCCAGAACAAAAAATGTGCTTTGACGGACACTAAATAACTTTCCCAGCTACAACAGGACAGCGGTAACGAGAGATTTAGCAGGATATAAATTTGAGGCCTAGTATTTAGGCGCTGGGTGACAGGTATGGGTTTAGTGACAGAATTAGACTTGAAAATACACAGTAGCGGGTGTGTGTGAAGTTATTCTGAATGACCCAATGTGCACCTTGAATATTATATACCCTTTTAGGGATAGATTTCAAATAGCTCTGATATAGCAGAAACCACTAAATTATGAAATTGCTAAATTGGGAATTGTACTTCAACCCAGAACAAAAAATGTGCTTTGACGGACACTAAATAACTTTCCCAGCTACAACAGGACAGCGGTAACGAGAGATTTAGCGGGATATAAATTTGAGGCCTAGTATTTAGGCGCTGGGTGACCGGTATGGATTTAGTGACAGAATTAGACTGGGATATGGCCAAAAAATAACCACACTATTGCTGGTTAAATGCACTTGGTGACGGGCGCAGCTTGCCCCTGATGTAGTATATGGCCAAAAAATGAACAGACTATTGCTGGTTAAATGCACTTGGTGTCACAGCTTGACCAACCACACTACTGAGGGTTAAATGCACTTGGTGACGGGCGCAGCTTGCCCCTGATGTAGTATATGGCCAAAAAATGAACAGACTATTGCTGGTTAAATGCACTTGGTGTGACAGCTTCACCCTGATGTAGGCTTTAGCCAAAAAACAACCACACCATTGAGGGTTAAATGCACTTGGTGACAGGCGCAGCTTGCCCCTGATTTTGTATATGGCCAAAAAATGAACAGACTATTGCTGGTTAAATGCACTTGGTGTGACAGCTTCACCCTGATGTAGGCTTTAGCCAAAAAACAACCACACCATTGAGGGTTAAATGCACTTGGTGACAGGCGCAGCTTGCCCCTGATTTTGTATATGGCCAAAAAATGAACAGACTATTGCTGGTTAAATGCACTTGGTGTGACAGCTTCACCCTGATGTAGGCTTTAGCCAAAAAACAACCACACCATTGAGGGTTAAATGCACTTGGTCGCAGCTTGTGCTGGCGCACCACAAGACACAAAATGGCCGCCGATCACCCCAGAAAAATGTGACTGACAAACGGTCTGGGCAGCCTAAAAACAGTGAGCAATTGAGGATCAGCAGCTCAATGATCCACAGCTGCAGATCGATCAGTTAATCAAGTCCTTTGGAGGAGTTAATCTGCCTAATCTCGCCCTACTGTCGCAGCCGCAACCTCTCCCTACGCTAATCAGAGCAGAGTGACGGGCGGCGCTATGTGACTCCAGCTTAAATAGAGGCTGGGTCACATGGTGCTCTGGCCAATCACAGCCATGCCAATAGTAGGCATGGCTGTGATGGCCTCTTGGGGCAAGTAGTATGACGCTTGTTGATTGGCTGCTTTGCAGCCTTTCAAAAAGCGCCAAGAAAGCGTCACAAAAGCGCCAAGAAAGCGACGAACACCGAACCCGAACCCGGACTTTTACGAAAATGTCCGGGTTCGGGTCCGTGTCACGGACACCCCAAAATTCGGTACGAACCCGAACTATACAGTTCGAGTTCGCTCATCCCTATTGTTTACCCATTAACAGATATTTATTGATGTATCTTTTTCTGTTGGAGGATGTAAAGTGAAATTAATGTATTCCCTATGGTCTATATTAACTGTCTGTTTTTATAACATCCAACTAATCCTCCTTTTATTCTTCATCACAAATCACTTATTTAACATTGCAAATCATCTGTATTTTTGTTCTCAATACAGGCATCAGTGCTGAACGCTCAGAATACTGTCAAGGATACAATATTAGCGTTCTGCATCCTAGCAACTAGTTCTTCCCACCCCATCCCAGGCCCGCCGCCCCCTGAACACATCATGGATGCTCAGATTCGGGAGAGGGTTTTATTATTTATAGCCAGCGTTCTGCCAGGCACCACAGCCATTATCAGAGCTGGTTTCTGCCTTGCAACATGTTGGGTTAAAAAATTATTTGCCACTTTTGACAGGGAGCGGATGCCGGGCCTTTACAGTGTCAGATGTCAGTATGAGATCAGACTCTTATTTCCATAGCTAACTTCTCTATGGTTATGGCAGAGCAGGCATACACTTCATCACACAAGTGAGTTTTCCGTCTGTATACGATGCAGGCAGCAAACACATAGCTTCAAGACTGAATCCTGACCCATTTATTTCATTGGAGCTGCGTACATCTTTGCGATCACGAAAAATTGCAGCATGTTCTATATTGTGCACTTTTCATGTAGCTCTGGCTCCATAGAAGTGAATTGGTTTTGCATGAAAAACGGAAAGCATCCGGATGCAATGCATTTTTTACTGATGGTTGCTAGGTAATGTAGATTGCTATTCTTCAGATTTTCTTCACATGCACAAAAACCACATGCAATCTGAATACAGTATGGATGGAAAAAATGCACACACTGAACGCAGTCACAGAAAAAAATGATTGAACGTGCATGCCAAATCATCAGTTTTTCCCAGAACAGATCCTGACACAATCTGTATCACTTGTACGAAAGAAGCCTAAGAGATATCTTCTCGGAGTAGAGAATTTCAGTTTGCAGATCCAAGGGTTGAGTGACAAACTGTAAGTACACAGACAGAGCATTCCCATCAACAGACATTAACATCAAGGGTTTCTTGAGGTGTTGAACTGGTATCTGGTAATGGTCCACCACGACTACCTGCTGAATCAGAATCATGGAGTGCTGACACAGTGAATCAAGTACATCCAAATTACAAATTCACTGGCAAAGTGAGAGGTACAAAGTACTTATCTTCGCTTAGGCCCCTTTCACACGGGCGAGTTTTCCGTGCGGATGCGATGCGTGCGGTGAACGTATTGCACCCGCACTGAATCCTGACCCATTCATTTCTATGGGGCTGTGCACATGAGCGGTGATTTTCACGCATCACTTGTGCGTTGAGTGAAAATCGCAGCATTCTCTATTGTCCGATTTTTACGCGACGCAGGCCCCATAGAAGTGAATGGGAAGCGTGAAAATCACATAGCATCCACAAGCAAGTACGGATGCGGTGCGATTTTCACGCACGGTTGCTAGGAGACGATCGGGATGGAGACCCGATCATTATTATTATCCCTTATAACATGGTTATAAGGGAAAATAATAGCATTCTGAATACAGAATGCATAGTAAAACAGCGCTAGAAGGGTTAAAAAAAATATAAAATAATTTAACTCACCTTAGTCCACTTGATCGCGAAGCCGGCATCTCCTTGTGTCTCCTCTGCGCTGAACAGGACCTGGGGTGAGCTGCTGCTTTAAATACCGGTTAAGGTCCTTTGATGACGTCACTCCAGTCATCACATGGTCTTTTACCATGGTGAATCACCATGGTAAAAGATCATGTGACGTACCATGTGATGAAAGGTCCTTAACCGGTATTTAAAGCAGCAGCTCACCCCAGGTCCTGTTCAGTGCAGAGGAGACACAAGGAGATGCCGGCTTCGCGATCAAGTGGACTAAGGTGAGTTAAATTATTTTTTTTTTTTTTAACCCCTCTAGCGCTGTTTTACTATGCTTCCTGTATTCAGAATGCTATTATTTTTCCTTATAACCATGTTATAAGGGAAAATAATACAATCTTCAGAACATCAATCCCAAGCCCGAACTTCTGTGAAGAAGTTCGGGTTTGGGTACCAAACATGCGCGATTTTTCTCACGCGAGTGCAACGCATGACAATGTTTTGCACTCGCGCGGAAAAATCATGCATTTTCCCGCAACGCACCCGGCTCTTATCCGGGCAAAAAAACTGACGCCCGTGTGAAAGAGGCCTTAGGGTTGTGTCTTCTACTGATCCTAGGCTATGAAGTTTTCTAGCTTCTTGGGACAGGTACGGGCACGTCTGTGCCCACCTTCTTTCTCAGACAGCACTAGTCAATCCACCTGTATAGGTTCAGGTGCTGATCGTGGAGGAGGTGACAATGGTTTCTGGAACTTTGGTGCCAGTCGAAAATATCTTTTCTCTTGGCCTATCTCATTGGCACATTATCAGGTATCAATCAAGGTAGCAAGAGTTACCAGGGCATCTAGGAAGGCTGGGATGTCACAACTTGCTAATTCATCTTTGATTCAGCTGGAGAGCTCCTCCCAAAAGGCTGTGACCAACGCTTCACTATTCCAGGCAGGTTCAGAGGCCAAGGTTCGAAATTGGATTACATATCAGCCTACTGTATGGGAGCCTTGCAGAAGGCAGAGCAGGGAGGATGTAACAGAATAAGCACATCCAAGTTCTTCAAAAGGCTTTCAGAAAGAGTCCAAGAAAAGTTCCAGGTTACTAGTGAAATCACCACTCCTCTCCCAAATTGGATTTTCCCATGCCAGGACCACTCCTCCCAAATGAGAAATAATAATGGCTACGTTGACCCATTCCATCGGGCATTTGTGCGGCATAATTAAAAATGAATTATACATACATTTAGAAAACCATCTGGGTCCAGATCCTCCAGGGGAGATGACTTGCAGATGCGGTGCCACAGCTGTACTGGTTGCTAGTTGTTGTGGTACCGCTGCAGTCAGAAAATCCAGTCAGATATATAAATAGTGTAGATAAGCCATTATTTATTTCTGAATAGCTCCTGAAGGACTTCTGATAAGCTCACTTGGGATAGGCCAGCAGATTTCATGACCTTAGCTTACTGTTATGTATTAGTAGAGGAAGACCAGCTGTATCAGCTAACCTGTATGGCACAGGGCTAACCCTAGGGGCATTATTTTGGCTCTTCCCCTGAATTCACCCTTTTACCACTATACAGGTATCTGCACTTCTCTGCAAGTTGGAAACCAGACTGCTACCTCCTGAAATAGTCCCAATTCAGTTGGCAGTTGACCCACTTGGTCAGGGACCCCGCTGCAAGAACCAGGAGCTCGGGATATAGAAAATACACTAGAAACACAGGAAAACCATACGTATAGTCTGAACAGTCACTAAGGCTTGGAAGCTGTTTTCTGAGAACCAGCCAGCAGATAGTTAACGTGGTTGAGATTAGAATAAATATAGACTTGGCAGTGGGGTAGTGGTGAAACACACACAAGACAGGCAGGTTGAGAACTTGACTGGAGCACAGACTGGCTAGACAGACTGGGTAAAGAACTGAAACACAAACAGAAGTGAACAAAAGTGCAGGAGAACATAGGCAGGATGGATATTATACTGGAACACAGAAAAAACAAAGGCAGGAAATAAAACAGAATAAACTCAGGTAATTCACAATAGCACTAGACTATTGAACACCTTTGATGGCCACTAAGGAATCTAAAGATATGCATGAAAGGGTGCCTTAAAGGCTATGTACAGCTTTTGGGGCAATTTTTATTATTATTATTGCATTTTACTCATTTTGAGCCAAAAATATTTTTTTTAATTGATCTTTTTTTACAAATATGGAACCCATTTTTCTGTACAGGGCTGAGATGCTCTAATAGAGGGATCTGAATTTTCTCTCTGCTCCATCAGCTAGCTAATCTGACAGGCTCCATATCTTTGCTCTCTGACATTTTAAACACTCATTATAGCTCAGCTCTATCTTACTGATAAGAACGTGGCTTAAATAAGTGTTTAGGACCTCTTAGTAAATTAGAGAAAAGGGTTATTAGATGACTGGCAGAAAGTGAAAGTAAAAAGTATGATTCACACAGATAGACAGTTAACCCTTTGCGACAGAAAGACCAATTTAAAAAATAAAAAAATAGCCCAAAATTAGTAAAATGCAATTATAAAAAAAAAAAAAAAAAATTCTCCAAAGGTGTACATAGCCTTTTAAATACCCAGGGACCCTCAGCTATAGGCTGGGGAAGCATTTGGGAGTGTGCACACTGACCCTATAAGAGGTCATATCTGCGCCTGCAGGGGACAACAGTAACACTGCATAAATTCATATGTTTACCTGTTGGGTACCTGGAAAGTTAACTGAATACTAGGGGTCTAACACTATCTCATAATTCTAATTAAGCAGCTACTGATGGAGACGCATTTAGCATGTTACGCCATCCCCCTGACAATTTTTATGTCCCACCACAGTATTGCACATTGCAAGTATTGTGCATATATAACCTATAGCAGCTTGCTAAAACAAAAGAAGTGGCTGCACAAGCTCACTCAAACCACGGATACATCAGACAGAACGCATGCCACAGTGACAGCCACAGAACAATGTGAACAGCTCAGAGGAATGCTAAAACGATACTTGGTTACTCAGTGTACCCTCTCTATCCAAGTGTATAATCCTCACTAGCCCCAGCATTTGCAGTATTATTATCCATTGCACAAATATCTTTTATGGCTGAAATGGAATACAAAGTAGATTAACTATATTTGTGGACACAGTTGACTGCCTTACCATTCTGTATATATGCTAATATACCAAAGTATGGCATGGATTATATCAGGCATTCAATGCAATATAAGATAAAGGGTCTAGGAAATTTACCACCTACAAAAACAGCATATTTTGAAATTTTGGGAAACTTGAACTTTGGGGGATTATATTTATCTAATTATTATATCATTATACAGGGTGGGCCATTTATATGGATACACCTTAATAAAATGGGAATGGTTGGTGATATTAACTTCCTGTTTGTGGCACATTAGTATATGTTGGGGGGAAACTTTTTAAGATGGGTGGTGACCATGGCGGCCATTTTGAAGTCGGCCATTTTGAATCCAACTTTTGTTTTTTCAATAGGAAGAGGGTCATGTGACACATCAAACTTATTGGAAATTTCACAAGAAAAACAATGGTGTGCTTGGTTTTAATGTAACTTTATTCTTTCATGAGTTATTTATAAGTTTCTGACCACTTATAAAGTGTGTTCAATGTGCTGCCCATTGTGTTGGATTGTCAATGCAACCCTCTTCTCCCACTCTTCACACACTGATAGCAACACCGCAAGAGAAATGCTAGCACAGGCTTCCAGTATCTGTAGTTTCAGGTGCTGCACATCTCGTATCTTCACAGCATATGCTGTGCAGCACCTGAAACTACGGATACTGGAAGCCTGTGCTAGCATTTCTCCTGCGGTGTTGCTATCAGTGTGTGAAGAGTGGGAGAAGAGGGTCTTGATCTAGGAGGAGGAGGTCCATATGGAGTAGGAGGTTGAGGAGGCAGTGGATGTGGCGGTGTAGGTGGAAGCTGCGGTGGAGGTAGCCAACACAGTTTTTTTGTTTTGTTTTTTATTTTATTTAATTTATTTATTTTTGTTCAAATTTGGGTAGACCCCAAAACATTGGGAAATATAAAAAATAAAACAGAGAAAGTGCGCTGGAGTACAACAATGGCTGGGTGAGGCTGGTATACATGTCTATTCTGCACAAGGTATGGACAAGTCTTGTGGGATCCATGCCTGGTACATTTTAATAAATGTGAGCTTATCCACATTGGCTGTGGACAGGCGGCTGCAGTTCTCTTTGATAACCCCCTCCTGCCGTGCTAAACAAACGTTCAGATAATACACTGACTGCAGGACAGGCCAGCACCTTCAAGGCGTAAAGGGCAAGCTCAGGCCATGTGCCCAATTTGGAGACCCAGAAGTTGAAGGGGGCAGACCAATCAGTCAGTACGTGTAGGCGTGTACACAAATACTGCTCCACCATGTCACACGTCCCCGTGACGGCCTTGATCTAATTGGATATCTTTTCTATCAACTTTCGATATTCTTTTATGCGCCTACCATGGTAATCACGAGTAACGGGGAATAAGGGTTCCATGTCGGAGAGGGAGCCTGAGAAAGGGATACCACATCCAAGGGAGGTCAATTGATGAAATGAAATGTGATCGAGTGGAAATGAGGGACAAATGAAGCAGAAGCATCAAAGTAAAGGAGGGGGCGCACAGCAATTACCCACTCCCGACTCGGGGAGGTAGTGACGATAAATAACAATACAGGACTCTTAGGCTGCGTTCACACGGGCGAGATTTCCGCGCGGGTGCAATGCGGTAGGTGAACGTATTGCACCTGCACTGAATCCGGCACCATTCATTTCTATGGGGCTGTGCACATGAGCTGTTATTTTCACGCATCACTTATGCGTTGCGTGAAAATCGCAGCATGCTCTATATTGTGCGTTTATCAGGCCCTATAGAAGTGAATGGGGCTGCGTGAAAATCGCAAGCATCCGGAAGTAAGTGCGGATGCGGTGCGATTTTCACGCATGGTTGCTAGGTGACAGTCTAACATAGAAAGTATATTATAACATTGTACAAGGAAGGCAATCCATTAGAATATACATAAACATAAAATGTAACCTTTAATAATTTTACTGTGAGGGTCCATTCGCACGTTCGTAAGTGTTTTGCGGATCAGCAAAACACGGACACCGGCAATGTGCATTGCGCAATTTGTGGACCGCACATCGCCGACACTATAATAGAAAATGCCTAATCTTGTCTGCATTGCGGAAACGGAAACACAGATGCGGAAGTGCGGACAGCACATTCCGGGCCCATTAAAAATGAATTGGTCGGCACACATTCCGCAAAATTGCGGAACGGATGTGGACCCATTTTGAGGACGTGTGAATGGAAAAGATAATCTTCAAAATTAAAATAAATTTAATTATTAAAGTTAAGCAAAAAGCATAGATGTGGTAGGCAATAACAAGTGCTCGGCGGCACTAAATCAGATGTTCGGCAGCACCAAATCAGAAACCATATGTCCTACCAGGTAGGACTAGGTGATGATGTAGTGTTGAAGGACAGGGTGGACAAAGAACTGTCCCTGTTATTGCCCTACAAGGGGGTGCTATTCTGGCCCTGTTAGCCAAACTACAGACCACCCGCCCTGATAAGAGCGACCCCGTCCGGAACCTTACCCTATATAACAATGGCCCTAGTAAGCCCCTAGCCCCCTGACTTCCAAATGATCACTATATAGATCTATGTGTTTTGGACTCATTATAAAAGTATAAGTATATCGCACCCCTCTGTGTATCACACCTATCGATAGCACACCTATACTAGTCCTTAAAATAACTTTTGTGGCCCTATTAGCTAGCGTTTGGTGTCCTTAACAGCCTGTCCCTGCTCCACACACGCAACCTCTCCCTACACTGGCAAAACACTGAATGTAAAATGGCAGCCAGATGAGGTTAATTTATAAGGTAGGGGGTATGTCGATGTGCTGAAATGTCCCAATTGGCTGTCCTGTACCACCTGATGGATGTGTCATGGGTGAAAGTTCTTCACAATGTAAAAGAATATGGCGGGCGCAAATTTCTCCATATGTTCGCATGTTCGGCAAATCGCGAACATGCAAAGTTCGCAGCAAAGCGACCGCCGGGCGAACCGCAAGGCCATCTCTACCCGTGACGTCCTCAATCGAATCTTCTCTATCAACTTTAGATGTTCTTTTATGCGCCTACCATGGTAATAACGGGTAATGGGAAATCAGGGTTCCATGCTGGAGAGGGAGCCTGAGAAAGGGATACCACATCCAAGGGAGGTCAATGGATGAAATGTGATTGAGCGGAAATGTGGGACAAGTTGCTAAAGCGGAAGGATCGAATGAAAGGAGGTGGCGCGCGTCAATTAAAGACGAATTTTAGAAATTTAAGTCCCTGTCACCTATGCAGAGCAGGGGTTTTTCATCAGCAAAAATGGGTTAATATCATCCACCAATGGAACAGATGATTTTTAAAAATTTAGGTCCCTGTCAACTATGCAGAGCAGGGGTTTATTCACTGCAAAACTGGGTTCATATCACCCACCAATTGAACAGACGATTTTACAAAATTTTGTTTCCTGTCACCTATGCAGAGCAGGGGTTTGTATACGGCAAAAATGGTAAAATGTCACCTGAGAATGTAACAGACAATTTTTTAAAATTTTGGTCCCTGTCACCTATGCAGAGCAGGAGTTTATTCGCGGCAAAAATGGTAAAATGTCACCCAAGAATGTAACAGACACTTTTGCACCCTGTTCCCTCTTTTGCTGTGCTGGTGCCTCTGTGTGACCTCTTCCTCCAAACTGCACACGTCACTCACATGACCTTGATTCCAAGTGGAGTCTAGTACCTCATCATCCTCCACATCATCTTCCACCCACTCTTTCCCCCTGCCCTCCTTGTCAGTCTGCAGACTGCAGAAAGCCGTAGCAGTTGGCACATGTGTTTCGTTATCATTAGAGACATGCTGTGGTGGTCTTCCCATGTCCTCATCCTGAAACATAAATGGTTGGGTATCAGTGTACTCAATCTCTTCCACTTCTGGTGCAGGGCTATGTTGATTACCCATGGAAACCCTTCTAGCAGAGTCATCAAAAAGCATAAGAGACTGCTTTCACCAGGAAACTGGATGGGAGACAATGTGAAGGAACTGAAGGCACTGTCAGCCACCCAATCTACTATCATCTGTACGTGTTCTGGCCTCACCATTCGTACTGTCCTAAATGCAGTGTAGGCCACAAATGTACTTTCTAGCGCAAAAGATGAGCATTTGTCACCAAACAATGTAACAGACAAATTAGTGAAATGTATTTCCCTGTCCACTAGGTAGAGCAGGGGTATATCACAGCCAAAAATTGGTGAATTTCACCCGACAATGTAACAGACAAATTAGTGAAATGTATTTCCGTGTAGGCCGCAAATGTGACAGAATTTAGGACGGTATGTTGTCCTTGTAACGGGGATCCAGCAGCGTGGCCACCCAGTAATCAGCACAAGTTAGAATGTGACCGACTCGGTGGTCGTTGCAGAGACACTGCAGCATGTAATCGTTCTTGTGTGCCAGGCTGCCCAGAGGCAACGACACGCTGTCCTGTATGGGAGGTGTATCGTCTGTGTCCTCTGTATCCCCCCAGCCACGCACTAGTGATGGCCATGAGCTGGTTTGAGTTCCACCATGCTTTAAAAACGGTTGCTCCTCCTACATCTCCTCCTCCGCATCCACCACCTTGTCATCCTCCAGAACTGTGCCAGGCTGGACAATTATGTACCTTGCGTATGTTGGTGCAGGAAACCACCCTCGGAGCCA